>NC_062577.1:5387500-6002857 GCF_022837055.1 Prionailurus viverrinus
AACGATACATTTGAATTTGAAGACTTTTTCTAACCCTTTCAGGAGCCTGTCAAAATGCTGACTCTGATTAGACAAAAGTCTCCTGACGTAGTAGTATTGCTTACCCAAGCTTGGCTAATAGGTTTTGTAAACTACTAGCTACAAAAAGCTGAACCAGTACAGCCAAATCTTTAATTGTGGAACACATTCAACATTAAAGAAAAAAAAAAAAGGCATCTGCTTTCAAGAAGTAGAGTAATATTGCGTCAAATGCAGTTACTTTTCCCAATGCCACTGAGATCTAACCTCTGCCCTATCCCATCATATAAAGCTTTTCTTTACACAGAAAAATCTGGATTCCCACGAAACTCAAATAAAAAAAAGGACAATGAATGAAGACTTTACATTTCTGCATTTTTCAAGAGGATTTTTTTTTCAATTTATTTTGGGATTCTTTAGAGTATTATATACTTAAAAAATAATCCCAAAGTGAAAAATACTCCATTAACATGACTGTAATTTTCAGAAACTCTAATATTCCTTGCTCATAGTTAACAGTAGTGGTGACTCAGGGATAAATCATTTGCTTATTTTTCTTTCTTATTTTTTTTAGTCGACACATGTTACATTAGTTTCAGATGTTAAATCATTTCTTAAAATAAAGGTCATGAGTAAGGCCAAAAGATTAATTCACCTCAAATAGGGTCAGTGAACTCAATACACACAGAATCTAAGATTGTTGCTTTTCACAGTGAACTACCAATGGAAGGCCCCAATACAGAAATATTTTCTTCAGAGCCACACGGTAAAAACTAATATTAAAGATGAAGCCCAGTGGCACTGTGGCTTTCTGAAACAACGAAAGATTATGTAATTTTATGTTAACTGTTAGTGTTCTAATTCTTTGAGAATTAACAATTCATTTATCCTAACAGGAGTTTACTCCATCTGGTGGCAAGAGAGGACTTAATGAATGATTTCTAGTTTAGGTGGGTAGTTGTTTTTGTGGGGGAGGAAGGGAGAAGAGGGTTCATGTCTCTGTAACTGATTAATACAAAAAATGGTTAGCTAGAAGACAGAAATGTGGAAAGTTCATCAGCATGACCAGCCCACAGCCTGTGAACTGGTATGCTTCTCAGCAACACATGGCTAAAAGATTACAAAGTGAAACAGGAAGATGTCTGTTGAAAAAGGAGAAAGCACTTGCCTTGAAAGAGCTCAGCAGACCTAAGAGTAGTCTCATAAATAGATGACGTTTTCATGAAAGATGTTCAAGAGACAGCTACTGTGTTGGCACCCAAATGGGGCCAAGGGCAAATGCAGTATGCAGTACAGAATGAAAAGGATGGTGTTAAAAGGGAGGATTGTAGTATTGTTTTTAATTTTTTTTTTTTTAACGTTTATTTATTTTTGAGACAGAGAGGGACACAGCATGAACGGGGGAGGGTCAGAGAGAGAGAGAGAGACACAGAATCTGAAACAGGCTCCAGGCTCTGAGCTGTCAGCACAGAGCCGGATGCGGGGCTCGAACTCAAGGACCGCGAGATCATGACCTGAGCCGAAGTCGGACGCTTAACCGACTGAGCCACCCAGGCGCCCCTATAGTATTGTTTTCAAATGTTTATTTTTGAGAGAGCGTGAGCGGGGGAGGATGAGGGAGAGGGGGACTGAGGATCCAAAGCGGGCTCTGCACTGACAGCAGAGAGCCTGATGTGGGGCTCAAACTCACGAACCATGGGATCACGACCTAAGCCAGAGTCAGATGCTTTAACTAAATGAGCCACCCAGGCGCCCCTAAAATGGATATTAAAAGAAACAGAAAGAGTGTTGCAGACCAGTATGGATGAACTGAGGGCAAAGCAAATGAAAGGAAGAAAAGCACACGTCTCCAAGGCAGCCCAGGGGTGGCCTGGCCTAGTCTTCACACTTCAATACCGCAGGGAACAGTTTGAATTCAACATATTAACTGATTTCAGCTTTCTCTAAATGAAAACAATTTGTTCTCACATTGTAAGTTAGCTTTTTTCTTCACTTTGAGTCCAATACAACTCAAGTTTCCTTTGGAAACTTGAATAAAATATTTTCCTTTTGATAAATACAAGCTATCCTGATAGACACACTCCAAAATTGAGGATTATCAAAATTCTCTCAAGTAGTTCCGCGGCTATAACCGTTCTTATAACTTGGTAATTACAGGTGGTGAAGATAAAACGAAGTATGTTATATTGGTAAATCTGAGGTAACTCAGATGTAAAGGAAGCTATTCTGTCGTCATATCATTTTACAACATCACGGCATCTTATGAGCAGTACATATTTGAAGCTTTAAGTCAGACTAAAAGATATTTCATAAACAAGGGAAAAAATGGTTAGGATGCTTTTATTAATTTAAAACAATGACAAAATCACATGCATTGCCATTTTGTTTTGTTAGAAAGGGGAAGTTTAGCAGGACTAAGAAGGGTAAATGAAAATATATTTCTAAGTACTAAAACCTTAAGATGAACATCGTCAAATTAATAAGGCCATTTACTTATAAGGTTTCAAATGTTATTTGAATCCAAAAGTATATTAAGGAATTAAATATTAAATGTATTGTAAGTTACCATTCTGCTTACGTCTTAACTGTTCCACAGTATGTAAGTAACTCAGGAGATAGAGTTAGATTGAATGTACAAGAGTTTAAAGTATTAAGCATACAGAGAAGTCCTTACAATGAATAAAATGTGAAGTTTCTACACAGTAAGACATAGAATAAAAAATTCAGACAGCAGGGGTGCCTGGGTGGCTCGGTCAGTTAAGCCTCGGACTCACGATTTCAGCTCACATCATGATCTCACGGTTTTTGAGATTGAGCCCCACATCCAGCTCTGTGCTGACAGTACAGGGCCTGCTTGGGACTCTCTCTCTCTCTGTCTCTCTCTGCCCTTCCCATACTTGCGTGCATGCTCTCTCTCAAAATAAAAAAGTAAACTTAAAAAAAAAATTAAGACAGCCAATTATTTCCATAACGTAGGCAAAATTTCCCCAGTGATCTGATTAATACCAGGTCTTCTCTTATGTATGGATTTGAAAACAAAGGCTTCATAATGTGACTTACCTCTGAATCGGAATCCTTACTGGAAGGCTGAGACAGTTTTGACACATTTAAATTGTGTGGTGACAGTTCTGGGCTTCCTTGAGACTTTGGACACCAAGCCGCTGCCCGCACGGGAGGCGCTCCATCACCAGACTCCTCACTCTTTAACTGGGACACAGCAGACGCTTCCCTCTGATCCGGTGCCACAGTGAGGGGATCGGTCCTTCTCCGGAACTGCTGCAGTGCTGCGCCTGGAGAGGGGCTTGAAGTTCGTGAAAAATCTCCAAGACTTCCAGACCAGCTAAAACAATTTCTGAGTGTCCCCAGGGTGGGTGGTGAGATGGTCCTTGTGAATTTGCTGGTCTCCAAACATAGAGTGTCATCAGCAATCATAGTTGCATTGTCTGGAACCTGATCACCTGAATTACATGCTCCATCTGGACCAGCCAGCTTCTTGCCATCCTGACAGTCTGATTTATCTACACTGGTCTCTTCATCTGCGATAGAACTTTCATCTGGAACCTCATCATCTGAATTATATGCTCCATCCGGACCAGCCAGCTTCTTGCCATCCTGACGATCTGGTTCAGCTACACTGGCCTCTTCATCTGTGACAGAACTTTCATATGGAACCTCATCATCTGAATTATGTGCTCCATCTGGACCAGCCAGCTTCTTGCCATCCTGACGATCTGGTTCAGCTACACTGGCCTCTTCATCTGTGACAGCACTTTTTTCTGGGGGCTCACCGCCTGCTTTTGCTGATACACAGTTGGCAGAATCCAGAGAACTGCAAAAAAACCTAACAAAAAAAACAATACAAAGAATGCATAAATGTTTTAGAGTTTTCTCACAAAGGTGATAAGATTCAGATAATGAAAAATGGAAAAATGGTCTTGTTTCTTCAAGAAAAAGTCTCCTAAATACATAATTTCATAAATAAAGAGAAAACCGTTCTTGAAAGTTCAGACCAGAAGCTCCTTGAGGACAGCAACCATCCAAGCCATTGTGTCCTCCACAGTACCTACAATAGTGGCTAACACACGGCTGACAGTCAAATATTTGAGGAGATATGGAAATATGCAACAGAAAGGACAATTTACAACTACTGTCTCTTTGTAAATGCAAAATAAAAAAATTTAGTCATTTACTCTTTATCTTGGCTTAGTCCATCGTAGTGAATCATCTGGGAACTTGTAGTGGTCCATACTCTACTGGCTTTTAAAATAAATATCCTATAAACTTTCACACTATTTTAACTATGTGAGGTTATGACTTTCACCATCATTTTTTTTATAAATTTTTTAAAATGTTTATTTATTTTTGAGAGAGAGAGACCGAGAGACCAAGCACGAGTTGGGGAGGGAGGAGGGAAAGATAGAATCTGAAGCAGGCTCCAGGCTCCAAACTGTCAGCACAGAGCCTGACTGGGGGCTTGAACTCATGGACCGTGAGCTGAAGTCGGACGCTTAACCAACTGAGCCACCCAGGTGCCCCTCACCATCAATCATTAAATTCTGTATTAATAAGAGGTTTTACTCAGTCTGGCAGCTTTAAAACATCACTTATAAACACTCCAATAGAAAAGAAAGATGAGTATCCTTATAGAGAAGATATATTCAGAGAGTTTTTAGGTTAAAAAGGAAATTCCCAGAGTATATGATCAGATAAATATGAAACCTAAAGAGAAATTACTGCTTTAATTAGTTCAAATCCAAGATGATAAACAGAATATGTACTAAATGCTAGAGAGTAACAATACCCTCTCTATCCTTCGTCTAATCCCCAGCTGAGGTGTGGGTACAGGGCAGGAAGCAAAGGTCTTACTAGGCTAGTCACTAAGCACAAAACAGCTCCTAGATCTGATTACATAATTCATTTTTAAATAAAGCCCCTATGATATCCAAGTATTCTTCCAGGTATGATTTCATAGGTAAGAAAAGTTATAGTGACAGTGCCCAAGGTTATAAAATTAATCAGCAAGAGAGCAGAATTAAAACCCAGAACTCCTCCCAGATCATGGCTACCTCTTCCCAATTAGTGTATGTTGTTGCTTAATTTATATTTCTAGATCTCAAAAGATAAACTGGCATGTTTCTAGGATAAGTATCTATATAATAAAAGAGTTAAAACAGACTTCTAAACAAGCAGACAGGATGAAGACAAACTTTGGCATATTTAATACCTCCTGTTGCATTAGATTAATGTAGTGGGGTGATATTACATTAAATACAAATCACATTAAAGAGTGGGGTGATGATAAATTCTCGCAGATATATTACTGACTGGGCACTGTGTCAGGTGCTTGATATACTTCTGCTAGTCTTCAGAACAGCTGATCCATATTTTATAAAGAAATAGGCTCAGGGAAATTCAATGGTGTGAAAGATCACTCGATTACATTTTTTTAAAAAATTCATTTATTTATTTTAAGAGAGAGACAGTGCAAGCACCGGAGGGCCAGAGAGAGGGTGAGAGAGAATCCCAAGCAGGCGCTGAGCTGTCAGCATAGAGCCAGACGCAGGGCTCGAACTCACAAAATTGTGAGATCATGACCTGAGCCAAAACCAAGAGTCAGACACTCTTATGACTGAACCACCCAGGTGCCCTGGATCACTCAATTAATGTGATGACACAGTGTGAATTCACATCTAGGCCGATCAGATCACGTGCTCCTTTCCACCCACCATGCTGAGGAGGACCAGGACCTCTCCCATCGCCAGTCCTAACTATGCCACCCTGGGAAAGTTTTTTTTTTTTTTTTTTTAAACCTCTTGGAGCCTGAATGTCTTAACCCAAAATGGAGAAAATAACACCAACCCTGAATGTCTCATAATTTTGCTGAAAGGAGGAAGAGAGTATGTTAAAGAACTTTGAAAATTAGCTACGAATACCAACTTCCTAACACTCAGTTGTTATTAGATGTTGTTATACCACCCAGGTCAGAAAACTGTAGAGACTTACAAGTGACAGAAAAAAAATTTTATTTTTCCGAACATCTCTCCACAATTTATCAGTGCCACATCTACCTAAACTATTAAAGCAGCGATGTGCAGCTGTGAATGGAAATTTGAATAAGCTTCGCTGGTGACTAGGTGAGGCCTGCAGAGACATGCGAACTCTGTTCTCATTAGCCCGTCCTCGAAGAAGAGGTGGGCACTGAGTGACAGAAAAGGGAAATTTTATTTTCTCCCACATGGAAAAACAAAACGCAAGTTCTAAAAATTTCTCCAAGTAAGAAAAGCCAACTTTCTAGAATGTTATTAATCAGTGTGTATCATCCAGAGCCTTCTTCATCTTTGGCAGCCTCCTTTTTCATCGCTGCACTGGTAATGCCATCTTTAATGACAGTGACTAGGAAAGGCAGAATCAAAATGATCCTTTAATTGGGACGTGGCTGTTCCCTCGAGAAGGCCTGATGGGAGAGGAGCAGTGGGTGGTTCCTTCCTGCCCACTTCCCACAGTCATGGTCAGACAGCCTGGCTCAGCCTGGTGTATACACTTGAAGACAACAGCCTCTCCAAGTCTCCTAGGGGAATGCGGGGGCTGCTCGGTTCTCAGAGTTGCTACCTCATGTGCCCACATAACTTTTGACACTGAGACGTCCTGTTACTCGTTGTGACTTCACCACCCCGACAACAGAATAAGAGCTATTCATTGTGTACTGATCATCTGTCAGGTACTGTTTTAGGCAGTACCAGAGCCTGCTTGGACTTTTCTCCCCGCTCTCTCTGGTCCCCACATCCACTCATGCACATGCTCTCTTTCTCTCTCTCAAAAATAAACATTAAAAAAAAAAAAAAGAGGGAACTGAAGCACCCAGAAGTCCGCTTACCTAAGTCAAACATCTCATGAGTGAACAGGATGGGATTCAAATCGAGGCGGTCCAATCCCAGGGTATAAACTCCAGACCCCTACATTATCCTGACCCCAAAATCTCATCATCACTCACAGGGACTACAGAACAGCCTACCCAATCTTTCTGTTCCACTTTGGCCTTCTAGAATCCATCCTTCATGGCACACTTGGAGTGGTCCATCAAAAGCAGGTATGATCAAGTCATACCCTACCCTGATCAAAACCCTCCAAATATCTCCTGTCACCTCTAAAGATGAGAAGTTCCTTAGCCTGGCTTGCAAACTGAACTGGCCTTGTGCCTATTTCTGCTCCCTCAGCATCCTTCCAGACTTGCATTTTGGCAGCTAATAAGAGCAACTAACAGCAAGAAGCTGTCCCCATGCCTGCCCCATGCCGTTGCCCAGCTCCATGCCTCTGCCCAAGATGCCTGCCTCTACTGGGAAGGTAGAGGCTGCATTCTTTGTAATGGAACCTGACCCCTGCCCCTTCCTTCTGACCCTTTCCAACCACCCATGAGACGTCCACCCATCCGCATGAGACGTCCATTTAATGCCCCCAGAACACCTCAGGCATACTTCTGTCACTGTACCTACCACACTGTACAGATTTCCTTCACAGATCTATTTTTGCAACTGGAGTATAAACTTCTCAACAAATACTAGGTCTCTCATTTTTGTAACCCAATGCTTAGTGTGGTATTGGTTTTCAATTAATATTAGAGCTCTATAGTCATCTGTATTTAAATGTACTTCTAAAAATACCTTGCATACAAAATCTATAAAAAACTTATTAAACTCAACACCCAAAAAACAAATAATCCAGTGAAGAAATGGGCAAAACACATGAATAGACACTTCGCCAAAGACATCCAGATGGCCAACTGACACATGAAAAAATGCTCTACATCATTCATCATCAGGGAGATGCGATTGCATTACTAGGCATTTATCCATGGGATACAGGTGTGCTGTTTCGAAGGGACACATGCACCCCGATGTTTATAGCAGCACTATCAACAATAGCCAAAGTATGGAAAGAGCCCAAATGTCCATTGATGGATGAATGGATAAAGAAGATGTGGTATATATAATATATAATGGAGTATTACTCGGTGATCAAAAAGAATGAAACCTTGCTATTTGCAGCTACTTGGATGGAACTAGAGGGTATTATGCTAAGTGAAATTAGAGAAAGACAAATATCATATGACTTCACTCATATGAGGACTTTAAGACACAGAACAGATGAACACAAGGGAAGGGAAGCAAAAATAATATAAAAACAAGGAGGGGACAAAACATAAAAGACTCTTAAATATGGAGAACAAACAGAGGGTTATTAGAGAGGGGTTGTGTGTGGGGGGAATGGGCCAAATGGGTAAGGGACATTAAGGAATCTACCCCTGAAATCACTGTTGTACTAGATGCCAATTAACTTGGATGTAAATTAAAAAAATAAATGCTCAAAATAATAATAAAAATACCCTGCCAAATTGTTTTTAGCTCTTAAAAAAAGTAGAAACAAAGAAGCAGGGGACCCTCCAAAACAAGAGAATTTTTCTAATGCAAAATATAATAAGTCGACAGTTCTTATTTTGCGTCCGCACGACAAGAGCTGTGCATTTACGTCAGGACTACAGCTACACATGATACAAATGGTCAAGGGATTAAGCCAAGCCCACGCCTACTCCATGGACTGTTTATTTAAGACAGCTGAAATAAATATCAACAGAGTAGATAATACAACAGACACACAACATCCTGTAGATAAACTGTACCTGCTTCTTGTCCCTGGAACCACAACCGCACCACTTTCTTCATTTTTTCTCTGTAAAAATGCTGCAAATTTATTTCTTGTCGTAGGTGGTGTGCTTATGTTTTTTTTAACAGTAGTTCCATCTACCAGGTCAGGCATGAGCATTTCAGAGTTCAATGATTTATGAGCTTCACAGTTACTTTTCTTGGTCTTCTTTGTGAATGAAAGGGAATACTGACTCAACAGGTCGTCTTCTGACAGCTCCTCTAAACAGAAACAAAAACAGTCCGTAAATCTTTGTGCCTGCCGTGTGCAGACTCAGCCTTAATGTTACAGCCCACATCTCACTGTCTTAAGGATGAAGTCTTATTTCTTTAACAGTGCATCCCAAAAGGAGATACAAGAATGACTTAGAGGAAAAAGGAAATTCCCTTAAGCTGTGGTTTACAATTTCACAAATTAGTTAAGATTTAATGTCCATTTGTTTTTATGATTTTATGTGAAATTACTGAAACCAAAATTTCAGGATACGATCAATTCTGTAAGGCTATATACTTATTATACTAAAGGCTTGATTTTGAATGAAAAAAGAAATTAAGGCAATTTATATGCCAATATATGATTTAGTGTTTGACTTTTAAAATGTTCCAATAAGACAGCTCAGAGCCTGGAGCCTGCTTTGGATTCTGTGTCTCCCTCTCTCTCTGCCCCTCTCCTGCTTGTGCTTTAACTAACTAACTAACTAAATAAATAGATAAATAAAATGTTCCAATAAAACCAGCAGCCATTTCTACACACCGTCCACACACGGTGTAAGACAGAAGCCTTACAACTTCTGTCACAGTGTCGGAAGTATATGTGACTGTCGTGTTGTGAAGTAATCTATGCTCCAGTTCTGACCCTCATTACCAAGTTATGGGGCCCTAGAAACCTGTGTGACAAATGTATTCTATGGCATTAGAATAAATCATAAGACTAAGTAATACAATAGGTTGATGCCTGACATAGGTCACCAGAGACAGTGCTAAGGTGCTTTAAATCAGTCCAACTAATTCTGTCTGAACAGCCTCACTCACTACCTTATGAGGTCAGAAAAATGGTTGCAGGTACCAAACACTAGAGAGACGATGATGCCTCAAATTTAAAAACCTATAGATTTTTAAGAAGCCACAGATCTGCAAACTTGATTTTGATTCCTGGCAAAAGCCTAAATTTGTTTATTATGCAGAGAATTGTGAGCCCTTATGGAAGAAGGAAACACAAACGCTGAGGATCCTCAGCAAGGTTTCTCCAAGAAGCATCCATGCCAGGCTAGCCTCATTTTCCTTTTGTGATAAGGTTTTAGACTAGCTATTTGGGGGAATGTCACGGATTTATATTTTGAATTGAGCAGGACACCTCAGTGTGTCTCATTATTATCCTGGTGGACAATGCAGAGCAAAATAACTGTATATAAGCTATTATGTGGAATCGCAGCAAATTGAAGAACCCCAAAGACTGCAGGCTGAACGGCGGTCTGGAACCTAGTGTACGTTCTCTCAGTGTCTCTACTTGTGCCGATTCCATCAAACGTTACACAAGCGAACACATTTTAACACAGGGAGCCATACTTCTCTAATTTCCAGGTGACACAGATAATACCCATATATTAGTAGACAATACGAAGATTTTTTTTTATAAAGGCAGAACAATGGATTATAGTGAAGATTGCCTCAATACCGATAATTTACTTCACATTCAAGTTTAAAAATATAACTGTACCTAGTTTAACAACTAGTGGATTCTGATTATAAACAGTAAATGCAGCAAAATGACAGGAATGTTAATAAAAGCTAATGCTATCTTATTTTGTAATATTAAAGCATAGTCTCTGGGTGAAGGGCTGAAATAGTGACATAATTCTTAATTTTTACTGTGCTCTGTGGTAAGAAGACTGTATTTCAACAATCACTGACTATAATAGTCACACAATCATTAAAAACTACATTGTATCCGAAACACAACATGGTAGGTAAGAAACAGCTTGGGAAAGAAATTTAGGAGAGTCACAGTGGCTGTCTCTAAATCTATGACAGGCTGCTGACTAAAAGGGGTAAACTTATGGGGCTCTTGGGTGGCTCAGTCGGTTGAGTCTGACTTCGGCTCAGCTCATGATCTTGTGGTCTATGGGTTTGACCCACATCAGGCTCTATGCTGATAGCTCAGAGCCTGGAGCCTGCTTCAGATTCTGTGTCTCCCTCTCTTTCTGCCCCTCCCCCACTCAATGCTCTCGCGCTCTCTCTCTCTCTCTAACAAACAAACAAACAAAAACCTTCAAAAGCATTTTTTAAAGGGGTTAACTTACTGTTTTCTGTTCTGTTGTTGTGTTTAGATGTGTGTCCAGGGCACAAAACCCAGTGATAGGTGGTAGTTATAGCATAAGGAACTTACAGATAAGAAGCTCCCTACATAAAATGAATAGCTGATTTTCATGGGAACAGAAGGGAAGGAAGGAACAGATAAGAAGCTCCCTACATAAAATGAATAGCTGATTTTCATGGGAACAGAAGGGAAGGAAGGAACTAACAGTATACATGTTACATACCAGGGGCTTCTAGAGGTTACCCTATAGAACATATACAAAAATTTGTGAATAGGCAACATCGTTCCCATTTCAGAAAAGGAAACAAAGCTCCAGAGATATTATCAGGAAAAGATTTAGGTGCAGAAGGAATCAATACATTTTGACAAAAGATGAATAATCTATACCTGAATTTACAAAGGGCTTGTTTTATTTTTGTTGTTAGACTTTCATTCATTCATGTAGCTATCTGAGGAAAAGAGAGAGGGGACAGATTGCAATTATCCTTTCTACTTCTACACAGCTTCTAGGAGAAAAGTGAAACACCTTTCTTTGCCCAATACTTAGTATGCCACTCTCAGTACTTCTGTTCAACATTGTACTGGAGGTTCCAGAAGACAAGAAAAAGAAATAAAAGAAGGAGGGGAAAACGAATGAACAAACAGCATCTAGAGTGGAAAAGGAGAAGCATGACTAATCTACCATTATTCGCAGGCAGTATGGTCATCGATACAGCAATCCTGCAGAGTCTACAGAAGAGACACTATGAACCAATATATAAATTTAGTAAGGTTGTCAAACAGGAGATTAAAGCACAGAAGTCAATTGTACAGTTGACCCTTGAACATGAGAGTTAAGGGCACTGACCCCCTCCAGAGTCAGAAATCTGTGTATAACGTTGGATTCCCTGAAAACTTAACTACTAGTGGCCTACTCTTGACCAAAAGCCTTACTGATAACATAGCTAATTAACACATATTTTGTATGCTATATGTTGTATTGTAATAAAGCTAGACAGAAGAAAATGTTAAGAAAATCATAAAGAGAAAATACATTTACTGCACTGTATTTATAAAAAAAAAAAATCCACATATAAGTGGAACTGGACAGTCCAAATCCTTGTTCAAGAGTCAACTGTATTTCTAGCAATGAATAACTAAAAATCAAAATTAGAAGTGTTTGCAATAACATCAAAAATCTGAAACATAGTGATAAATTTGACAATATATGTCTGTAAGACCCGCACACTAAAAATTACAACACACTGCTGAAGAAAAATGAAAGACTTCACTAATCAGATCAGAAAATCCAAAATAGTGGAGTGCCTGGGTGGCTCAGTTGGTTGAGCATCCGAGTTTGGCTCAGGTCATGATCTCGCAGTTTGTGAGTTTGATCCCCGCGTCGGGCTCTGTGCTGACAGCTCAGCTCCTGGAGTCTGCTTCAGATTCTGTGTCTCCCTCGCTCTCTGCCCCTCCCCCACTCATGCCCCTCCCCTGCTCATACTCGTCTCTCTCTCAAAGATATAAACATTAAAAAACAAAACAAACAAAAAACCAGTATAGTTAAGGAGTCAATTCTCCCCAAAACTGATCCATAGATTCAACCAAATTCTAATCCAAAATCTCAGCAGGCTTTACTTATTAAAAAACATTTTTTTAAATGTTTATTTATTTGAGTGTGTTGGGGGGGGGGGTGGCAGACAGAGAGGGAGAGGGAGACACAGAATCTGAGGTAGGCTCCAGGCTCTGAGATGTCAGCACAGAGCCTGACTCAGGGCTCAAACTCAGGAACCACAAGATCTTACCTGAACCAAAGTCGGATGCTCAACTGACTGAGCCACCCAGGTGCCCCTATTTATTTTTAAATTGACAGCTGATTCTAAAAATTGTATGGAACTATGAAAATCAGAGGATAGCCACAACTTTGCAAAACACGAACAAACTTAGAGGACTTCTTTTACTTAATTCCAAGATTTACTATAAAGCTATGGTAATTAAGACAATGTTCTGGCATGAAGATGGGAAAAGACCAATGATACAGAATAATATAGTCTAAAACAGACTCACAAATATATGGTTAAGGTCAACTAATTGTCAACAAATGTGCCGAGGTAATCCCATGGGGAGAGGGCAATCTTTTAACAAATGGTGGTAGAACAAATGGATTGCCACATACACAAAAAGTGAACCTTGATCCTTACCTCACACCATATAAAAAAATTAATTCAAAATGGATCAAAGACCAAAATCTAAGACCTAAAACTATAGAAGTTCTAGGAAAAAATAAATAAAATAAAGGAGAACATCTTACTGACCTTGGGTTTGGCAAAGATTTCTTAAATGTGATCAACACTCATTAATATTTCACACTATGTACCACAAGCAAAATACATACCACTTCTTGGTCTTTTCACAATGGATGACTTCCTTGGAAGATTTAATCCTTTAACACTGATCACTTGTTCAATGCCCACAGTACTTGGACTTTCCTTCAATCTTACAGCATCTGACGCAATATTCAGTTCAAGTCTAGGGCAGTAATTCCTATGCCAAATGCTAGTAACATTAGAGGACTTCTGGCATGTTTTGTCATTCCAACTATGACTTCTTGATTGGGCAGGCTAAAATAGTAAAAAGGAAAAGGGTTACTTGAAGAAGGAAAATAGCCAAATCATTTCCCTTATCAACATAAATTATAAGTAAATAATTAACTTATTCTTTTGAATAGCTTTTGAGGAAATATCTGTTCTTTTTTTTTCTTAATATTTATTTTTGAGAGAGTGAGAGAGTGAGAGAGAGAGAGAGAGAGAGACAGTGTGAGTGGGGGAGGGACAGAGAAAGAGGGAGACACAGAATCCAAAGCAGGCTCCAGACTCTGAGCTGTCAGCAGAGCCCGATGTGGGGCTTGAACCCATGAGCCGTGAGATCATGACCTGAGCCAAAGCCAGACACTTAACCAATTGAGCCACCCAGGCACCCTGAGGAAGTATCTGTTCTTTAATAACATTTTCTATTTTGATGTACTACACTTTTCCATTAAATGTGTCTTGTATTCCTGGGTCTGCTTCTTGTAATGAAACTCAAGTGACCTTGTTAGCTCATTTCTAAGAAAAAGTGAATCTTCCTAAGATGAACAGTGCAAGAAATGAAAATGCACTTGAACAAATGTAGCCAGAAAAAAAGTACTTTCTTTTAAATTTATTTTTTAGAAACATTTTACTTATTTTTATTTTAGAGAAAGAGCATGTGGGTGTGTGTGCAAGAGTCAGGGAGCGAGAGGGAGAGAGAATCTTAAGTAGGTTCCATGCTCAGTGCAGAGCCTGATGCAGGACTCGATCCCAAGACCCTGGGATCATGACCTCAGCTGAAATCAAGAGTTGGATGGTTAACAGACGGAGCCACCCAGGCGCTCCAAAAAAAAGTACTTTTAAAATTCCAGTATTATTTCAAAAAATAGTAATTAGTTTAACAAGCATCTGGTAATAAGCCTCTGAATAGTCATTCACACACCCTTTACAAAGCACCTGAAAGTTAAAACCATAAAACAGTGTATTTAAAGTAATCAACCATCCCACCTCTAGAAAATGGTTGAATTCAAACCAAAACAATCTAATTTATAAAACTCTAGTTTCTATTAGACCCATACTTGGTACCATCTTCAGTGGACAATCTGGAGAAACAGAAAGCTACTTTGGTCTCCACTGAGTCTTGCATAAAACTTTCTCTGACAAAGAGACCAGTAAGTGCTGGTAAGTAGTCATTCTTAATGCTAATATAAGTTATTCACAATGACATCATGGATATATTAAGAGGATATCAATAAAACTCTAATAGAGAGGCAAAGGGAAAAATTAATAAAGGCATAAAAAATGTTGGTACTCAGGGCATGAATTCCAGTCAACAAAAATCCCACCTAACTTGGAATGAATCTAAGCTCTCAAAGAAAGGATAAAAATAAATAAAACAAGGTGACATTATTCAGGATATGCTTTGAGAATTAACAAGGAAGGTAATTTGGAATAAATGAGGAAACGGTTATAAAAACCAGCTTAATCGTAATGGCTCATGGCAATAGATCCCATTGACAGTTTTACTGAAAAAGGCAACAGGCAAGTAGAAAACCAGACTGGGAAGACTAAATTTTAAATAAAAAGGATTAATTCGCTTGTATAGTTAAGGATTCCTACAGAAATTTCTCTATAAAGGGATGGACATCTTAGTGAGCCATAATACTCTCATTAATGACTGGATAGATTCGATACAGCCAAATATTATAGAGTTTCTGAGACAAAGAAACAACTTAAGAATCATTCCTGATGAAATTATAATATCAGTAATTCAAATGTGTAAAGATAGCAAAGTATACACTTTTCAGTCCCCTTCTTTTGATTATTATCCCCCAGAACAAAACACAAACTCCATCTGCAGTAAAATTAGGATATCTGTGTCGATCAGAGTATAGACAGAGGAATTTTAAGAACTCAGCAGAAGAGAGATCAAGCCCAAGTGTCTGCAGAAAATACCAAAGAGAAGTCAACTTCACCTGTACAAACATGAGGAAAGCTCAGGAACTGAAGGCACCAGTTACCACGCAGGCTTTACATGGGGGAGGGCTAAGAAAAGGAAGATTATTTGACCCTTGGGCCTTTATCTTCCAACTGACCAGTCAACTCACACCTACCTGCCTTCAGAACCAGAGCAACTGTTCGGTTGAAACCCAGAAACAGAAGGCACTTCAGAAGGTGGGAAGATCTATTTATCTAAAGACAGATATCAAATGAAAGGCTCACCCCAACTCACTTTCCCTAACCTGCTCTTAAAATGCAAACTGCCATGGGGGCACCTGGGTGACTCAGTTGGTTAAGCGTCTGACTTCAGCTCAGATCATGATCTTGCAGTTCGGGAGTTCGAGCCCCGTGTCGGGTTGTGCTGACAGCTCGGAGCCTGGAGCCTGCTTCAGATTCTATGTCTCCCTCTCTCTCTACCCTTCCCCTACTCATGCTCTGACTCTCGCTCTCAAAATTAAACATTAAAAAAAATGCAAACTGCCACGTTTCCATGTGCAAGTAGAAATTGTAGGATCCCTTTTTGGAAAAATGGAACTGTGCAGAGAAAACATGCTGACATTTGGGACTTCACAAAATCAAGCCAGCTTGTTGGCAACCAGATCACCCAAGGGTAAAGCCCAAAACTGTAGGCCCCACTCATTCACACAAATCTTCTCGAGCTTCTCAGTGCCTCTCTCAAATAGGAACAAATAGACAAGAAGCTTCAGATGTCTGAAGAAAAGTCTCCACTATGAAAGAGAAAAGGCCAAAACAAGTAGGAAAAAAAACCAAAAACAATTCAGAGCAGAAAATGCAGACAACAGCAGAAAATGTGCAGGAAATTATAATTGGTATTCTCAGAGAAAGATCTGTGAAACAGAATCTTTAATAGGCCACATGTGGCCACTGGCTACCACACTGGATAGTACAAAGTTGGAAGACAAATGTTTCCCAGAAGAAAACAAAGGACAAAGACATGAATAAGAAAAACTAGAGGACTAAGAAATAACATCTAATTAATAGAGAGGTTCTAGGAAAACAGAAAAGAGGAAGGTTTACATGATTTGAGATGATCAACATAAGGTTCTTTCCTAGTATCATTAGGGATTTGTGTCCTCCTGGTAGGCTTGGTTTATTTCAGCTGACAGTAATGATTTCTTTTCAATGCTCAACTGGTCGCCAGTTTATCAGCGGCCACCTTCTCCAGGCTCACCTCTTTTTCTTTCTCAAGGCCCTCTGCTTCCTTCACATGGAACACTAGGACATTCTTGGGCCATCCATAATGAACTGCTTACTACCCTCTTCCACCCATGCTTCAACCTGGAGTCACTCATCATCTTGAAAATCCCCACTGACATTTGCAAACCCAGGACACGTGTTTCTCCACAAGGAGACAGCAAAGCTTGGCCTGGGATCAAAACTCCCCAATTATTTAAATGTGTGATCTGGGCAACTTCCCTAACCTCCCTCTTGTTGTTTCTTCATTTGTAAAATGGGAATAATAATATTGACTTCACAGGCTTGTTGAAGAGTAAATGAGTCACTATGCGTAAGGTTATTAGAATAGTATTTAGAACATAGTAATGCCCCGTAAATGTTTGCTACTATTATTATGAAGAATTCTCTCCAGTGGAGTTAGGTGCATGGTCTTTTTATTTTTTTTCACGGAGCCTAGAATACATCCCTACTACAGAACTTACCTTATTTCTATCGATATAACCACGTCTCCCTCCCCTAAGGAATGAGCACCAGAGAGAAAGAATTATATTTTATTTTTGTTTATATTCCAGAACACTAGCTAACCTATGCTAATTACAGTGCTTAATAAATGCTAAGTCAGAAACTGAATTAGTGAGCAAGGGTGGGAAGACCTGGATTAGACCAGAAGCCTTGTGAAAGAAGAAACTATCCTTCAGGAGGACAACTTAAAAGCAAAAGGACTTAGCAATGAAAGAGCAGCCAAAGTTTATTTCCAAGTGTTCTAGTCTGAGAATGAAAGAGATCATGTAGCTGATATTCATTCCTTCCATAGATAAACATGGTAAAAACAATATAGCAGCGAAGTTCTTAATGTCCTGCCTTTATGAAAATTGCACTCTGCTGGGAAGACTCACAAAATCAAGTATTGAGATGTAATTTATGTAGTGAAAAGGGCTAAAAAAGAAAAAGGAGAAATGTTATTAAGGAAAGCTGATAAGGAATGAAGAGTTGTTTTTTTTTTTTTAATTTTTTTCGTGTTTATTTTTGAGAGAGAGACAGAGCGTGAGTGGAGGAGGGGCAGAGAGAGAGGGAGACAGAGAATCTGAAGCAGGCTCCAGGTTCTGAGATACAAGCACAGAGTCCAATGCAGGGCTCGAACTCACAAGATCATGACCTGAGTCAAAGTCGGACGCTTAACTGACTAGCCACGCAGGCGCCCCAAAGAGTTTGTTCTTGACCGTGGATGGATTTAAGGTTCTAGGAAAATATTTACGTAGAAATCCAAGAAACATTCAGAATTACGTGGCTGGTACTAGACTGGAGATAGGGTTAAAGATGTGCGAGGTTTCTGCATGAGTAAGTAAAGCCATCTGAACTTATTTTAGGAATAGATATGAACAGAAAAGAGAACAGTCAGAGAAAGGAGAGAATGGTTGGGGGGGGTGGTTGTCAGAAGGGATATATACAACCGGGAAAAAGTAGAAGAAAACATGGAGGGGCTCAAGGACAGAGCTCAGAGGCACTCAATATTTGCTCAGTGAGCAAAAAAACCAGCTTTTCCTTCCAATGGTAGCATTGCTAGGTTTGAATCTTCAAAATGCCAAAGGCCAGAGGCGAATGGGGTGGGATGAGAAGAGGCTTGTAGACACAAAAGAAATGTTCACATCTAAAGGTCTGGTAATATATCATGTGGTTGCTTTTTAACTAAAGGAAATTAACCAATCTACCTATGTTCTAAGAAGACAATTTCTCTAGCATCAAGTTGTTTAAAACCCACACGGTGCAAACAGCTGGGATACAGCAATCCTTAGAAGATATTTATAACGTGAAGATTTGCCTTTAGTCACAGTTCCTAAGACATAACTAAAACATGCTCTCTAAAAGTGAAGTCACTTAAAAAAAATAATAAAACTCATTAAGACGTTACCGTAGCAATGTCTGGATTGTAGTTATCGATCTGTTCAAAAGTATTTATATCTTTATTTCCAAGTGCTATTTGAAGAGCTATGGAATCATCAAAATACCTAGGTTGGTAAGATTAAGGAAAAATGCTTTCATTAACAACCAAATGAATGTAGCTACAATAGAAAAGTGTTTCCTATCGTTGCAGAAAATGCTCAGGTTTAGGGCTCCAGCAGATCCTGACCTTCTACCTTCAGCATTCCTGAAACCACAGGTGTCGTTCACTAGCGTCTACTTGTCACTAGTAGATCACATACATGACCCGGGGCTCTGAACCACACTGAGTGTATGTAGCCCGGGTTAGGAGCAGGGCACACGGCGTGCACACGTGCCCAGGACGGCCCTCCTAACAAATCGAGCTTGTTTGCCGAGAAATGCCGCCCTTGCCATGGGTACCTTAAGTGACTGACTCGGTACATGTTTCTGTCAAGTCAACCCAAGTAATTAGCAAGTTATAAACAAAAAGCTGCTCTAAATTTTCACCAGCATGGTATTTAAAGTTAGATAGGCTTCACTATAAAAAAGCAAGCAGAAAACAATTTATAGGCTTTTTACTGAATGTTTCACTAAAAATAAGAAAGAAATACAAAATTCTACTATTCTGGTTCAGAAAGGATACTGCCCAGCGTAGCTCAGTGTTTCAGGATCAATGTCGTCTTCGTATGCATTCAGAGGGATGAGTTTCCTTTTGATGGGATCAAAAACTAGCTGATAAAGAAAGGTATTGTTGGCCCGAATAAATCCTTTGATGTAATCTTCTGGTACCGTTATATTCATCTTAAGATAGTGTCCAATTTTCTTGATGACCTAATAATGGATGTAAAAATATTTACTGGTTATCTACAAATACAGAATAGGGAATGTATCATCTCCAAGACCAACTGGTTCACATTACAGGAGGCTGAGGCGAGACAGAAAATCAACTAATTTTATCTACATTAAAAACCTCTACCAGGGGAGCCTGGGTGGCGCAGTCGGTTAAGCGTCCGACTTCAGCCAGGTCACGATCTCGCAGTCCGGGAGTTCGAGCCCCACGTCAGGCTCTGGGCTGATGGCTCAGAGCCTGGAGCCTGTTTCTGATTCTGTGTCTCCCTCTCTCTCTGCTCCTCCCCCGTTCATACTCTGTCTCTCTCTGTCCCAAAAATAAATAAACGTTGAAAAAAAAAATTTTTAAAAAAAAAAAAAAAAAAAAAAAAACCTCTACCAGAAAACACGATCATGTTGCAGTACTAAAAATCGTCTCTATGACAGTATCTTCTTTGATTTTTCTATTAACCCAAAGAATGAACAATTCAGTTACAACGTCAAGTTTATATTCCCATGTGTGATGTTAAGACACATTCCTCACCCTCAAAGTCCCTTTTATCTAAAAAAGCAAAACAACACACAAAACCTGAGAATTAAAAATGGAGTCACCATCGCATCACACTCACAGGTGAAGAGCCAGAGAGTGAGAATCAGCGGCCCGGGAGTCACAGGCTAGTTAGTGCCCAGGGCTCCATTCCCAGCTCTACTACCAACTCCTGATGAGAACTGCCCAAGGCGGGTGGCGGAAATTAGCTTAACATATACTTATTTTTTAAGGTAAAGCTATCTGGGAAATGACAGAGTGGTGATATAGGAGTCTCAGTTTTCCAGAGGATACCCTGCACATGATATTGCATCAGATTGTATGAGGATGTAGATGTGAGAACTCAGCTGTCTCCTATCAAGCCATGTTAGAGATTTACATAAATGTGCAATTCCTGTCATTTTCATGTTTTTAGAAGACACGGCTATTTTTCTTTAGAATATGCTATATATGTTGAGAGTGAGAGCAACAGCGAGAATCCCAAAGAGGCTTTGCACTGTCAGCACAGAGCCCGATGTGGGGCTTAATCTTACAAACCATGAGATCATGACCTGAGCTGCAATTAAGACTTGGACACTTAACTGACTGAGCCTCCCAGGTGCCCCATGAATTTATTATTGTTAATTTTAAATTAATAAACATTTTAGTTTTGTTTGAATTTCATTCAGTAAATATCAATAGCTGTAACCCATTAAACAAAAATTATTGCCACGAAGAGCTTTTAAGAGTGTAAGTGGTGGGGCGCCTGGGTGGCTCAATCAGTTGAGTGTCAGCTCTTGACTTTGGCTCAGGTCATGATCTCAGTTTGTGAGTTTGAGCCTCACATCGGGCTCTGTGCTGCTAGCACGCAAAGTCTTGGGGATTTTCTCTTTCTGCTTCTCCCCTGCTTGTGTGCTCTGTTCTCTGTCAAAATAAATAAATAAACTTAAAAAAATTAAAAAAACAAACAAAAAAAAGAGCGTAAGTGGATCCTGAGACCAAAAAGTTTGAGAACCACTTACAATAGACAATAGGACAGAAACTGAAAGATAATTTTAACATTAATTTTATCTAGAACACTTTACCCTTAAGTCTCTTTATATAAGTCTTCATTTAAAAAATTTGTCAATTGCTTAAAACAGGTCCATCAGTTGCCAAAAACAAAATTCTAGTGTTTTAGTCATTTTTCCCTTTCAATGACATAACATGGGCTGTTGACAGGATAGAATATTTAAAATTCATATCCTGAGGGGTGTATCTATGATGGAAGAAATGGTTTGGAAACTGAATATGGCACTTGGTGAATCACTCCCACCTTTACAATATCCGGATTATTGGCTAGTCTCAGCACTTTGCAGGCCTTTGCTAACCCGATCCCACGCAGTGAGGAGAGGTAGTCACAGCCTGAAAGTATGCACATATACCGGAACTTCTCCTCGGTGAACACGTCCCCAAGCTGCCTGCACATTCCCAGCCGAGCCTGGTCAATTTCTAGTCCATTTCCAAACTGGTCCATTTTTAAAATCACCTTCAAAGGGAAGGGAAATTGTTAAATACCTAAGTACCTGTAAGGGTCATTTTAATGTTTCGTGATCTAACCCATTGTAATATTCCTAAGAATTCTTTCTTGTTATTTAGCATCACATTGAGAAGAGAGACAGGCCAGGTAATCACTGTGCAATTTGTAAATAAATTAAACTGAAACATACACTATGTCTAGATAGGGTCCTGCACCAGGACTCCCTTGCCCTGACTCTGGTAGAGTGTCTCTTACCCCCTACTGACATTCAGAGTTGTCATGGCGATCAAATAACAATCCATACAGAAATCCTTTCTCTTAGAGTAATACATGTTCATTGTAGAGAATTTGGAAAACAGGGAAATTCAGGAAGAAGGAAACCAAAGTTGCCTGACACCTCTCATTTGTCACTGTTACCCAACATTAACCCTTCAACAGATCCTTCTAGTCATCTATAAAATATATAGATAATATGAATAACATTGGCAGTAACAAAAATGAGATCTTACAGTTTTGTATCTTAATCCTCCCTTACTATGTCATGATAAAATTTTCCATTAAACAGTTTTATACATAATTCTAAGTAACTGCAAAACATCCTGTTAGGTAAGTTATTTACCTCACCTAGTTGAAAAAAAATAAAGCATATAAATTATTACCAAAAATAAGAATAGCAAGTCTACACTCTACTGAAGAATTCGGATAAAACAAAACCTTTTAACCGTAAGAGCTTACTCTGAAAAAGTGTCCAGATTACACAAATGTCAAGCAGCAAAACCCTGCATTTTAAATAAAATAATTATTAACATCGTAAAGTAGATATTAACTGCAGGCATTAAATAAAATAAAGTGATGATTCCTGGAAAAGAAAAACCTTAGTGCCTTGATTTACACCATTGCCAACTGCACAGAAAACAGTATGTAGTAGTAAAGTACCTTTTTACAGCCAAAAGCGAGGAGATCAGAGTCCTCTGTGATTATGGCTTGTACAATACCAGCTTTGTTAAGATAGGCCAGCTGCGCGTCTGCTTCGTATGGAGCCACGAGACAATCCACTCCCTGGGACCGGGCAGCCTGCCAGAGAGGATCATGGTCAATCTCCAGGATGGCATCTGGAGAGCACTGAACAATTTCCTGTTTTACTACCAGCCTCAACATGCACATGCTGATAATTGTTTTCAGAAATCATTTCCTTTGAAGTGTTTCTACTTTTAGTCCTAGCAAATATTGAACTAATCATATAGCCACAAAGAATTTAAAAAATTCTTTTTTAAAAAATCACTTTATAAATTTGGAGAAAATACTGCTGTACATTCAGAGGGAGAAAAAAAAATAGAAGCCAGAAAACTTTATTTCAAGTTGTAGAAAGCTTGCATCTTCAGAATGGCTATGCCCCAAAAGCATACAAGACATTTGTTTGGAGCTCTGGATGTATTTTCCCTATGAAAATATATTTTCTTTTCATACTACAGAAGTCTACCTGACACTGTTTTGATAAAACTACAGAATTTAATCACTATATTTATTTTCCTATTTGTTTACCAAGCAATTTGAACAGAGGCCTGAAGGAGGGTAAATGAGGGCTGGGACTTTGGGCCACTGAAGTAGGTCTATGGTTGTAAGACGCTTTTAAGCAGAAGCTGATTGAGGAAGACTAGGGTCAGAGAGTTCTGGAGTCAGTGAGGCTGGTTCTACAGACCTGAGAGCCTACAGAAGTGAAGGTTATACATGTTGAAGACTACAGGGCAGTGGGGTGAGACTGATGCTCCAGGAATTAACACTTCCGTCTCTACAGAACAAGGTGCCCATGGAGCTCATCTCAGTCACTTATCTAAAAAGGGAGAGTGTCTCTTAGTCCTTAGGATTTCTCCCCCTGGAGACTGTTGGACTCTTCTCTGTCAAAAGATCCTGCTTCCTCTTCCTGAGACCTGCCACTTCCTTGAGTTAGACCGAGAGTAATTTCCCTCCCTTCATTTTCTTGCTCTCCCATCAATATACAACTCATAACTAGCTTCGATGAAGTTGGCCATTTGTTCTCTTTGGCTTCATTTCCTATTGGGCTTACTTTAATGACTTTGTGGGCCATCACATGCGTGATATTGATGGAACGGGTAAAACATTCTCTGGCTTCTGAAACCTTCCCCTCACGAAGAAGCTGCTTTCCCTTAAGAAGATTGGCTTGTCGTCTTCTGCAAGGGGAAAAAAAAATATTAAGAGGCTGACTTCAAGAAATTCAAGAAATTTTCCTAGGGGGAAAAAATAAACTTTGACTCATTGGACAGTGTGTACCAGGTGCTTGAGAACATTAATCTGGATCTTTTGGGGTTCGAGTCAAAAAGAACACAGGTGATTTATCATGTACGCACACACAAGCGTATCCTCAGACTTTTTTACATCACGCTTTATGTCAAGGGAAAATGCAGTAATTAAGACACTTAAGAAAATATGAGTCAAGGGTTTTATACCATCAGAACTTTTAAGTATAAAGGGTGCACCTTTATGGACATATAAAGAACTTGAGAAATACTGTTTCTGAGCTTTTCTGTGGAATCTACTAGACAACAAATTTCAGAAAAACCAAAATAACATCTGCATAAAAACTGTCAATAATAATCAAGTATGTGGTAATTTGTAGAATACTAAATACAGGTTAAACAGGGAGACAGTGATAACACACGTTCTAACAATATGGAACCACTATTTTTAAATGGGAAGAAAGCATATGCAAAAGGAGAAAGAAATTTTAACTGTTTTCAATAATCATATTGGTAGGGGTATCAGTATTTTATTCTGAATCTATTCTTGAGTATAATAAAATACGTGCATTTACTTTGGGATAGAACAAAGGAGTAATTATAAGATACTCCAACTTCGTCATCCCTTTACCCTTGAAAATAAGGATTCTAGGTATGAAGAAAGGAGGTGAAGATACACTGCAGAAGAGGTAAAAACCCTGAGTCCTGAGTTTGACTTGGAAGAATCAGTCTGAACTTATGAGGTTTTAATCTTTAGGTAAATGTGCGCATACATATACAAATTCCCTAGTTGCACAGACTGGGCTCCATGGAGGAAGAGACTTGTAGGAAGGGATTTTAAGTGCCTCCTCCCACTGCTACAGTGGCCCAGAAAAAGCTGATATTACAAAGACAAAAAGAATATGCAGGACAGGGGCGCCTGGGTGACGCAGTCGGTTAAGCGTCCGACTTCAGCCAGGTCACGATCTCGCGGTCGGTCCGTGAGTTCGAGTCCCGCGTCAGGCTCTGGGCTGATGGCTCAGAGCCTGGAGCCTGTTTCCAATTCTGTGTCTTCCACTCTCTCTGCCCCTCCCCCGTTCATGCTCTGTCTCTCTCTGTCCCAAAAATAAAATAAATAAACGTTGAAAAAAAAAAAAAAAAAAAGAATATGCAGGACAGAGACAGGCAGCTGAGACATGTTTTTAGCCATTCTTGAGCTTAGCAAGAGAAAATTAGTAATTATCTGCAATTAGAATTAAGACCCGGTGGGCGACACCCGGGTAGGATGTGGTTTGGACTAGTCTCTCAGCCGCTCTGGTTTAGGTCTGTCACCAATCCTTTCAGAACTAACCTAGAATGAACTAACTTTTATTGAGAGTATATTTGGTAAACTGTACATTATTTGTAATAGAACATGGGCTCGCACAGTTTCAGTTATCCCTTTATAAACAGTCTTTATAAAGTTCTGGCTTTAAGAATCAGAACCCTCCAGCGTGAAACTGATTTGACTCTGTATGTGAATCAGAGCCCTCCAAGTACAGCTGGGTTCCAAAACCTAGGTCTGAAAAACTCTCTAACCTATCTAGGCCGAGAGAGAGCACAGCCAGGACAGCAGCACCCTAACAGATGGCTCCCTCAGTGAGGCTTACTTCTGTCTGGGTGTGATTCACACTAGCTCTGACAACTAAGCCCAGGGGTCTTTCCTATACAACACAAGGACTCTGGGACCTAGAAACATAGATGGGGGGGGAGGGACAATGAGAGCAGATGAATATGGGGAGGATACCTGCTTTATTAAAATACAGAAGTTCTGTCTGAGGCCTGTTGTTAGAAACTTACTAGAATCTGTGAAGTTAAAAATGAATGATAAAATTTCTGGGTTAACTATTAAGGGAAATAGAAGACATTACTTTTCAAGTAGAAACAAGAGACAATAAAGGTAGAAAAAACAATCCAGAAGTCAAGCAAGGTAGGGGTTAACCTCCCCCCCACCCAAAAAAGAGAGAGATGGACAAATATAAAATACCAAGTAAGAGAAACAATGTATTAAAATATATTAGTAATTAATGGTCAATGTGAAAAGAATAAACTCTCCATTTAAAAGATTTTCAGGGGCACTTAGGTGGCTTAGCCGGTTGAGTAGTCTGGCTCATGGTTTCAGCTCAGGTCATGATGTCAGTTTCAGGAGTTTGAGCCCTGCCATTTGGTTCTGTGCTGGCAGCGTGGAGCCTGCTTGGAATTCTCTGTCTCTGCCCCTTCCCTGCTCGTGCTCTGTCTCCCTCAAAATAAATAAATAAACTTAAAAAAAAATTTTTTTTTTCAAAAAATGGCAAAGATTGACAGAATGGATAAGAAAACAAAAACAAAACACAGTAATGTGTTCTTTGTAAGAGACAAACCTTAAAACCAATGAAGTAGTAAGCTGTAGGTAAACAAATAAAAAAAGACAGTGGGAATATAGAAGGAAAAGTTATGGCTACGGTTATAATCGGACAGAAGACTTTAGAACAAAAAAGCAAAACTAGGGACTAAGAGTCACTAGTAAAACAGTTACCACAAGAATGTAACTAATTCTAAACTTGAATGCAACCAATAAAATAGCTTCAAAATAAAACAAAAATGATCAGAACTATAAGGTAATTGACAATTCCACTACCCCCACCCCCCCATGACCAAAACCAAACAAAACAGCAAAGATAGATTTGAGCACCATAATCAATAAGCTTGACTTACTGGACAACCAATCTTCCTCTTAATAACTGAAAATACATATTCCTTTCTAGCACACATGAAACATTTCAAGAAATTTGTTGAAGCACTAGGCTATGAAGCAAGCCTCAATAAATTAAAATTCAAGAAAATTGGTATAGACTATAGCATCAGACCTTAACGCAATTAGAGTGAATAGAGAATCAGCTTACTCTCTTCTAGACTTTTCCACTTCCTTTTTAGAAGGTAAAGTACATCCATCAAATACAAGAATAGGCTTGATCCCATGAGAGAGTAACATATTTACAAATTTCATACAAAATCCTACATACCTATGAAAATAAAGAAAAAAAAATTTTAGGTGCATTGCGTATTATAAAGTAATACTCTTTAAAACGAGAGGAGATGGATTATGAACAGGGAAGTTTTTTTCTTTCTTTTCTTTTTTTAAAGCAAAATGTTTTCACAGGACATGGAAACTCTAATTTAGGCTTCAGGGTTCAAATCCTGCCTTGGATCCTAACGGGCTGTGTGACAGCTGATGAGTTATTGACATTCTCATCTATAGATTAAAAGTCTTTGACATCCCTTCCAGTTCTGATATTTTGTGGTTCCAAATCTTGCCCTTTTTCCATTTTTTTTTTTTGCTTTGAAAAATTTCAAATCTACTGAAAAGTTGAAAGAATAGTACAATAAATACCTGATCCCTTCAACCATACCATTATCACACCCAAGAAATTTAACAGCAACAAAATATCATCTCACATACAGTCTGTACTAAACTTTGTCCAACTGTCTCAACAGCTCTTATAACCAGTGTGTTCTGGTGAAGATTTAACAACCGGTTTGGCGAGAGGAGGTGCCTGTTCCGTAGCATCTGTCCATTTCCCTGACATGAATGTATTACAACGGTGGATAAACTACCAATGCGGGGTCACGGAATGCTGAACTGGGAGAAGACGGTGGTGCACTGTGAACTTGGATGAGTTGGCTGCAGCACAGCATTGCTACATCCTACCCTGCAACGGTCCAGGATCCAAACAAGGATCAGGTATTGCATTTAGTGCTCTATTCTGGCAAAGCAATTAACTGGACAAAAAGAGCTACATCACAACTTCCCTCATTTATAAACAAAAGGACATTTAATATAAGTCCCAGTCTTAACTGGCAAAGAGTTAATACAAGGTGCAGACTTACTTATCAGTAGGTTCACCTTTGGCTAGTTTTTCAGCACAAGCAATAGCTCCTTTGTGAAGCCAGCAATATGTATCCACAGCTACTACCTGTCCTTTATACTTCCTCACGTGGATTGGTTCAGAAGCTTCTTTGATAAATTGCAGCAATCCTTGTATCCCCATTGTGCCGAGTTAACTGCATGATACGAGGGGAGAAAGGGAAAACAGCAATATTTAAAGCAAAACATATTTATCCAAAAGGTTTAGAAAAATAAGAAGAGATCAGAAATTGATATAGCGACTGTTATTGCTTATTTGAGAATCACCTCTTTAATACTCAATTGGGCTCCTCCCTGCCAACAATTTCCATAACCTAGAATACTTTCGCTAATCGCTAACACTAACTCTAATGTCACTTGATAGTTCCTTAACATTTATTCTTTCCAAAGTGCTTTCTCACTTGGAATCATCATGTATGTTTCAAGCTGTTAACACACTACTAGGCACACAGAAAGTGCTAAAAGAGCATGAGTCTCTCTCTCTCTCCAAAAAGGCATTGCTAAAAGCCACAAAACCATGCATGCTAAGGCATCACACTGCCTCTACACAAGCATGTTAAGAGCCAGCATGCACATCAGCGTAGGAGTGAAAACTCCAAACAGAAGGAAAGTAGACATTTCAACTGAGAAAATAAACAGAATTACAGAAGTAAATTGGTACATTTTTAGGACTTAAATTCACTGCCATCAGAATGTCTTATTCCAAGCAACCAACATTCTGCTAATAAGCAGCAATGGTGCCCAGCGACAACTCCATCAGACTCTCTGAAAGTTACTCCAAAGAAATGTGAAAGTGTGCTTGGTGTGCAAAATACTGATTTCAGACGAATGCTTCTTTCACTTCCTACCCCGTCCCGCCCAGAAAGAAGCCCCTAAGTCCTTTCTATACAGAAATTCTGGACAAGGAGGGGGATTATTTGCACCCACCCCTACCCAGTCAAAAATCCACATATGCCTTTTGACTCCCCCCAAACTTAAAGCCTTACCAATAACATAAAGTCAGTTAACATATATTTCATATGTTACATGTGTTATATACTGTATTCTTATAGTAAGCTAGAGAGATGAAAATGTTAAGAAAACCATAAGCCACACTTACAGTACTGATGAGGGAGTGTGGGGCAAGCTGAGGGCTAAGTACAGGCTATTAGCACCCGCCCCACCCCCGCCAGGTGGAATATGTGTGATATTCCTCAGACCTCCTGGCTACCCAAGAACAAAGGAAAGGGGTGTAAGTGCTTGCCATGGTGATGTGGGAAACTAAGGCAAATGAAAAATTAAATTCCCTTCCTGCCTGCAGCCCACTGACAAGTCCTTGAAACAGTAAAGGAGCTCAGCTGCCTTGATGATGACAAAAGGTAATCTTAGGTTAACATTATCCCAGCCTGGAGGACACTGTCCGTTTACTTTAGCATAAAAATTCCTTGGGAAACGTCCTTCATCTCAACTCCCCCAAGATATATGCTGGCAATCATACTCCAAGCTTATGACCTCCCCTGACATGCATCTGAAGGGTCCCAGGTTTTACTAATCCCAGGTATTACTGCAGTAATTAATGGCATTTTCCTAACAGCAGCTCAAGGTCCTGGTAACCTTGCTTCCAAAATTCCTTAGAGACCTACCCTATCCTTAACCCTCTCCCAACCTGAGGGGATATAATCAGTTACCCCCAAAGTTACCCCAGTGCAGCTCTTCCTGCCCATGGGTCCTGTCCCTGTGCTTCAATAAAATCACCTTTTTGTACCAAAGACTTCTTCAAGAATTCTTTCTTGGCCATCAGCTCTGGACCACCACACCATCACCCAGGAACTTCACCAGTACTGTACTGTATCGAAAAAAATGTTTGTCGTGGGCCCTCACGGTTCAATCCCCTGTTGTTCAAGGGTCAGCCGGCTCACCTACCCCCCCCACTCCCACTCCTCATGATAAAAATTGAAAGCAAGGAGGCTGAACAGCTGCCTGGTGTTTCCTAACATCAACCTCTCCCACCAAACTACGTTTGGAAGGAAAGGAAGAAAGCACAGGGTGGCAAGTCAGCCTCACCTTGATGCTGTATCAAAACTCGGATGCTCTAGCTCAGCAGCGCATTCACCAGCTGCGGAGCCAGGTGGGGGGATTCCGACGTTTAAATCCAGGTAATCTGGCTGCAGGTGCTCCTCAAGCCGCAGTTTGACAAAAACAATCAGCCTCCCACCTCTCAGACAATGCCTCTAAAAAGAGTTTTCTTCCACTTTGAGGAAAACTGACGTAACACACATTCTGTGAAGCTGATGTCTCTTCTAAGCTGGGTAAATACGCTCGCATAAACGTTTCCTCTGGAGCGTGGTGGGAATGGCCGGGGGCCGCTGCGCAGGCATCATCTCAGGGCGCCCGCCAGCGGCACGCCAGCTACAACACCGGCGACCTCGCCGCCCCACTCCTGTTCACAGGCTGTGCACAAGCGGCCCGCAAGCCCATTCCAGAGAACTCGCTTCCTTTCGCCTGCACGACATCAAGAAGACAGTTCACTTTCCATATTTAAACGCCGGGGGAGACTGCTAGGTCGGCGGCAGCCCTGCAGGAGTCCCGCAAGCAGGAGCCTGCGCCCGCGGACCCTCCCTGCCCTCCCGAAGGGCAGCCCCGGGCCGGCCCGCACCGCGATGTGCACTCGGGACTCTGCGGCCGGGCCGGGAAGACCTCGCCGGACCCATCCCCCCCCGTGCTGGAAGACAGGAGTCCCGAGAGGACGCCACCCAGGGCCCACGCGTAGCCCGCTCCGCTCCCTCTCCGGGCAGGGCTCTCCCCGTCCGCCCCAAGGGAGCCGTGAAGGGGCTCCGAAACCCACCCCCGACGCGCCCAACTCACCCTGGGCCAGCTGGCCCGAGGCAGGCGGCTCGGAACACAGAGGGCCGGGTGGCAGCCGGGCACCAAAGACTTTTCAATTTGCGCGGGAGAGCCCGAGGCCCCGCCCCAGCGGAAGTGACGCCAGAACGCCCCTCCGCGACGCCGGCGCCGCTTCGCTTGGCCTCCACTTCCGGGACGTGAGCCTCGCTCCTCGTGGAAGCGATGGCGGCCCCGACCCTGAGGCCCCGCGACCCCGCGACTCCGCGACCCCGGCCGCCGCCTCCCGCCTGCATACTGTGCTGCCTTCCGATGGCGCGGGTGGAGCTGGAGCAGCTGACCCACGGGAAACAGTCCCCGGAAGTTGGTAATTTTCACTCGTCGGCGCTGCTGGGAGTTGTAGTTCTCTGCTGATTGCGGCCTCAGGTCGGGTCTGCTAAGGTTTAAAGAGCGCCATCGCGTGTTTATGTGGAGTTTTTTAAAACCTGAAAAAGATCCTGCTGCAAATTAGTCTCCCTTAATTTCTGTGGTGTGCTGTAAATCCCGAGGCTCTTCAGAGACAGATGCGCGGTGGGCTCCAGGGAAACAAGATGCCTCTTGAGTTATATTTTTTGGACCCTTCCTGTAGACTTTGGGGTAGTGGGGTAGTGGGGGGAGAGAGAGAGCGGTTAGTAAACAATGTCACTAGGAAGTGACAAAGAGTTACTTCTTGACCGCACTCAGCCCAGACTGCTATGAGCCCTCCTCTCTACTGGGTCCCTTCCTCGGCCCATAAAGACTTGAACAAAACACTAACACAGTTTCTAACAGTTCAAGGCCACATCCCTAGGATTTACTGCTGGTTCCAGCCCACATCTGATAGTAGGGTCTGTGTCTCCCAGGGTCTGTAGGAGCCTAACTTCTACAAGGCTGGTAACGGTCCCAGGTGACTCACTTACTCTCCCGTCCTGGGTGTTGTCATTTTTCACCTCCTGGAATCTACTGAGCCCTCATTCACCCCTCCCTGTTCCCTCACTCTGTGTTCATTTTATTTTTTTTAAGTGTGTTTGTTTGCTTGCTTATTTATTTAGAGTGCAAGCAGGGGAGGGGCAGAGTGAGAGGGAGAGAGAGAATACTAAGCCGACTCTGAGCTGTCAGCACACATTACCACGTGGGCCTCTCACCAACTGTAAGATCATGACCTGAGCAGAAATCAAAAGTCCCTTGCTTAACTGACTGAGCCACCTAGGCGACCCCCTCATTCTCTCTTTAAAACAGCCCTCCCCTTGGGGCGCCTGGGTGGCGCAGTCGGTTGAGCGTCCGACTTCAGCCAGGTCACGATCTCGCGGTCCGTGAGTTCGAGCCCCGCGTCGGGCTCTGGGCTGATGGCTCAGAGCCTGGAGCCTGTTTCCGATTCTGTGTCTCCCTCTCTCTCTGCCCCTCCCCCGTTCATGCTCTGTCTCTCTCTGTCCCAAAAATAAATAAACGTTGAAAAAAAAAAAATTAAAACAGCCCTCCCCTTGCACCACCTCAACACAAATCAAAGTTAAAAGCTGGACTGTATCCTGCTGCAATAGCATAATGCTGATTAAAACTGTCCTTACCACTTTATCTGGTGTCCAGCTTTGTTCATCTTTGACCTAAGTCGGGGGCAGGAGGGAACCTTTATTGCCAAATAATCATGGAAGTGAGCCTTATGGTTTGCAGAACTTAAAGACAGTTTGGACTCTGGTAATCACTTGGGTGAGGCTTCCTATCCTCATAACACTCTAGACCTTGTATCTGTCCTCTTCTCTTAGAGCTACTGTGGTAAAAAATTGGGAAAGAACCTTAGACCAGACCACGAAGTGTGTTCTGGACCCAGGGATGGGGAGGAATGATAATTCCTACTCAATTTAAAGAGCTGATGGGAAAGAATTAAGCACGTTTAACAAAATGTTCCCCATTTGATGAGCTTCTCTACATGGTTCCCTCCTTCTTTTAAGGTCTTTCCATGATCAATTTAACATCAATCATGCCAACATTCTCCCTTAGAAACTGCTGAAACGGTGCCACTTTTGGGTTATGTGCTCAGGGCTGCTTCCTTCCCTGGTCTGGTCTTTAGAGCTGAGGCTAGGAGAAGAGGTCAGAAAAGTTAGCTTTCCTTGTGCTTCCAACAGCGATGGGTAGACTTCATCCTGGACCAGCGTGGAGCTGACTGTAGGGGAAGCTGGGGGTCAGTTCCAAACTGCAATAGGGTAGAGAGGAACTTAAGGGTGGGTGGGGTGTGTTTGTAGAGAAACGTTCTAACAGTCACTGGACTATCGAGTTGTAGTAAGTGCTTCATACATCAGATCCAGCCAAGAATATGCCACATATGGGTCCCTTCCTGACACCCAAGCATCAGAAAGGTGCCCATTCCAGCCACGCTGAATCCATCATGAAGCGAACATAGAAGATGGCTGCACTGTAAACAGCTCATACCTTTACTGCTAATTTGACTCCTTAGTGTCAGACTGGATTCTTGTTGCAGCATTTGAATTGGCCACAGCATGTGAAGGCTGAAACTAAAAAAGAAAACATGAATTTGAAAATGATTTCATCGAACAGGATGTTTTTAACTTTTTGAAGGGATAAAACCATTTGAATCAATCCATGTGGTAATGTGCCCGAGGTGTGCCTGTCATCCTAGTGGTGGCGGAACACAAAGAAATGGTCTCTGTCCTCAAGCAACTTAGGATCTAGTTATGCAGACAAAACATGTATTCATGAAAAAGTTGAGGAACAAACCATGATGGTGTGTTATTAAAATCTGCAGGGAATGGTACAGCCCATAAGTTCTCAGCTGAAGACTCTGCTGAATGCCACCGGCTTTCTGAAATTGTCCCTGACGTGCACCCAGACACCCTGTGATGACCACTTTGCCCCGATGCTTTGCATACTCTCTATTTTATGGACTTTGCCCCTAGATTTAGCAAGTAATAATAATATAGACCCAGTGAAATTTGAATTTCAAACAAACATAGGAGACGTTTTTAGTTATGTCTACTGCGATATTTGGGACATAGACTAGAAAATCCATATTTCTCTGAAATTCAGACTTAACTTGGTATTCTGTATTTTTATCTGGAAACCTAATTTTCATATGCCTGGTGTTTTGCACTGGTATTGATTAAAAAAAATGTCTGAATTTATGGACTAATAAATGAATGTCCTAGCTACAGCACTATGCATTCTAGAATTTCTGGGAAGCTCTGATTTTTAACCTTCTTTCTTTCTTTCTTTCTTTCTTTCTTTCTTTCTTTCTTTCTTTCTTTCTTTTTTTCTTCCCCCTTTTTTTTCTTTAAGTAGGGTCCATGTCCAACATGGGGTTGAACTCATGACCCTGAGATCAAGAGTCACATGCTCTACCAACTAAGCCAGGCAGAGCCCCTGCAGCTCTGATTTTTAATTTGTTGAAAGGTCATGCATTCTGATTTTTATTTTAGAAAATACTACCTCTGTTGTTACGGAGCAGTGTTTTCTAAAATGAGGAACAGGGGTGATTGTTAGGGGCCCCTCTGGGATGCCCCCCTACCTTTGCCTGGTTTAAGGTAGGCTTGCTACAGCCACAGCAGACTGGCACCCCACCCCCACCACTCATAGAAAAGTGAGCACTTTCCAGGAAAAGATGTGGGAACAGGGGTTCTTTTTGTTGGCAGTACAGGAGGCTTTTTCTCAGCACCAAATTTCCGTCCAAGCCATGGAGACACGGAACTGAAAATGACCTGAGTTGCTGGGAAAGTCAGCATTCTTTGTCATAGAGTTGTGGGGACCGCATTTTCATTTCGGTCCTCTGTTGAACTCAATATGAATGTATGAAAAAGGATGCTTAGAGTGTAAGGGTGAAGACGATGGTGGTGATTGTTGTAAAGACATGGGACACAGTGTTCCTCTCTCTGGTCATTAACAGCTCTAGTTTTTTGACTGATGGGCTGGTTTTTAAGTGTTCATTTTGGTAGCTCAACTCGATTGATTTTTATTTACATTTCTTTGTTTTTACATTTTTTAATGATTTCAAGTGAATGACATGCTTTCCTTGTATTTTTAGTTGCTTCTATTATGGCAAGTGACACTTACAATTTGAAATAAATTTAAGTTGAAAATGAGTCAATTTAAAGAAGACGTAGTAAGTAAATAATAGGACAGGTGTTTCTCTCTTGTGGCAAATATGAGTAACTGGAGTTTCCCAAATAGTCATTTATTTCTCCCAGCCTCAGAATAACCCTTTTGCCGTTGTCCCATTTCTCAGCTCCCCTTATGGTAAAATGTCTTGACAGGATTGTCTGGGGTGAGGGGATAAAAAAAAGAATTGTCTGTTCTTGCTTTCTCAAATTCTTCCGTTCACTATTGTGTATTGTTTTTAATTCATGTATAAATATGTACAGAAAGGTGCACAAATGCTAAGCCAGTTATCCCAAGATGAACATATTACCCTCACTCAGCCCTCCCTGAAGACCCTTGTTCCCCCTTTCCACTTGCAAATATCTCTTTTCCTCTCAAAGTTAACTATGATCTGTCTTCTAACTGCACACATTAGTTTTGTCTTCTTTGTAAAGTTTATGGAACTGGAACCATGTAGTTTTTATTCTTTAACACTTGGTCTCTTTTACCTAACATCATGACACTCATCCATATTGTTGAGAGAACCTATATTCTTTCTTTTTCATTTTTATGTGTAATTCAGTTACATATATATACAGTTAATTCATTCTGTCATTGATGGATATGAGTTGTTTCTAGGTTTGGGCTATTAATAATGCTCCTATGAACATTCTTGTGACTTGGTGTGTGACTTCAATTCCCACTAGTCTTGCACTTGCTCACTCTATTTCAGCCCCACCAGGGTCCTTACCATTCGTTGAACAACTACTACCTTTGCTCTTGCTTATTTTATTTATCTATCTATGTATCTATCTATCATCATCTATCTATCTTTCATTTGAGTGTAGTTGACACACAACATAGTAATTCAATTGCTTACTTTATTTTAGCTACAGTAGAATCCTTGCCATTCCTTAAACATTCCAGGTACATGCCCACCTCTAGGTCTTTGGCCTTCCTCCTAGAATGCTCTTCCTCTAGATATTCACATGACTTACTCCATCACTTTTCTTAGGCCTTTGCTGATAGACTTCCTCTCAGTAAGCATTCTCTAACCATGCTACCTACATTAAAATTAAATTCCTGTCCCTACCTTGGGACACTCAGTTTTTTCCCCCTGATTTATTTTTCTCCATGTTACTTATTATAGTTTGACATATTTTTGCATTTTAGTTGTCTATTGACTGTCTTCCACCCCACTATAATGAAATCTCTACAGGGGTAGAGATTTTTTTTTTTCTTCTATAACACGGCTTGACATGTAGACTCCCAGTAAATACCAGTTGAATAAATGAGAGAGTAAATATTAAAATTAACTACCAGCCAGAATCTAAAGTAGTCACTGACATTTTTAGAACTTTGAATAATATAGCTATTTTCAAAGCTGTTTTACAGTCAAATTGAACAATCAAAAAGTTATCAACACAAGTATTATTTGAATAATCTAGTACATAAAATGCAGAAAGAATAAATGTTGCTTCTCATTCCCTACTATGGAGAGAAAACACTTTAAATGGCCTTTCTATGTAATACATTTACACAAAATGACAAGTCCAAAAAATAATATCCCCAAATGTGCTTTTTAGAGAAGCTGGCATAGATATTTGGCAAAGCTTTCTTTTAGGGATTGAAACATTAGAATAAACATTATCTGTCTATCTATCTATCTATCTATCTGTCTGTCTGTCTAAATAAAAGTTTTTTTTTAATCTTTTTTTTAAATGTTTATTTATTTTTGAGACAGAGAGAGACAGAGCATGAACAGGGGAGGGGCAGAGAGAGAGAGGGAGACAGAATCTGAAGCAGGCTCCAGGCTCTGAGCTGTCAGCACAGAGCCCAACGCAGGCTTGAACTCATCAACTGATGAGATCATGACCTGGGCCGAAGTCGGACGCTCAACCGACTGAGCCACCCAGGTGCCCCTAAATCAAAGTTTTACTATGAGAATATTGAATGATAACAGTTAGGAAGCCCATAGTATCCTTCAAGTTCGTTGTGTGTTTTACCTGCTTATCTTGTTTTAACACTCATAACAATACTATGAGGTTGGTAAATTTATGATCCCCATTTTACAAATGAAACAACTGAACTACAAAGGGATCTGAACCCCATGTGGCTTAACTCTGGAGCCTGTGCTTTGACCCACTACCTTTGGATGGCCATTACAGATGCTTACCCACGCACACAGATATTGTTACATTTTCAAAGTTATTATTTTAATTTTTTTAGTTGTTTTGGGAATAAGAAAGGAAAAGAACAACCTTTATTTAGAATCTACCATGTTTTGTATGTTACCTCATTTAATCCTCAAAATGGCTCTGGAAGATGACTATTATTGCCCCATTTACAGAAGAGAAAACTGAAGCACAGAGAAGCAGATAAGCTTATCCTAATCCTAACGCTATTATTATGTGATGTGACTCAAATGTGGTTCACACCTAGGTCTCCAAAAACCCAGACTCCTCACCATGATTTACAGGGAGGAAAACTGGTGTTACCCACTAAACAGTGGAGCCCCGGGACAGGGGGAGTGACACACAGTTCCAGCTGGGAACAGGCTGTAATGGGGCCGTGGAATCAGGAAGACAGAAGACACAATCTCAGCTGAGAATTTCTGGGTCAACAGATGCCTTTTCCTGACCCAGGCCCTCGGGGTTTCCTTGCCACGTGAGTGCTAGGAGAGTAGGTGGAGTGGGGCCCTGTGATCACAGCCAAGCTAACTCTTCATTCTGGGAGGAGGACTTTGGTAAGTCACACATACTGGGTCCAGTGGTTCAGACTGAGGAAACTCCTCTTCCTGCCATTGGAGCGGCAATCACACCTCCAATGATCCTCACTGTTACCATGACTTCTTCATGGCCCAAGGTTACTCACTCATCTCAACACTTCAACTCTTCGGTTTTGTTTTGAAAACAAAATGAGAAAAAAAAAAGTTCAGAGAATGCTATCCCCTTTCCTGGTGAGCTTGGGAACAGTCATTCCATAGGCACAGAATAGATACGGCTTTTTTGACTTTAGTGGGAAGGTGTGAGTTGCAGTAGGATGTCAGAATAACAGTTCCAAGGTGGTAAGCTGATGGGGAACACTCATTCACCATATAGCTGGAAGGGACACTTGTATTGAAAAACTCAGTGAAATACAACCTGGAACAAGAAGCAGACGTGAATACATCAACGGAGTGAGAAAACAACCAGAAACAGCCTGCTGAGTGAGGAGAAATACAAGATGGAGAGGCTGAGCTTGAACAAAGGAGTCACATTGATTATGAGGCAGAGTGGTCCTTGTGTTTAGAGAGCCAGATTCTGCATGAAGCAGCTGCTGTCAGAATGAAAGAATAATGAATTCTTGTCCATTTATTGGTCTTTCAGCCTCCAGGGCACTTACTCAGCCAGCAGTTCTATTTTCAGAAGCAGAGGATAAACACATGCTTTAATCTCACCATTTAAAATCTAATAAATATTTTTGCCAAACATCTGTGACCAATTTTTCCATTGTTCTTTTGTATATCTATAGGCATATCTATATCTAGCTGCCTTCTGTTATCTTTTACATACTGCCTCACTTGGTTAAGAGCTTAAGGTCTGTACATGCATTACTCAGATTCACATCTGGACTATACCACCTGTTAGCTATTAATTAGCTGACTTGGGAAAAATTTCCTTGTTTCCTTATTTTTCAGTTTCTATGTAACTGCAATGGATAATAGATCTAGGTTAACTGGTTCATAGGATTTTGGATATTAAGTGAGATGATTTGCGTAAAGCAAATATAATGTCTCGATATTGGTTAAGTGAAAAAAAAAAGCCCACAATATTTAATAGTGTGTGGTGATCTATAGTGTGCTGAGAGCCTTCACACACAATTCTTATTTGGTTTTCACAATGACTTAGTGAGACAGTCCAGGTTTGTCCTTTTCATAAAAAGGTAGGAGGTTTCTAGCTCCATTCAGGGGCTCACATAATACCACAGAGCAAATGGTAGATTCAGAATATTTTATCTAACAAGACATTTTTGGGATACCTGGGTGGCTTGGTCAGTTAACAGTCTCACTTTGGCTCAGGTGATCATCTCATGGCTCATGAGTTCAAGCCCCACATTGGGCTCTGTGCTGACAGCTCAGAGCCTGGAGCCTGCTTCAGATTCTGTGTCTCCCTCTCTTTGTATCTTTCCCTCTCTCTTGCTATTTCTCTCTCTCTCTCAAAAAGACACTTTAATCCTTAGATTAATGGCTTTTCCACACTTTTATGTTACTTCCCCTTAAAATGAAATTGCTGTTCTTTTTGTAGCTGATTTGGCCAACTTCATTCATACTAGGAGGAGCCTAGGTCTCCTCCTGCCAGAACTCATCCTGAACTTCCGGATTCCCTCAAGAACTACTCAGAGGACCTGAATTGGTTAAATAAAAATTGTGCCTGTGCATATTGTCGCCCATTTCTGGAAATATGCAGGGGCTTAAAGGAATACTTAGTTATGTAAGGGAAGGAAATTGAAATTTACTGAGCAGAAGTCTTTTAGTTGCAAATGACAGAAGCCCAACTTAAATTAGCTCTTGTAAAAAGGGAACGTATTCCCTCTGTTTTGAGTTGAATTGTGTCCCCCTTAAAAAAGATATGTTGAAGCTCTAACCCCCATTACCTCAGAATGTGACCTTATTTGGAGATAGGATTATTACGGAGGTAATTGAGTTATCATGAGGTCATTAGGGTGGGACAGAATCCAATGTGACATGTCTTCGTGGAAAGGGGAATTTGGATACAGAGATGTGCACAGAGGGAAGACAATGTAAGAGACACAGGGAAAGGTTTACCATCTACAAACCCAGGAGAGAGACCTGGAACACAGCCCTCCCTCACAGCCCTCAGAAGGAACCAACCTGCCAACACTTTGATCTTGGACTTCTAGCCTCCAGACCTGTGAGTTAATACATTTCTTCTATTGTTTAAGCCACTTGATCCGTGTACTTTTTTATAGCAGCCCTAGCAAGGCAATACACCCTCTTATATCTGAAAAGTGCAGGAGTAGCTTAAGGATTTAGGTAGGGGTGGATCATCAACTATTGAGGCTTGGTTCAAGAATTGTGTCAGTCATAGTGAATCCACCCCATTCCACTGTGAGTCTGTCTCCATTAGGCGTAGACTTAGGTTTTCTGCATCAAAATTCCTGTAAGCAGTGTGGAATCTATAAATATTTTTGACATTTCTGGCATTTCTGGGTTTGCATAACCCAGATACAGTACCCCGTTCTCCATACCATTTTATCTTTATACACCTGTCTTCAATAGCTCTTCAAATGATATAATTACTTTTTCTGAAACTTTGAATTTTCAGTTATATCTGTAAGTGATACTGGTGAAATGTGGCTAGTAGCTTTCTAGAAATTATCAGAACTCCCTAGAAATCCCTTTTGAGTTTCAAACTGTAATGATATAAAGAACCTTATGTTTGAAAAGGACACTGACTTTATCCATCAAAATTTCTCAGGTTGAGTGACCTTTTGATAGTGAACCTGAGTGGACTGCAGACCATTTATTGCCTCTGTTTTACTCTGCACATCACATCTCCTCTAAATGATCTGGCTGTGGCAGTGGGAATCCTAATGCACCACAAGTCCTGCTCATCCCTTTTTTTTTACACTGTATATTTTGTAAAGATCTGGCTCCTAAAAAGTAGCAACTGCAGAAATGCTCCTGGCAATCACTTTGTCATCCTTGGATAGTATTTCTGCTTAGACCAGATGTCACGTCCTTCTTCCTCAGATTATCTGTTCATGACAAGTCAAGATGTCCTTGTGCTTCTTAAATTATTTTGTATTTTCTAATTATAATAGAAATACATATTTTTGTATTGTATATTTTGTAGTGACCTTAGGTAAATACAGAAATGTATGGAGAAGAAAACAAAAATTCCCAGGAAGACTATAATATTCAGAGAGAACTGTTAATATTTAATGTATTTTCTGGCACTGTATATATGTATATATGTACATAATCTCATGTTTTTCTCATACATTATTATCTCATGAGCATTTTACTGTGCAGTAATAATTTTGAACACATCGTATTATATATTTCTTCCTTATAAATGAATCATAATAACTCTTTACCTATTGTTGGATAGATTGCTTGTTTTTATCTTTTCTTATAAATGGTGGACATAATTATATCTTTATCCTCTTATCCCATGACCTCCTTGGAATCAATTCCTTGAAGAGGAATTGCAGAACTTGATTATCTTTATCCTTAATGTCCTTGATGTGTACAGACTGCCTTTCCACAAACGATTAGCAATTTAAACCACCAACTCATTGTGAGTGCTTCTCCTCTTCCAATGTTCCCCCAGTGATATAGGACATTCTCATTAAGAAACATTTTGACTGTGGGCTAGCTGAAAGATGTTACCACACACTTCCTTTACTTCTTTGGTTACTAAGAAGTTGAGCATTGTTTCTTGTATGGTTTTTCCTTATTTGCATTTATTTTCTATGTTCATTCGTTGTGTCCTCTGCTTATTTTTTTTTTTTACTAGTTTTCAAGTTTTCTTTTTTCTTTCTATTCTTTCTCTTTTAATATTGGACCTCAGAGAGAGAGTTGAGTTAGTGATACTCCTCTTTTCATAGACATTGCTCCCTTTCATCCTGATTCCTGATTCCCATCTTACTACTGCCTCTCCCCACACCCAATGTAAGCTTCCTAGTATACGCATTCATGTGTGTTGTAAAGTAGATACTATTAGAAGCATATGTTTTAGATTGATATAAATGAAATGGTATTGCATATTACATTTACGTCTGCTTCTCAGTTTCACTTACAGCAATTTTAAAGATCATCTATGTTGCTCCGTGTGTATCTGGTACTTCTAGTGGCTGCAAAGCACTACATGGTGGGTGAATATGTGCATATTCAACAGGAGTGGAATTGCTAGGTGATACCTAATGTGACTATTGAGCCAGTGCTCTTTAGAAGGCTAGTCCAGTCTAAATTCCCACCAGCTGTGCATGAAAATTCCTAAATCCCTACATTCTTCCCATACTTACTGGTCACTCTAACAGATGAGAGTAATAAGGTATTATTCTACTTTGCTTTTCTTTGATTGCTAATGAATTTAAGCATCTCGATTTGGGTTTTCTCTTGTGTATATTGCCTAATCATAGAACTTCTGCAGTTTTTAAAATATTTTCTGATGTATTTGTTTTTTTATTTTTTGTAGATTTCCAAGTCTCTTGTATGTTTTGCTCTACTTGTACATCATATTTGTTAGAAGTGTTTTCATCCAGTTCATTTTACTTTTAATTTTTCATGCTATTTTATACATTTCTATTTTAAATTAGTAGGTAGTCACTTCTACTAATGGTATTATGTGATTTTGTCCAATGCATTTATGACAGTTGACAAAGTGAATTATGTTTTCTTTTGCACTAGCAACCTATCTGTTTTACTGCTTTCCCCAAATACAGTCTTCCCAATATGCCAGCCAGTTGTTTCAAAAAGTGTGTTATCACTTTTGATCCACTAGGGGCCAACACTTCCCTGAAAGAAACTGCTGTGCCTTCCTAAAACTCATCCTTTCCTCTCTGAAAGGGAGGAAAGTAGCTAAAAATAAGTAATTTCCATTTAAATTAAATGACTGGAAACTATGTGAAAAGATCTAAATAAAATGAAAAGGCTATCGAATTACATCAAAAGAATTCCAAGGTTTTTTTAGTGAAAAAAAATAAAAGCAAAAAATACAAGTAAAGCAGTTAAATGCTTAAAAAATTAACTAAAAACCTTTTAGTTTTAAAGGTTTTTTTTAATGTTTATTTTTGAGAGGGAGGGAGAACGAGTGGGGGAGGGGCAAAGAGAGAGAGACAGAGAGAGAGAATACCAAGCAGGCTTTGAGCTGCTAGTAAAGTCTGATGTAGAGCTTGAACTTATGAACCGTGAGATCATGGCCTGAGCTGAAACCAAGAGTTGGATGCTTAACCGACTGAGCACCCCAGGTGCCCCAAGAAAGTTTTAGTTTTAAAATAAAAATAAAAATGGTTCAACCTCTATTCAAAATCTACATAAAACATTAGTAAATAAGAGATAGGTAATGAGAAACAGCAGTAATGACTTTTTCTACTTTTCTACCCTTCTTTGCTCTGAAAAGGCAGGGAGCTCTCCTGGCTTCATATTTTGTAGCTTCTACACAAACAACCAAGTCAAAAGCTGTTCTCAAGCTAAAAAAAAAAAAAAAAAAAAAAAAAAATTGGTGTTTTAATTCCAATGAGGCAATCTGTACAAAAGGTCCATGCTGACCTTAAAGCAATCCTTGAAAAATGCTTCCTCTCTGAGTCCCATTAAAATTCTTAAAATCATGCTTATGACACAAAAGTAGACAACTCACAGAGGAAGGAAAGGAGGAAGAGAAAGAGGGGAATGAAGAAGGCAGAAGAGAAAGGATAATCAATTACCAAGGCTGCAATTCTTTTATCTAGGAAGATACAAAAGGACAGCTGAAGACAGTTCTTTACACATAGAGAGCTGCTTCTGTTTAGTCCTGGAAGAAAGGATCAAGATCCAATCATGGCCCACATGGAAAACAACATGAAAATAAAGTGCTATTATTCTTTTAAATATTAAAAAAAATTTTTTAACGTTTATCTATTTTTGAGAGACAGACAGAGCATGAGGAGGAGAGGGAGACACAGAATCCAAAGCAGGCTCCATCTCCAAGCTGTCAGCACAGAGCCCGGCATGGGGCTCGAACTCACAAATTGAGAGATCATGACCTGAGCTGAAGTCGGTTGCTTAACCGACTGAGCCACCTGGGCACCCCTAAAATTTTTTTAATGTTTATTTTTGAGACACACACACACACGCACACGCACACACACACACAGCACACAAGTGGAGGAGGGGCAGACAAAGAGGGAGACACAGAATCTGCAGCAGGCTTCAGACCCTGAGCTGTCAGCCCAGAGCCCGACACGTGGCTTGAACCTGTGAACCATGAGATCATGACCTGTGCCGAAGTCGGACTCTCAACCGACTGAGACACCCAGGTACCCCTAAGGCACTATTATTATACAAAGATGCATATGTCAGGTTGGAACTTGGTTTCTGGGGTGTCCCTTCCTAAGGGCGGCAGCTATCTCGTATCAAATATCACAGCCCATGCTGTAAAAAGCAATTTGCATGTGAATTCAATCAAAATGACAGTCCATGATCTAAGAAGCGATTTGTATGTGAATTCAAACAAATGCATGAAAGTTTTATATTTGTATGTAAGGCAAGGTAAAATTTTAATGATCAACTAAAACACATCTTAAACATGACAATTTACATTATAAAACACTTTCGAATTAATGTCTATTCTGTTTACTTTCAGTTTAGTACTTATAAAAGCAGGATGTACAACTGTAAGAACACATTTACGAGTACTAAGAAAGCCACGAATTAGTTCATAAAGTTTATTTTTTTAACTCTTAATTGATAAGGGTCATTTTGTATGTGTAACTAATAAGCAGAAAATAATTTTCTCTGAAAGCACACTATCCTTCTGTCTCCACCCCCACCCTCTGGTCTCCCAGTTTCACTCTCCAGAGGTGGAAAAAATGATCGTTTTATTGCCAGTTTCTTCCTATCTGATTCATGTGAATTTTCTTTCTTTCCTTTTTTTTTTTTTTTTTTTTTTTTTTTTGCAGAAATGGTAGTATGGTTATAGGGATTGTTCCATACCTTGCTTTTTTTTTTTCAAGTTTATCTACTTTGAAAGAGAGAGTGTGAGTGGGGGAGGGGTAGAGAGAGAGAGAGTCTCAAGCAGGCTCCACACTGTCAGCCTGGAAAGTGATGAGGGGCTTGAACCCATAAACCTTGAGATCATGACCTGAGCCGAAAGTAAGAGTCAGCTGCTTAATCTAGTGAGCCAGACTGTTCTTGTTATTTGCAAGCCTTTTAGTCAACAGCAGGTCACTAGCAGTTATGTTTTGGGGAAGTCAACAATTATACATGGATTTTCAGCTGCATGAGTTGTTGGCACCCCTAAGCTCTGTGTTGTTCAAGGGCCAACTGTAGTTTGGCTTTCTTTTCAGGTCAGTTAGAACAGGATGAGGTATGTCTTATTCTTTTTAGTGGTTACAAAGTATTCCATTGGTTGAACATACCAGAGTTGATTTCTCTAGTCTCCCATTGAAACACGTATAGGTTGTTTTCAGGCACTGACTATCACCACAATAATTAAGTGATTTTCTGTGTACCTGTATTTCTTTTGTGAGAATATAATTTAGGAATAGAAACTTGGAAGAGGAATTGATGGATCAAAAGTTATGAGCATATTGTGTGTGAATAGTGCTGAAATTGTCCTTCAGAGGGATGTAGGAATTTATATTAACACCACACTCTCTCCAAGATTGCTTTTTGTCAATTTTTTTTGGTCTTTTCCAACATATTGGGTGAAAAAAAGACTCTTATTGTGATTTTAACTTTCATTTCTCCTAATATGGGTAGAACTTCAACATCTTCCTATATTACTTAAAAACTTTTTTAATGTTTATTTATATTTGTGAGAGAGAGAGAGAGAGAGAGAGAGACAGAGAGAGTGTGCACGTGGCTGGGGGAGGGGCAGAGAGAGAGGGAGATACAGAATCTGAAGCAGGTTCCAGGCTCTGAGCTGTCAGCAGAGTCTTATGCAGGGCTTGAACTCACGAACCATGAGACCATGACAGGAGCCAAAGTTGGACACTCAACTGACTGAGCCACCCAGGCACCCCTCACATCTTCCTATTCTAAAACCATTTGTATTTTTGGTGAATTGATTATGTTTTTTTGCCCATTTTCCCATTTTTCCATATAGTTGTAAGGCATTTTTTTTTAACGATTTGTAGATATTTGTGAGTATGGAAATTAGCCCTTTGTGTTTATATGTTGAAAATAATTTCCCTGAGTTTATTAGCATAAATTTAACATTTTTATGTAGCAAAACTATCGATTTTTTTCTTACATGGCTTTTGTGTGTTTTATCAGTCTTTATTTTATTTTATTTTTTTATTCCCCTGAGGGGGTACACCATTACTGGAGGTACTGCAGTTCCAGATTGATGCGTGGAGTGGACAGAGTAAGCTCCTATTCCATTTCCTGCTCCAAAAATCCGTTTGATATACTGCCCTTGGATAGAGGACACACCAGAGATTAAACTGATAAGAACAAATAGTATGCTTGATCTTAGCTAAAAGGCTGAGAAGCCACATCATGTCAGGTTTTAAAAGGTCCCCAAGTCTGAGACTGCTTTTAAAATTCTTCCATATTTCCTTCCAGTATTTTCATTATCTCATTTTTCCCTTTAGTATACTTAATCTGGCTAAAATTTGTTTTGATGTAATCCAGAGTATTTTTTTCCTAGATGGCTCCCCAAAACTCTCTGACTAATTTATTGACAATTCATCTTCACCATTGATTTGAAGTGTTCATGTCTCAAAATTGTCCCCATAAGTATCTGTATATTTCTTGACTCTTATGTTGAGTGATCTGTATATTTCTTTATGTGCATGTAGTAGACTATTTGATTACTATTGCATTTTAATAGGTTTCAAAATCAAGACAAGAATGCCCCCTGCCATCACCTGTATTCAACATCATACTGAAAGTCCAAGCCAGAGCAATAAGGCAAGAAAAGAAAAGGCATTCAAATAGGAAAGGAAGAAGTAAAATTGTCTCTATTTTCAGAAGACATGATCTTATACATGGAAAATACTAAAGATTACACACACACACACACACACAGACAGAAAAAAAAACTTTTAGTACTAATAAACAAATTCAGCAAAGTTACAGAACACAAATCAACATAGAAGTCAGTTGCATTTATGCACACCAACAATAAGCTATCCCAAAAGGAAATTACAAATACAATCCCATTTACAATAGCATCAAAAAGAATAACATACTTAGGAATAAACTTAACCAAGGAGGTGAAGTATAACCTAGGAAGTATAACCTAGGAAGTATAACCTAGGAAGTATAAAACACTGATGAAAAACCCAAATGAATAAACAAACAAAAGGCAGAACCAAACCTACAAATACAGAGAACAAACTGATGGTTGCTAAAGGGGAGGAGGGATTGGCAAAATGGGCGAAGGAGAGTGGGAGATAAAGGCTTCCATTTATGGAAGGAATAAGTCATGGGAATAAAAGGCACAGCATAAGTGCCTTCTATACTTAATGATACTGTAATAGTGATGTATTGAGACATATGGTTGCTATACTTGTGGTGAACAGGGCATAATATATAAGCTTTTTGAATCATTAAGTTGTACATCTGAAACTAAAGTAACATTGTGTGTCAATTATACTAAAAAAAATAGAACGATAAAAGAAGTATAAAACACTGATGAAAGAAATTCAAACAGACAAATAAATGGACAGCTTTGTCATGTTCATGTATTAGAAGAATTAATAGTGTTAAAAGATCCTAAGTACCCAAAGAAATCTATAGATTCAGTGCAATTTATCAAATCCCCAAAGGTATTTTTCACAGACAGATTAAAAACAACCCTAAAATTCATATGGAACCACAAGACCCTGAATTACCAAAATGATTTTGAGAAAAAGGAACAAAGCTGGAAGCCTCATGCTATTTATTTATTTATTTATTTATTCATTTATTCATTTATTTATTTATTTTCAATTAACTGACATAGTGTAGTCTTGGCTTTAGGAGTAGATTACATACAATACCCAATGGTCATCCCATGTTCCCTCCTCATTGCCCATCACCCATTGTCCCCACCCCCATCAACCCTCATTTTGTTCTCTGTATTTAAGAGTCTCTTATGGTTTGCCTCACTCTCTGTTTTTATCGTATTTTTCCTTACCTTCCCCTTTGATCACCTGTTAAGTTTCTCAAATTCCACATGTGAGTGAAATCATATGATATCTGTGTTTCTCTGACTGACTTATTTTGCTTAGCATAATACCCTTTAGTTCTTCCACATTGTTGCAAATGGCAAGATTTTATTCTTTTTTATCACTGAGTAGTATTCCATTTGTGTGTGTGTGTGTGTGTGTGTGTGTGTGTGTGTATGTATGTATGTATTTATGTATGTGTGTGGATATATATATATATATATATATATCTCACATCTTCTTTATCCATCAGTTGATAGACATTTGGGCTCTTTCCGTAATTTGCCTATTGTTGATAGCACTGCTATAAACATTGGGGTACATGTACTTCTTTGAATCAGGACTCCTGAATCCTTTGGATAAATTCCCAGTAGTGCAATTGCTGGGTTTTAGGGTAGTTCTATTTTTAATTTTTTAAGGAACCACCACGCTGTTTTCCAGAGTGGCTGCACCAGTTTGCATTCCCACCAATGGTGCAAGAAGGTTCCCCTTTCTCCACATCCTTGCCAACACCTGTTGTTTCCTGAGTTGTTAATTATAGCCACTCTTACCATTGTGAGGGGGTATTTCAATGAGGTTTTGATTTGTATTTCCCTGATGATGAGTGACATTGAGCATCTTTTCATGTGCCTGTTGGCTATCTGGATGTCTTCTTTGGAAAAGTGTCTATTCATGTCTTCTGCCCATTTCTTCACCGGTATTTGCTTTTTGGGTGTTGAATTTGTTAAGTTCTTTATAGATTTTGGATACTAACCCTTTATCTGATATGTCATTTGCAAATATCTTCTCCCATTCCATCTATTGTCTTTTAGTTTTGCTGATTATTTCTTTCATTGTGCAGAAGGCTTTTATCTTGATGAGGTCCCAATAGTTTCTTTTTGCTTTTGTTTCCCAATAGGGTTAAAATATTTATTAGTTAATTATCATATGCACACTGAAAAGCTATTGGTTTTTTTCTGCATTAATTTTGTACTAGACAGCTTGCTGAATTTTCTTCTTGTTTATAATGGCTTTTAAGTTAATTATCTTGGGTTTTTCAGATATATAGACACAACATGTGAGAATAACACATTTACATTTTTTTCTGTCTTCATTTTTAAAGAGCAAAGTAAGAATCTACTAACAAATAAAGCTGTATAACTTTTTGTTGTACATAGAAACATTATTGATAGAATAAACACTTAGGATACAGAGTAAAAGTTAGGACTATTTTAAAATAATTGGGGGTGGGTGTAGAGAGAGAAAATTTACCAGGAAGAAAAAAAAAAGACTAAGTTCTTAGCAGTCATTAAGAAAATTAGGAAGCAAATCATAAAATGTGTATAATAAGCATGAACATTAATGGACATTAGTGTCTGTGAAATCTGTTATATTATGACTCCTACCTTGAACTTTAGGTTAAATACCTCCTTGTGTTGTGAGTGAGATGGTCAAGTTATGTGGCCCATCCTTCAGCCTGCTGCAGTGGCAGCTACTGAAAAGAGGGTACCTATGTCCCCTTTTCCAGCAGCAAAGCTGCAATTAATGGCCAATGATCACTCTGACCTGCTTCCTCTTTTTCCTCAGCCAGAGATTAAAGAATTGTCACTGACTCTTCATAGAAGGAAGGGGGAGAGAAAGGGTGTGAGAGAACCGCTGGATTCAGTTGACTATGACTCAGTAATGGACTGTTAACAAAAGAGGGCAGCTGTGTTGCTGTTATTACGATGGGGACACTGAGCACCTCGTCCCTTGTGGGAAGAGTCGCCTTATGGACGGGGCAGTTGGCTTCACTCTTTTAGAAACACTTCCTCGCTTTGTTGGCTTCCTTGAAGTTAGCATCACTGCACTGGCTGGCAGCCTGCTTCCTCCCTGCCAAAAAACTATTTTGGATTCAATTCATAGTTTGCCTCCTAATTTATTTTTACACTTTAAAGAAATCGGATACTATACCTATTTGTGTGCTAAGTAAATTTTATGTGCATTTAAGTATTCTCAGGCAGACCAATAAGTTCTACAGAACTCTTTTTGTAAAGACATAGAGAAAACCAACTTGATTGAGAAATAGAAGCCTGGCAGAACACTGGTTATGAAGTTTCAGTTACATGAATGAGATTATATGTTTAACTACATGAATGGGCTTAACTCTTCAGACCTGCCTTTTTCACCAGAACAGTCCAGCTTGACTTTTCATGTCCGTACATACAAGTGTAACTCACTCTTTTAATGACTTATAATTATGCACTGTGTGAATGTACTATAAATGAATCGACCCGTCCTTTGTTAATGGAAATTTGAGTTGCTCTCGCAAAAATTCATTGCATTATATGTACCAAGGTATACAGAATGAGAATGAGGATGGTTATACCAGAATCCTAGTTTTGCCCAGAGCAGGAGTATTTCTTACTGGAGCAGTATCCACTCTGTGGCAGTGGAAACAGCAGAGAGCTGCCAAGCATCGGGAACTGTGATCAGGGCCATCGATATTCGGATGTGACAGCATTGGCAGGTGGCCTGACGCAGAGGGAGGCCATGAGAGGAGCCATAGGAGTCGATTTGGTAAGCTCCAGGACTGAGGCTTAGTAACTGCAACACTGGAGAGAAATAACAGGACTGGCCATATTTACATTTTCTTAATCCTGAAATGCTGGCACAAATGTTGGCATTACTGGCAGTCTTCTATTTAAGAAAATAATTGTATGGTGTCGTCATCTACACTTTGTCATGAGAAAATCATGAACTTGAGAGGGAGCCAAGGACTGTTGTTCCTGTGCCCTTCTAGCCTAAATCTTTCTAGAAAGGGTAAGCTTGGAAGAAGTTAGAATAAATTACCCTAGGGAAGAACCATCTATTTATATGAAAATGGGTTTGGTGCTCTCAGGAAAGAAAGGGAGGAACCTTTAATCCAGAGCTTCCTTATCTTTTCTTTTTCTCCTCACCCTATGCCTTCCCTCATACTACATATTCCCCAGGGCCCCTTCCTAACTCCCTATCCCCACCCTCACCCCCATCCAGATTCCATCAGGGACTTCTGGACACTGCGCCCAAACTAGCTCTGGGAAATACAAAGTGCTCACCTTCATCTGTAATTTAGAACATTGAAATTCATGCAACCAAAGGATACTTTGAACAGGTCTTTCTTTTCTTTTCTTTTCTTTTCTTTTCTTTTCTTTTCTCTTTTCTTCTCTTTTCTTTTTTTTGAACAGATTTTTTTTTTAAATTTTTTTTTTCAACGTTTATTTATTTTTGGGACAGAGAGAGACAGAGCATGAACGGGGGAGGGGCAGAGAGAGAGGGAGACACAGAATCGGAAACAGGCTCCAGGCTCTGAGCCATCAGCCCAGAGCCCGACGCGGGGCTCGAACTCACGGACCGCGAGATCGTGACCTGGCTGAAGTCGGACGCTTAACCGACTGCGCCACCCAGGCGCCCCTTTTTGAACAGATTTTAAAAGGGAAGTGATGCAGTGAGAGAGATTTCTAGCAAGTCACCTCTATTTAATACAAAATGTAAATGGAGTATAGAACTTTCTGGATATGTGTCATAATATCCATAACTCAGAGGTTAGATTTTTGAAATACTGAAATAATGGGACTACACTAAGAAAAATACCACAAAATACTTGGATTTTCAAAAAATAGCCTGATATTCTGGCATACCAGAAAGCAGTTGAGCACTGAACAATACGGGGGTTGGAGCACCGACCCCCACACAGTTGAAAATTTGTATTTAAATTTTGATCCCTCCAAAACTTAACTACCAATAGCCTACTGTTGACCAGAAGCCTTACTGATAACATGAACAATTAATTTACACAAATTTTGTATATGTGTTACTGTATTCTTATAGTAAAGTAGGCTAGAGAGAAGAAAATGTTATTAAAATCATAAGGAAGAGAAAATACGTTTATAGGACTGTACTGTGTTTAGCAAAAAAAAAAAAAAAGTCCGTGGATAAGTGGACCCACGCAGTTCAAACCCATGTTGTTCAAGGGTCAGCTGTACTGCAAAACGACATTTCAATCATTTATTCGGTCAAGGTTGGAAAGACAGAGCAAGGCAAAGTACCAGTTTGGGATACCAACTGACAATTAGAAGAATCCCATGAAATTGGGCCAAGTAGAATGGCATAGCAAAGAGGGCCTGAATTTGGTGCCAACAAATTAAGTCTCAAGAGTCCTGACTATTTTACTTATGAAGGCTGCTGGGTTGAAACAAGGTCTTCTATCCCATTGGGCCTCTTCATCCATAAAATAAGCATAGTAGCACTGCTCTGTCTCTCCCACAGGGCTGCTGTGAGATAGTATAGAATATTGGCAATAGAAACTATAAAAATAAGACCTTAAGCTTTAAGGGTAGAATTGTCCTTTATTTAAAAATGTCAGTGTTAGGAAAGAAACGTTATGATTTTGCTCTCAATCTCTGCATAAAGATGGTTCCTTCCTTGAATGTTCTCTTATTCTTATGTAGATGGAAATTGAGGGGAAATTTTGAATTACAGGATGTTTCCTTCCTCACTAACAATGTTAGCTCATACCTCTCATGAATGTGTTTAATTTTTAGCTACTGTCATCTCCATTCAGAATGATGTAACCTGAATGAGAAAAGAGCTCTCATAGCATACTGTTGGGAAGGCTAGTTTTGTTTAGTCTGTACACACGGGGTCCTCTCCCCATTATTTCGGAGCAAGGCTCAGATATCATATTAACAGACTCTTTGAATTTGATGTTTAATTTGAACTGTCTTTGATTTCTGCATATCTGTTAGCCTTACACCCTGAAGCTGACCTAGTCTTGAAGATTCATGGGGCATGAGAGCCTTTGGCAGTTTGTTTGCTTGGAAAGGAAGCTTGGCTCCTTCCTGGCAATCATCCTATTCCATTTGGTTCTCCCTTGTTCCTGCTCTCTCAGCCCATCTTTGAACTCTGGCTCACTCAGGCTTCAAGCCCCTGCTTGGTATTTGTTGCCACTGAGCTGGGTTCTTACTCTCTCCAAGGGACAATGGCTTATACTTCCTCTTCTAAGCTTTCCTGACTTTTGCTTTCTCAGGCAATTCACATGTACTTCTAGCCCCTCAAATCCCAACCCTGGCAGGACTGGTTCACTGCCAGGCCCAGTCAGGAGGAGAAAAGGACATGCAAATTTGTGACAGCTTCCTCTCAGGTTGTGGTGTTGCTTCTCCTTAATCTGGTTCCTTAAATTATCCTCCAATGGCACTCTTCCAACCAGAACTGACTAGTCCAAATTTTCATGGTTTAGTCATGATAACTGCTGGGAAGAAGATGATAAGTATCTCATTTTGTGTTAAACCTTGCCATTGGGCCACTGTCTTGTTTTTGGCCTTATAATCCCAGTTTTCTATAGCACTTTTAGGTCAGCAGCTCTTTATCTTGACTTGTATGGTTCTGATTCTGATTCCAGTCACATTGTTTGGGTTTCCCACACCCAGGCAACTCTCCAACACCAGCCAGGTGTCCTACAATTCAACTCTGTTCAGATGGTATCTGATCTCACAGGTTAATGGCTCAGCCCCACAAGACTGTCTACACTTCAGAGGCCCAAATTGCAGGTCCAGATTGTTCCCTCTGCCTCTGACCAACTATAAACCAGAGGTTCCCATGACTCCCTCTTTGGGTTGATTAAAAAACAAAATTCAACCAAGTAAATTTGAAGATCAAATTGGCTTTATGTAATGATTCATAATCAGGCAGGATCCCGTCTAGATCCAAGAAGCGGAAAGCTCCAGGAAGCTGTAGAAAATGGAAGTTTTCTAAAGCCAGGAAGGGGCAGAAGAAAGAAATTTATTAGCAAGGAATGCATTATTTTAGGCAAAGGTACCCTTCTAATGGTGTTGGGAAAATGAATAGAGTTTTACACCATAAGATGGTCAGTGGGACTAAAACAAGCTCTGGTCTCTAGCTTAGAGACTCCTCTTCCAGGTTCTTCTTGCCCTGTTTGCCGAGCGTGCGAAAACCCCCACTATTATGGGAGCTGATGGAAGCTCTCTAAATCCCAGACTTCTGGATTTTTATGGAAGCTGCATTACATGGGTATGACTGATTAAATCATTACCATTGGCGATTGAACTCAATCTCCTGTCCGCTCTTCTCCCAGAAGTTTTAACCTTTTACTTTATTTTTAATTTTTTTAACGTTTATTGGTTATTAAGAGACAGACAGAACATGAGGAGCAGGCAAGGGACAGAGAGATAGGGAGACCCAGAATCTGAAGGAGCTCCAGGCTCTGAGCTGTCGGGCACAGAACCCGAAGTGGGGCTCGAACTCACAAATTGTGAGATCATGACCTGAGCCGAAGTTGGTCACTTAACCGACTGAGTCACTCAGGCGCTCCGAAGTTTTAACCTTTTAATCACATGGTAGGTTCCTCTGGTAACCAGGCTCTCGTCCTTAAGCGACCTAGGAGTTTCCAACAATCATTCATTGACATAACAAAAGACACGTTTATAGCTATGGTCACCTAGGAAATTCCAAGGATTTTGGAAGCTCTGTGCCAGAAAAGGTTTGAAACTAATATCACCATGTGACAGCTTGCTCTTCAGAATTCATGCAGCCCCTTTTGCCCAGCGAGGCTAAGAAGGAACCCAGGGAGCACATCTCTCTGCAGCTAAGCTGCAAGACAGTTTAGGTAACACCAGACATGCAGCATTCAGAACGTCCCTCAGGACACCCGGCTTCTCTGTGTCTGGAACCTCCTTGGGATTCTTTCTACTCTCTGCCCTTCCCCTGTTCTGTCTCTCTCTTAAAATAAATAAACTTAAAAACAAAACAAGACAAAAACTTTCCATCCTGTTCTATCTTGGATTAGTCAGATTGGCTTTTGAACTAAATTGAGGTCCAGGGCGCCTGGGTGGCTCAGTTGGTTGTGTCTGACGTCGGCTCTGGTCAGGATCTGGTTAGTGAGTTCGAGCACCGCATCAGGCTCTGTGTTGGCAGCTCAGAGCCGGGAGCCTGCTTCAGATTCTTTGTCTCCCTCTCTCTCTGCCCCTCCCCCACTCATGCTCTGTCTCTCTGTCTCTCAAAACAAACATTTAAAAAGATTAAAAAAAATAAGTTCATAAGAGAAAGGATTTTCTCTGCAGACAATAAAAGCTATGTGGGTTTGTTTATGTTTTCTGAAAACCCATAGAAAGCTGGTCCTACAAGATGGTCTAGAATCTCAGAATTAGAATCAGTGAAGGAAAAGCACATTATCGGTGACCCAAGCTATTTTTCATTTTTCTTCTTGTTATTTCAAGCAATGAGGGAAATGTCAGAAGAACTGACATGGATAAAAAGTGGACAGTTTCTAAGATGTGAGCTTTGTTTTTTCTGTCTCCTTCTTATTAGGTTACTTGTGTTCATTCAGGAAAGGGCAGTACAAAATGGAGTGCAATGTTGGAGGAAATATCAGAAAATATTTTGTGTATAATATTGGCAAGAACAAAGTGGGCTAAATACCTAGGTGAAATAAAGCTGAAAAAATATAAATGCACACATGTATCTATCATCTATACACATATTAAGTGTATATTAAATAAGTATAGATGTGAATATACATTTTGCTAAGCAGTTTTACATGCACTATGTAATTAATCTGCATAATAACTCGATGAAGTAGGTACTCTTATTTCATTTTGGAGACAAGTAGACTTGCACACAGAGATCTCAAAGAACTTGCCTCAAACCAATGTTCATGTGGAGACAGGATTTGAATCTGGTGGGGGATGGGGGGGGCTAATTCCAGAACCTGTGTTCTTTATCATAAAAATAAGTCTGATTTACTTCTGTGAATTATGAACAGCAGGAATTTACAGAGTTTCTCTGAGGATTCACTGCCACTCAAGGGAAGTGTGGGTGGCCAGTGTGATCTTTAGACTAGATCCAGATGGTCGATCTCCTCCAGAAAAACCTTTAGAACAACCAGAGACAGTTCTGGAACCCCAGATCAAAAACATATTCTGGTTCTGGACTGAACTGGCCTGGCCATCTGAAGAGAAAAAGAGGAATTCTATTTACCGTTATGTTTGATGGACAATCTACATGATTATCACCTGTACAGGTGAATTGGAAGCATATATATTCTTTCTATTGTTCTGACTTCTGAACCAGTGTTGCAAATAACTGCATGTAACATTTCTTATCATTGTGCTATTTTAATCAGAAGAACATAAATGGTGAAATTAATGAAATTCCTTAACTATTGTTTCAGCATATAATTTTCACCTATTTGTAAGACTGTTCTAATAAAAAATCCTTTGTTCTGTGTAGCAGAAACCTTTTATTTTTGTTTTCTTCCGAACATGTTAATCTTCTTTTGTTCATGAATGATTAAGTCAGTATGGCAGAAAAATAATATGTCCAGGCAGTGAACAAAAATGCAGAAGTTGAATTTACTAGCCAAGCACCAAATCTGAGTCATTATACCACAAGTAAATTATGCTGTGCATGAGCAATGCATTAACTTGTTCAATTTGTTCTGATAACATACGACATTTTAAGGAAATGTTAGGGATGTTTAGTTTATTTCTATTCATTGAAAAATTTTATTTAGCCACCGATGCCTTTGAGCTTTCTTGCTGTCTCCAGCCTTTTATGTAGGAAAATAACTCTAAAAGTAGATGTGACATTTCTTTTAAAACCAAATGCTTCTTCGAACATGTTGCCATTATAAAAATAGTAAGTAGATGTAGCTACTTACAGATGGCATGTAGCTGTAAACAAAAGCTTATTTTGACTTAGATGCCACATGCAATCATCTAGCATATAAAATCGGGACTGGTGGTATAAATAGGAATCCTTTTTGTTGGTCATTTTCATATCCATTTCTACTGCCAAATCTTGTTGACCCTTTTATGTATTATTTCCTGCCTTTAATGTGGTGTACATTTCCTATAAAATACAAATTGCAGAATGGCTTTCATTCAGCTTAAAAATAAACATTTCCTCCTTTCTGGCCGCTGCCCAAATGATGACTGTCACTGCAAGTACAGGTGTGTGTCTGTCAGAATTAGAAGGTTTCCCATGTTCATGTGACACCTGTACTGACTTCCATCTGCACACCTGTAGCACTCGGTTCTGATTCCATCTGTGTTTCTTCTAGGTGATGAGTATCGTAGAGATCATCTCATATTTTCCTGGGTATCTCTAGTTTTTTACATAATTTTTACTGAGCAAATTAATGTCTCCTTCTGTTTCTTACCTAATTACTTATACATCCATTTAAAAACTGGTATGTTGGGGCGCCTGGGTGGCGCAGTCGGTTAAGCGTCCGACTTCAGCCAGGTCACGATCTTGCGGTCCGTGAGTTCGAGCCCCGCGTGGGGCTCTGGGCTGATGGCTCAGAGCCTGGAGCCTGTTTCCGATTCTGTGTCTCCCTCTCTCTCTGCCCCTCCCCCGTTCATGCTCTGTCTCTCTCTGTCCCAAAAATAAATAAACGTTGAAAAAAAAAAATAAATTAAAAACTGGTATGTTAAAAATATAAAGGTAAGCAAGCTCATAAAGAGGTAAATTAAAATTTGGGGACACAAGGGTGCCTGACTGGCTCAGTCAGTAGAGCATACACCTCTTGATCTTGGGACTTGAGTTCAAGCCCCACCTTGAGCATGGAGCCTACTAAAAAAAAAAAAAAAATCAGTTCTGAGGCACTTATACTCTAATCATGTCTGAACGAGGTATTTAAGGAAAGTAGAAAAGAAATACTAGATAGACATGATCTATTTCTTTAAAGCACCTCTAGATAGTGGAAAGAGAGGGCATGAAAACACATACACAAAATGTAGGAACATCTATCACTGAAATGAGTGCAGGCATTTTGTTCGCACACAAACACAAGCCACACAGATACAGTCCATTTTACTAGTGTTTGAGTACGCAGTTTTGTGCTTTGCATCATCTCTGAGATATTTTGGATCCTAGCTAAATTTTCCACTGCCACCTAGCATGCTTGTAGCCATTTTCCCCCCACCTATTCTGCTGTTATGTATTTGGTGGATGACAACTGTCCTCAGTGTTAAGCCACAACAAAGTCTGGAGGTATATCTGCTACAAAAATATCATAATATGTATTTCAAAGCCAAAAAAAAAAAATCAGGTGTGGATTTCCAGATTCCCTCCACCACTGCTTTCCACAATAGTTTGGCTATTGTGAATATTCTAGACTTGTTCTTCCTGACCCTCACTCCTAAGAGTTTATAATTGTGTTGCTCTGCTCCCTCTATGTTTTTGCCAGCTCTTACCTCACCATGCACACACACACACACACACACACACACACACACACACACACGTGTCTTGCCTGCCTCTCTTACCTTTGTGTGCCTTATCTTTCTTTTTCAGCCCTTTGAAGTACCAGATAATCTGACAAACAAGTCTTCAGGGATATATTCATGGAGAGGGCGTATGTCGATTTCTCTAGACCTCTAGAAACAATGTTTTCATTGGATGACCCAGGAGGGTACCCCTCAAATGCCTTTAAAAAAGCAGATTGTTGCTCAACCTGTAGGTAGGGTTGGAGATCTGGATTCAGGAATGATATGCTTGATTAGACATTGGAAGACTAGCAGTCTAAATAATGCTGCACATATTTGCAAATGGGATTGATATGGTGGATGTAACTGCTCACCACTCATACTACCTACATGTAACTTGACAGAAGCCCTCTTGTCTTGGCCTGAATAAGCTGGCAGGGAATCAGGGAATCGGAATAATCATTTCAACAGTTGATTTCGCTGGCAAAGAGAGCATTCTCAATTGTCTGTCCTTCCTTTTTTGGGTAGGGGAAACTGACTGGGGCCCATATTCCAGACTCCAAAGTCTGCATATCATAGATCCTTAGGCTTGGAACCCACTTTACAGATCACATGAGCAAATCCACAGTCCACACAGGACTACCTCTGCAACACCCCTCCTTGGACACCAATCTGCCAACCAGGCGGGGATGTATCAGCAAGGACGAGTAGGGCCCCATGAATAGCCTCATTTATCTTGGGTAGAATTTGTGGCTGTCAGTCAGCAGCCTGCTCCCCTAGCCAGGATAAGCATTAACAAATTGTCTTTTCCAGACTCTGTGTGCTAACATGCCATGTAGGAATTATAGTTGCATTATTTCATTTGTTCATCAAATTTACAGATACTACCTATTATATATTTCCATTGTTTTAGGTGGTTTTCTGAATATCAAATGTTTATATTTTCCATTATTACATTTCAAACTGAAGTTACTGGGTGGGTACTTCTGTAAATTTCAGTTGCCATGTACATATTTCCTTCAAGATTAGTAAACACATGTATATGTTCTTATTAAATCCTTTTTGATTTCTGCTGAGAACAAAAGGAAAGGGAGGGAAGCTCGTGTACCTGGTTGTCACTGTGCTAGGCACCTTGCACCAGAGCTTCTGAGGGGGATTCTGTTCTAAGGACATACATGAGAGAACTGAATCCTGCAAAGGTTTGAATCTGAATCTGCTTGGTCACACAGCTAGGAAAAGGGCCAATCAGGATTTGAAACCAGCTCTACTGGGCTCTGTGCTGGCTGTCCTGCCTGGGGCTTCTTCTCTGGGCACTTTGTTCCTATGTAGCCTCCCCAGTGTGCCCGGAGTTTCCGGGAATCTCCATCCATCAATTCCTTTGACGATGTAAATGGTGGCTCCTACCTCTATCACCCATTCCAAAACAAAAATGAGAAGAAAAACCTGCTCTCTCCACCTTGTTTTCCCCTTACTTTGCAATCGCATTGCTTTCTCTCTCTTTCCAGCAAAGCAACTGGAAAGGCTTGTCATCTCTCCACTGTCTTCACTGCCTGGCTTCCCACCTTACTCTACAACGCGGCTTGCTTCTGACTCTACCCTTCTGCTTTCAAAGGTCTTCAAACTTGTCTTAGTTCAAAGAACTTACAGCACAACTTTCTGCTCTTAACCTCTCTCACCTTTGAAAATGTCCAGTGTTGATGAGTCCTTCCTTCTTAAAACCCCCTCCTTTCTCATAGACACACAATGGAGACATTTTCTCTCCTGGTCCACCTCCAACCTTCTCTCGTCCCCAGGCTCTTTGACTACCTCTTCTTGTCTCACCTGCTCCTTCCATGGGGGAGACTGCTTGGTGTCTGCCTTTTTTCTTCCCCCACTTCCACTTCCTCTTTCTCTGCATTTAATTTATTTTTTTCCTATGAAGTCTTATCCATTGCCATGGCCTCAACTCTCAAATATATGTCTTCAGTTCCAGACCTTCCTTGTAAAGTACATACTGGGCATCTCCTGGTGCATGTCTCAAGATGCTACAAGCTTCTCTCCCCTCTCTCCCCATTGCATCACTCAGTAGACCCTCAGCCCCCAAACAATTGGTTGCTCTGTACTTGGTGATAATGTAATACCTTTACATTAGATAAAAGATTTCTCTTTTATCACTTGATGTATTATAATTATTTATGCATCTGTTCCTTCTGTGGTTGATTATGGAAGAGCTTATCTTCAATTCTTGTAATAGTTTCTTCCATTTTTAGCATCGTTTCTGGCCAAAAGTAGGGGCTCAGAAAACATTTGTTGAATAAATGACTCAGACTGCAGATATGCCTTTCCAGACTCAACTGAATCATTCTGAAGTAAATCTGGAAGCACAGTAATGAAGCCTACCTTTATGGCTCTGTTTTCTGTGATCCATACGGATAACCTGAATCCCTGAGATAAAAATGTGGGCCACTTTTGTTGAATGTTCTAAGCATGTGACTGAAGAATACTTAGGTCTTGGCAAGGGTTCGGTTTTAGTATTTCATCCCACTGTAAAGAGTTATATAACCTTAGCTTCTATGTGATGACGCTATACCAAGCCCACCAGAACACAGTAGAACATTCCAACTCAGATCCATCAGTTCAGTCCCAGTGCCCAAATGTCCTGACCGTGAGCCTGCATCACAGAAACACTCTCCAACTTTGCCACTCATGTTACCTTCCTTTTCTTTCTCATCCCTCAGTTCATTGCTTATAATTATTCCCAATAGATTTGACTCAGTCCATACAGCATCACCTCTGGTAAGTTAGAAAGTTCTGAAGGTTTTAGATGCAGCCATGAGAAGTTATGTAGACTAAGTATTTCTTTACAACCTCGTATCTCAGACAAAATATAAAACTGTTTGTTACAAAGATGTTTTTCTCAGTCCCGTAGAGAATAAAGCTGAATTGGACAAGGTATGATTGAGTAGGTATTTCTAACTATAGTCAATCGATAAGCATTGATTAAGCTTTAGAGTGAGCAAGGCATTGTTAAACACAGTGGGTAATAAAATGAAGAAAAAATGTGGTTCCTGTTTTAAAGATGTTTGTTGCTGACTCATTTAGAAATTGATCACAAGTATTATGTAATGTCCTGAGTCAGTCTTAACAACCTAAACCTGCCTGTACATCACAATCACTTTGGTACCTTTAAAATAGTAAGGATGCCTTGAACCCACATTGGACACAACTGAATCAACATTTTTAGGGGGTTAAGCCTGAGAATCTGCATTGTTTTTTTTTTTGTTTTTTTTTTTTAAATAATTTATCAGCTGGTTGTAACGCAGCCAATAGTCTGGCTTTTAGAAACCACTGGTCCATGTTTCACCTAAGTAAAACTCAGTGGAAATATCTGGCTGTGGGAATAACTAAAAGAGCCGTGTTAATTTGTCCCTTCAGTTTTAGTGACACAATTTTTAGAAACTCAGACAAATTTTCAGTTTCATAACTTTGTAAAGTAAAAGCTCAGAGAAAAGAAAAATGTAAGTCCATTTTTTTCCTAAGTGAAATGTCTGCGTTTTTTTTTTTATGTGACTTTTATATAATTTACTTGTCATGCTGGAATGGTTCATGATTCAGCTTTGCTAATCAGTGCTAATAGCAAGAGCATCTGGCATATTGGAATAGAATTAGTTATGGCAATCATGAAATTCAAATCAAACAACAAATATTATCAAGTGCCAGCTATGTGCCAGGCATAGCATACAAATCACCAAAAATATTTTAAAAATAGATGAATTGAGCTACTAAGTAAAGGCAGACTATGGGAAAATATTAAGTAACAATGATTTCTAGGTAGTAGCATATTATCAGGGGAATTATAATAATCCTTCTGAGTCAATCAAGGGCAAATTGAATGAAATTCTGTAGTGTTAGAGTTAATGCCATTGATGTTGGTGTTATTAATTTCATAGTTTTAATACACATCAAAATGGACTTCAAAGGTCTTGTGTTGCATACATTCAGTAGGGTATTTATTAGTTTCCCAAGCTTAGGAAGGTCAATTTACTAATTTTAAGACAGCTAAAAGAATATAGAGGTGGAATGGTAAACAAGTTGAAGGAAAGTGTGAGAGAGAGGTCTCCTGATCCATGATAATTGACTTAGAAGCAGGAACTAAATTATTCCTTTGGCAGAGGTGTGGGGGAGGGGAAAAGAAAGCAGAATGATAAATGAGGTCGGTTTTGGTAGAGGTCAAGTGTGTGGGGAAATGGGGGGGAATGTCTTTAAAGGTAGAAGAAAATTATATTTGGAATCCACAATGGCATGGTATGCTCATGATCTAGAATCTAGAAATATATGGTTCTCCTTCAGATGGATGGATCAGGGGAAAAGAGGAAGGGATGACAGGAGGGTCTAGAAAGGGGTCAGATCAATATCTGGGACTCTAAATGTTTGAAGGAAGATTTAACTTCCTCCCTCTGCAATCAAAAGGATTTGCAAACCAATCAAAAGAGTTTTGAAATTTCAATTGAGAACAATTTAGAAGTTAGATAACACTTCCTACATTTCTAAACAGTAGATTAAAACATGTAGATTAAAACAGTAGATGTAAACATGGTTAAATTTTCTTTATATTTATTTATTTAATGTTTTATTTATTTTTGAAAGAGAGAGAGAGAGAGAGAGAGAGAGAGAGAGAGAGAGAGAGAGAGAGAGCACTAGCAGGGGAGGGGCAAAGATAGAGGGAAACACAGAATCCAAAACAGGCTCCAGTCTCTGAGCTGTTAGCACAGATGTGGGGCTCGAACTCACAGACCATGAGATCATGACCTGAGCTAAAGTCAGCCACTTAACCAACTGAGCCACCTAGGTGCCCCCTGATTAGATTTTCAATGTAGTATTTCAACCCCCTGAAACTTCTTATGTAATAGCAAATAAATTTAAAGAAACCTTTTACCTTTTACTCAATGAAAATGTATTTTCTAATGGCTGGATATCTCTCATAGGCCTTCTGAATGGCTTAGTGGCAATGTATTCTCCATATTTATTATATATCTTTTGAAACAAGAGGATTATATTAACAAAAAAGAATGCTTCATCAGTTATGACAAATGTCATTCGTGTCCCAAGTTCTGTTTTTGGTGGATTTTGTTTTGTTTTCATTTTGGTTTTTGGCTTGTCATGATTTTAATAATAAAGAAAAGGGTTTTAATTCTTTTCTCTTTTCCCTGGAGGCCTATTTACATGGAACGATCTAACTTATTCTAACTTACTAGAGGTTTCATGAATCCCGTTTTGGGAGGAGGCACTCTTATTTGCAGACATTGGCTACTGACTTTTGGATTTGCAAATAGACTGCTATATTTCAGTTGTGCTTTATGGAAAACAGGTCGGCTTTGGGAGAAGGAACTTATTACTCATCAGAGGAACGTCATAGAAACAGACAAGATCAATTCATAAAAGAGAACTAGAGACTTAGAAGAGAATTTGAAAACACATTTTGTGCATTTTAATTCTTTAAACCCTGAACTACAAAATATGTGTACGTATATAAAATATGTGTACATAATCGTCCATCCACACTAGATCTTATCTCAGGAAAGGGCTAAATTAATTTATAAAAATACATACCGTGCAAAAGGTTAACATAAATTTCTTAGGCAATCTGGGCCAAAGGACTATTTGTGCGAGAACATAAGATGTAGTCATGTTCTAAAACAAATGGCTAAGGGAAGCATACAAATTTGGCTCTAAACTTTCTAAGCCATCAGAGAAAAGAGGAAACAACATCCACTTATATGAACTATGGTGTTCCCAAGATCAAAGCATATCAGTTCTCTGGACAAAGCATAGCCTTCCCTAGCCCTGAGACCTGAGAGAGAGCTCTCTCTTGAGTCTTTGTAAAGGACTCTATGGGATCTAGGGATGCTGCTATCATCTCTGTAACACTGGGATGCGTACCACAGAGACTTCCATTTGCTGTTTATCACAGTGTCCCTCAATTTAGGTCTGACAAAGCCAAAGTACAATTCAGTGAAAGCAATTCAATGGGTTACCAAAATAATGTAGCCCAAGTAGGAAGCTTCCAAACAGCATGATATGATACAAGGGACAAAATGTATATCTGAATTGCCTTTCCCATATATTGACAGGTGTGTTCCATGCACAATAAAATAGCACATGATGTCAGCACATCACTCAATAGTATTTAAGATGCTGAGAGGTAAGCAGGACAGGTAATGCTCTTATTTTCCAGTTAAAATAATCTAGGATTGGGAAGATAAATTTATCTGATTCACACAGCTTGTGAGTGGGCCACACCTGGATTGTTAACAATGATCTCCTAATTCCAAGCCCAATGCTTTCCCCACCACATTCAGCAAGTTCTTATAGGGTACCTTCTATGGGCTTGCACCTTTCCAGAACTTAGGGACACAGCAAGTTGTGTGCCCAGAGTCTCTAATCTCAGAGAGGGAGGAGTAACAGATACTAAAAAATAAGCAAATGAATATTATCAGCTGGTGCTAAGTGCTATAAAGAACAGTAAGGAAGACAGAGAGCCAATGAATAGAGACAGGGATACAGGGAGGGAAGGTGCTATTGCAAATGAGAATCCTCAGAAAAGAACTCTTATGAGGTGATATTTGAGCAGAGATCTGAAGGAAGTGAAGTGCCCTGAGAGAAAAATATTCTCCTTTTACGCCAGATATACTGGCTAAGGTATATAACCCTCTTTTTTGATACTCTGCTCATATTTGGCTTATATATTTTAGACTTTTTTTTTGCCTCATGTAAAAATTGCCTTTGGTGATTATTATCACATTGGTAATTATTATGACGTGTCTCAGCTTGGTGGGAGTAAAATCTGCTAGACTGGAGAAAAGTCTAATTATATCATCCTAAAATGTGGTAAGAAATTTCCTGAAATATCCTGGCCACACACAGCCCCAAAACTGGGCTGAATCAAATAGCAGATGGAGTTTTAAGATGTTATGGAATAAAGATAACCAGAGTTTGATGGCCAAAATTGTATCTTCCACAATGAATGAGCCCAAGGATCCATTTCAATTGGATCTTAAAGAGTCTAAAATCTCCCTCCTCTTGAAAGAAAGACTTCATGGAGCAGCTGGTGGCTGTGTAGGTCTAAAGGGTAACTAAGATGTAGCAAAGTGAAAAGAAGGGTAGAACTTGCTCCAAATCAAAGGAATAGATGCATAATGGGAAAAATAGTTCCTGCTATTGTGATTTTCTCTATTTACACTTTTTAGGGACTGGAAGTCCAACAAGAGCTGCAGTTTTGGCCTACCCCAAACTGGGGCAGCTTATGCCACCACTGAGTGACCCCAGTTGCTCTCACCAAGATATCTTTGAACATGTGTTACCGTCAGAATCCTGAGACTGGCCAATATTACTTTATCTTTCATTCCTGCTGTCCTTCACCCCCCAAATCCCGGGCCTTTCCGGTCATCTGTCCTCACTTATCCTTTATCCTAGTTCTCTTCTGGGCTTCCTCTATCCTGGCTTGTCCCCATACTCTTGCCCTATTTGCTAGTCCTTTCCACTGGGCTTGCCAGAACCTCCATTCAATTGCAAACTACTCCATTCTTCTCAGTACAACCCAAGGTCAGATGGTGACAAGGACACATTCTAGCCTCGCTCCCACCTTTTTTCCCCCAAAACTGTTACTCCTTTGCCCTCATACAAAATGAACTTTTGGCTCAGGGTATTTTCATTCAAATTCAGTCCCACCATCTTCCTGGGACTTTTTGTCTTGTGGGAAATTTATTTAATGCATAACATTAGAGTTTCCTGATCTCGGTTTTAATGAACTTCATCTCTACTTTCTTCCAGTTTTCTTTCCCCATGACCATCCACTCTATACTTCACATCTACGATTGTTCTACTTCTGTAATCTAAAATGTCATTAACCTGCTCTGACCACACCACAGCCTACTAACAACTCAACCTCTCTTACTTTTCAATACACTTTGAAAGTATTAGGTGGTCCATGACCACACACTTTCCCTGGGTTGCCAGTACTCTGCTAGGTTCCCCATCTTCTCTATCACCCTCTGTACTGTGGTTTGCCATAAAATACTGCCTCGCTCTTTCGCTGAATCATTTGCCCCTCGTCCTGCCATTGTGTTCATTCTGTAAAATCTCTGATCAGACCACTGAGATTTCAGTCTCTGCAAGAGATATAGAGAAGATCCTATAACTCTATAGATTGGAACCATTGCAAATTCATATTAAACAAAACAAAACAAAACTTAGTTGGACCTTAAATGCTACCTGGTGGTCTTTGGTATATCTAGATAGCCCTCTCTTGCATTCTTCATCAATATCCAAGTTTCCTCATTCATTCCTTTTCTTTTTTGTTGTTTTTATATGCAATTTATTGTCAAATTGCTTTCCATACAACACCCAGTGCTCATCCCACAGGTGCCCTCCTCAATGCCCATCACCCACTTTCCCCTCCCTCCCACCCCCCATCAACTCTCAGTTTATTCTCAGTTTTTAAGAGTCTCTTATGGTTTGCCTCCCTCCCTCTCTCTTTTTTTTCCTTCCCCTCCCCCATGATCTTCTGTTAAGTTTCTCAGGATCCACATAAGAGTGAAAACATATGGTATCTGTCTTTCTCTGTATGACTTATTTCACTTAGCATAACACTCTCCAGTTCCATCCACATTGCTACAAAAGGCCATATTTCATTCTTTCTCATTGCCAAGTAGCATTCCAGTGTGTATATAAACCACAATTTCTTTATCCATTCATCAGTTAATTCATTCCTTTTCAACCACCTTTTCAGGCCCCAGCTCCAATTTCACTATCAGTTCTGATTGCCTAATGACATGGGTCTGGGAATCAGAATTTGATTCTCCTCCACTTCCTGAAGATGTGACTTTGGGCAAATTGCTTAACTTGTCTAAGCGTCTGTGTTCTCCTATGTAAATTTAAATACTAACAACATCATTGTATTATGAAAATTTAATGAGGGAAATCCATGTCTAGTGCTTAACCTGGGATTGATAGATAATAAATATTAAATGTATGTTAGTTATTGTTATTATTCATGGGGGAAGCTGAGACAAATTGCCAGGAACTCCCTCAACTTTCTCCCGTGACAACTACCATTTCATCTGTGTTTATACCAACTTTTACTGTTTCCTGTCACAGAGGAATATGAATACTGACTCTGGTCTAAGGCAAATCTTACTCCAACAAATATCACAGATATCTCCAATATCTTCAGTTTTTCTCTTTACTGTTTTGACTCACTTTTCTGTCTTTAAACATGTTTAAGCCCCTCCCCTCCTACAGTTCTGGCTACCCTACTTTCACAGCCAAAAATATATTGATTTTAAAATACTAGATATAAAAGACTATTTTAAAAGACTAAATATAGACTAGATATCTCAAAATTCTCAGAACCACAAGGAAGCTTGAGTAAAAACATCATGAGCTAACACAAAGAGCTTCCCACTGTTTTCCTTGATCTCACTGCCAAATTTCATACCATTGATAACTTCTTCCTTGAAAGTCTTGGCTTCTGTGTGTCCAAGTCTCTCCCGATTTTCCTCCAAATTTCTTTTTTAAGCAAGTCTTTCTTTTCCTCTTTTTTAAACAAAGTTTATTTATTTATTTTTGAGAGAGGGAGAAGGAGAGAGGAAGAGAGAGAGAATCCCAAGCAGGCTCTGGCTGTCAGTGCAGAGCCTGACGTGGGGCTCAATCTCACAGACTGTGAGACCATGACCTGAGCTAAACCAAGAGTCAGATGCCTAACCACCTGAGCCACCCAGGCACCCTTTTCTTTGCCTCTTACTACTGATAGTCCTTGGGGTTCTGTCCCTAGCTCTTTCATCTTTTTATCTTACGTACTGTCTCTGGTTGACCTGATCAACACCTACTGATGTGCCTAACACTAAAGCTCATGATCCTCAAATCTCTCTCTCTGACCCAGAACTCTACCAAATCATGAAAACCTGGAAAGACATATGAGTACCCAAGATAACTAATTCAAAGTAGAATGTGTTAAACACTACAAAGGAGGTTCAGGGGGAAAAAGTGCTATGGAAGCCAAAGAAGAGGGATCCTACTCTTGGTGAGATCAAGCACAGGGAAAGATTTTTATGGAGGACATAAAATTACCCAAGTATTGAAATGTGATAATTTCAAGTATCACATTTCAAATGTGATAATTGGAAATATTTGGTGGCCAGGAGCAAGAGAAAAGGAAAATAAGGGAAAGTTTAGAGCTTGTTGGGGAGTGGTGAGTAGCCCGGATTTCCTAAAATTTAGCAAGGAGATAAGTCTGAATATTTAGTTTGGGGCTAGACCTGGCAGTGTAGACTTTCTCAAGTTGTTTTTTTTTCAACATTTATTTATTTTTGGGACAGAGAGAGACAGAGCATGAACAGGGGAGGGGCAGAAAGAGAGGGAGACACAGAATCGGAAACAGGCTCCAGGCTCTTGAGCCATCAGCCCAGAGCCCGACGCGGGGCTCGAACTCACGGACCGCGAGATCGTGACCTGGCTGAAGTCGGACCCTTAACCGACTGCGCCACCCAGGCGCCCCTCAAGTTGTTTTTTAAGAACTATTTTTTAATTTATTTTAGAGAGAGAGTAAAAAATACATTTTACTTCATGATCCAGTAAACAGATACAATATCTGCACATGCATCCTGAACAAGCTTCCGTACCTTCACAAAAGGGCACAATGTTTCTATGTGCAAATGCACACTAATATTGCCTGTTCTATTATTAATTAAATTCTCTAATATTTTTAAAAGTTAAAAATTTAATACTTTATATATTTCTCTTCCTTAGAATAGGACCATTTGAGAGCTTCTGAGTATATATAGTCCAGATGCATGTGACAATTTTCGGAGGTCATGTTAGCTTGGCAAGGATCTCATAAGCTTTTAAGCATTTTCATATTTTGTTGAATTTATACTCATAATGGATATGGGTTGAAAGCAGGAATTGTAACAAATGTTGAAGTTGAAATGCAATAAGGCAACAAGGACAATAACATTTAATTCAGTAAATGTCCTCAAGGTCATAAGTAAATTCACATATTACATCCATTTGATCAACATTCTCAAATAGCACATCAATATGCCTCTAACATTTCAAAGTAGAATTAAAGAAGACAAAAATTTAGTGATGGTTATAACTATTTTGGCTTTCTCCTTGTTAGAAATAAGGCTGTACACACCTTTAATGTATTACTTTCAGAGAAGAACCTGTAATTAGCATACTGAGCCCTTCTCTGATGGCTCATTATTTAGAAATGAAACACAAAAATTATTAAACTATTTTTTAAATGTGTAAAGTGCAATAATTGTAAACAAGTCTTGACAGCAGTTTTGGTCTGTTTTGGCTCTAACATGTAATTCAGTTATTTTTTAACTTTTCTTGTGAAATATAGCACAACTGTAGAAAATTGATCTAAAGGTAGACAGAAAGCTCACTTTATCATCACAAGTCAAAAAATAGGATGTTCTCAGCACCCAAGAGGCCTCTGTCATGCCCCTTGTGGGTCTCAAGGTCTCATTACAGAAAATGATGAAGGTCGCTGTAGAGTATGGGATTTACCCTTACACAACTGTGTGAGCTGGGTGAATAGATTATATATATATATACATAGCTGCTGCTTCTGGGTCCTGTGCTGGTTCTGAAGTCAGCAGAGCAGGCAGTCCAGCCCAGGAGTCACAGAAGGTGAAGAAGGAGGTTTGGGGTAGTTGTGGAAGCACAGGTCTGCCCCATGTGCACCTTTGTGGCCAGGACCAAGGTGAACAGGGAGATGAGTGACAGCATGCACTAAGTCAACCACGGCACCCTGCACCACCTTTTGTGCATAAAAAATATATGGTCACTGCCGTACTTTTGCCTTCCATATTGTGCTCAGGTTCAGATGGTCTATGCTAACCTAGAATTATAGGACGGAAAATTCTGGAAAAAGTCGTTACAAATAAGCTGACACTGTACAAATAACTACACTTTTCTTCTGCCCAGAAGGTAACCACTATCCTGATTCTTATAGTGGCCATTCCCTTGCATTTCTTTTTTATTTAAAAACTGTATGTAATTCATACCTAAAACCCTATAATTTCTTCATTTTTCTGAAAACATTTATTCTAGTGGAATCCTACAGCTCAGGTTAATTTATGTCTGGCTTCTGCTCAACATTCTTATTTGTGAGATCCATCCATGTTTTGTGTATAGCTGTAGTTTATTCCTTTTTATTGTATTCTATTATATGAATATCTATGACAATTTCATTGTCCATTCCACCATGAAAAACACGTGGGTTGTTTCCAGTTTGGAGGAATTGTAAATAATAGGGCTGTGATCATTCTTTTACTTGTCTTTTGGTGTAGATGTACACATATTTCTGTTGGGTGTACAGACCTAGGATAGAATACTGAGTCAAGGACTGTGCATTTGTTCAATGTTGACGATATCAAATTGTTTTCTAAAGTGACTGGATCAGTTTACACTCCCACTCCCCCCAGAAGCATATAAGAGTTCCTGTTGTTCTGTATCTTGGCCAATTGCATTGGTAATTTTAATTTTAGCTATTCTGGGGTTTGTATAGAGGTATGTAATGTGGTTTTGGTTAGCCTTACCTTAATTACTGGGGGGCTTGAACACCTTGTTACATGTGTATTGGCTATCTGGATATCCTCTCTTATGAAGTTTCAGCTCATGCTTCATGCCTATTCCACTGGATTCTCTGTGGTTTTCATATTGATTTGTTGGAGTTTTTCATATAGTCTGGATGAAATTCTTTTCTTAGTTATGCATGATGCAAATGTCAGCCATTCTGTGGCTTCCTGTTTTACTTTCTTTATAATATTTTTGTTGAACAGGAATTTTAAATTTTAAGGTAATTCAATTTTCCAGTCTTTTTCTTTGTGTTCAGATACTTTTGTATACTACTTAAGAATTGTTGGGGCACCTGGGTGGCTCTGTCGGTTAAATGTTCAACTTTGGCTTGGGTAATGATCTTGTGGTGTGTGGGTTTGAGCCCCACATCAGGCTCAGCTGGTCTGTGCTGACAGCTCAGAGCCTGGAGCCTGCTTCGGATTCTGTGTCTCCCTCTCTCTCTCTGCCCCTACCCCATTCATACTCTGTATCTCTCTCTCTCTCTCAAAAATATATAAAAATAAACATTAAAAAGATTTAAAAAAAAAGAAATAAAAAAGAAGAATTGTTTCCCTGCTCCCAGCTCATGAACAAATTTTCCTTTGTTTAATTCTAAAATCACTTTATATTTTACCTTTCATTCTTAGAATTATAATCACGTGATATTGATTTCTATGCATGGTGTTAAAGAGAGGTCATTTTTCATGTTTTTCAGAGCAGACACCTGATTCTCCCAGGACCACTTTTGGAAAAGATAACCTCTTCGTACTGTGCTGTAGAGCTGCCTATGACATAAATCAAATGTCTTGATATGTGAGAGTTACTTTCTGTGCTCTTACTCCATTCCATTGGTCCCTTTGTCTATTCTTCACTTGATCTTAGCCAAAAGGCAGAGAAGTGATTCCCTTTGTCTATTCTTGTGCCAATACCTCTCAGTCTTAATTACTGTAGCTTTATAATAAGTCTTGATAATAGCCAAGCCATTCTGTACTCTGATTTTTTAAGAAGAATTATTCTTTATACTATTGGTGATTCTTGACCCTTTTTTGTATTCTTAAAAAATTTTTTTTAATCTTTATTTTTGAGAGAGAGAGAGATAGAGAGAGAGATACAGAGTGAGAGTGGGGGAGGAGCAGAGAGAGAGGGAGACACAGAATCTGAAGCAGGCTCCAGGCTCTGAGCTGTCAGCACAGAGCCTGGCAAGGGCCTCGAGCTCATGAACTGCGAGATCATGACCTGAGCCAAAGTCAGATGCTTAACTGACAGAGCCACCCAGGCGCCCCGACCCTTTTTTATATTCTTAATTAGAGTTTTGAAAAGCTTGTCAATTTACTCTTTAAAATGTTTATTTATTTTGAGGGGGGAGGGGCAGTGAGAAGGGGAGAGAGAGAGAGAATCCTAAGCAGGCTCCATGCTGAGCACAAAGCCCAATGTGGGGCTCCATCCCATGAAGTGTGAGATCATGACCTGAGTCAAAATCAAGAATCAGATGCTCAACAGACTGAGCCAACCGGTGCCCCTAAATTTAAAAAAAAAAAAAATTAAATGTAGAGATTTTGATTGAGATGGCATTAAAGAATGTGGTAGATCACAAAAAAAAAAATAGGTTCACATTTTTCCTAATTTTGCATGGCTGCCTCTTTGTAATTTGACTATTTCTCCGCCCCCCTGGAATTGTGGTTTGCTTTGTAACTTAATTCTGGGAATCCTCAACCTCGGCTTCCAGAGACATTGCAGCTTCTGTTCTCATCCTCTTGAAACCCTGAGACTATCCTGTGAAGGGTAGCGTCAGCAGGGACGAGAGACCGCATACAGCGAGAGGTCCAGCAAAGAGCTGGCTCCAACATGACATGTGTGAGGAAGCCATGTTAGGCCATCCAGCCACTCATTGCAGTGACTGATACCAGGTGAGATCAGAAGTGCTCAACTGGGCCCAGCCCCCATTACTGCCCCACAGAATGATGAGCAGATAAAATAGTTGTTTTAAGCCACTCAAGTTTCTTGGGGGTTTTAAAATGCAACAATAGATGATTAACCTACAGAGTATTGACGTCTTTATAAAACTGAGTCTTCAAAACCATGAACAAAATATACCTTTGCATTTAGATGAGGCTTAATTTCTTCCTTATGTGTTTTACTGATTTCCCCATTAGACTTCTTGTCCCTTCCTCATTTTATTGTGGAAAAGTTTTGAACACTCAGAATTTGCAAGAATTCTATAACAAATACCTATGTACCTACAACCTATTTTTCAGCTCACTAATGTTCTTTTTAGTTGACCTACTCTGTCATTATAACCTTTGACTGAGTTTTTAATTTTGGTAATTGTGTTTTTTGGTTCTAGAATTTCCATTTGACTCTTATCAGCAAATTCTTATTCTTTGCTGAAATTCTGAATCTTGTGCTTTACCTCCAGTTGAGCAAAGCAGTTTTTCTATTTTATTATTATTTTTAAATGCTTATTTATTTTTTTGAGAGAGACAGGAGGGTGCAAGTGGGGGAGGGGCAGAGAGAGAAGGAGAGAGAGAATCCTAAGCAGGTTCTACACTCAGTGTGGAGCCAGATGCGGGGCTCAATCCCACAACTGCTTGTGAGATCATGACCTGAGCTGAAATCAAGAGTCAGACACTTAACCATCTGAGCCACCCAGGTGTCCCAAGCAAGCAGGTATTTTAAAGTATGTTTGTTTCTGTTGCCTGCTTTTCTCCTGTCAACTCTCATTCTTGTTGTCTCCTCAGGTAACTGGTCAGTTTTTATAGAGTGTCAGACATAGATTTGGAATCATGAAGATATAACTGAAGACCTAAAGTGATGTCCTCTTTCTCTGTGGGGTTTACCCTTGCTTCTGCAGGCTCCTGGGGGCTCTACCAATTTAGGATTGGTAGTCCAATCCTTAGTCCAACTTCAGGAATTGAAATAATTGGAAGGTGAACTGTAGTCCCAGTAAAGATCTGTCTACCTTTGCATCACCCACATCTATGTAGTTCTGTGGAGCCTCCACCCAAAGTGAGGGGCTTACCCCTTGACGAGGCTTGGATTCCATTCCCTGTCCCCTTGGCCCTAGTTACCACTTCAACTTCTTAACTTCCTACTCTTCCCTTCTGGAATCAGCACATGCTTGCATGGGAAAATTGACTTCAAAAGCTGGGCTCACCTACCTGAGCGTCAGTCCTCCCCCAGAGTCTGGTATGTTCATGCTTTACCATTTGCATTCAGATGCCTTCATTGAGATGTTTTTTTTTTTAAATATTTTGTCTATGTTTTCTAGTTATCTTCAGTGGGAGTGGTTGGTCCAAATTACTTGTCTCACCATTACCTGAAGCAGAAATCATTACCTATATTTTAGTAAACATTTTAACCATGCCACACCAAACATGATATATTATTTGTCAACAAGTCAAGACCTTTTTCTCAACATTTCTCAAATGATGAATCTAGTTAACCCATTGTTTGATAATTGAAAGAAAAGATAAAAATTTTAATATATTATGTGTATCATTAAAGCTATATGTTATAATTAAATAGTTATAGTGCCATTTCAACAACATACTAACATGAAATCACTTACTATATGATGTGTGAAAATGCTTAAATATAATTTGTAAATCCTAAGAAGTTCAAGAAAATGTATCTTTCTTTTAAAAGAGGTTTGAGAGAATTCCTCAGTCAAAAAGGGAGGGGCTGCTAATTTAGGTCCTGAATGGCATGTTAAAGAGATTGAGTACTTGGCAGGTGTTCAATATGGTCTTGCTTTAGTAAATATGTGCCTAGGGATAAAATGACCTTCTCTTACAATGAGGTCAAAAGGTAGAAAATGGAATCATTTTCGTAAACTTGGAAATTTTCAATTTTACTTTTAGAAATCTTAAAGAAAAATCTTCTGGGCAAAAGGTACAAACCTCTAGTTATAAGATAAATAAGTCATGGAGATGTAATGTGTACCATGGTGACTATAGTTGGTAATAATGTATTGCATATTTGAAAGTTGCTAAGAGAGCAGGTCTTAACCCCATCACAAGAATAAAAGAAATTTTGTAACTATGTAGGTGACAGATGTTAATCAGACTTATTGTGATCATTTTGCAGTATATATTAATATCGAATCATTATGTTATACACCTGAAACTAATATAATGTGATATGTCTTTTATACCTCACTTTTTTAAAAAAGGATCTTTGGGTTTACTTAGGTATTGATAAGTGCATACTTTCTATAACTATGCTGTTTTTCTAGCGTCTCTTCTTTCATTTGAGTAAGTTGTTCAAATTATTATTATTATTTTATTTATTTAAAAATTTTTAAGGTTTATTTATTTTGGGAGAGACAGAGAGAGTGAGTCAGGGAGGAGCAGAGAAAGACAGCAAGAGAGAATCCTTAGCAGGCTCCACACTGTCAGTGTGGAATCTGATGCGGGGCTCCAACTCAAGAATCTTGAGATCATGACCTGAGCCAAAACCAAGAGTCAGACACTTAAGTGATTGAGCCACCCAGTGCTATTAATTAATTAATTAATTAATTATTAAAAAATTATTTACTTTTATTTTTTAATTTACATCTAAGTTAGCGTATGGTGCAATGATGATTTCAGGGGTAGATTCCAGTGATTCATCCCCTATGTATAACACCCAGTGCTCATCCCAACAAGTGTCTTCTTTAATTCCCCTTACCCATTTAGCCCATCCTCCCCCCCACAACCCCTCCAGCAACCCTCAGTTTGTTCTCTGTATTTAAGAGTCTCTTATGTTTTGTCCCCCTCCTTGTTTTTATATTATTTTCATTTCCATTCCCTTATGTTCATCTGTTTTGTATCTTAAGTTCCTCATATGAGTGAAGTCATATGATATTTGTCTTTCTCTGACTAATTTTGCTTAGCATAATACCCTCTAGTTCCATCCGCATAGTTGCAAATGGCAAGATTTCATTCTTTTTCATTGCCGAGTAATATTCCATTATATATATGTATGTATATATACACACATACATATATATACATACATATATATGTATATGTGTGTGTGTGTATGTGTATATATATATATATATATATACACATACACACACACACCCCACATCTTCTTTATTTTATCCATTCATTCATGGATGGACATTCGGGCTCTTTCCATACTTTGGCTATTGTCAATAGTGCTGCTATAAACATTGGGGTGCATGTGCTCCTTTGAAACAGCACACCTCTATCCCTTGGATAAATACCTAGTAGTGAAATTGCTGGGTCGTAGGATAGCTCTATTTTTAACTTTTTGAGGAACCTCCATACTGTTTCCAGAGTGGCTGCACCAGTTTGCATTCCAACCTGTAGTACAAAAGGGTTCCTCTTTCTCTGCATCCTCACAAACATCTGTTGCTGCCTGAGTTGTTAATTTTAGCCATTCTGACAGGTGTGAAGTGGTATCTCATTGTGGTTTTAATTTGTATTTCCCTGATGATGAGTGATGTTGAGCATCCTTTCATGTGTCTGTTATCTATATGAATGTCTTCTTTGGAGAAATGTCTATTCATGTCTTTTGCTCATTTCTTCACTGGATTATTTGTTTCTTGGGTGGTGTTGAGTTTGATAAGTTCTTTATAGATTTTGGATACTAACCCTTTATATGATATTTAATTTGTAAATATCTTCTCCCTTTCTGTTGGTTGCCTTTTAGTTTTGCTGATTGTTCCCTTCGCTGTGCAGAAGCTTTTTATTTTGATGAGGTTCCAGTAGTTCGTTTTTGCTTTTGTTTCCCTTGCCTCTGGAGACGTGTTGAGTAAGAAGTTGCTGCAGCCGACGTCAAAGAGGTTTTTGCTTGCTTTCTCCTCGAGGATTTTGATGGCTTCCTGTCTTACATTTAGGTCTTTCATCCATTTTGAGTTTATTTTTGTGTATGGTGTAAGAAAGTGGTACAGGTTCATTTTTCGCATGTCACTGTCCAGTTTCCCCAACATCATTTGCTGAAGAGACTGTCATTATTCCATTGGATATTCTTTCCTGCTTTGTCAAAGATTAGTTGGCCATGAGTTTGTGGGTCCATTTCTGAGTTCTCTATTCTGTTCCATTGATCTGATTATCTGTTTTTGTGTCAATACCATACTGTTTTGATTACAGCTTTGTAGTACATCTTAAAGTCTAGGATTGTGATGCCTCCAGCTTTGGTTTTGTTTTTCAGGATTGCTTTGGCTATTCTGGGTCTCTTCTGGTTTCATACCGATTTTAGGATTTTTGTTCTAGCTCTGTGAAGAATGCTGGTGTTATTTTGATAGGAATTGCATTGAATATGTAGATTGCTTTGAGTAGTATCGACATTTTAACAATATTTGTTCTTCCAATCTAGGAACATGGAATATTTTTCCATTTTTTTTTGTCTTCTTCAGTTTCTTTTGTAAGCTTTTCATAGTTTTCAGTGTATAGATTTTTCACCTCTTTGGTTAGGTTATTTCTAGGTATATTATGGTTTTTGGTGAAGTTGTAAATAGGATTGATTCCTTGATTTCTCTTTTCGTTGCTTCATTATTGGTGTATAGAAATGCAACTGATTTCTGTGCATTGATTTTATATCCTACGACTTTGCTGAGTTCATGGATCAGTTCTAGCAGTTTTTTGGTGAAATCTTTTGGGTTTTCCATATAGAGTATCATGTCATCTGTGAAGAGTGCAAGTTTGACCTCCTCCTGGCTGATTTGGATGCCGTTTATTTCTTTGTGTTGTCTGATTGCTGAGCTAAGACTTCCAATACCATGTTGAATAACAGTGGCAATAGTGGACATCCCTGTCTTGTTCCTGACCTTAGGGGGAAAAGCTCTCAGTTTTTCCCCATTGAGGATGATATTAGCGATGGGTCTTTCATGGATGACTTTTATGATTTTGAGGTATGATCCTTCTATCCATACTTTCTTGAGGGTTTTTATCGATAAACGATGCTGTATTTTGTCAAATGCTTTCTCTGCATCTGTTGAGAGGATCAGGTGGCTCTTGTCCTTTGTTTTATTTATGTCATGTATCACACTGATAGTTTTGGAGATATTGAACCAGCCCTGCATTCCAGGTATAAATTCTACTTGGTCATGGTGAATAATTCTTTTAATGTATTGTTGGATCCGGTTGGCTAGTATCTTGTTGAGGATTTTTGCATTCATGTTCATCAGGGAAATTGGTCTGTAGTTCCCCTTTTTAGTGGAGTCTTTGTCTGGTTTTGGGATCAAGGTTATGCTGGCCTCATAGAATGAGCTTGGAAGATTTCCTTCCATTGCTATTTTTGGAATAGCTTCAAAAGAATAGGAATTAATTCTTCTTTAAATGTTTGGTAGAATTCCTCTGGAAAGCCTTCCAGCCCTGGACTCTTGTTTTTTAAGAGGGTTATGATTATTAATTCAATTTCTTTACTGGTTATTGGTCTGTTTGTATTCTCTATTTCTTCCTGTTTCATTTTTGGTAGTTTATATGTTTCTAGGAATTTGTCCATTTATTCCAGATTGCCAGTTTCATTTTTGGTAGTTTATATGTTTCTAGGAATTTGTCCATTTATTCCAGATTGCCAATTTATTCCAGATTGCCAATTTGTCCATTTATTCCAGATTGTCCATTTATTCCAGATGTATATAATTGCTCATAATATTATCTTATTATTGTTTGTATTTCTGCAGTGTTGGTTGTGATCTCTCCTCTTTCATTCTTGATTTTATTTATGTAGGTCCTTTCCTGTTTCTTTTTGATGAAACTGGCTAGGGGTTTATCAATTTTGTTAATTTTTTCCTGGTTTCATTGATCTGTCCTACTGTTTGTTGTTGTTGTTGTTGTTGTTGTTGTTTTGGTTTCAATACCATTGATGTCTGCTCTAATATTTATTATTTCCCATCTTCTGCTGTTTTTGAGTTTTATTTGCTGTTCTTTTTCCAGTTCTTTAAAGTGTAAGGTTAGGTTATATATCTGAGACTTTTCTTCCTTCTTTAGGAAGGCCTGCATTGCTATATACTTCCCTCTTATGACTGCCTTTGCTGCATCCCAGAGGTTTTGGGCTGATGTGTTATCATTCTCATTGGCTTCCATGTACTTTTTAATTTTCTCTTTAATTTCTTGGTTAGCCCATTCATTATTTAGTAGGATGTTCTTTAGTCTCCAAGTATTCATGGTCTTTCCAAATTTTTTTCTTGTGGTTGATTTCGAGTTTTATAACTTGTGGTCTGCAAATATGCACAGTATGGTCTCTATCTTCTGTACTTGTTGAGGGCTGATTTGTGTCCCAGTATGTGATCTATTCTGGGGGATGTCCCCTGTGCACACTAGAAGAATGTGTATTCTGCTGCTTTAGGATGAAATGTTCTGAATAATGTTATGTTAAGTCCATTTGGTCCAGTCTGTCATTCAAAGCCATTGTTTCCTTGTTGATTTTCTGTTTAGATGATCTGTCCATGTTTGTGATTGTTTATATATTTGGGTGCTTTCACTTTGGGCGCATAGATGTTTACAATTGTTAGGTCTTCTTGGTGGCTAGACCCTTTAATTATGATATAATGCCCTTATTCATCTCTTGTTACAATATTTATTTTAAAATCTAGATTGTTTGATATAAATATGGCTAGTCTGGCTTTCTTTTGGTGACCATTAGCATGATAGATGATTCTCATCCCCTTACTTTCAATCTGAAAGTCTAAAATTTTAGGTCTAAAATGGGTCTCTTGTAAAAAGCATATAGATGGATCTTGTTTTCTTATCCATTCTGTTACCCTATGTCTTTTGATTGGAACATTTAGTCCACTGATGTTTAGAGTGAGTACTGCAAGATATGAATTAATTGCCATTGTGTTCCCTGTAGAGTTGGAGGTTCTGGTAGTGTTCTCTGGTCCTTTCTAGTCTTTGTTGCTTTTAGTTGTTTTTTTTTTTTTTTCCGTGTTTTTTCCCAGAGAGTACCCTTAAAATTTCTTGCAGGGCTGGTTTAGTCGTCATGAACTCCTTTAGCTTTTGTTTTTCTGGGAAAAATTAAAAAAAAATTAACGTTTATTTTTGAGAGACAGAGAGAGAGACAGAGTGTGAGCAGGGGAAGGGTGGAGTGAGAGAGGGAGACACAAAATCTGAAGCAGGCTCCAGGCTCTGAGCTGTCAACACAGAGCCTGACACGGGGCTTGAGCTCACGGACCATGAGATCATGACCTGAGCCAAAGTTGGATGCTTAACCGACTGAGCAACCCAGGCGCCCATTTCTGGGAAAAATTTTTATCTCTCCTTCTATTTTGAATGACAGCCTTGCTGGATAAAGAAGTCTTGGCTGAATATTTTTCCAATTCAGCACATTGACTATATCCTGCCATTTCTTTCTGACCTGCCATATCTCTTTGGATAGGTCTGCTGCAAACCTGATCTGTTTTCCCTTATAGGTTAAGGACTTTTTTTTCTTTGCTGCTTTCATGATTCTTTCCTTGCCTGAGTATTTTGTGAATTTGACTGTGATATGCCTGTTCATGGTCAGCTTTTGTTGAATCTAATGGGAGTTCTCTGTGCTTCCTGGATTTTGATGTCTGTGTCTTTCCCCAGGTTAGGACAGTTTTCTGCTATGATTTGCTCACATAAACCTTCTACCCCTTTTTCTCTCTCTTCATCTTCTGGAACCCCTATAATTCACATGTTATTCCTTTTTAATGAGTCACTGAGTTCTCTAATTGTTATATCATGCTCTTTTGCCTTATTTTCCCTCTTTTTTTGTGCTTCATTATTCTCTGTAAGTTTGTCTTCTAAATCACTGATTCCCTGCTCTACTTCATCCATGTTGCCGTGGCATACATTCAAGATCACATCTCAGTTATAGCATTTTTAATTTCGTCCCGAGTAGATTTTATTTCTTTTATCTCTGCAGAAAGGGACTCTATGCTTTTTTCAACCCCAGCTCATATTCTTATTATCGTGATTCTAAATTCTGGTTCAGACATCTTGTTTGTATCTGTGTTGATTAAGTCCCTGGCTGTCATTTCTTCCTGTTCTTTCTTTTGGAGTGAATTCCTTCATTTTGTCATTTTGGAGGAAGAAAAAGAATTAATAAAATAAAAAAATAAACATTTAAAAAATTAACAGCAACACACACAAAAAATCAAATAAAGGATGCTAGATCCTAGGTGTGTTTTGGTCTGGCTGTTGCAGGAAGCTTGACAGAATAGAGAACAAAGGGAAAGAAAAGAAAGAAAAAAGGGAAGAAAAAGGAAATCATTTGAAAACTTAAAAAACAAATGCAGTAAAAAATGAAATGATGAAAGTAAAATAGAATTTAAAAATTTACAAAAAAGTAAAAAACAGTACAAAAAATTAAAGAAAAATCTTTTTTATAAAAACGAAAAATAAAAATAATTTTTTTCTTTCTACATTCAAGAATAAGAAAAGAAAAAGAAAAAAATTTGAATAGATGGACCAGAGGACAGAATAAAAATATGATGGAAATTATGTCCAGTTCCCCCCAGAAATCAAACTATGAAGCAGTTTATAGGCCGTAAAGTAAGCAGGTGGAGAGACTTGTGTTCCTCTGGAGCATGGTTGGCTCAGATGGACAGAGTTTGGCATAACACCCTGTTCTCCAGTAGATGTCACTCCTTAGTTTACTGGGGTGATTTTTGTGGTGCATATAGGCATGTATGCACATGCGTGGGAGGGTTGACAATGGTATCACCCAGCTACCCAGTCTCTAGTATCTGTGCTCTTGGTCACTGGAAATCAAGCACCCCTCCTTTGTCTCCAGCTTCTGTCCACTCCCTGCTTCTACATTTTCAGCAACCAAGTCATCAGCCTGCCAGGCGGCACCTCCTTCCTGAGTTTTATCTCAGATGGGGCTGTGTTTCCAAACCTCTCACTTCTGAGGGCCCTGCAGATTTGAACCGCTCAGACCCTCTGGGGGAGGGAATCGCCAAGCAATGGCTGGTGCCAGCCTGTCCCCAGGAACGTTCATGTGACCACGCTGTTACCGATGCCCAGAGACTGTGGCTGAGTGCCAGCCCACCCCAGAAAATGTTCATGTAATCGTGTAGCAGTGGTGGTTCAGGGATTACAGTAAATCACAACACACTTCTGGTGCCAGGCTTCACCCTTAATGTCCTTGTTCCAACAGCAGTGAACATGGCTGTTCTCCAGGGTCCACTGGGACCTTTACCTCTGGGTGGCCACACAGCCTCTACCAAATGTCCTCCCAGCAGGGGAACCACCTCTTCCTGTGTGGCTCGAGGACCACTTGGACCTCGCTGTCTGCTCCGGGGGATTTGCTCTTCCTACCAGAGCTCTGCCAGGTATCAAGCTGTGGAGTTTCAGACTCTGCACTCCCCTGTTTATAGCATCTTAATGGTATTTAAACCCTCTCCTTTCTCCCTTTCTTGTTCAGTCCCTTGCTGGTGCTTCCACTCTTTCTCTCCAGATGCTTTTGGTGGGAGTGCTTTTCCTGTATCTTCCCCCCTGTCTCCATCCTCCCCCTGCAGCAAAAACAGCTCCCTGCCCTCCACGGCTTCTCTCTTCCCCAGTTTGCCTCTCCACTCCATGTACCTGCCAAATTCTGTGTGTCAAGTTGTACTGATTTTTTTTAAATCCTCAATTAAGTTTTCTAGGTGTGCAAGATTGTTATTGATCAGGCTGCATTTCAGGGACAAGACAGGCAAAAAAAACTTCCATGCTGTTCTGTCACCTTGGCCTCTCCCCCCCCAACTTATTTTTTAGAGGGAGAGAGACAGACAGAGAATGTGAGTGGGGGAGAGGAGCAGAAGGAGAGGGAGAGAGAGAGAGAGAGAGAGAGAGAGAGAGAATCTCAAGCCGGCTCCATGCCCAACTCAGAGCCCAACATGGGGCTTGACCTCATGAACTGGGAAATCATAACCTGAGCTAAAATCAAGAAAAAGAAAATTAGTAGGAGAAATAATCACATTCCTACAAGCACCCAAAATTAGTACACACCTCAAAATAAACATAGAAATGTATAAAGTTTATGTGAATAAAAACTTTCTTTATTTTTTCCAAAGTTGTTGGAACTTTAAGAAATGGAGCCCTTCAGAATGGAAAGGCAGAATCAAATCTTAAGAGACCACAGTTTTTTATTACCAAGTGGTATCATGCATATAACTGCTTTGGGTGCGTATAACCCTTGACATGGGAATGCTTTCATTACCCAGAGCTCTGAATCATTTCCCAAAGAGAAGTGAGGTCAGTGAATGTGCAGTCTTCAATTCTGATACCTTCCTCATGCCTCTGATTTATTTAAAATCTCTTGTATTGTTGATCATATTTAGATGCTTTCATACAAATACAAATACAAAAATACCAAAAAATGTAAAAATACATGCGTGCCCATTGGTAAAATTAATGATTTGGCCACATTACCAAAATCAATTGGTAAAATAATTAATAAAAGATGAACCCAAGAAAGGTCAGATAATTCTTTTTATCTGGACTCATTTCTAGACTAAATGTAAATAACTTCTAACTTTAAGAAACTCTAAACATTTTCTTCCACATGACATTTCCCTAAATGAAGGAAATAAAGATCTAGAGGCTTGATTTGCACATTTTTCTTTTTAATGTTTTTCTTTGTATAACACATAGGATGAAACAAATTCTGATAATTCTGCTTATGAATTCGGGTGAACAAGGGGGAGATGCAAACAGCTGATCATTGATAACCATGTTATTTTCAATCTACTTATGCTATTGATTCTCTTTGTTTCCTTATGTGTCATGTTGCTGACAGTAAGCAAGAAACATTCCCTATTCATTAAGTGGATTTCCATCTATGAATGAAGTTGGCTAACTGTCTGCTTGCTGCTTCCTTGTTCAGATCTGAGGCCACCTGGGCTCCATGAGCAACCTTCTCCATTGAAGGATGGCCTGAGGATATAGATATGGATGACAGTGTCTGGGGGACCCACACTTTCATCCTGAAATAAAGGCTGGAGTATCATACATGTGAAGCTCAGGCCACCACAGTCACATCTGATTTTTCTCTCTTCATTTGTTGATGGCTGGGAAGAAGGAAGAAGCCAGATTTATTTGTGGGACGAAATTTCTTTTCAGACTTTTCTTCCGTTGACTCTGTGAAATAAAGGACATGTCAGTTAGTAACTGGCATTATATGATAAATACAATTTTTAGAGTCAAGTTGCACCACTAATTTATGTAGAGATTTTAATCCTCCTAGTAAGAAAGTATATAGTTAGTTGCTTAACTATCCTGTATGCTTCCAGGGTAAAAATGTGTTAAGAACTGGAGGTGGGGGTGCCTGGGCGGTTCAGTCAGTTAAGTGTCAGACTTGATTTCAGCTCAGGTCATGATCTCATGGTGAGATCGAGCCCCGAGTTCGGCTCTGTACTGGGCGTGGAACCTGCTTAGGATTCTCTCTCTCTTCCTCTCCCTTTGCCCCTCCCCCACTTGCTCAAGTGCGTGCCTGCATGCACACACTCTTTCTCTCTCTCTGAGAAACGAAACGAAACAAAACAAAACAGGAGGTGGGGTTCCAAAAGGGTATGGTGGAAAAGCAGAAGCTTTGGACTAACTACTTGACTGGGCAGTTATCCCATGCTGGGACTCAACTACCCAGTCTGCAAGGGTTTGATTAAAATAAAGCCAATTACAGAAGTTTGCTATGTTGTTGTCAGGCATAAAGATATTGTATATGAATATCATCAGAGTCCATTGACTTATAGGAAAATAAAATCAAGTGATGATCCCACAAATGAGAAATGAAAATTAGTTTTGAATTAGATAGTTCTGGAAGACATACATATAGAAAGTTAAACTCATTTGGTTTAAAAATTCAGAACAAGAAGTATCTAATTTTTGTCAGTAATATTCAGCTAATATTGACAGTACACATCAATTTGATTTTATGCTCTATTGTGGAGAATAAGAAAGAAAGAAGGAAGAAGGGAGAGGAAATACAGAGAGTTATAGCTAAAGAAAAAAACAGAGAGAGCCCCAAGGTAAAATTCAAGCACCTAAAGATCTCTCAGGCTTGAACGCTTACAGTCACCTGACCAGTCCTCTCTGAGACACAAGGTGGGAAACTTAGTTCCCCAGATCAATCCACTAACCAATTGGAGCAAATTCCCAAGCTGCACTGATTTTCTAATCTAATTTTCTATCATTATTCTCCCCCACTTCCTCCTGCTCTCTCCCCTCCTTCTTGATCTCATTCATTCTTTCATTCAGCAAATTTTGTGTGTGTGTGTGTGTGTGTGTGTGTGTGTGTGTGTGTGTGACTTATGTGTCTGTTCTAAGCCCTGGAGATCCAACAGAGAATAAGCCAAAGTGCCTGCCTTCATGGATCTTACATTCTAGTGGGGGAGAATCATTACAAATAAATCCACTTTTATGAAATGTGATAGCAGGTAGTGATTGGAGCTGTGAAGAAAAATAAACTAGGGTGAGGGCACAGAGAGTGATGGGAAGGGAGAGTTCTTCCTTGTTCATTACCTGCAGACTCTCATCTGGTTACTTAACCCGGAGGCACCGAGCAGCTTCCTGACTGCCTCAATTACACTGCATTGTATTCAAGTGTCTGGGCTCTGAAGTTAACCTGCTGGATTTAGATCCCATCTCTACTATTTACTTCTTTTGGGATCTTAAATAAATTATTTATCCTCTTGTGCTTCAGTGTTCTTGAATATCAAATGGGGATGATAATCATAACTCTCTCGTTGTTATAAAGATTCAGTGAAAGAGAGCATATAGAGCCTACAGGTTTGTGCCTGGCATGCTAATTTAAACATGAATGTTAGCCATTATCACCAGCGGTAACACTCAGTTATGGTTTATATCCCCTTTCACCTGGAATAAAATTGTGAGTGTTTTTCTGTTATTCTTTGAAAAGTTATAAAGTATGCTATTATATATATTTTTTCATTGTTTTAAGTAATGGATGAAACACAGTTGTATGAATAATCCAAAACTAACAGGTAGTCAAAAGAGTGTTTGGGGTTTTGTAATTCATATATTTTATGCCTATATTTGCATTCTTATATATCTTTCACTTAAACATTTTTCTATTATTGGCTATGCTTCCACAATTGTGTGAATGGATCACATGTCACAAGTTCATGTTCTCCCACTCTCTTCCACATTTAAATTGAAAAGGAGCTACAGTTGACCCTTGAGGATCCCCTCATGAAGTAGAAAATCCACGTATAACTTTTGACTCTCCCCATACTTAACTACTAACAGTCTACTGTGGACTGGAAGCCTCACCAGTAACATACACAGTGGATTAGCACATATACCATATTTTTATAATAAAGCTACAGAAAAGAAAATATGATTAAGAAAATCATCAGGAAGAGAAGGTATACTGTACTGTATATTTATTGAGAAAATCATCAGGAAGAGAAAATACTGCACTGTAATTATTGAAAACAATCTGCACAGAAATGGACCCTTGTAGTTCAAACCTGTGTTGTTCAAGTGTCCACTGTATAAAATTGGCTCTGATGTATGCTTTCCTGTGCTATGGTTAATATTTTGTAACTTGTTTAATTCTAAAGGGATTTACAAGCTATTTAAAGACACTAATAATTGAAATCAGCATTTCTATTATTTAAAAATAATCAGTTGGAGAGATTAAGATACCTGTTTTTGGACTATTTGCTCAGAGAACTTTCTCTTCTCTTTACTGTGAGCTCTTTGATCTATGAATGGCTTCTTAGTGCCCAACACAGTGCAGGGCACATTAGTAGGTATTTCAAGATGTTCTGTACATGTTTGTTTCACAAAACTGGAATTTGAACACAAAATTTTCTGAAGTAATATTATGCCTAGCTTCTTGGAAGTGCTTTTCATGAAAATAGATATTTGATGGGTATTTATTAATTTGACCTCATCCACTATTTTCCCCACTTAAGCTGTATGTTTTTTTTTTTAAATTGCAGACAATCAACATAGTGATTCTTTTTTTTTTTAAGTTTATTTATTTATTTTGAGAGAGAGCAGAAGTGGGGTGGGGGTAGAGAGGGAAAGACAGAATCCCAAGCAGGCTCTGTACTCTCAGTGCAGAACCCAGTGAGGGGCCTGAACCCACAAACTGTGAGATCATGATCTGAGCCAAAGTTAAGAGTCAGATGCTTAACAGACTGAGTCACCCAGGTGCCCCCATGATTCTTTAATCTATACCAGTTTCCAGATTTCATTGTCATCTTGCTAAGTGCATAATTTTGTGGAAAGGACCTAATATTATTTTGGAAACAGATTTTAACCCCTGACTATACTTAACTCTTTTCTACATTAAACTAGAAAGGGAATTTTTACCTTTTCTATAAGCAAATGGAGATATCTACTCCTCTTACCCTTCTTGTATGGTTAATGATTTTTCAGAGTGAAAGAAAGCTTTATTCTCTTTATTAAGAGAAAATAAAGTTTTAATATCTATTAAAACAGTAGATATATTAAAAATTCCATTGCATTTGGGGAAATAATTTATCATATTTCATGATCATTGACAAAATTAATCATAGTGGAATCAATTTCTGATGATCTAAGTGTAGATTGTTCATTATGTAGATTAACCATGACTAATTTTTATTCCATTTTTGTCTTCCTCCTGGTATTTAAGACACATCTGGCCACCTTCTTTCTTCACTTAGTCTGTACTTAAAGAATGCAAAGTATATTTAATATCAGATGAGGCAAAACAAATAAGAATGGAAATACAAGCATAAAATATACAAATTATAAAACCCCAAACAAACACTCTTTTGCTTACCTGTTAGTTGTGGATCATTTGATACCACTGTGTTTCATCCACTACTTAAAACAATTAACAGTAAATTATATTATTTTATAGAAAATCCTCTATTGCCAAAAATTCATATTCAAACAATTGGTAGAGTTGATGATTAACAGGAATCATTTATGTACATAAGCTAACAAAATAATGGTCAAGATTTCTATATAATTAAATAAAGCAGCTTTTTGTTCTGGTGGTGGGAGTTATGATTTTTATCGTTTATTCCATTAGGCACAGACAGTATGAACCAGCTCTTTCTGTTTGCAGTCTGACATCATGAAATGAGGCTTACAAGAAGTACCATGTGTTAGATCCTCCTCTTAAGGTTTGATCCATTTTTTTAAGTTTATTTATTTATTTTGAGAGACAAAGGGCATGAACAGAGGGGGGCCAGAGAGAGAGAGGGAGAGAGAGGATCCCAAGCAGACTGTGCTATCCACCTCAGTGGGGGGCTCGAACTCATGAACCGTGAAATCAAAACCTGAGCTGAAATCAAGAGTCAGGTGCTTAACCAACTGAGCCACCCAGGAGCCCCACATTTCATCTATTTTATTATAAAGATGAGACGAATGGCCACAGGTTAAGTTGAGCCAATACAAGCTTCCTGGAACTAGTAGAAGAGTGACCGCATTTGAATTTTCTAGGCTGTATGGCTTAATAGGATGAGCATGACATTTAGAGTCACAAGTAGAACTCAGCTTATCACTTATTTCTTATGTGATCTTTGGCAAGTCGCTTACCCTCTGGTTAGGCTCTACTTTTTCCCAGTTTTAAGGTGGGTATAACATTTTTCTTTGTAATTGTTGTGAAAATGAGGGGAATAATTTCTAAAAGTACTACGTAAACTGTAAGTCGTTGAACGTTAGCTACGCCTATTAATACACAAAACAACTTCTTGACGTGGCTGGTGAGACAGAGGCTTACTGATTTCATGGCTCCATCCTGTGTAGGTACCATAACATTCAGAAGCAAGGATGGTTATACAACCCTCAGAGATGTTATGTCATGTTACCTAGCTTTTTTTTTTTTAACTTTATATGATTTTCTTTTTTTAAAATATAAAATTTATTGTCAAGTTGGTTTCCATACAGATTCCCTCCTCAATGCCCATCACCTACTTTCCCCTCCCTCCCACCCCCCACCAACCCTCAGTTTATTCTCAGTTTTTAAGAGTCTCTTATGGTTTGCCTCCTTCCTTCTCTGTAACTTTTTTTTTTCCCCTTCTCCTCCCCCATGGTCTTCTGTTAAGTTTCTCAGCCTCCACATAAGAGTGAAAACATATGGTATCTGTCTTTTTCTGTATGACTTATTTCACTTAGCATAACACTCTCCAGTTTCATCCACATTGCTACAAAGGGCCATATTTCATTCTTTCTCATTACCAAGTAGTATTCCATTATATATATATATATATATATATATATATATATATATATATATATATACCACAACTTCTTTATCCATTCATCAATTGATACTAGCTTTTAAAACTAGGCAGTGAATCTAAGTCTTGAATTAGCTCTGGAAAAATTTCATTTGTCAGGTTCAGAGGTCCTGTTTAATTTTTCCTCTCTGTCCAGCAAATTCATGATTTCCATCTCACAGAGCTAAAACACATGCATCCTGGAATATTCATGATAAGAATATGGACTGAGAAAATCTTAGGCCCAGAATGTCCCTGGGAACAAAGAAATAATTAACAGTCCACACAGAAAAGGAATACATTAGGAATTCTAAGTACTAACCTTATCATGAGTGTGACCTCCCTTCTTTTTTCCTGGAATGATGTCAGAAGATTCCCTTCGTGCTTCTGAACCAATGAGTGGAAGAAATCTTAGGCTAGTGGGGCTTGGTACCTAGAAGCCATAAGTAAAGATTTAGTGAGACATATTTAAGGTGATTACACTTGTAATGTGAATTCACGGGGGTGGAGAATAGGGAAAGGTTCAACTGCTTTAAAATATACCCCTCCTTCCCAGATGCCCACTATGACTTCTTGACACTTCATCCTTAGCATTATCTGTAGCTTAAGTGTTTGACCCTATTACAGGGAACATGTTCTTGGGAAGGAGAAATAACATTTTATGAAATAATAAGGTTAAGTTGAAGTATTTCTTCTTCAGTTTAATATTCTTGGTTTAATTAGTTGTTTAATTTAACAGAGGTTAGCTCTAGTGGAGACTGGAAGAGAATGAGTAAGGAGAAGAAAATTCTGGGCAGAGGATGAATTCTGGGCCAACGGACAGCACAGGCAAAGTCACAGAAGAGGGAAGAGTGGTGATGCTTAAGGAATGGCAAGTAATTTGTCACAGCTGGAGTATAAAGTACATGGGAGAATGTGGTAGAAAATGAGATCATACAGTTCAGGCAGATGCCAGATTATGAAAGGTTTGTATGCCAGGCTAAAGGTATTTGGATTTTATCCTGTAGGCGATGAAGAGCCAGGTTAAAATCTGAAATAGTTTCCTATAGTGTTGTTTAACGTGAAATGGCAGAGGCAAATGGTCAAGACCATGGACACCTAGAACTAGAGACTTCTTTGGGATCAGATGCAGCACGCTCATAGAAGCATCAGTCTGCTTGGTTATGTGATTTTCTTCAACCTTGTTGGGTAGCCCAAGGTCGGGAATGAGACATCAGATTCCTTGTTTTCTAACTACTCTAGTTCTAGAAGCCTCCAACTTACCCTATATATAGGAAGAGAGCCGAAAACAATCCCTGCCTCTCTGTTTTCCATCAGGAATCCTTCTAAGGCACGTCTTCGAATCTGCAAAACACAGGAAGTGGATGTTTAGTGATGTGGGCACATTCTATCAGTGGCAAAATTCCTGGGTTTAAATCCTGACTCTGATGCTTATTAGCTGAATGATCTTGGGCAAGTTCTTTCCCTGTTGACTATTTATGAGGATCAAATGAAATAACACAGATAGTGTGCTACTCAAATGTAAGATTTACTATCATTGTATTATTATTACTGATAATGATATGTCATAAAGAAGTGAATGAATATATTTTATATAATTGAGAAAGAAAAGGAATAGGCAAAACAAGATTCTGGAAGAATTCAGAGATTCCTAAGAAAAGGGTGTTTTAATTCAACTTTAGCATTAACGTTTTATTATTTTACCAATGAATTGAGAAGATAAAGTTGAGCTAAGGGGTAGACAATCTTTGGGGCATTTGATTGTTTCAAGGCCTTTTAAACTTTGCTAAAGATTTCCCCAAAATGTATTTAATATTGCAGTTAAATTATTTAAAAAATTATTTCTTATCTTCAAATTGGAAGAGAATATTAAAAGGACATACCAATCTTTATTTTTAGGTTGTACTATTTCAATCCTATTCAACAAAATTGAGTTATATGCTATGCATAAGTTTTTGGCCATAAAGAGCTTAGGACTCAGTGGTGAGTGGGAAGTAAAGAAGAGTACACAAAAAAATACTGATTCATTGGAGAACATGGTAAATGAATACGCTATAAAACACAAAGCAGGGAGAGATCAGGGTTGTTGGAGAATGTAGAATTAACATTTACTGAGAATCTGTGATGTAACTGTATGCATCTTCACATCTAATCCTCACCACAACACTTTGAAGGGTTTGCAGATGAATAAAGAGATAAAATTATTTAAGATTAAACCTAAGTCTGTCCCACTCCCCATCCTGTCCTTCTCCTCCTTGTCACCCTGCCCTCTGGGAGCAGCTGAGTTCCACTTGGACAGAAAGGCAGGACTTATGAAAACTATTTAATTTGGAAAATATTAAGTATTTATCAAATTATGAAGTTGATAATGTGAAAGAATAATGACATAATGAACATCCATGGACCCACTGCTCTGTTTTATGTATTGAAACAATACCCTCGGGGCGCCTGGGTGGCGCAGTCGGTTAAGCGTCTGACTTCAGCCAGGTCACGATCTCGCGGTCCGTGAGTTCCAGCCCCGCGTCGGGCTCTGGGCTGATGGCTCAGAGCCTGGAGCCTGTTTCCGATTCTGTGTCTCCCTCTCTCTCTGCCCCTCCCCCGTTCATGCTCTGTCTCTCTCTGTCCCAAAAATAAAGAACGTTGAAAAAAAAATTTTTTTTTAAAAAAGAAACAATACCCTCAACTTTGAGGTTCTGAGTCCTTTTCATCTGCCTTTAAAATGTAATGACTGTCCTGAACTTTGTGCTTTTAATTCTCTTGCTTTTGTTTATATAGTTTTACTTTATGTAAATTTTTGCCCAGACAATATTTTATTTAGTTTGGCTTCTTCTTGACTTTTATATAAATGAAATAATTATGTACATATTCTTAAGCAAAACTTTTCCCATTTAATAGCATGTGTCAAACAATTATTCATATACATGAGTGTTGTTTTGGTCCATTTATATTCACTCTTCTGTAGTATTCCAATTTATAGATATGCCATAATTATGTTCAGATTATAATGTCTGTGAGCATTTAGGCTGCTTTCAGGTTTTTCTATTACAAACAGTACTGCTCTGAACATTCTTGTGCCTGCCTCCTAACCATGTGTTTAAGGATTTCCCAAAGATATATATCTAGGATACTATAACTATTTTCAACTTTACTAGATAACGCCATATTGTTTTCCAGAGTGGTTCTACCAATTTACACTATTTCTGCCAGCGGATTAGTGTTCTGATTGTGCCAAATGCATACTGACCCTTGATATTGTGAGACTCTCTGACATTTGCCAATCTGCTGGGTGTAAAATGATATCTCATAATATTATTGATGTGAATTTCCATGTTTACTAATGAACATCTCATCATGTGCTTATTGGCAATTTTTTTTTCCTTCTGTGATGTATCTATTCAAGTATTTGACCATTTTTTAAATTGGACTGTCTTTTTTTTCTTATTGATTTTTTTAGGAGTTCCTTTTCTATTCTGAATACTAATCTTTTGTCAATTACAAAGGTGGGGTGGACTTGACAGAGAAAGGTCACAGATGTGGTATGGACAGCTCAGGCGAACTGGGGCAGAAGGCAGGAATGCTCAGGAAATAACAATTAGCCTGATCTGTAGAGGGTGGGGCAAGGTAGGTTAGTAACAGTAGATAAATTTAAAAAGGTTAAGTCTGGGGTGCCTGGGTGGCGCAGTCGGTTAAGCGTCTGACTTCAGCCAGGTCACGATCTTGCGGTCCGGGAGTTCGAGCCCCGCGTCAGGCTCTGGGCTGATGGCTCAGAGCCTGGAGCCTGTTTCCGATTCTGTGTCTCCCTCTCTCTCTGGCCCTCCCCCATTCGTGCTCTGTCTCTCTCTGTCCCAAAAATAAATAAACGTTGAAAAAAAAAATAAAAAGGTTAAGTTTGGCTTATTGTGTTGAAGATCTTGAAGAAATTGATTTCAATTAATACCACACCTTAGCCTAAAGACTCATGCTATATCCACTTTTTACAAATATTGCAAATAGAATGAATAGCAGGACCCATTTCTCTCTTAATTCTGCACTGAAGAAAAGTGTGTCAGTCTGTGATAGGCAGAATCATGGCAACCAAAGATGTCCACATCCTATTTCCCCCACCCCCAACCTATGGTTTCACTGCCTTACTTGGCAAAAGGAACTTTGCAGATGTGATTTAGGTCAGGAACCTTGAGGTGGATTATACAGGTGGGTCCAATCTAATCCCAGGCATCCTTAAAAACAGAGAACCTTTCCCATAGGGTCACAGACATGTGACCACAGGAAGATGGTCAGGGAGAAGCAATATGTCTGGCTTTGAAGATGAAGGAGGAGGCCCCCAACTAAAGCATTGAGATTCTCCCCTACAGCCTTTATAAAAGGAACATAGCTCTGGCAACACTTTAATTTTAGACCAGTGAGAACCAGGACAGACTTCTGACATATAGAACTATAAGATAATGAATTTATATTGTTTAAGCCACCAAGTTGGTAGTAATTTGTAGCAGCAATAATAGAAAACTAATATACCAGAGAGATCTAAATTCAGGAAAACAAAAGCAAAGTGGTTTATCTTTTTTTGTTCACTTGTTTGTTTTAAGGCTACCTTGGGAGAAGAAAGAGACTTGAAAAACTTAAAATCATGATCCACTTGAAAGGCCTTGGGAGGTGTACGTTTGAAAAGCAAAGACATTGAGCTCATTTTTTTCCATCTGTGTAAAAAGATACAAGAAAAACTGTTCAGCACATACCCACATCTTTTATTCTCTGCCTACTGCACATGTATCCATTAAATCCTTCTTTCTCTGGGTCCCAAATTCTCTGGCTTTCATGGCACCAGTCCTAATGATGCTACCTCTGCACTTACTAGTCATTCTTTATTTGTTCACTCAAATACCTTTTAAGTGACTATTGTGTGCTAAGCACTAAGCTAAGAACTGGTTATATAAAGATGTATAAAACATGGCCTTAATCCTCAAGGAACTCACAGAGCTAGTGAAGGAGATGCATATTACCAAATTAGAATATACTATTTTGAGTACTAAGATAAATGGATGTTCAAGGCTCAGCAATTACCCATTGATCAACTGTGTGTGGGGAACTTTACCACAACTTGATGAGTCTTTACTACACCACCTCTCATGTTTTGGCATGATCTCTTCTCTGGAGGTCTTGCTGGCCAGCCAAGGCAAGGCTTGAACCCTTCAGTGGAGTTTTGGCAGTCACGTGGAACCCTTGTTGATTCTTCTAAAATTGCTGCTGTGTGGCTTGTGACACTTTGCTTCAATTTCTGTTTCTTCTACCAACTGTTGGACTAGATGATGGCATGCAATCTCTCCAGATTTGGCGCACTTACGATTTCCCTAAAGGGCTTTATTTTAGACAATCCCTTCTGCTTCTTCCCATTTTTGACTCATCTGGTCAGTTCCCCCTGTTTTGGTCTGCTGTATATTACCAGTCCAGGGAGGACCCCCATGCTTTGCTGATGTTGAGCTCAATTAAGCTCCAATCACTTCCATAATGACAAAGATCCAACCACATCAAAACCAGGACTGAATGTTACAAAAGCACAAAACACCTTTTGCCAACACTCTGTTCCCTACTAGGGAACTGTCCTCTTTTTCTAAGCCTTTAAGCAGTGCTCAGGTGTCCTTGAGACACAAGCATATCCATGAATCAAACTCTTGTCTAACGTTAGAGCTATTTGACTTCCTTACAAAGCAATATATACTATCACCACCTCACATCTCCTATTTATTTCTCAAGCACTAGCATGTGATTGTTACCCACCACTCCACTGGCATTACCCTCTCCAAGGTCATCAGCTGAAATAATGCCAATCGTGTGTTTACTTTTCTGTTGTCCTATGTGACTTCACTGCCACGTTCTACAAATGTGTCCTCATTACCACTTGTCATCATACCATGTGCATGTGGTTTTCTTTTCAACAACCAGACAGGTCTATCTCAATGCTCATTAAATATCTTCACTTGGATGTCCCACAAACATCTAGACTTACACTTGTCCAAAACCAAATGCACTATCCTTTTCTTCAGACTTGTTTTTTCTCTTCTGTATTCTGTCACTATGATTTCTGTAAAGCTTAAAATCCTTCTGTTGGTCCGTTACAAAACCCATTGCGATTTGGCATCTATAAAATTTTCTTGCTTTATCTCCCACCACGTCGTTCTTACTTGCTCACTGGACCCCCTAGTTGAAAAACTACATCATAGTCTTTCATTATTTAGTGCTTTTACTTACCCATGATTTAAGTAAACATAGAAGATCAAAGTTGCCTCTCTGGTCTTGTTTGGTTACATCCCATTTACCCCTTGGTGATTATCTTGAGAATGACATTTTCCTAGAAGTACCATTATACTGAATTGTAGCTTTTTGTTTACATATTTTTCCCCTCCACTGGATTGCAATGTTATTGAAAAGTCCTGGACTTTTCACCTTTGAATTCTCCATGTCCAGCACAGTGTCACATTCTTGGGGTGCCTGGGTGGCTCAGTCGGTTAAGTGTCTGACTCTTAGTTTCAGCTCAGGTCATGATCTCACGGTTTGTGAGTTCGAGCCCCACATTGGGCTTTGTGTTGATGGCACTGAGCCTGCTTGAGATTCTCTCTCTCATTTCTTTGCCCCTTTCCTGCTTGTGCTCTTTCTTAAAATAAATAAATAAACTTAAAAATAAACCCAGTGGTCTTACTTTTGCCGGTCAAATACCAGAGGATATTCATATTTTTGCGTCTTCTCTGTGAATTTGTTTTCTTCTTTTATTTCTATGGGATATTCATTAACATCACATGGCAAAATGAAATCATTTGTTGGTGATATTTCAAACATTCTTCGCTGTCCAAAATATCCACAGTAATGACCATTGAGGGCATGCCAGACCCTGAGGAAAGGCAAAAGTAGGGAGAAGAAAGTAACTGGAATTCAGTGAAAATTATTGTTTATTAGATCATTTATATGGGCTTTTACTGGTCCATCAGAGATTTTAAGCTTGATTTGAGGACTATTCCTGTTAAATACACGGAACCAGTCATAGCATAAGCATTTTTATCCATTAGAATTCTAATCAACAACAATTTTGGGAAATGTTGATTTGAATCTGTACTTATGATGGCCATTCATTAAAATCAGAAAACAAGGAATGGATATTTCCCAGAATAACACTGTTCATTCATTATGATCAGAACCTGTGTTGGCTGACACTATGCTAGTTGAATTAGGCCTTACAGTGTGCTATATCTTAGTTGTCTACCTCTGCATCAGCATCAGTAGAGCTTGTGGGAGGAGTTTCCTAAGGATGCTTTTACTATTAACAAAATCCTCTCAACCTCCATCCATAACTCCTACTGTTATGGAAAAACCATACTATTTTTCACAACTGAGTTATAAAATAAGGTGACAAAAGAAGTGTTTTTTTATCCATATACATAGTTTTACCATCAGGTCACTCTGTGAGATCCCTCTAAGCAGCCCACTTGATTTAAAGTCCTATAGAATATCCTTAGCAAGAGTGTGTGCCCTGCATCTTAAGGAAAGATAAAACAGTATGTGGAAGATCTTGCTTTTATATCTTGACTTCAACCTCAGAGTAACAAATGATGGAAGCAGTCATCATGGCCCATGAGGAGGACACACTAAATGAGGTAAGAGTAAATTCCATCAAGTTCAAGTGGTTTCCCAGGTCACGGGGGCGGGCATTGAGAGGACAGAGGAGAGGTATCTAGCCAGGACTCCTCACACCTAATAGCATCCTAAGAATGTAACATGAGCATTTTACATCCCTTACATATTCTAATTCTCCTACACTGCCTTGCCAGAGCCTTCACCAAAGTGAAATGGACCAGTCCTTCCAGCACAGAAGTTAGAGGGTAAGGACTACCTTTAGGACAACTCCAAACTCACTCTATTCTAGGTCAGGACTGAAGCAGCTTCTGATCTTGTTTTGTGACATTTCCTGCTGCATGTGGAATTCTTCCAGATGATTGATCCCACCTCTCAGCCTGATTTCCTGGGTCTTAGATAAATATCTTAGCCCTGTCTATCCTCTGTCTAAAAGCTAAGTCTTTATTACACTTTTTCCTATTATAATATCACAATCTTTTTGATAACAAAGATTTAGAATGTTAAAATTCCCTACCCCTTTGGAAAGTGGCAGCCAGTGTTTGCAAAAGGACATAGCTTAGTTATAAAGGGAAGTGTATCTGAGATAGTTATTCATAGAGCTACTTTTTCTGAATTGAGTATCTAGGGAGATCTCCACTTGAAGGAATCATATAAAAGAAATTTCTGAGCAGGGAATGCTCATAACAACAGAAGTGTGTGCACATGTGACATGTGGTGCACGTGCACACTTGCGTTTGTGTGTGCATGCCTGTGTGTGTGCATGCCTGTGTGTATTACAACCCCAATTAGCACTTCTGCTGACAGGTAGCTGAAAATAAACCGGAACAGACACCCAAGGGACAGAGTTGTGAAAAACATCTGTAATAATTAAATGTCATGTTTTTAATTTTTCCTATAAATAAAATAACACATTCCCTTTCTGGTGGAGGAAGAGCTGTTTAACCCCAGTTAGGACCTTGCCCCCTTCCAGACTCACCTTTCACTCAACATTTCTAATAATTTACTTTCACCCTTCCATATTTAAAGTATTTTTCTCTTTTAGTGCCTCCTTTCTCTCTCTTTTTTCTTAAGTGCCCCCTCTCTTAATGAATGGTACCATCGTTCACTGAGTGGTATATGGCAGGAGGTAGGCTTGACATCCTCTGCTTACCTTCCCTTTCAGTTAAAGTTTATGTCTCTTGGATTTTATCTCCTGGACAGTTCTCAGATCTGGACTATCTGCTTCCAGCACTGTTGCCACTGCCCTAGTCCAGGCACCTGCACTCAGCATAGACGTCCAACTGGTCTCTTTGCTCCCACCTTGCTGCTCTGAAATCCATTCCCTACACGTTATTTTTTTTAAAAATGTAAATCAGATTATGTTAGTCCTTCACTTAAAATCCTTTGGAGGCTATTTCCTTCAAGGTGAAGTTTCAAATCAGCCCCAGGCTCACACAGGGTCTTTTACCCAATGTAAAATATTCCTTCCTTTTTGCCTTCACTATGTTTAAACTCTCCAGCACACTTTGAAACCTCTCTACCACTCTCGATCTTACCTGACTTTATTCTCCCAAGAGGATAATTCATTACTATGATTTTGACACATTTTAATATGCAGCAATTTGTCTCAAGAAATGTCATGGCATTTCCTTTCTTTTTGTATGTGTGTATGTGTGTGTGTGTGTGCGTGTGTGTGTGTGTGTGTGTGTGTGTGTGTGTGCAGTATTGGTGTATGTATCCTTAGCATTATCCAGGCAATTAGAAATAAGTAGGCTTTGCAGAATCAATCACAGTGTCCGTGAAAACATTAGCTTGCTTTCACTTTTCTCAGTGTTGAGTTGCACTTTGCTATGACTTTCTTTATGCCTTCTGATCCTGTGTCTCCTGTGGCTGTTCCTGGGCTTGGGTCTATCTCTCTGAGATAATCATCTTGCTTCATTCTTTGAAATGAGTACACAAAAAACACTTTTATTGAAGTATTTGTTATACTCTGACATGGATGAGCAGGGCATCTTGTCTCCTTGGGCATGGAAAAGAATCCCAAGCCAGTGGCCATCTTTCCAAAGCCCTTTCTGCGTGCCACATTTGTTTGTTTGTTTATGTATTTATTTTAATTATCCAATCAAGATTGTATTTGGGGTATAAACTTAAACTGTAGCTTAAAATTTTTACTTCTCGCGCTCAAAACCCTAAATTCACAATATGAAGGTCCATACCTTACTGAGCCATCAATGGAGGCAGTAAGTACCACTTGTTTGTCTTCTACGTAGATTACTTGAACAATTTCTAAAGAATGAGCACGCCAGGCAAGCAGCTGCTTCAGTTTCTAGAAAGCAACAATAAAGCATATTCCGTAGCATAAGTATGTGCTGATCATAATCCAATCTCAAGCAAAACCAGTAACCACGAATGAGCCAAGCTTCCAAGTGAATGGGTGTGGACATCTGTGCAAGTCGAAACCCCTCTCCCTGTGAGCTCTTTTTCCTTGCTCAGGTATCCTAACTCCATTTTTAGGTGATTGTTCATCTCATGTATTCCTGGGAGAAAAAAGACCTTATGTCTTTAGCAATTTCTCGTTTAAGTGAGGATGAACATTTAGTTGAGGATTACAAGATGAGTAGACAAAAGAAAAGCCTTAGGAGAAAGGCTGTGGGATAGGCAGAGGCAGAGTGGAATCAGGGGCAGGAGGAAGCAGAGCTGAAAGGTGAGGACTGAAGGGGAAGTTGGCAAAACTTACGTGTTTTCAAATTTTATCCAGAGATAGCCCTGGTGATTTTGTTCTCTTTTTTTGGTGGTGGTGGTGGTGGTGGTGATGGAGGTAGTAGGGTTATATATGATATCACAAGGAATCAACAATTAGAATGGGCCTGGCTCATTCTCTTTGATAGACCTCAGAGGTCTCGATTCAAGATGTGGTTTATCCTCAAGTCTAGAGCCTTTAAACAGGCCTGAACTGTGTGAACTAGAGTTGTCCACTGGAAAGCTGACTCTGTAGCAACATCTCCTTAGAGCACATTCTGTCTCTATCACTGATGAACTCACACCAAGCACTACTTCTTCTGGAGTCATCTACCTAGAATATATGTGTAGCTAGAATTCTGGCAGCTTGGAGTTTTCTTATGAGCCTCCTATTCATTTAGACTTGAACAAAGTTCAGACACAATTCCTCCTAAATTTATTGACCTTCTGACTCAATCCCCTCTAGTTGTTCTTAGACAACCAGGGTGAAATCTGCATTCTCTTACTTCTTATTGTCTCATAGTTATTCAATAATAACTTGTCATCCAAGGGTTCTTTCTCTGCTTTGGGACTGGATTCACTTAGGCAAGTGTTTCTCTACTATGGGCCATATCTATAAGTAAGAAAGACATTTTACAGATGTCAACAGATACAATATCTGCACATGCATACCAACAAATTTCAGATACTTAACCTTACTATGTGCAATGCACACTGATATCATCTATTCTATTCTATTGCATTTTATTCCCCTTTTAAATTAAAATACTGGTCACCACTCATTACACTGGTTTTATAACCCACTAGTGGGTTATAACCTGTATTTAGAAAAACATTGCTCTAAGACTTTTTTTTTTTTTGTAGACAAGTGTATATTATCATATGTATGATTTCTCTTCCTGTGGACAGGTTTTGACTATCCTATCTCTTAGAATATCTATATTATATAGAGCATCTTTTTAATAGTAATGTTGCAAGAGAAGCAGATTAACATCTGATGTATGCACTGACATATTTATTGTAACTAGTTGTAATCTATAACTGAACCTGATTTAATTCATGATATATATTAATCTGTGTAATAATGAGGCATCTTATAATGGGATTCTGTTGTATATAGGCAGCCATGTACAAAGTGGAAAAAATACATTGCCCAAATACAGAAAAAGGTTGAAATGACATTGAATATGGAGTAATTTCAAATAAGTTATTAAAATAAATTCTTTGCTTTTATAAATTGGTAAAAATGCTTTAAAATAAATTCTACTGATAGTTTAATTCAATATTATTTTATAATTTTGTTTTTAAGATTTTCTCTAAATTTTATAAGGTCTTGTTTCCCAGTTTATAGAAAGTTCATTTGCAAAACTGTAAGCTTTTTGGGTCATACTTTTGTGCCTTAAAATTAATAACAATATATGATAATCATCAAAATTAAGGGAGAACAGATAACTTTCCACTTATATATGGTTCAAGCATGTCATTTGTTTTTGTTCTGCTCACAACATGACTTGATTTAAGACCATTTATAGCTGTTGATAAGTGAAACTTTGTGCTTCACAAGTTGTTTGAACATTGTTTTCTATTTGATAGCAGTGAGTGTTATATATGGAAAAAACACTGGACTTGAGGACAAGAAGCCTGGCTCTAGTCCTGACTTAGTCATTAACTGTCTACGTGGACTTAAGGCAAGACAGTCTCTGATTTCCCCTCTGCAAAGTGGAGATAATCATAGGAAAAATAAACATCTGAACATTAGAAAACCATCATTGGTTCTTGGAAACAAAAAGAAAATTCTATGGATCAACTGAAATAAGGTTTGAAACAGTACCATTCTGTGACACTCTGCAAGGAATCCAATCTTAATCTATGTAACCATAGGAAAATAATAGTAAAAGAAATACTATTTATTTACGTTTTAGATTTAAAATATGTCCTTAAGAGAAATAAGTCTATGGTAAAATAGTGCTTCCTTGCCGTAACTTTTAATTAGTCAAGTTGAGTCTTTATAATAGATGTAGGTATATTTGTTTATCCACATTGACACAAAAAGTTCATATTCAGGTGGTTTTAAATAAGGATGGTGACATTTACATTGTGTTCACTCTAAAAAGAGCATAAAATATGTTTGAATCACAAGGAAGATTTAGACGATGTGAGGAAGTGTTTCTTTTTTTTAAATTCAAGTATAGTGGCATGTAATGTTATGTTAGTTTCAAGTGGACAACATACTGTATATTACTCAGTGCTCACCATGATAGCATGCTAACATGTTATTGCAGTGTTATTGACTATATTCCCTATGCTGTATTTTTCATCCCCAATGGTTGGGCACTAGATTAGGCCTGTAAGGAAAAGTTATAGCATCTCTTTCTGTTTTTTTTTTTAATGTTTATTTATTTTTTTCTTTTTCTTTTTTTTATTCAATATATGAAGTTTATTGTCAAATTGGTTTCCATACAACACCCAGTGCTCATCCCAAAAGGTGCCCTCCTCAATACCCATCGCCCACCCTCCCCTCCCTCCCACCTCCCATCAACCCTCCGTTTGTTCTCAGTTTTTAAGAGTCTCTTAATAGCATCTCTTTCTGTAAAGTTATGTCAGATATAAAAACTGACTGTGGAGGACTAGATGATTTGTGAACTTTTTTAAGCTCTGGGTTTCTACATAGATTCTCTCAAATAAATCAAAACATGAAGATGATGTAATGTGGCCAGTGGCTAGATCACTCACTCACTCACTCATTCTTTCTTTTCACCAGTAAACCATTATTATTTGGCATGTAGCTTGTTTCTTTTTTCTTCTTTTTATTTCAAGTATAATTAACATAGACTGTTATGTTAGTTTCAAGTGTACCATATAATGATTCAACAACTGTATACATTTCTCAGTGCCCATCAAGATAAAATACTGTTAAGATTCAGTAGTATTATATATGACTCCAGAGTAGGAAGTCTTGGCTTGCATTTCTATCTTTTGTGGTATCTAGCAGAGAAAAATGGTCAATTTCTGGTTCATGAATTAAACTAAAACTAAAGTTCCTACCTTTTCATTGTGAGGTGGATCCAGGAAGGAACTAATGCTGCAAAGGATAACATGTCCTTCTGTAGAAAATGTAAGCATTGGAATCTTTAGTTAGATATCCTTTTTGTCTAAGCAAATACTATCCAGCCTGCCAAATTAATTTGACTTAGGCATTTATAATGGTAAATAAAATAGAATCTGAAAAACCAGAAATGAAAGAAAAAAAATTATATCACTTATACATAGGAATTCTGATATATGGCAACCTCATTGTGACTTACTGTTGCCATGTATGCTCAAAGTCAAATTTCCTCTAGAGGTCAGGGTAGATGAAATAGAAATGAATACAACACTACCAAATGGAATCCAAACCATTAGAGAGATAATCATCCTACAATCCACATGATAGTTACAAAACTAGATTTTAAAAAAGCAACAGGGTGCCTGAGTGGCTCAGTTGGTTAAATGTCTGACTTTGGCTCAGGTCTTGATCTCACAGTTTGTGAGTTCAAGCCCCACATCGGGCTCTGTGCTGAATCTGGATCAGAACCTGGAGCCTGCTTTGGATTCTGTGTCTCACTCTCTCTCTGCCCCTCCCCCGCACATGTCTGTCTGTCTGTCTCAAAAAATAAATAAACATTAAAAAATTATTTAAGAAAAGCAAAAAGGACTACATCTAGGCATATTCAAACTGCAGAAAGAAAAAAAATCTTGAAAGAAACCAGAGGGGGGAATATCTTATCTATAAAGGAACAATATAAGAATTACATCTAACTTCTCAGAAACCATGAAGACATAACTATCCTTAACATGTATGTGCCGGGGCACCTGGGTGGCTCAGTCAGTTAAGCATCGGACTTTGGTTCAGGTCATGATCTCGCGGTTGGTAAGTTTGAACCCTGCATCAGGCTCTGTGCTGGCAGCTCAGAGCCTGGAGCCTGCTTTGGATTCTGTGTCTCCCTCTCTCTCTGCCCCTCCCCCACTCTCTCTCTCTCAAAAATAAACATTAAAAATTAAAAGGAAAACATGTATGTGCCTAACATCACAGTATCAAGATATGCAGCTGAAAACTGATAGAATTGCAAGGAAAAATAGATAATACACTGTTATAGTTGGAAACTTCACACCCATCTATCAGAAATGGACAGACCCAGGGGGCAGAAAATCAGTAAAGACATAGTTGAACTTAATCACACCATCAGTCAACTAGATATAATTCATATCTATAGACTACTGCATCCAAACACAGCAAAACCCATATTAATCTCAAGCTATCATCCACCAAGATAGACCAAATTCTGGGCAATAAATTATATCTTAACCAATTTGAAATAAGAGAAATCATATAGTGTACGTCCCCAGACTACAATGGAATGAAATTGGAAATCAATAAGAGAAAGGGAGCCGGAAAATCCCAAAATAATTAGAGATGAGACAACATACTTCTAAATAATAGATCATAGAAAAAAATCTCAAGAGAAAGTTTTAAATATTTTGAACTAAATAAAAACGAAAATATGACACCAAAATTAGAGGGAAGCAGCAAAAGCAGTGCTCACAGGGCAATTTACATGCACATATTAGAAACAAAAGGAAGACCTATAATCTAAACTTCTCTTTTAGAATGAGATAAAAAAAAAAAAAACAAATTCACCAAAGTAAGCAGAATAAATGAAGTAAAAATCAAAACGGAAATCAATGAAATGAAAAATAGGAACTCAACAGAAAAAAATCAACAAAACCAAAAGCTGGTTCTTTAAAAAGATCAACAAAATTGATAAACTTCTATCCGGGCTAACTAAGAAAAAAAGATCTCATGGGAATTAAAAGGATACAAAGGAATACTGTGAATTCCATGCCCACAAATTTAATAACCTGGATAAAATGGACTGGTTCCTTGAAAGACACAATCTGTCAAAACTCACCCAAGAACAAACAGATAATATGAATAGGCTTGTATTATTTTTAAAAAATGTTTATTTATTTATTTATGGATGGGGTAGGGAGTCAGAGGGAGAGGGTCAGAGAACCCCAAGCAAATTTCTTGCTGTCAGTGTGGTGCCCAATATGGGCCCATGAACCGAACTGTGAGATGGTGATCTCAGCTGAAATCAAGAGTAGGACGCTCAACTGACTGAGCCACCCAGGCACCCCACGTCTATATTATTAAGGAAATTAATTAATAATCTTCCCAAACAGAAACCACTGCGTCAAAATGAGTTTAATGGTGAATTCTATCACACGTTTAAGTAAGAAATCTTACCAATTATGTACAAACTCTTCCAGAATATAAAAGTAAAAGGGAATACTTTCTAACTTGTTCAATGAGGCCAGCACACCCTAATACCAAACCCAAAGATATTATGAGAAAACTATAAACCAATAGCTGTTATGAACATAATGAATATAGATGCAAAAATCCCCATCAAAATATAAGCATATTAAAAGAATTATACACAATGGTCAGCATTGGAAGATCATTTCATGTAATCCATCCTATCAACAGGCTAAAGAAGAAAAAAAATCACATGATTACAATAGATGCAGAAAAAGCAGTTGACAAAATTCAGTACCCATTCATGATAAAAACTCTCAATTTGGAAATGCACGTTACACTTTTCCCACCAAATTCTAAAAGCCAAAAAACCCAGATCAAAACAACCCTAAGTGTAACATGCAAAACTATAAAACTGGAAGAAAATCTAAACCTTGGGGTTGGCAATGACTTTTTAAAAACAACATCAAAGGCACAATCTGTGAAAGAAACCATTGGTAAACTGTACTTCATTAAAATTGAAAATTTTGTATGACCTCCGGAAGACTGAAATAATTGACGGTACAAACTGATTCATAAAGTAAGTTTTGAAATGAGAACAATGTTCTTTTAAGAAAATATGTAAAATTTAAATATTATTACTTTTTGTTTAACATTTATTTGTTTTTGAGATACAGAGAGAGAGCACAAGCAGGGGAGGGAGGTGAGAGAGGGAGACATAGAATCTGAAGCAGGCTCCAGGCTCCTAGCTGTCAGCACAGAGCCCGACACAGGGCTCAAACCCACAAGATCATGACCTGAGCCTAAGTCGGAGGCTCAACCTACTGAGCCACCAGGTGCCCCTAAAATTTAAATATGAATGTAATAGCAGTACCCGAATGCAAATATCAAGGTTACAGTAGCAAATGATAAGTGAAGGGGTGGGTGTAGAAGAAAAGTAAGAGTAAAGTGGGCTAAGCTTTTGTTTAACTGAAAAGATGCTGTTTCAGTCTAAATTCTAACAAACTGGTTAGTTTTGTCTGTTTTTTGGAAAAACTTAAAAGTGAACACTACTAAAATTTTAAAAATGTTTTTACACTAGGAATGCTCATTCACACACTCACATAATCTTTTAAAGTAGATGAAAAGAAAGATAATTCATGATTAATTAAAAAGATGAAAGAAAGGAAATAAAGCATTAGAAAAAAGAATTTCATTACATCAAAGAATAAAGACCAACTGTATGAGTTCTAACAATCAATACAAAAGTCCCCTAATGAGAGCAAAGAATCCCTCTCCTTCCTAATTAATGCTGGTACTCCCTTTATGAGATAAATACAACATAATCTATTCAAGATGGAAAATGAAAACTTTACATTCTTCCCAATATGTAAGGTAAGAGAACAGGTAGGTAGTTCTGTACCCCATTAAAAAATTTTTTTTTCAATGCTTATTTATTTTTGAAAGACAGAGAGAGACAGCATCAGCACGGAAGGGGCAGAGAGAGGGAGACACAGAACCCAGAGCAGGCTCCAGGCTCTGAGCCGTCAGCACAGAGCCTGACATGGGGCTCGAACTCACGAATGGTGAGATCATGACCTGAGCCAATGTCGGAGGCTTAACTGTGTACCCCATTTAAAGATGGGAAAAAATAGATTGTCTCGCTCTAAGTAAAGACCTCAGAATGGAATAGGTTCTATTCATTGCTCTATTCATTCATTATTCTATTTATTCAGCAAACTATTCATAACACTCTCTCCTGCTTCAGCATCCTTCTTTTTCTTTCTTTTGTCTCAACAAATGTCATGTATTTTCCTACCTCCATCTTTATGTCATGTGGTTATGGAGCAACCTGTAGACGACTACCTAAGCATGACTTACCCACATTTCCAGTCAGAAGTATCCTGGTACATGGATCAGTATACAGCGATGTCAGAGAAATGGCAGAATGTTTGGTGAAAGGCAGCATATCTTTCAGTAGCTTTCCCTGAATAAAGTATAATAAATTCTATAAAATATTAATCTCAGAGTTGAATTTCTCTATAAATAATCCATCTAAAAAATTATCTCTACTACTGCAACATGATTCTCTTCTTTGTAATAAAAACAATTTGAAACTATCTGAAAGGACTTATTTCCTTGAAATTAAATATTCATAAAGCTGTAACAACTATTAAGAGCATCTAAACTCTGATTATTACAGACCACTTCTATTCTTGGGGGTTGTTTCTTGCACTTCCATGACCCTTTCCATGAACTTCTTCAGAACTCTTTTCCAGGTACATATTCCCCTTCTAAACAAACATTCTTTTCAGGTTTAAGTGTATCTCACTTGTTTAAGTGTATCTCAACCAGTAATATTGCACTTACGTTTTCAGACATATCTATTTTGAAAATTGGTGCAAGATAAAGAGATTGTAGGAGATTCAAATTCAGCAGATTATTTTTCAGTGCTTAGGATAAGTCAGCACCAGGAAGGATTTTCCACAAGCACTGCCTCACTTAGACAATAAACATCCCTGCTTCAGAAGAGAGATTTAAATTTTTTTTTAATTTAAATTTTATTTTTGAGACACAGAGAGACAGAGTATGAGCAGGGGAGGGGCAGAGAGAGAGAGAGAGAGAGAGAGAGAGAGAGAGAGAGAGAATCTGAAGCAGGCTCCAGGCTCTGAGCTGTCAGCACTGAGCCCTATGAGGGGCTCGAACTTGCCAACTGCGAGATCATGACCTGAGCCAAAGTCGGATGCTCAACCGACTGAGCCACCCAGGCACCCAAGAACAGAGAATTTGATAGGGCACCTGGGTGGCTCAGTTGGTTAAGCATCTGATTCTTGATTTTGGTTCAAGTCATGATATCATGGTTCCTGGGATCCAGCCCTACATGGGGCTCTGCACTGACAGCATAGAGCCTGCTTGGGATTCTTTCTCTCTCCCTCTCTCTGCCCCTCCCCTGCTTGTGCTCCCCCCACTCATCAAAATAAATAAATAAATAAACATTAAAAAAAAAAGAAGAGAGAATTTGAGTCTGCTAATCATTTCCTGAGATTTATTTGGGTATAATCTTCCTTCTGTCCCTCTTATTTCTCTATCAGAAAAAAAAAAAAAAGGCATTGCTCCAATACCAAGATACTCTCAGGAAAAGTTGTTAATGATAGTTTGTATTTTTGGGGCACCTGGGTGGTGACCAACTCTTGATTTCAGCTCAGGTCATAATCTCACAGTCGTGAGATCGAGCCCCACATCAGGCTCAGTGCTGGATGTGAGCCTGCTTAGGATTCTTTCTCTCTCCCTACCTCCTCCCCCTCCCCCACTTGCTCTGTCTCTCTCTCTCTCTCTCTCTAAAATGAAATTTAAAAATTGTTTCAAAAAGTTTGTATTTTCAAACCAAGATTTTCCCACTTACACGCTACGATCTATTGACAGACCTGGACGTTTTACCCAGCAGACGCCTGCGCTATTCTGTGTCACTGGGTCTCACTATCTGCCATACAAAATGGTGGCTCTTTTCTCACTTGCCTCTCTAGTGATTTCTTGCCTCTCTGTTGATTTCATTGTTATCAGCACCTTCCATCAAGATCCTTCCTTCCATCATTTCTGTCTTCCTAGTTTTAAACTCTGCCACCCTCCGCTCCAAGTCATTTAAAATCTTCTGGGAAATAAAAGCTATTTTTTCATTGTAAAATACTTAAGGACACTCAGTACAATGTAATAACTTCTTCCAATAGTTTAGATAACTAAAAATTTATACATACTCAATATTTGAGTGTTCTTATATTCTTTTACTGTAATACATCATTAATATCCTCTAATGTTATTTAAATATCCAATGAAATAGTTAGTGGCATGTACTCATAGCTCAATTTAAAGAAAAGAAAGATTTGAAATAGTTAACTTAGAAGTTTTGATCATTTGACCCGAGTTACAGAACTGTCCTATTGTAATGTTTGAGTCGCACTTTCAGTGAGAAGGCTGAGGAACCACAATTTGTTAGAAGGTTGAAAAATACTAGAATTGGATGTTCTCTGGAACCTTAGAAGGCTAGGATTCATTCCATAATACTTTTATCTTTCTCATTCTCTGCTGTTCCAGGTAAACAATGGGTCCCATCACCTCCATAGTCCACAAACGAAGATGTCCATCCTCATGAGCACTGACAATGATAGGGGGCTGAGCTTCTATTAAATTGGTGCCTCCAGGATGTTTTTTGTCCACTGGATGTTGCTCTCCCATTGTGACATCAGTTTGTTCACCTACAGGAAAGTTAACGAGCTACCATGGGTGTTTGCAATACTTGGAATTACAAATTTTTTAGAACATAAAAGAGGAGCCAGGTAGGAAAATAGTAAGACAACACATTCTTTTCCCTAGAATATTTTTTTCAACCTCAGATAACTTCACTCAAGGCAGAGAACAAAAAAAGCATTAACAAATAGAATCCTAGATCACTGGGGGGAAGAAATTATTTTTCATCTTATTACAAAAGCCTCCACGTTGTATATAACAGCTAAAACTAGATATATACCCAGTGTAAGTCTTACACATCCCAAATGGCTTATGAATCTAGTATAAGTTTTAGGAAAATGGACTCAAGACTAAGAAGCTCAGTAATGCATTGGATTTTTAAAAATCTAGAATTAGTATTTAAAACAGCATCACCATAATGGAAATTCTGCCTCTTAGACTACTGAATCTTATACCAACTCCTTAACATTTAGCCACAGAAAGGATATAATGTATATTCATAAGACTATTCTAGAACAAGAAATTGTTACAAGAAAGAGAGGTGATCTCATACTTACGTTTAACCTCAGTGTCGTGTATGCTCTGTTTGCTCCCCTGAATTAGGGGAGAAAAAGAGAAAGCATTTCCGTGACATTGTAAGGAAATGAGAGGTACTGGATGAGTTAGATTCTTCAGGTGCATTTACACTTTTTTAAATTGTTAAACATTTGAGTATAGCTGACACACAATGTTACATCGTTACATTAGTTTTAGGTTACAACACAGCAATTGGGTAGGTCTTTAAGTTATGCCATGCTTACCACAAGTGTAGCTACATTTGTCCCCATACAATGCTGTTACTGTACCGACGATATTCTCTATGCTCTATCTATATCTTTTTTCTTGGGATTTATTTACCCCATAACTGGAAGCCTGTAACTCCCCCTCCGCTGCACCTATTTTGCCCATCCCTCATCCTCTCCCCCTGGCAACCATCAGTTTGTTCTCTGATAATTTTACATTTCTCAGCATTCTTTTTGAAGTTTTTATTTTATTTTATTTTTTTATTTCAGAGAGAGAGAGAGAGAAAAGGAGAGAGACTGGGGGAGAGGGGCAGAGAAAAAGAGAGAGAATCTTAAGCAGGCTGCATGCTAAGTGCAGAGCCCAATGTGGGGCTTGATTCCACAACTCAGGGGTCATGACCTGAGCCAAAATCAAGAGTCTGACACTCAACTGACTGAGCTATCCCAAGCACCCCTGAAGTTGTTTTTGAATTAATTATTTTAAAAAGTATATTGCAGAGATTGTCATGTTCATAAATATGGTATCTGTAACACAACATGCTAGTGGCGTAGGGAAGGCATAACAATGAGAGTAATTATGTGTGTAATGCATGCCATGTTCTTGGTGTACATGATCTCCAGTTCTATTAGCAACCATGTGAATTAGACTTTATTTGATAAAGAAACAAAACTCAGAGATTAGGTGATGTCTCTAAAGCTAATCAGAGCACCTGATTGAAGCACAAGTCTGTCTGACTCTTACATCCTTGTGAGTTTATTCTTTTCATCATGCTAGTCATTTTAAAATAATTTTTCCAGGGAAAAGTTTCCTTTAAAGCAAAATCCTACTACAGGGGAGCCTGGGTGGCTCAGTTCATTAAGCATCCAACTTCGGGTCAGGTCATGATCTCATGGTTCATGAATTCGAGCCCATCAGGTCAGGCTCTGCTGACAGCTCAGAACCTGGAGTCTGCTTCGGATTCTCTGTCTCCCTGTCTCTCTGCCCCTCCCCAACTCTCTCTCTCTCTCTCAAAAAATAAATAAACATAAAAACTATTCAAACAAAATAAAACAAAATCCTACTAGAGATGTAATGTGCCAAATCTATGGACTGAGAACAGAGTTTGAAAACCACAGTATTACTCTGTGTGTCGTCTCTTCCCTGTGTAATGTATGTAATACTTTTTAGCAAAAGAGGTTGTCTAAAATTGATTTATTATTTTGTAAAGATAGCATATGTAATGTATTTTATTTATATGTATGGTTTATTTTCCGATATGAAAACCTTGAAAATACCAAAAAAAAGATTTTACACATGCATGTACATACAGAGTTTTTCCACCTTGACCTTCTCTCAAAAGAGCATCTCAAGTGGGGCCAATCACTATTTCTAAACCAACATTGGATATAACAGGAAGACACACTCTTTCTATTTGTTGCTTACCTTGCTACTCTGTGGACCTTTACTAGAATCACATTGTGATGAGGAGCACACAGAATCCTGACTTGATCTCCTACAGGAAGAGGGAAAAGCCCAAGGAAGGAAAGTTAAGATATTCCATCCTACACAAAGTGTGCTCTTCTCTGCTTTAATTTCAATAGGTTACTTCTCTCATCATCTATGGATACTGAGCCACTCAAGAAACAAATCATACTTTCTATCTTGGGTTACAAATGTTCATGTGTCTGGTTTTGGTAGATGCTGTTGGGGAGCCTCAGTAATTAAGATTTAATGTTGCCTGGGTCTGGGAAATAAAAATGTGCCCTGTACCACTGCTCAGGGCTAGATGTATTCCCAGGAGCTGACACTGAAATGGCAGGAGCAGAGTTGGGGGGTGGGCCTGGCTAACCCCTGCTCTGCTCTGCAATTCCCGGTTCTAGCCTGGTTGTCTCGGCCGTGCTCTGCTGGAATGAACTGGAAAGTGACCTAGGTTCCAGTGAGGGCACTGATATGGAACAAGTCTTCAAAGTAGTCTCAGTTAAGGCAATTTCAAGTCAAGGGGTAGGGAAGGTGGTGCATTCTTGCTCACTGCTGGGTGACTCAGAACCAACACGGAAGCCTTTGCTTTCTCATTTCCTTTCCCATTACATGTTGCCTGAAAATCAAAACTCTGAAGTGCATCTAGACAGAAAAAATAGTTTTTCTTAAATATTTAGAAAACAATGTCCTTCCCCCTCAGAAATGAATGGAGATGGCTCAGTTTTAGCAGATGTCATATGAAACCTTCTGCTATAGGTTTAAATTTGCCCTGCAAGTCCTTCCTTATTTTGGCCACGAGTGTGGTCAAGTGGGCACTTTCTACCTCTTCTACTAGTGTAGAGATTGCTGTGAGGCTGACATGGTAAGGGAAATGAGAGCCCCACACAGCAAATCAGATCCCAGAGAACCACCTACCTACAAAAGATAGTAGCAGGAAAGAAAGCTTAAGCCAAGTAGCATTCCCAATTTATGTCTTCCCTCAGTTGTACCTTCCTTAGTGCTGGGATAAGGAGAACTCTTTTTACATCACCCGCATAAGTCCCAGACAGTATTTATTCATCAGTAAGTACTGAGTTACCTTGCACATTCAGGGGGTCGAAAGAGGAACAGTATGTCATTGATTCTAAAGCGTTTGGGATCCAAATCAGGGTCCACCTTGAAGCAATTTTCAGGTCTGTACCTGGGAGTGAAGCATACATTTACATGATAAACATTTACAAGTTAGGCAACTTGCATTACTTATACATCCCATGAAGAGCTAATCAATTCCTGCAATGCTGGAATTGCAGCACTGAACACGAAGAGAAAACCTAGAGGGGTAGAGTTGGAACCTATCTCCCTTAATAAAGCCCTGTGTAACCACACGACCAACTCAGTGTTTAAAAGTCTTTTAATCCAATTAGCAGGTCTAGCCTTCTACTAATACATCATATAACCTCCTGGAAGTTTCAGAAAGTTTGAAGAATAGAATTCTACTCTGAGTAAGTGGAGTGGCAAATTTCCAGTTTGGGCCCCCCCAAAAGCATGAGACTTTGAACAGGAAGAGAAAGGCCAGGTCTCCTGACTGGTGAAGGGATCTTAGGCAAATTTGAGCAGAGGTAGAGACGGCTTCCACCATGAATATGGAAACCACTTTCAACTTTAGAGCTTTTGAAAGCTGGACCCAAGTTACATTAGACAGTTCTGTACTAAATTGTATGTTTTGCAAAATACTAAAGTGATTCTAAGTCACTTACTTGTGTATAATCATCTTCTCATGGGAAGGGAACATGATGTATGGCTCACCATACTGTTACTTTCCTCTGACTGAGTGCTGGATTCACATGCATCGCTTTGCAAAATACTAGCACTTCAACAAGGAGCATCTCCTCCTTCAAGTTGGGAATATTCTCAGGAGAGCTTCCCTCCTGATGTTGTGGCAGCAGGACTACAGTCTCTCTGCTTTCCTTTTGTAGTGAGTCACGCACAAGCTGACACAGCATGAGAACTGCTTTAATAAGAGGCTGAAGAACCACACAGTGCATATTGATATGGGTATCAAGTGACAAGTCTACAGTCATGAGAAAGCCCAAGGGCAAGTGTTGAAAGGAAGGAACAGGAGGGTGACAGGAATTCTAGGGCAGGACCCAAGAGAACACTGGCTGAGGTACAGAGGGAGAAGTCAATGAATGGTTCAAAGGAGAACAAATCCAGGATCCAAACAAGAGAGGACTATGTCCCCTCAAACGTTGGTTAAAGGTAAAGGCTCAGACTTACACTGGAAAGGGGTCTGGGGTCCAGATGGACCAGGAGTGTTTAAGGCACTGTAAATAGAGAAGCAGAGGTTTCTTCTTGTTTTCCTCTTTCCTCTTGTCCTTTCTAATGCTCTTCTCCCTCTTTCCTTCCTCTGAATGCTTAGATAGATTGATGTTATTTTTATTCATTCACTAAGGTTCTTGACCACCTTGTACCTCAAAGTACAACACTGCAAGTTCCCTTGATACAGGATGTTTACACATGGCCCTTGCTTATGGCCCAATTACAGAACTGGGGAGAGTTTGTTATCTACAACCTATCCGTAGCAAATAATCCAATGTTACATTACTTCCTTTACAGACAATGGTAAGAATATTTAGAAATGGATAGCAGGGAGTGGGTAAAGCTTTTGGCTATGGTGCAGGGCATATCTGATTGGCTGAGATCTATTTATTTAATTGCATATGCCACCCCCTTGTTAGCATTGACCTATAATGCACTGCACACGTTGCAGTGGTGAATAAAAAGAAAACCCATGTAGAATGCTACTCACCATTTGACTTTGGTGACTGAGCAGATGGTGGTATCACTGGGAATACAGGAAAAGGAGATGCATGGGAGAGGGGAAGACTGGGACACAGTTTTGTTCTTTCAGGGTGTTGCTGGTGACCCAGATGGTCATCGCCAGATATGTGTGTTTAAAGCTCTAGGGAGATTAGTGTTTAAAACATATATTTTAGGGGTGCCTGGGTGGCTCAGTCGGTTAAGTGCCAACTTCAGCTCAGGTGATTATCTTGTGGTTTTATGGGTTCAAGTCCCACATCAGGTTCTGTGCAGACAGCTTGGAGCATGGAGCCTGCTTTGGATTCTGTGTCTCCCTCTCTCTGCCCCTCCCCCGCTCAAAAATAAATAAACATTTATTTTTGTCTCTCTCTGTCTTCTCTCAAAAATAAATAAACATTACAAAAATTTAAAATATATACATATTTTAACTTGTTGTGTAGGTTATAAATTAGGACAGGATCACACATGAAAGCGTGTACTAGAGGGAAAAGAGTGAAGGTCAAGGGACTTGGGAATATGAATACTTAAGTTTCCTTTTATTCATATTACTCTGGGATTTGGACATGCAGAACAAATCTCATGAATGTAACTTCCAGAAAAGCCTCTCTTGAGAGCATCACCGCTGTTATACCACTGACTTATTGTTTTTAAAAACGTGTTGAGGGGCGCCTGGGTGGATCAGTCGGTTAGGTGTCTGACTTCAGCTCAGGTCACGATCTCGCCGTCCGTGAGTTCGAGCCCCGCGTCAGGCTCTGGGCTGATGGCTCAGAGCCTGGAGCCTGCTTCCGATTCTGTGTCCCCCCCTCTCTCTGCCCCTCCCCTGTTCATGCTCTGTCTCTCTCTGTCTCAAAAATAAATAAATGTAAAAAATAAAATTTAAAAAAAAACGTGTTGAATGTGGGGCACCCAGGTGGCTCAGTTGGTGAAGTGCCCGACTTTGGCTCAGGTCATGATCTCACAGTTCATGAGTTTGAGCACTGCATCGGGCTCAGTGCTGAAGGCTCAGAGTCTGGATCTTGCTTCAGATTCTGTGCCCCCCTCTTTCTCTGCCTTCCCCCCCTCAAAATAAAGAAACATTAAAAAATTTAAAAAATAAAAAAAATATTGAATGTTATTTTGGCTCTTTTGCAGTACAGCTTTTATATTGTTTAAAGATGCAACTTACACTTCTTTGACAGTAGAGTTTACAAAATTCCATAAGATAATCACACCATTTAAGGTTCCAGCAACTATCAAATTATATCCTTCTACTTGCAATAAATCAATGCAGTTCACTTCCATACGGATGGCAGGATTCTGAAGAAGGAAGCAAAAAGACTTATGGACCATCATGAACACAGTATCTAACCACAGGAGACATGCTATGTGTACAGTTTGTTATTCTATCATTAAAACAAAATGTCTCATTATGATTTTTTAAAATTTAGAGCATGAAATTTAGTAAAATAGATTTAATTTTGCATTAGACTTTTGTTTTTTTGTTTGTTTTAACTAGTTGAACTCATTAAAACAACAAAATATACTCCTCAACTACTGGCTCCTTCTTCCCAGCCTTGACTTATTCTTACCTGGCATACCAACCATTAGATTCCCTTGCCTTCCTTCTCTTTCCTTCAATCTTCTTAAAAATAGTCTATATTGGCTGATCCTCCCTACAACTTTCCCTTCACTCACTGTTTGGCTTCTGCTCCATACTTCTCTATGAAAAATTTTTCTATTTATCACTAAGCACTCTCTATTGCCAGTGCTATTTGGCACTCTTCAATTGTTGCTTCAACTATTTGTTGGACACCTGCTGTTAGGTTCCTGAAATACAAAGTCAAACAGAATGTCTGTGACCTGGACAAAACTTATCATATCATGAAAGTATTAAGATAAAGCCCTGTACAATTTAAAAGTGCTGTATTGGAGGCATGTATAAGACTTTCTAGGAACATAGAAGAGTGACATCTAAATAAAGTAGAGGTCTATTATACAGATGGCCAACAGGCACAGGAAAAGATGCTCAACATCACTCATCGTCAGGGATATGCAAACCAAAACCATAATGAGATATTGCTCCACACCAGTTAGAATGGCTAAAATCAAAATGACAAGAAACAAATAAATGTTGGTGATGATGTGGAGAAAAAGGGATCCTCATGCCCTATTGATGGGAATATAAAGTGGAGCAGCCACTTTGGAAAATAGTATGGAGGTTCCTCAAAAAATTAAAAATTGAAATACCATATGGTCCAATAATTACACTACTGGGTATTTACCCCCTCACACCAAATAAAAACACTAATTTGAAAAGATATATGTACCTCATATGCTTATTGAAGGATTATTTACAATATCCTAGATATAGAAGCAGCCTAAATATCCATCAATAGACAAATAGATAAGGAGGATGTGGTGTATACATACATATGTGTACCTGTGTGCATGCATGAGTGCTTGTGCACACACACACACACACACACGAATATTACACAGTCATAAAAAAGGATGAAATCTTGCCATTTGCAATGACATGGATGGAGCTAGACAATATAATGCCAAGCTAAATAAGTCAGTCAGAGAAAGACAAATACCATATGATTTCTTATGTGGAATTTAAGAAAATGAACAAGCAAAGGGGAAAAAGAGAGAGAGAGAGAGAGAGAGAGAGAGAGAGAGAGAGAGAGAGAAACCAATAAACAGACTCTTAACTATAGAGAACATACTGCTGGTCACCAGAGCAGAGGTGGGTGGGTGAATGGGTGAGATAGGTGGTGGAGATTAAGGATTGCACTGGTGATGAGCACTGGGTGATGTATGGAATTGTTGAATCAATGTATTGTACACCTGAAACTAATATAACACTATATGTTAACTATACTCAAATTAAAATTGAAATAGGGGATGAGATCATGCCATTTGAGATAAAATGCATGGACCTAGAAGGTATTATTCTAGGTGAAATAAGTCAGACTAAGAAAGACAAATACTATATGATTTCACTCATAAGTGGAATCTAAAAAAATAAAACAAACTAATAAACAGAAAGCAGAATTGAACCTACAAATACAAAGAGCAAACTGATGGTTGTCAGAAAGGAAGGGGGTGGGACACTGGGCAAAATGGGTGAAGGGGAGTAGAAGATATAGGCTTCCAGTTATGGAATGAGTAAGTCACAGCATAAGGATACAGTGGATGATATTGTAATAGCAATGTAATGGGACAGTTTGTAGCTACATTGTGGTGAAAACAGCATCATGTATAAACCTGTCAAATCATTAAGTTGTGCACCTGAAACTAATGTAACATTGTGTGTCAGCTATACTCAAATTAAAAAAAAAGATTATAGGTGTATTATTCTTGTCACTCTCAATTGCTCTCTCCTTCCTAAAACTTCTTACTCTCTTGACATCTTTGACATAAGGCTCCTAATTTTGCTTGTGTCTGACAACCCTTCCTTTTCTGTTTCCTACTTGGTACCTCTTACTCTACCAACCTGTTAAATATTAATATGTTGAGGGTTTAGCTCTAGCCCATTGGCTTTTCTTTTTTCCAACTCCTCTGGGCAATCTCATCATCTATGTTTTAATAATTGTTCCAATTTCAGTGTTCTAATGATCTTTTCAGTCCCCTCCCATAAGCTTTGGGGTTACATATTTAATTACTTAGAAATGTTACAGGTATCTCAACATGCATAATTTCTCACCTCCTTCAAGTATGTTACTTCACTCCATTCTACAGCTCACTGGGTAGCACCCCCTCAGTCCATCTTTCAAGTAGGAAACTCCATGCTGTCCTTGATTCCTTCCTTTCTGTCAGGACCCTCCTCTCCCAACTACATAACATCAATCACTAATTAATGAAGTCCATGTTCTGCTACATTTGCCACCTAAAGATCGTTTGAAACCTCTCCTTCCACCATCCTATCATGGCCTTATCTCCTTCACCAAAAACAGTGGCCTATTGCCTGAATCTTCTGCCTGCAATCATGTCCCATTCAAAACTGTCATCAAAGGGTGCCTGGGTGACCCAGTTGGTTAAGTGTCTGACTCTTGATTTCGGCTCAGGTCATAATGTCACAGTTCGTGGGACTGAGCCCTTTGTTGTGCTCTGCACTGACAGTGTGGAGCCTGCTTGGGATTCTCTCTGTCTCCATCTCTCTCTGCCCCTCCCCCCCCCATAAATAAATAAACTTAAAAAAGAAAACCATAAACTGTCATCAAAGCAGCATCAAAGGTGCTACCCACAAATTTGATCATGTCATTTCTCATTTAAAGCCCTTCAATGGCTATTTTTTATACAATATTCAAGTACCTTAACGCCATGAGCATGATCTAGCCCCTACCTATCTATCCATCACCATCTTCTCTCACTCCCCGTCTTCTTTCAGTCACACTGAGGTACCTGCAGTTATTCCTCACAAACCATGCAATTTCTTACTTTTGTGACATTTTTCATTTTATCTCCTCCACTCGGCATTCACTTTGTCTTCTCAACTCCTGCTGGAAACTTTTAGATACCCTATCTGGGCCAAGATACATCTTAGTAATTCTTTCAGACCTATTTAGCAATTGTTTTTAGGAAACTCCCCTGACCTAATCCTCCCAGCTCTCTGCTGTGCTGCCAGAGGGAAGTAGGTATAGGTACCAAATTCCACCAACCTGTTAATCCTGGTGCTAAGAACAATGCATGATACAAAGTAGGTATTCAATAAATAGTCCTTCATAAATGGAAGAGTTTTAGAGAAAGATAATTTCCACGCGCAACCCAAGTTTTTTTCCCTAAGTGACTTTTCCAAACTTTCCATCTATAGAGTAATTTCAAAATGTGTTGCAAAAAAGAAGTGCCATAAATGCTAATTATGATAAATACAAAACATAAGGGCTCAAAATCAGAGATAATTTACATTTTTATTATAACCATAAAGGTACTTTCATTATACTTCAATAATGTATTCCAGAAGTTTTTCTCATTTTTTCCAAAGTAAGCGTTTTTCATTACCCATGTAATAACTTGCCAATTGCATCAGGTCTAGTTCACTGTGCATTAATCATTGTTCAGCTTTTGTTAGCTCCAAACAAGGAACATAAAACTGAACCTAGTGTTTCCAATTGTGTGGAGCTGGAAGAAAGGGACTAGAATGAGTGTTTGAGGAGATGCATTCTGTTCTTCCAGCTTTGGCACACATTATGTGGTAATGTTATCCTGAGACAGTCACTGTATATTTTGATTTCAAGTCCTTTAGCAAACTATGAAACCTACTTATCATTTAAACTAACAAGAATGGAATTGGAATTGTAGAGCTGAACTAACATTTAAATTTGAGGGAAAATAATACAATATCTCTCCATGTAGGATGAAATAATATAGTTTCCAAATTCTTTAAAAAAATTTTCCTAATGTTTATTTATTTTTGAGAGAGAGAAAGAGAAAGACAGAGCATGAGAGGGGGAGGGGCAGAGAGAGAGAGGGAGACACAGAATCCGAAGCAGGCTCCAGGCTCTGAGCTGTCAGCACAGAGCCCAACATGGGGCTTGAACTCATGAACCATGAGATGATGACCTGAGCCAAAGTGGGACGTTAAACTGACTGAGCCACCCAGGCGCCCCAGTTTCCAAATTCTTTAAAACAAGCTATATTATTCTCTCTTAAATTATGTTTGTTTCAGTAATGATAGCAGTAAAACCTTAAGGCTTTCTTCAATTGCTCCCTCTATAATTTTCAGTTTCTTGCATTCTTTAGCATCTGACCACTTATATTTGTAAAAACTGGAAAGTATAAATGGCTTGAGCTAATATTAGAGTAAGCAAATAAGATTGATAAAGTCTCAAGAAAATCAATCGATCTGAATCCTTATGGGAACAAGGGCAGCTTCCTTATTTCTGTGTTCTTCAGCCTGAAACATGTCACGCACTGTACCCCTCAGGAATGATCGCGTGCTCCTGCCATACTGAGTAGATACAAGTGCCTCACAAAAATACTTTCTTAGAGATTTTAAATTAACTAATTAATTTTTAAAGCAACCATTTTGTGAATCCTAATGGAAGTATATGACAGAATCTATCGAATCTAATTAAAAAAAAAAATCAGGGGCACCTGGGTGGCTCAGTTGGTTGGGCGTTCGACTTTGACTCAGGTCATAATCTCACGGTTTGTGAGTTCGAGTCCCACCTCAAGCTCTGTGCTGATAGCTCAGAGCCTGGAGCCTGCTTTGGATTCTGTGCCTCCCTCTCTCTCTGCACCTCCCCCTCTCGTGCTCTGCCTCTCTCTCTCAAAAATAAGTAAACATTAAAAAATTAAAAAAAAAAATCAAAGCTCATGCAATTAAGCCAGATTAGAGGAAGTACAGACAGAACTCCTTAAATTACACCAGGGGGTGCAATCAGCAAAATCCAGAAAATGGGAAACTATGGCACCAATTCTTACTATCTTCAGTAGATAAATTGCAAAGGAAAAAGAGAAATGGAAATATGCTTATAGATTAAAAGAGATTTAAGACACTTATCAACTAAATGCAACAAATGGACCTTATTTGAATCTTGTAAGCCATAAAAAAAAAATGAGGCAATCTAGGAAATTTGAGCACTGTGTAAGTATTTGATGATATTAAGGACTTCTTAAAAATTATTTTAGGGGCGCCTGGGTGGCGCAGTCGGTTAAGCGTCTGACTTCAGCCAGGTCACGATCTCGCGGTCCGTGAGTTGGAGCCCCGCGTCGGGCTCTGGGCTGATGGCTCAGAGCCTGGAGCCTGTTTCCGATTCTGTGTCTCCCTCTCTCTCTGCCCCTTGCCCGTTCATGTTCATTATTTATTCAAAAATAAATAAACGTTAAAAAAAATTAAAAAAAATTATTTTAGAAGATATCTTAAAAATAACCATGTCCTTCCATTTTTTGAGTCATTGTCATGTAGAGATATATACTGAAATATTTAGGGATGAAATGACCTAATGTCTGGGATTTGCTTCAAAATTATTCTTTTGTGGTGGTTGTGGGAAGTGGTAGGAATAAAAAGGAATGTTTGGCCATGTACACATAATTCCTGAAGCTCCATGTTAGTACATAGAAGTTCAATGTGGGGCGCCTGGGTGGCTCAGTCGGTTAAGCGTCCGACTTCGGCTCAGGTCGTGATCTTGCGGTCCGTGAGTTCAAGTCCCGCGTCAGGCTCTGTGCTGACTGCTCAGAGCCTGGAGCCTGTTTCGGATTCTGTGTCTCCCTCTCTCTCTGACCCTCCCCCATTCATGCTCTGTCTCTCTCTGTCTCAAAAATAAATAAACGTTAAAAAAAAATTTAAAAAAAGTTCAATGTATTGTTCTACTTTTGTATGTTTATAATTTTCCATGATAAAAGGAAAGAAATGAAGAAATGAAACTTACATTAGCACGTTGAGAAAAGTTTTTCTCTATCAACTCGACATGTGGGAAAGGAATAGTCATGCTCCTATTTTGAGGGGATGTCCTCAGATGCACAGTGTGAATCCCACTTTGTAGCATAGGCATCACATTGGGCAGCTCCCATATTACCATAAGGCACATATCATCTTCCTTCCCCTTCAATAGAAATACAGTGAGTATATGAAAAATTCAATTCACTTTTTTATTTTGAGCTGTTTTAAAGGTATAGGAAAAATAGAACATACAATGATGTACCCCCCATCTGGCTTTATCAAATCTTAAATTCTGTCTAGATCTCTTTAATATAGTCCTGTTTCTTCTTCCTTCTCCAGAGGTAATTAGTAACCTGAATACAGTGTTAGTTATGGAAGTTTTAATATTTCTACATAAACTTATACGTGCATTCTGCATATACATATATTACATATTATTGTATGTATATACGTGTACATATAATGATATTTGTTTATGCCTATTTATAAATGCTATCAAACTGTATGAATTCTTTAAATTTCTTCACTTAATATCATATTTTTGAGATTTGTACAAATTATTACATATCTTATAAAAGGTTTCTTATATTTCTTCATTCTCTCAATCCTTAATCAGCACCTGCTTGGGGCAGAGTAGGAATACAAATATGAATAAGAGAGGTTTTCAGTCTTCATCAAGCTCAGTCTATGGATTTTTGAAACATGAAGAACCAGAATAATCAAAATGAACAATGCTGCAATAAAACCAAAACCAATTTTGACTTGGGAACAGCACCAGGCTTTTTTTTGTTTTTTTGGAAGGTTAAAAAAGGCTTGTTTATAATAGACACTGTATATTAGGAAAAGCATACTGGTGGCCAGTTGCACTAATTGAAAGAAGGGAAATCAGTATGTTGTCATGTGGTAGAGTGTATAATAACTAAAACATTCCTTTCTATGGTGCTATCTGGATTGCTCAGACAACATGGGAAGAGTATATTGCATCAGGGATGTTTTTCACTCCTTTTTTCCAGCAGCAGGGACATCAGTCACCTTAATCAATGCTGAAATTTCATGATTGCTTCCCTAATTTAAGATTTTTTTTTTCTGATTTTAGCTTTCAGAAGGGAGTAATAAATTCAATGAGTCCTCGAGTTCCAGGCAGAAAGAGATCCACTCAGTAGCCAGGATAAATGATCTAGCCTTCATTTTAAATATGAAGAAGGCATTAGCATTCTTAGGTGGTAATAGACTCGCAGAAAAAATAAATTAGCCTACCTCAATCCTCCCGAAATGGCCCTGAGCAGATTGCATCGTTAACCTCAAAGTAAACAAAGCAATTTTGGTGACAAACTGAAAAAGTGGCTTGAGCATCGCTGAATGCATTATGAGTTCTGAGAACACAGGGGAATCATTGCTCCCTTACTCCGAGACTGCTGGGGAGCAGTTCCGCCAGGGAATTATCCCCGGACGAGGGTATAAACAATGTCTGAGGTGGCAGCTGTGGGTCAGTTTCACCTTTCTGATACCTGTTCCAGGGGCTTCTAACCAATCCTTCAGCAAATGCTGGCTGGGCGAGATGCTGTCGCTGATCATCTATTCTTTTTTGTTCTTTGCTTGGACCTGGACAAGGATGCTCTTAATTGGGAGCCTCCTAGGAAGACTCGTGGAGAAATGTTATCCTCAGATGACTGGTGAGAGAGGTGTGAAATGGGGATCATCCATGGACTCCGTTGATTTCCCCAAGAAGAGCACATAGGGTACAAATATAAAACTGGGATTGCAAACCTGGATCATTTTGATCTTCCCGTTGTGCTCCAACGTGAGGATCAAGTACTGGTGTTTTTCCTGAGCTTTCAGGAAAATCAGGCGCCGTAGCCAGTGCTCTTCCTCCTTCCAGTCTTTCCCTTCAGGCAACATTTTCATCTCCTGCCCGCTGCCAAAGTCCCAGATTTTAATTGTTCCTGAGCACACAGGAAAAAAACTATGTAGATAAAAATAATTTGTAGAAAGCTTGGCTTTTATCTCAGACAAAACTGATCTAGGAGTGCCTGGGTGGATCAGATGGTTAAACGTCCAACTCATGATTTGGGCTTAGGTCATGATCTCAGGGTTCATGGGATCGAGCCCTGCGTAGAGCTCTGTGCCAACAGTCTGCTTGGGATCCTCTCTCTCCCTTTCTCTCTGCTCCTCCCCCACTCACACATGCTCTCTCCCTGTCTCTCAAAATAAATAAATACACTTTAAGAAATTGATCTAATTGAAAGCTTTCTGCCAACCATTTATCCTATGTTTATTTCCTACTATGACATGTGAGTCTCCTTTTGCTGTGCAAAAAATGAATCTCTGTATGCCTTTATTTGTCACAGGCTAATACAAATTAGCAGGACTAGGCAATGTTTTGAAATTTGTGACAGGTTTTTTGAAACACTCAAACTCTCCTAGCTGAGCTTTCTGTATGAAGTAGATCTTTCTGCCCTGACTCTTCCAATGTCCTCCAGTTCACTAAATACCCTCCAATATCTTCCTGTTTATCTAATATTATGTCACAGTAGTCAGCTGTAGTGAAAGATCAGTCCAATAATGTCACATTTCCTAAGGTGCTGACATGTTCGAAGAATTTAGCTCTTACTAGGTAATAAAATATTTAAGAGAATTCCAGCAGGTAGGAATCTATCAAGCTTTGAGTTGTTTTATTGGTTACATGGGAAGGAAATGCAAAAGGGGTGCTGAGTTTCTTTTTACATCTGAAATCATATTTTCTTTGTCATTAACTTGGATCATTTGATTTAGGGGAACTTGATGAGGGGCCAGGAGGCTTGATTCACTGCGTGGCTATTGAATGTTTGTTGCTAGGTCATCACTCCATGTAGGAATCGTCTCATGTAGGCTTTTCTAGGGGTCACCTCAGGTTTAGAATCCAGTGGACAGCCCCTCACATCACTTTCCTCCCCTTGTGTAACCTTAATCCCACCCTGTCTCCTGCTTCTTATTTCCCAGCTTTACTCTTGCTGGACATCCGGAATGTCCTCACTGTGTTCTTTTACTCCCTTTATGCCAGGTACTCTCTATCAGCAACACTCACAACTCCTACCATTTGTTTACTCACAAACAACATCATTAAACGCTGACTAAATTCTCCCTACATACTCAGCACTGTGCGAGTAGCTGGGAATGAAAAGTGAACAGGCATCGTTCCTGCCCTCAAGGACTTTATGGTGTTGGAGGAACACAGTCGTGCAAACAAATGAAAGAAGGAATGCTTCCATTCAGTCCTGGATATGTGGACACTACAGTCTCATGGCCCACATTCCCTGCTACTTTGGAACTTTGGCAGTCAGATTTAATGGGGACATAGAGAGCCAGGAGAGGTACTGCTCAGCTTAGGTGTGTGGGTCGGTGGGAATGAGGGGGACCTGATGGCTTGTGAGCAGAGCTGTTCTGAGACCCGAAGAATCCTGCTTCCCAGGGTGTCCTAGAATGTCTCTGCACCTTTGTCAATTACCTCTGTGGAGGACAAACTGTCCAAGTTTGAAGAAAATCTCCACCCAGCACTAATAATGAAATGTGACTTGCTTGTCCAAAAGTAATACTATCTTAGTCATCTGTATGAATTGCTAATGCATATGCCTGATAATAGTTGTGTACATTGCTCAGAATTTCTATTTCAACTAATTTTCATATGTATGTAGAGTGTGCTTATAGAGCAGGAAGGCTGTTTTCTTAAGAATTGTCCACATGCAGAGCAGTTGCACCAATTCACACCCCAGCACTTAGCATTCATGATTTTATTTCATGTGTATTGTCTGTCACACTTTAAAAAATCAGACTTTCACATCAGCATGTACACACATCCCCACCAACAGGCTTACAAGCAAGAATTTCTTTGGCAAACATATCTCTAGAATAAATAAACCATGAGTAGTGCATACAAGTTGACCATATGGTCTAGATGAAGTAGTTCTGTTGTGGGAGGTCAGGCCCAGGTGACATGATAGGTGAGGCAGCTGGAGTGCTTAGTTCCAGAAGGTTTTACACAATGCTCGATAGATAACACAAGGAGCAGCAAGCGACCTAATACCACTGGAGACTGACATCCTCTCAAGTGTGACCTGGTGTATGTTCCCAAAGAGCTTAGACATATCAACAAGTCCAATAGAGAATTCTAGGTGTTGTATAACAATGTTGGCTGGATTTTTGTCTGGTTCTCAAGTCTACTGTCAATAAAAATATTACCAGCAAGCACTAAATGTAATGTCCATCTCTTAGCTGAAGGTACCCAAAACGAAAAGGGCAAAAGGAGTCAATGCAAGTAATGCAATGCAAGTCAATGCAAGTAAATCCCACCAAAGATAGAATGAGATATGCATGAAAGACTTTTGCAAATGTTAAAGCAATAACATAAATGTAATCTCAGGTATTGATATCAGGGCTCTGGTGCTCATTAGAGAAGAGTCACTAAGGCAGAGCACTCTCTGGCATGCTGACATATTCCAGCCTGATTCATGCTCTCTCTAACCCACACAACTAATGAGTTCCTAGCACAAATTCTCAGGGCACTAAGACAGGGAGGCCATATTCTGGATATGAGTCTGACCATTATATGCTCCTGTGGCAAAAAGAAATCCACTTTCATTAATAGCTGCAGAAGTCAGTTCAACACTGAAGCCATGAGGGTCTAAAATCTGGTATATTTGGAGGCCAGTCTCGATTTCCCATACCTGTAGGAAAGAACAACAACAACAAAAATAAAATAATCCATATACCCTTCAGTTATTAGCAAATTTTACAACATTCAAAAAGCCCCAGAATTGGTACTATGCACTTCTAAAATCTTTCCCAACATTCTGCCATGAATGTTGGTTTGAGCAAACAAAGTTCTAAAAGATGCATTGCTGTCTAGTAGTTACTGTGCTACCCTGGACTGTGTCTGCTATAGGTGGCCGAGACAGGCAGCGACTATCCCAGGCACCCTGGCTGTGGAGGAAGTAGTCAATTTTGCCACTGTAAGCACGAAGCAAGATTTGCAGCAAGATAGAAATGTAACAGTTATAACAGACAAAACAATGAAACGGGATTTATTCCCTGTTGACATTTATCCAAATTAGCCACGGTCACAAGACAGAATCTGTGGTTAACACATGGAATCTAAGAGAACCCAGAGGAAGGTCAGGAGCTCACTGACCTTTCCAAGAAGTGTTCTGATTAGGGACACAGGCATCACTTTTAGAGACAGAGAGAAAGACTTCAGAGAAAGCTGTCTGTGTAATCAGGCTGGATGTGACTGAAAAATCCAGAAACATGTCAAGACACATCATTATTTCTCTTTGGAAACACGGGAGAGGCTCTACACCTCCAGCCTTCCAGTCTAAATCTCTTCTTTTTCATGGATCTGTCATGCTCACATGTGAACTAGGCTGTCAGTGAGTAATAAAACAGAACTGGCAAGCACAGAATGGTGGCTCTCAAGGTATCTGGGGACAGGGACTGCGTAAGCAAAGGGCCAGAGATGGGAAGGTGCATTGTCCCTCCGGGGAGCTGAGAGGTGTTGCAGCTGGAAGAGGGAGAGAGGGACCAAATGGAGCTCAATGGAATCACCTGGAGGCCAGGTAGCCAACCAAGGGCCACCGACTGATCTGAATGAGGCCAGTTTGGCCCTAGAGCCCACGTGGTCAACGTCTGAGTGCTCCCGAGTTCAGACAGGGTCCTCAAGGGAGAAATGAGTGATGCTGCATGAACAGGTTTCAGACATCATCCATTTCCTGGCCTGAAGTAGGATCACTCTTCAACCAATCAATCATAATGAAAACTCACCTAGATGCATTCCTTCCCCTATTGCTTCTCTTACAGGCAAGACATTTTCTCCATAGTTTTAGTTTTCCTTTACTTATTTTGTAGGCAGATTATCAGAAATAGGTGATAATTAAGTGAACTCAGGAGATTTTGGCCCGAGAAAATTTCCAGCAGATGAGCACAAAAGGTCAAAGATTGAGAGGGGATTTAAAGGGTCCCCACAGGATGCTCTCTACTGCTCGAGCTCTCTCCTTTTGGAGATCATGCATGAAATGAAAGGACAGCATGCATGAAATGAAAGGACAACACTCTGAAGAAAACACTGCCAGCCATCACTGCTGGATGGCTTCAGTGGTTGTAATTACAGGTGTACTCAGGATAGCTACATGCCGTGGCCCCTGGGGAACACAGTAATGACAGGGCAGAGGAATGCAGAGAAACAGACATAGGTATCTACATCAGGCAAACCTGGATTCATATCCTAGCTATGATGCTTACTAGTTATATGATCTGGGGCAAGTTTCTTGATTGCTATGAGTGCTAGTTTCCTCATCTTTAAAATGTAAACTTTTATGTGTCCACAGAAAACCAGTGTGGAGATTAAATAAGATCATGGGTTTGAGGCACTTGGCATACATCCTGCACCTATAGGGGTTACAGTAAACATTATAAATTTCTTTCCCTTCCTTCTTAACGTATCTTCTTCCCATAGCTCAGATTTAAAAATCATCTATCATCTATCATCTATCTATCCTAGTTCTCTTTCCTTGATATATTTCCTTTCAAATTTCTATTCTGATAGTAAAAACGAGCTTTATATATTTAATTGAGTGTGTGGCCTAATAAGCAGTGTAGGGGTGCCTGGATGGCTCAGTCAGTTGAGAATCAGACTCTTGATTTCAGCTCAGGTTGTGATCTCATAGTCATGGGATTGAGCCCCAAGTGGAGCTTTGTGCTGAGCACGGAACCTGCTTAAGATTCTCTCTCTCTCCCTCTGCCCCTCCCCTGCTCATGTGCACTCTCTCTTCAAAGAAAAATAGCAAGCTGTCTGAGCTGGCTTAAAATACTTGTTTTTCACATGTGCATGAACGCTTAAAAATAGCTCTACTGTTGAGTCTCATCAAATGCACCACTACAGTTACTTAATTTCCCAAAGACTTACCTGTAAAAAGAGAGAATTCTATTAGCTCTGACTTTTTCTTTCTGAAGAGCCACTATGTACTCACCTTAATTATGGATTCAGAACAGATAGTAAGGACTTGGTGAAAATATCTGTTGTAAAGCATGACATTGATCTCTCGTTCATGAGTGTGAGGAATCTGTTTTGTATCTTGTACCATCCTTGTCAGAGGATACATGTCCATGACACCAGATCCTAGAACAGAAATAAGTATCTCACAAATACCCAATATTAGAAGTTTTGAATCACAAAGGATTTTACTCAATCATTTGTGTTTGGAAAGAACCAATCAGTGGGATTAGTAATATCAGTTCCTAGGATATCTAATGAAGTGAAAACACATTCTTTTTCTCTAAGACATTTTTGACAAATAAAGCCTATGTTATTCAGTAAGAGAAAAACATTCATTTTGACGGCTTCATTAATTTTCAAGTACAGGCGATTTGGATTCGCTGATATCCTATTTTCAGTGACCCCCATTTTTCTATTTTTTTACAGTCTACTGTTTTCCTTCTTTTAGAGAGCCTACCACATGCCTCTCCATCTGGTGTATAGTAGCTTTCTGCTGAAAGGTCAGCTTTCTGCTGAAGGTAAACTTCCATTTAGTGATTGGAATTTATTGTTAGAGAGCCTTTTCCAACCAACAAATGATAAAGCACTCTGTAAACACATTCCTATTAAATGTAATGAAAGAATGGTTGCAAGCCAGTGCTTGCAACATCAATATTAAATAAGATTAATTTCTAAATCACCATGGGGAAGTAGATGGAGAGCAGATATTCCTTATTTACATTTTCCTAAGGGGGTAGTTTGGCTTTACAGGAATATATAAATGGCAAATATGATTTAACTCTCAAAATCAACTATGTATTCTGTTTCAGTGTAATGTCTAGAAATATAAATAAGAATCTCAAAGCATTTCAAAGATCAAACAAAATGAAACTTCTCCGTTTTATTGATGTGGAGATTAAATTACCAAAGATAAACCCCTTGTATTGAGTTTCTCATGACTTTCCAATCCCACCTGCACCTGTAGGAAAAGGTTCAGCAGGAGTTACTAAGCACTTTCCTAAGGTGCTTAAATTTTAAGATAAAATCTGTTCACGTGTAAAGAAGGACTTAAAAGGCTTTTCTGGTACTATTTCTCAGTTTGAATGTCCCAGTATGGACATGTGAGAGGCAAATAGTAACCAAATAACCAACACTCAGAGCTTTTTGGTAGATCATTTAACATTATATTGTGACTAACTTTTTTCAGAACTCACATCAACAAAGCTAGATATGCTTATGAACCAATGGTAATGCTCTACATTTTCGCTATGCAAACAATGCAGTTACAGAGAAAGAATGTGGTTTCAGGAACCAGAAGCTCTGGGAATGAATCCCTGCTCTACCTTTTAACCTTGTGTTTTAAAACTAGTCAATGGAACTGCTTTAATATTTAGTTTGTCATTTATAAAATAGGATAAGCAGTAATTCCCAACTCATGGGGTGGTTGTGTGGGTCAAATGAAAGTACATGAAAGCACTTTGTAAAAGAACTTTATAAAAGGTAGTTGTATTAACAGAGGAATAATAAAAACGACAGTAACAACAGTATATTCTACAAGACATTTCCAGAAAGTGGTGCTGTTGTCATTGGGTTTAGAAGATTACTATGGCGGTTTCATTTGAATCAAAGCATGAAATAGAATCTGAGAGATAAGCTTCATGTAATTCTGATGTCAAGTTGATGGTTGCAGTTGATGTAAGCAATACACAGAGCTCTATATTTTTGTAGGTAAAGTACTGTCAAGATTACATAAAACTGGGAAGTAATCTTGATTTTCTCTTCTCCTTCCTCCTCTTCCTTCTTTTGTCTTGATACTTGAGTCCTTAGTTACTCTGATGATAAGTGGGTTGTAAATCCTGAGCCCACTAGTCAAATATGCAAGTGGGATACCAGGAGAATATGCTTACAGTCATTAGCATGTTATTTTCAGAGGAGGTAATAAAGAGGAGGGGTGCTTATACCTAGAATTAAGTTCTGTTTTACAAGGTGGAAAATTGTCAAGTATGAAATGCTGGTTTGGAAAAAGACCCCCAGAGTTAAAAAATAATTATATTCTCCACTGACAGAGATAGCACCATTTCCCTGCTCTAATTAATCTCACAGGAACTCAGAACAGGTGGTCAGTGGGAAAATGCTTAGGAAATGCATTCTGAGTTGGTGTTCCAGAAGGAAGAAGTACTGTTAATATTGTGTATTTTTTCTTCTAAAGCCAGAAGGCATGCATGTGAATCACATTTAACCTAAATGCCTTAGCAGAATCTTTTGTGACTTTAGGAAGCATTTTTTGTTTGTTTGTTTTTTAAGAGACAACAAGAAAAGGAAACAATCTGTTAGCATCAGCCCTGGGGATCTGTCATTTGGAACTCTATCCTCTCTCTCCACTTCATTGTGTAGAAGCAAAGACAGGTGGGAGGGTCAGCACCTTCTAACTGACTGTCTCAGCACCAGAATGCATGGGGCTAAATTGCCTCACTGAACAAAGGGGGCATTGATTCAGCGTTCTGATGCAGCCACTCTAAAATGGATTATATTCCAGCTTCTGAGAGTCATAACTAGAGCTGGCTTGCCTTCCATGCAGCAACACATCACATCCCACTTCTTGCTCAACCCAAGCCATCATCCTAGACTCAAGAACTTAGAGCACTGACCTGGTCTTTTTGAGGAAGTTCAGTCACACATTTTATCTACCCAGTAATGGAAAGACAGGACAGGGTGGAACTGAATTAAATATCTACTGTGATGGGGACACCTGGATGGCTCAGTCAGTTGAGTGTCCGACTCCTGATTTCAGCTCAGGTCATGATCTCACAGTTGTGGGATCAAGGCCCAAGTTGGGCTCTGCACCGAGCATGGGGCCTGCTTACAATTCTCTCTCTCTCTCTCTCTCTCTCTCTCTCTCTCTCTCTCTCTCTTTCTGTCTCTCTCTCTCTCCCTCTGCCCCTCTCTCCCACTCACACTCTCTCTCTCTTGCTAAAAAAAAAAAAAAAATCTACTGTGATGAATCACAGTATACATATTCCCCTTCTACTTTTGCTTTTCTTCTGGTTCGTTTCCTTCAAGTGATAGTTAAAAAAGGTTAAAAGTCAAGATAAGAGTTTTGTCTGCCATTAATTGGGTACACTTACCTGTAATAAGCATGCCATTATTGGAGTCATATACCATAGAATAAATCTGCATATCTCCTGGTCCTCCCTGGCTGTCATGGAAGATTTGTAACAGTGAAAGAGTCTGTATATCCCACACCCTGAAAACCTGGGGAAAGAAAGAGCACAGTTCACCGCTTTTACACCCTATGTTCCCCACTCAAAGTTATTTAGGTGAAGCATTTTCAAAGCCTGCTGTATGCTCTTAAAATCTTGCAGCAAGTATGATTTATGTGATGAGCACACATTTGCTAAACTCCAATTTGGTTCTTGGTTCAATTATTGTCGGTTAATATCAAGTAAATAGCAGCAGCGATTAAAAATTTGACTAGAAGAACTAGATTTTTCTATCATTACAGAGAAACAGTATTCTTCTTTAAGAATCTGGAGGGCTGATCATGACTTACAGTTCAAATGAAGCCATCTCTCTACATTATGGATTGGAGAATAAATAGAAGATTTGTATTTTATTTTATTTTTTTCACAATGGGATTTGTATGTATGTATGTATGTATGTATGTATTTATTTATTTATTTATAATATGAAATTTATTGTCAAATTGGTTTCCATACAACACCCAGTGCTCCTCCCAACAGGTATCCTCCTCAATGCCCATCACCCTCTCTCCCCTCCCTCCCACTCTCCCTCAGTTTATTCTCAGTTTTTGAGTCTCTTATGCTTTGACTCCCTCCCTCTCTAACTTTTTTTTATCCTTCCCCTCCCCCATGGTCTTCGGTTAAGTTTCTCAGGATACACATAAGAGTGAAAACATATGGTATCTGTCTTTCTCTGTATGACTTATTTCACTTAGCATCACACTCTCCAGTTGCATCCATGTTGCTACCAAAAGTCATATTTCATTCTTTCTCATTGCCAAGTAGTATTCCATTGTGTATATAAACCACAATTTCTTTATCCATTCATCAGTTGATGGACATTTAGGCACTTTCCATAATTTGGCTATTGTTGAGAGTGCTGCCATAAACATTGGGGTAAAAGTGCCCCTATGCATCAGCACTCCTGTATCCCTTGGGTAAATTCCTAGCAGTGCTATTGCTGGGTCATAGGGTAGAACTATTTTTAATTGTTTGAGGAACTTCCGACTGTTTTCCAGAGTGGCTGTACCAGTTTGCATTCCCACCAACAGTGCAAGAGGGTTTCCATTTCTCCACATCCTCTCAAACATCTATAGGCTCCCGATTTGTCATTTTAGCCACTCTGACCAGCGTGAGGTGGTATCTCAGTGTGGCTTTGACTTGTATTTCCCTGATGAGGAGTGATGTTGAGCATCCTTTCATGTGCCTTTTGGCCATATGGATGTCTTCTTTGGAGAAGTGTCTATTCATGTTTTCTGCCTATTTCTTCACTGGATTATTTGTTTTTCAGGTGTGGAGTTTGGGGAGTTCTTTATAGATTTTGGATACTAGCCCTTTGTCCGATATGTCATTTGCAAATATCTTTTCCCATTCTGTTGGTTGCCTTTTAGTTTTGTTGGTTGTTTCCTTTGCTGTGCAGAAGCCTTTCATCTTGATGAGGTCCCAATTGTTCATTTTTGCTTTTAATTCCCTTGCCTTTGGAGATGTGTCAAGTAAGAAGTTGCTGCAGCTGATCAGAGAGGTTTTTTCCCGACTTCTCCTCTAGGGTTTTGATGGTTTCCTGTCTCACCTTCAGGTCCTTTATCCATTTTGAGTTTATTTTTGTGGGTGGTGTAAGAAAGTGGTCCAGGTTCATTCTTCTGCATGTTGCTGTCCAGTTCTCCCAGCACCATTTGTTAAAGAGGCTGTCTTTTTTCCATTGGATGTTCTTTCCTGCTTTGTCAAAGATGAGTTGGCCATACGTTTGTGGGTCTAGTTCTGGGGTTTCTATTCTATTCCATTGGTCTATGTGTCTGTTTTTGTGCTAATACCATGCTGTCTTGATGATTACAGCTTTCTCGTAGGGGCTAAAGTCTGGGATTGTGATGCCTCCTCCTTTGGTCTTCTCCTTCAATATTACTTTGGCTATTCAGGGTCTTTTGTGGTTCCATACAAATTTTAGGATTGCTTCTTCTAGCTTTGAGAAGAATGCTAGTGCAATTTTGATTAGGATTGCATTGAATGTGTAGATAGCTTTGGGTAGTATTGACATTTTGACAATATTTATTCTTCCAGCCCATGAGCATGGGATGTTTTTCCATTTCTTTATATCTTCTTCAATTTCCTTCCTAAGCTTTCTATAGTTTTCAGCATACAGATCTTGTACATCTTTGCTTAGGTTTATTCCTAGGTATTTTATGCTTCTTGGTGCAATTGTGAATGGGATCAGTTTCTTTATTTGTCTTCTGTTGCTTCATTATTGGTTTATAAGAATGCAACTGATTTCTGTACATTGATTTTGTATCCTGCAAGTTTGCTGAATTCATGTATCAGTTCTAGCAGACTTTTGGTGGAGTCTATCAGGTTTTCCATGTATAATATCATGTCATCTGCAAAAAGTGAAAGCTTGACTTCATCTTTGCCAATTTTGATGGCTTTGATTTCCTTTGTTGTCTGATTGCTGATGCTAGCACTTCCAACACTATGTTAAACAACAGCGGTAAAGGTGGACATCCCTGATCTCAGTGGGAAAGCTCTCAGTTTTTCCATTGAGGATGATATTAGCTGTGGGCTTTTCATAAGTGACTTTTATGATGTTTAACTATGTTCCTTCTATCCCGACTTTCTTGGGGGTTTTTATTAAGAAAGAATGATGAAATTTGTCAAATGTTTTTTTCTTTTCTTTTATTAATGTGATGTATCACGTTGATTGATTTTCAAATATTGAACCAGCCCTGCATCCCAGGAATGAATCCCACTTGATCATGGTGAATGATTCTTTTTATGTGCTGTTGAATTCGATTTGCTAGTATCTTATTGAGAATTTTTGCATCCATATTCATTAGGGATATTGGCCTGTAGTTCTCTTTTTTTGCTGGGTCTCTGTCTGGTTTAGGAATCAAAGTAATGCTGGCTTCATAGAATGAGTCTGGAAGTTTTTCTTCCCTTTCTATTTTTTGGAACAGCTTGAGAATGATAGGTATTATCTTTGCTTTGTATGTCTGGTAGAATTCCCCAGGGAAGCCATCTGGTCCTGGACTCTTATTTGTTGGGATATTTTTGATAACTGGTTCAATTTCTTTGCTGTTTTTGGGTCTGTTCAAGTTTTCCATTTCTTCCTGTTTGAGTTTTGGAAGTGTGTGGGTGCTTAGGAATTTGTCCATTTCTTCCAGGTTGTCCAGTTTGTTGGCATATAATTTTTCATAGTATTCCCTGATAATTGCTTGTATTCCTGAGGGATTAGTTGTAATAATTCCATTTTCATTCATGATTTTATCTATTTGGGTCCTCTCACTATTCTTTTTGAGAAGCCTGGCTTCTCAAAAGGCTTATCAATTTTGTTTATTTTTTCAAAAAACCAACCCTTGGTTTCATTCATCTGCTGTACAGTTTTTTTTAGATTCTATATTGTTTATTTCTGCTCTGATATTTATTATTTATCTTCTTCTGCTGGGTTTGGGTGTCTTTGCTGTTCTGCTTCTATTTCCTTTAGGTGTGCTGTTAGATTTTGTATTTGGGATTTTTCTTTTTTCTTGAGATAGGCCTGGATTGCAATGTATTTTCCTCTCGGGACTGCCTTTGCTGCATCCCAAAGCGTTTGGGTTGTTGTATTTTCATTATCATTTGTTTCCATATATTTTTAAATTTCTTCTCTAAATGCCTGGTTGACCCATTCATTCTTTAGTAGGGTGTTCTTTAACCTCCATGCTTTTGGAGGTTTTCCAGGCTTTTTCCTGTGGTTGATTTCAAGCTTCATAGCATTGTGGTCCGAAAGTATGCATGGTATGATCTCAATTCTTGTATACTTATGAAGGACTGTTTTGTGACCCAGTGTGTGATCTATCTTGGAGAATGTTCCATGTGCACTCGAGAAGAAAGTATATTCTGTTGCTTTGGGATGCAGAGTTCTAAATATATCTGTGAAGTCCATCTGATCCAATGTATCATTCAGGGCCCTTGTTTTTTTATTGATCCTGTGTCTAGATGATCTATCCATTGTTGTAAGTGGGGTATTAAAGTCCCCTGCAATTACCACATTCTTATCAATAAGGTTGCTTATGTTTGTGAGTAATTGTTTTATATATTTGGGGGCTCCCGTATTCGGCGCATAGACATTTATATTGTTAGCTCTCCCTGATGGGTAAACCCCGTAATTATTATATAATTCCCTTCTTCATCTCTTGTTACAGCCTTTAATTTAAAGTCTGGTTTGTCTGATTAAGTATGGCTACTCCAGCTTTCTTTTTTTTTTTTTTTTTTTTTTTTTTTCTGAAATTTATTGACAAATTGGTTTCCATACAACACCCAGTGCTCATCCCAAAAGGTGCCCTCCTCAATACCCATCACCCACCCTCTCCTCCCTCCCACCCCCCATCAACCCTCAGTTTGTTCTCAGTTTTTAACAGTCTCTTATGCTTTGGCTCTCTCCCATTCTAACCTCTTTTTTTTTTTTTTTTTCCTTCCCCTCCCCCATGGGTTCCTGGTAAGTTTCTCAGGATCCACATAAGAGTGAGACCATATGGTATCTGTCTTTCTCTGTATGGCTTATTTCACTTAGCATCACACTCTCCAGTTCCATCCACGTTGCTACAAAAGGCCATATTTCATTTTTTCTCATTGCCATGTAATATTCCATTGTGTATATAAACCACAATTTCTTTATCCATTCATCAGTTGATGGACTTTTAGGCTCTTTCCATAATTTGGCTATTGTTGAGAGTGCTGCTATGAACATTGGGGTACAAGTGGCCCTATGCATCAGTGCTCCTGTATCCCTTGGATAAATTCCTAGCAGTGCTATTGCTGGGTCATAGGGTAGGTCTATTTTTAATTTTCTGAGGAACCTCCACACTGCTTTCCAGAGCGGCTGCACCAATTTGCATTCCCACCAACAGTGCAAGAGGGTTCCCGTTTCTCCACATCCTCTCCAGCATCTATAGTCTCCTGATTTGTTCATTTTGGCCACTCTGACTGGCGTGAGGTGATACCTGAGTGTGGTTTTGATTTGTATTTCCCTGATAAGGAGCGACGCTGAACATCTTTTCATGTGTCTGTTGGCCATCCGGATGTCTTCTTTAGAGAAGTGTCTATTCATGTTTTCTGCCCATTTCTTCACTGGGTTATTTGTTTTTCGGGTGTGGAGTTTGGTGAGCTCTTTATAGATTTTGGATACTAGCCCTTTGTCCGATATGTCATTTGCAAATATCTTTTCCCATTCCGTTGGTTGCCTTTTAGTTTTGTTGGTTGTTTCCTTTGCTGTGCAGAAGCTTTTTATCTTCATAAGGTCCCAGTAATTCACTTTTGCTTTTAATTCCCTTGCCTTTGGGGATGTGTCGAGTAAGAGATTGCTACGGCTGAGGTCAGAGAGGTCTTTTCCTGCTTTCTCCTCTAAGGTTTTGATGGTTTCCTGTCTCACATTTAGGTCCTTTATCCATTTTGAGTTTATTTTTGTGAATGGTGTGAGAAAGTGGTCTAGTTTCAACCTTCTGCATGTTGCTGTCCAGTTCTCCCAGCACCATTTGTTAAAGAGGCTGTCTTTTTTCCATTGGATGTTCTTTCCTGCTTTGTCAAAGATGAGTTGGCCATACGTTTGTGGGTCTAGTTCTGGGGTTTCTATTCTATTCCATTGGTCTATGTGTCTGTTTTGGTGCCAATACCATGCTGTCTTGATGATGACAGCTTTGTAGTAGAGGCTAAAGTCTGGGATTGTGATGCCTCCTGCTTTGGTCTTCTTCAAAATTCCTTTGGCTATTCGGGGCCTTTTGTGGTTCCATATGAATTTTAGGATTGCTTGTTCTAGTTTCGAGAAGAATGCTGGTGCAATTTTGATTGGGATTGCATTGAATGTGTAGATAGCTTTGGGTAGTATTGACATTTTGACAATATTTATTTTTCCAATCCATGAGCAGGGAATGTCTTTCCATTTCTTTAAATCTTCTTCAATTTCCTTCAGAAGCTTTCTATAGTTTTCAGCATACAGATCCTTTACATCTTTGGTTAGATTTATTCCTAGGTATTTTATGCTTCTTGGTGCAATTGTGAATGGGATCAGTTTCTTTATTTGTCTTTCTGTTGCTTCATTATTAGTGTATAAGAATGCAACTGATTTCTGTACATTGATTTTGTAGCCTGCAACTTTGCTGAATTCCTGTATCAGTTCTAGCAGACTTTTGGTGGAGTCTATCGGATTTTCCATGTATAATATCATGTCATCTGCAAAAAGCGAAAGCTTGACTTCATCTTTGCCAATTTTGATGCCTTTGATTTCCTTTTGTTGTCTGATTGCTGATGCTAGAACTTCCAGCACTATGTTAAACAGCAGCGGTGAGAGTGGGCATCCTTGTCGTGTTCCTGATCTCAGGGAAAAAGCTTTCAGTTTTTCCCCGTTGAGGATGATGTTAGCTGTGGGCTTTTCATAAATGGCTTTTATGATCTTTAAGTATGTTCCTTCTATCCCGACTTTCTCAAGGGTTTTTATTAAGAAAGGGTGCTGGATTTTGTCGAAGGCCTTTTCTGCATCGATTGACAGGATCATATGGTTCTTCTCTCTTTTTTTGTTAATGTGATGTATCACGTTGATTGATTTGCGAATGTTGAACCAGCCCTGCATCCCAGGAATGAATCCCACTTGATCATGGTGAATAATTCTTTTTATATGCCGTTGAATTCGATTTGCTAGTATCTTATTGAGAATTTTTGCATCCATATTCATCAGGGATATTGGCCTGTAGTTCTCTTTTTTTACTGGGTCTCTGTCTGGTTTAGGAATCAAAGTAATACTGGCTTCATAGAATGAGTCTGGAAGTTTTCCTTCCCTTTCTATTTCTTGGAATAGCTTGAGAAGGATAGGTATTATCTCTGCTTTAAACGTCTGGTAGAACTCCCCTGGGAAGCCATCTGGTCCTGGACTCTTATTTGTTGGGAGATTTTTGATAACCGATTCAATTTCTTCGCTGGTTATGGGTCTGTTCAAGCTTTCTATTTCCTCCTGATTGAGTTTTGGAAGCGTGTGGGTGTTCAGAAATTCGTCCATTTCTTCCAGGTTGTCCAATTTGTTGGCATATAAGTTTTCATAGTATTCCCTGATAATTGTTTGTATCTCTGAGGGATTGGTTGTAATAATTCCATTTTCATTCATGATTTTATCTATTTGGGTCATCTCCCTTTTCTTTTTGAGAAGCCTGGCTAGAGGTTTGTCAATTTTGTTTATTTTTTCAAAAAACCAACTCTTGGTTTCGTTGATCCTCTCTACAGTTTTTTTAGTTTCTATATTGTTTATTTCTGCTCTGATCTTTATTATTTCTCTTCTTCTGCTGGGCTTAGGCTGCCTTTGCTGTTCTGCTTCTAGTTCCTTTAGGTGTGCTGTTAGATTTTGTATTTGGGATTTTTCTTGTTTCTTGAGATAGGCCTGGATTGCAATGTATTTTCCTCTCAGGACTGCCTTTGCTGCGTCCCAAAGCGTTTGGATTGTTGTATTTTCATTTTCGTTTGTTTCCATATATTTTTTAATTTCTTCTCTAATTGCCTGGTTGACCCACTCATTCGTTAGTAGGGTGTTCTTTAACCTCCATGCTTTTGGAGGTTTTCCAGACTTTTTCCTGTGGTTGATTTCAAGCTTCATGGCATTGTGGTCTGAAAGTAAGCATGGTATAATTTCAATTCTTGTAAACTTATGAAGGGCTGTTTTGTGACCCAGTATATGATCTATCTTGGAGAATGTTCCATGTGCACTCGAGAAGAAAGTATATTCTGTTGCTTTGGGATGCAGAGTTCTAAATATATCTGTCAAGTCCATCTGATCCAATGTATCATTCAGGGCCCTTGTTTCTTTATTGACCGTGTGTCTAGTTGATCTATCCATTTCTGTAAGTGGTGTATTAAAGTCCCCTGCAATTACCACATTCTTATCAATAAGGTTGCTTATGTTTATGAGTAATTGTTTTATATATTTGGGGGCTCCGGTATTCGGTGCATAGACATTGATAATTGTTAGCTCTTCCTGATGGATAGACCCTGTAACTATTATATAATGTCCTTCTTCATCTCTTGTTACAGCCTTTAATTTAAAGTCTAGTTTGTCTGATATAAGTATGGCTACTCCAGCTTTCTTTTGGCTTCCAGTCGCATGATAAATAGTTCTCCATCCCCTCACTCTCAATCTAAAGGTGTCCTCAGGTCTAAAATGAGTCTCTTGTAGACAGCAAATAGATGGGTCTTGTTTTTTTATCCATTCTGATACCCTATGTCTTTTGGTTGGCGCATTTAATCCATTTACATTCAGTGTTATTATAGAAAGATACGGGTTTAGAGTCATTGTGATGTCTGTATGTTTTATGCTTATAGTGATGTCTCTGGGACTTTGTCTCACAGGGTCCCCCTTAGGATCTCTTGTAGGGCTGGTTTAGTGGTGACAAATTCCTTCAGTTTTTGTTTGTTTGGGAAGACCTTTATCTCTCCTTCTATTCTAAATGACAGACTTGCTGGATAAAGGATTCTTGGCTGCATATTTTTTCTGTCTAGCACCCTGAAAATCTCGTGCCAATTCTTTCTGGCCTGCCAAGTTTCAAAAGAGAGATCAGTCACGAGTCTTATAGGTCTCCCTTTATATGTGAGGGCACGTTTACCCCTTGCTGCTTTCAGAATTTTCTCTTTATCCTTGTATTTTGCCAGTTTCACTATGATATGTCGTGCAGAAGATCGATTCAAGTTACGTCTGAAGGGAGTTCTCTGTGCCTCTTGGATTTCAATGCCTTTTTCCTTCCCCAGTTCAGGGAAGTTCTCAGCTATTATTTCTTCAAGTACCCCTTCAGCACCTTTCCCTCTCTCTTCCTCCTCTGGGATACCAATTATGCGTATATTATTTCTTTTTAGTGTATCACTTAATTCTCTAATTTTCCCCTCATACTCCTGGATTTTTTTATCTCTCTTTTTCTCAGCTTCCTCTTTTTCCATAACTTTATCTTCTAGTTCACCTATTCTCTCTTCTGCCTCTTCAAGCCGAGCTGTGGTGGTTTCCATTTTGTTATGCATTTCGTTTAAAGCGTTTTTCAGCTCCTCGTGACTGTTCCTTAGTCCCTTGATCTCTGTAGCAAGAGATTCTCTGCTGTCCTGTATACTGTTTTCAAGCCCAGCGATTAATTTTATGACTATTATTCTAAATTCACTTTCTGTTATATTATTTAAATCCTTTTTGATCAGCTCATTAGCTGTTGCTATTTCCTGGAGATTCTTCTGAGGGGAGTTCTTCCGCTTGGTCATTTTGGATAGTCCCTGGCGTGGTGAGGACCTGCAGGGCACTTCCCCTGTGCTGTGGTGTATACCTGGAGTTGGTGGGCGGGGCCGCAGTCAGACCTGATGTCTGCCCCCAGCCCACCGCTGGGGCCACAGTCAGACTGGTGTGTGCCTTCTCTTCCCCTCTCCTAGGGGCGGGATTCACTGTGGGGTGGTGTGGCTCATCTGGGTTACTTGCACCCTGCCAGGCTTGTGATGCTGGGGATCTGGCGTATTAGCTGGGGTGGGTAGGCAAGGTGCTCGGGGGCAGGAGGGGCAGGCTTAGATCGCTTCTCCTTAGGTGATCCACTTCAGGAGGGGCCCTGTGGCAGCGGGAGGGAGTCAGATCCGCTGCCGGAGGTTTGGCTCCGCAGAAGCGCAGAGTTGGGTGTTTGCGCGGAGCGAGCAAGTTCCCTGGCAGGAACCGGTTCCCTTTGGGATTTCGGCTGGGGGATGGGCGGGGGAAATGGCGCTGGCGAGCACCTTTGTTCCCCACCAAACTGAGCTCTGTTGTCAGGGGGCTCAGCAGCTCTCCCTCCCTTTGTCCTCCAGCCTTCCCGCTTTCCGAGCAGAGCTGTTAATTTCTGACCTCCCAGACGCTAAGTCGCGCTTGCTGTCGGAACACAGTCCGCCCGGCCCCTCCGCTTTTGCAAGCCCGACTCGGGGGCTCTGCTTGGCCGGCGAGCCGCCCCTCCGCCCCGGCTCCCTCCCGCCAGTCCGTGGAGCGCGCACCGCCTCGCCGCCCTTCCTACCCTCTTCCATGGGCCTCTCGTCTGCGTTTGGCTCCGGCGACTCTGTTCTGCTAATCCTCTGGCGGTTTTCTGGGTTATTTAGGCAGGTGTAGATGGAATCTAAGTGATCAGCAGGACGTGCGGTGAGCCCAGCGTCCTCCTAAGCCGCCATCTTGCCGCTATTTCCTACTCCAGCTTTCTTTTGACTTGCAGTAGCATGATAAATAGTTCTCCATCCCCTCACTTTCTTTTTTTTTTTTTTTTTTAATTTTTTTTCAACGTTTATTTATTTTTGGGACAGAGAGAGACAGAGCATGAACGGGGGAGGGGCAGAGAGAGAGGGAGACACAGAATCGGAAACAGTCTCCAGGCTCTGAGCCATCAGCCCAGAGCCTGACGTGGGGCTCGAACTCACAGACCGCGAGATCGTGAACTGGCTGAAGTCGGACGCTTAACCGACTGCGCCACCCAGGCGCCCCCATCCCCTCACTTTCAATCTGAAGGTGTCCTCAGGTCTAAAATGAGTCTCATGTAGACAGCAAATAGATGGGTCTTGTTTTTTTATCCATTCTGATACCCTGTCAAAGACTTATATTTTAGATGAAGGGTTTCACATTGCTCTTTCATGACTTAAGAAGATAAACCATCTTGGGCCGCCTGGGTGGCTCAGTCGGTTAAGTGTCCGACTTCAGCTCAGGTCATGCTCTCATGGTCCATGGGTTCGAGCCCCACGTCGGGCTCTGTGCTGACAGCTCGGAGCCTGGAGCCTGCTTCAGCTTCTGTGTCTCCCTCTCTCTCTGGCCCTCCCCCGTTCATGCTCTGTCTCTCTCTGTCTCAAAAATAAATAAACATTAAAAAAAATTATAAAAAAAAGAAGATAAACCATCTTACTAAATGAGGTCTTTAAGAACATCCCCCTCCTGCTGTCCACGATGTAAGTATTATGTGAAAGCAGTTTAGGGATGGTATAGATACAGTGGGAGTGTGGGGAATAGGTTATTCAAGCTCTCCTTTGAGAAAGGAAAGAGAATTACATAATTACTCAAACAGAGCTCAAATTGATATAAAAGAATAGAAAGGACAATAAAGTACAAATTCAGCAAAAGTAGGTCAAGTTTACCCTTTGTCTTTTGAGATAACTGGTCTGTCTTAGTCTTATTAATTATTCTGTCTTTGTAAGCAAGTTACAGTGTGATTGAATTTCAGAAATAAGTTTGATTTGGTCAAAGTTACATCTTCTAGCATGCATCCTTAAATAACATTTTCACTTTATAATAGTTACTATTAACCTAATCATTTGGAATATTTGTTGAGCAAATGAATAATTATTATAAGAACTACCTATAAAGTAAGTAGTTTCGTTAATAGGGATATACTGTCTTCTTATTTGAGACACTTGTAAGTGAGTTAAAGGAGCTCAAAACTTCACTGTTGCAAAGGCAATTTGATTCTTATATGTAGGAGCACAAAGTTGTCTAAGTCATGTGATTTAGGGAACACTGGTAAGGAGTTTTGCCTCAAATGCATACCCTTTGTAGGCCAGTGTTACTCAGAATTTGTACAGTTGGAAGTTACTTCCTTTGTTCTAGTAAAAACACAAATTTGAGAGAGGGTAGCTAGAACATTGAACCTTACCAGTCTTTTGTATCATAGGGTAAATGAGTATAACGGACTATTTATGAATTTAGGTTCAGAGCCCAGAATAAGAGACAAGTAGGAGAAAAACCTAAAAGTGAAACTGAGGAGTGCCAAAGAAATGTATCTCTATTCAAGTTGTTTCTGATTGTATTGCTTTCACCAAGATGCATTCCTGGGAGGCAGGCTTTTTACTATATGTGTATCTGTTCAGCATTGTGGTTGCTAAAAAGAACAAGGGAATGAGGCAAAAGAGGATCTGCGTTTCAGTTATAGCCCATCACTTAAATCCCTTGAGCCTCTGTTTTCTTGATTCTACAACAGACATATAACATATAGCACTCTGCACCTCACTGAATTGATGTGAACATGCTTTCAAATCTGTAATGTTTTCTGTAGACTCATTCTCTTTTCTTTTTTTGTGTTTCTCTCTTCTTTAGTGTTCTGTTCTTCAGGTTTTTTGTGTGGTTTCAGGGAAGTGGTGACTGCTGGGCTGGCTGATCATGCTGCAGTCTCAGGGCTCTCTGCTGCCCACTCCCTCATGTTGCCTCTGTTACCCTCACACTAGACTGCTCCCAATTTCCAAAACCCTCCTTCTTTTTCTGGTCTCTGAACACCACATACTTTTCTTATCATCTACAATTTCCTTTCAACGCCCTCTATTGTGTAGTTAACTGCTACTCTTTCCTCAAATCTGTCATAAAGAGAATTAAGGAGTCACAGTTCAGTAAGTTTATGCCCTGATGAGCCATTTCTTCTCCAAACACAGAGAAATAGTAGAAAAAATATTAAAGAAGAGAGAGAGGGAAAGTAAAAGAAATAACAAGGCTTCAAAGCAAGAGACATATCACTATGGATCCAAACAAGAGGGGGGCAGGACCAGAAGCACCCCAGTGCTCCAAGGCAGAACATATCAGTGAAACTGAGAAGCAATAGGCTGTGCTTTACTTTCTTTCTTTTTTTTTTCAATATATGAAGTTTATTGTCAAATTGGTTTCCATACAACACCCAGTGCTCATCCCAAAAGGTGCCCTCCTCAATACCCATCACCCATCCTCCCTGCCCACCCACCCCCCATCAACCCTCAGTTTGTTCTAACTTTTTAAGAGTCTCTTATCCTTTGGCTCTCTCCCACTCTAACCTCCTTTTTTTTTTTCCTTCCCCTTCCCCATGGGTTCCTGTTAAGTTTCTCAGGATCCATATAAGAGTGAACACATATGGTATCTGTCTTTCTCTGTATGGCTTATTTCACTTAGCATCACACTCTCCAGTTCCATCCACGTTGCTACAAAGGGCCATATTTCATTCTTTCTCATTGCCACATAGTACTCCACTGTGTATATAAACTACGATTTCTTTATCCATTCATCAGGTGATGGACATTTAGGCTCTTTCCATAATTTGGCTATTGTTGAGAGTGCTGCTATAAACATTGGGGTACAAGTGCCCCTATGCATCAGTACTCCTGTATCCCTTGGGTAAATCCCTAGCAGTGCTACTGCTGAGTCATAGGGTAGGTCTATTTTTAATTTTTTGAGGAACCTCCACACTAACCTCTTTTTTGTGCTCTGCTTTCATCTGGAGGTATAGTGTTGAGAAAACTGGGAGACCGGGGACAGAGGGGGACACTGATTTCTGACATGGAACTAAACCAAGACTACTTCTGGCTCAGGAACTAGACCTATTTCTAGACTGGATCCCAAGGGGACAGGTGGGGAAAGGCTATAGATACGGAGGAGTGAGCATACAGACACACGTGCCAGTGTGTGCACACATACACAGAGCCCTAAATATGTAAAAGGAACTATAATTTTTAGAAAAACTTAGAAGAGGATATCCTTATGCACTTAAGAGTTGAAAAATATTTCTTCAATAAGCAAAGAAAGCATGAGCCATAAAAGATTGATAAATTTAACTGAATTAGAATAAAATATCTCTGTTCAACCAAGGCAACAATCCCAAAGCCACAGAGGGTAGAAACAAGTCCAATGGTCATTGGTCAAGTTGGATAAATATGTGATATACATACGATAGAATACTGCATAGCCGTTAAAATAAATGAACTAAAGCCATATGTTATAACACGGGTAAATCTCAGCATATAGTGGTGAGTGGAAAAAAGGAAATTTCTGTAGGATTTATTCACTATATTTATAAAGAACATTGAAACATGCAAAATAAAACTATCTACAGTTTAGGGACACTTATATGTGTACTACTGGCATAAAAACATAGCACTTGTTCAAAATGAAAAAACAAAAACAAAAACAAAAAAGCAAAAGGTCAACTTCTTTGGTCACCCTCCTAGCTCTAGATGCCCTAATATCTGTATACAGTAATAGCAATTAGAAATTGTCATATGATGTCATATGTCATATGATGATTTACTCAGTTGCCTTCTCTACTAAACTGTGACTTGCTTAAGGGAGAAACCATGTGCTATTTGATTGTTTTCTCAGTGTCTACTGTGTTCTCTGTAGTTAGGTTGGCTACTTAGCTGGGTTTTGGTCTGCTCACTTGCTTATTCTCTGTCTTGGTCCAGACCTTGAAGGAATTTATAATGTTGCATCATTGTGTAGGCAGTCAGTACGCTGTAATCGGATAAATCAATTAATAAGCGGGATAATGTCAGAAAACATAATTCATTGGCTCTGTTTTTAGGTGGTCTTAATGTATTAGCTACTTTGGAGGAAAGGAGGGTAGTGTTATCAATTAGGCTCTAGAATCTGTCGATTCTAGTTCTCTTCTCTATTCATTTCCCTCAGGGTGGACAGTGTTCCTGTGGCCGGTGTTAGTGCCTCAAAGCCTGAGAGACAGAAGTGGAGCCAGGTTGGGCCTGAAGGGGATTAGGAAGGGCAGCATTTCAGAAAGAGACTGAGCTGCTGTAGAAAGAAAATAATCCGAGAGGATAGGTGGCTTCCACTAGAGAAGCCCTTGGATGCAGAATGCAGTATTTATAAATTATAAATTAAATATCATTACATATCTGTCTAACACAGAGATTACAAAAAAATATTCACCTTCTAGTAGCTCTAAAAATAATGATTTTCAGGGGCACCTGGGTGGCTTAGTGGGTTAAGTGTCTGATTCTTGGTTTCAGCTCAGGTCATGATCTCAATGTTCATGAGTTCAAGCCTCACATCAGACTCCGTGCTGACAGCATGAAACCAGCTTTGGATTTTTTGTCTCCCTCTCTCTCTGTCCCTCCCCCAACCATGCTTGCACACACTCTCTCTCTTAAAAATAAATAAACTTTTTTTTTTTTTTTAAAAAAAGACAGTTTAAAAAATAATAAAATGATTTTTCAAACAAATTGGGAATGCAGGGGTTCAGTGACAGGATTTATTTTTAACACCAGGAAAAATTGAGTTGCAAGGCTGCAAGTCTTTGAGGATAAAGTTACTCATCCCCAAATATGAAAGAGAAGGATAATAGGAAGGCCTCCCCTGAAGCTTTGTGAGGAAAATTAATAAATAATGATAAAGTAAAAAATTTTGGAAACTCTACATGTGTCTGAGCCAGGAGTGAGGATTGTTTTGATTCAACCAGGTTTTCGGTCTTTTCTTGCAAACTCGATGCCAATCACTATTATCCAAACACATTAATAAACTGCTCTTTTTTTTTTTTCTTGATGGGTGTTTATTACAGAGTGACTAGAACAGAATATCAGATGTGTAGACATTGGTTTTGGATACACAGAAAAAGGATTGTAAAAAGGTGCAAAACTAACATGATATGCATGATTCCTTATACAGCAAATAACTCTGGAACTCTGAGCTAGCTGCTCCAGAAACAAAAGATCAGTAGAAGCACTATTCCTCCTGTTCTTGGACAGACCCTCATCGAGGCAGGAGAGTAGATATGACACATGACATTATCATGCATTGTAAGGGCTATATTTGAATAGATGTTTGAACAATTGTGGGATGCTAACACTTGTATTAGTAGAAGTCTTTAGAATTGCAGTGTCATTTAATAGAGGGAGGGACATGGGGAATTCAGCATTTTTGATTTGTCAAGGGAAGCTGGGATTTTGCCAGCCTTCCTAATTTTACCTAATGTCTACAAGAGGTTAATTAGGTTTTAGACCCCAAATGAATCAAATTAGGGTTACATTATTTTACATAGGAAGAGCCTAAAGATCTCTGATATTATGACTCTCTTGAGGGCTAACACAGTATTATAGACAAATACTATATTTGAAAGCAGAGGTATGTATAAGAGTGCAATAGAAATGGTAGGCATTCAATGTTGATTGTGTAGCGAATTCAATGCAAAAATGTATTTTTTAAGCTCTTCCAAATAACAAGAAGAAAAAAAAATTCCTACGTGGAACTAAAACTGTTGATTCTGTGATCTTGTTCTCACATTTTTCCTGTGTGATAACTGGCAAAACGGAAATGAAATGAGGACACCCAGCATGCCTTTAAAAATTAACTTTTTAATTACCACGTTATTATATGTGCCTGGTAGAAAATTTCAAACAATACAAAACCCAGAGTACCCTTTCCCACCTACCCACTCCTTCTGGGATCTCCAGTTCAACTTCTTAGGTTAATCACTGTTGGGAGATACCGCCTCTGAAGGCAGAAAACTCAGTGGAATCCTCTTTCATCATTTACTAGCTGTGTGACGTTGGCCAAATCTCTTAACATCTCTGAGCCTTAGTTTTTACATTTGTAAGGGAGATTATATCAGAACCTGTCTCACAGAGTTGTCACAAACGTTAAATGAGGTCATATATAGAAAGAGCTTACATCAATATGAGGGCATATTTACTGAAATGTACTTCATTCTTTTTAATGGCTGTATAGTATTCTGTTGTATGAATGCTCCATAATTTATTTTAATTAGTTCCCAGATGATAGAATTATGCTTATTTCCTTTATTTTCATTTAGTAAAGTGATAGTGAACCTCCTTGCACATGTAATTTTTTAGAATAGTCTAAACTTACCAGTTTGATAAATTCCAGAAATGGAATTTTTGTGTCAAAGGGTATGAGTGTTTTAAGTTTTGTTAGATTGCCAAAGTCAACCTTACTTTTTGAGAAGATTACAATTTGATGACTTCCTGATTTCAAGTTGCAAAACCAGCTTTCATAATTTACTCCAGTTCTGTAAGAGAACTGAACTTGATGTTTTTGTCATTCCTAGGTTTTGCCATCAAAGATTTTTGGAAGTTTCGCCTTATTTACTCAACTAGATTTTTAACTCCCTTTGGGCAGAGGTTATATCAAAAGATGTTTAATCACAGGGCCTGATACAGTATTAGACACTTAGCAGGTGATCGCATATTATTGGTTGATTCATATAGACACAGTAGGAAGTCAAGATTTCCAGGAGGATAGCTTTGAGATACATCCAGTTTACCAACCAAAGAACAATGTCAGGCTTTTGCAAGAATTACATTTACTAAGGAATGAAAGTTAATGGCAACTGTATACCTAGAGAGCTACCTTATGTAGACTGTAGTGAATATGTGTGTGTGCACATGCAAATGTGTGTGTGTATTTGTGCAAGTGGTCTGGTGGGCAAGGGGGTGGGGTGAAGAGGGAATAGTTCCAAAGGGCAAAACTCAGAAGCTCATAGCCCATCTTAAGCAAACGTGTAATGACAACAAAGTGTCCCAGGTTATACAAATATAGAGTGACAGCCACAAACGGAAGGAAGTTTCATGTAGCGGCTGGTTCTCCACTGTTTTGTGGGGCACATTGTCTCCCATGAGTCAGAACTATCAACAGGGTCTTTTGAAGATGTTCAATGAACTATTCTGGGATTAGAGACAGAAGGAAGGCAAGATGTGTACGTAAGCAAAAAGAGACTCTTCAGACTGCTTCAGACTCTTCAAGTGGAGTCTGAATCCCAAAGCATGTGTCCCTTTCTCTTAGTTTGTATTTTTTCTTTACAGTTGGTCACTAAGGTTTTACTAGCTAAGGATTCCTAACATATATTGATCTTCCCCAGAAAAATTTCCAACAGTCTGCTTTGAGGACGGATTAGAGGCAAGTAACTCTTCCTCCTGAGGATGTTGCAAATCACAGTTTACCCAAAATGGAATGTCCCAAGCAGCAAAGGAAGGACAGAAGGTGACAAAATGCTGAGAGTAGTAAAATCTGGCTCTTAATCATGGATGCTTCCAGTTATCCAAAAAGTAGGGGGAAAAAACCCAACTGGAATTTACATCATATAGAATAATCTCATACAAGAAAAAAAGGCATAAGGAGTAAAAAACAGAAAAGAGTTCTGATTTTTATGAATTAAGGGTAACATATTTTTAAAGGTCAGCTTTTCCTCCTATCCCTGGGTCTGTTTCAAGGACCCACATTTCTTATTCACCAAAGAGAGATGAACTCCAGCTTTCTCTTGGTGAAAGCTTCATGGAGGATGTGATATTGCACTGACATCTAAAGGCTCAGTAGAACAGCTGAGTATGGGAGGAAAGCATGTACAGACACAGGCAGGAAAGCATAAAGACTTTGGGGAAGGGCTGGGTGAAGTTTAGACTATCTGAATACAAGTAAGTAGCAACAAGACTAGAAAAGGTATCTGGTTCCAGACCATGAACAGAAAACTAGAAAAGAGAATTTGAACTTTATTTATAAGGCATGAGGTGGCTTTGATGATATGTAAGAAAGTTAAGTAGGTAAGAGGATGATCAACATGACAGTGTAATATTCGGATGATGGGGAGATGGGAAGGACTGAAGTAGGAGGACCACAAGTGCCTTCTCATGTGACTACGTAACTGGGAGCCTCTCAGTGGGTCTGCACGAAGGCCATATCTGTGGGAAGAAGAATGAGGCACCCGATACGAAAAACATTGCAGAGGCTTGGAGACTGGCCAATGTGAGGGGTTAGAGAGTCAGAAGGTTTAAAAGTGACTTTGAAGTTGGTCATGGTTCTGTGGGGAACAGATGCTATCATTAACAGCTAGAAGAAGACCAGAAGTCAGGAAAAGGAGATTTGACGTGGGAAATTAATTCAGTTTTAGATAAGCAGGAATTTTGGAAAGGATAAATAAGAACCAAACGGTCCTTTAAGGAACCTTGAAGATAGAGACGTTGAGTGTAAGAAGAGAACTGATGCGACAAGGGTCTTGATGGTGCAGGGTTAGACTAAGAGAACGAGAGTAGGGATTTGATTCAGGAAGGAAGAGAAATTTTTGGCCTTGGGCAGGAGGAAAAGAGAGAAAGTAGCTAAAAAAACAGAAAAACACAAATATTTTGAGGTGGGTAAGATGGAAGTTAATGAAGCGACTCGACATTGTCAGCTTAGTAGAAGATGAGGTAGCTTGTGGAGCGTGAGAGCCACGTCAGGGGCTCAAGGAGAGTAGATTTTGTTTAACCTCATGTAGACTTGACAGGTGTTCAGCATGAGATGAATATAAATGACTGAGTAGCATGAGAAGCATGGGCTTTTTGGAAAGCCTCACCCTGTTCCATGCCACATACCACACCCATAATCTACCCCTGTGTGGCCGCAGAGGAGGCTCAGGACAAAAGCAGGTAGATCAATACAAGTCCTGTCCCCACTATGGAGAGTGGGGAGCACCCGTCTTTCTGATAACTGCTGATGTTAATGGGGGGAGGGTGCTGGTTACATACCAGGCACTGTGTGCGTGCTCCTTACCTTATCTCATTGCATCATCCTCACATCAACCCTATGAGGAAGGTATTCTATTACACTCCTCAGCGATCTCAAATAACTCATCCAAGGTCACACCACCTATAACTGTCAGAGTCACTCTTCAATTTAGGTCTGCCAGGTTTTGGAGGCCATTCTCTTAGCCATGCTGCCTGGGAGCAAGACAGTAGTGTCCTCGTCACTTAGGACAGGATCTTAGACAAGGTCAGGAATAAGATGGCATCTAGCCAGACTGCAGGCCAAGCAGGCAACCCCTCTGGCTTGCTTTGACATTATGCACCTGGCACCTGACTTCAGGACATTGACTCTTGCTCTAAGGCACACTCCCAGTCTAGTCAAGCTGCGCCTTTTCTCAGGTTCCTTCATATCACTTCCAAAGTGAAAATTAAAAAAAAGAAAAAAAGCAACTGTTAAACACCCATTTGCAATCAGTTAGAAGTCATCAAAGCATGTATATTTCTCTCCTCATAGCAAAAAGAAAAATAACCTTTGGTATCTAGACTGTGCTTGAGAAAGCTGACCACCATGTTTCCCACTTTTTGTTTCTTCCTGCATCTGTCAGGGTTCATCAGCTCTTCAGGAGCAGGAGGTGTGGCTCAGTGGCTAAATGCTTGAGCTCTGTGACCAGAAATACAATTTTAACATCTGCAGAAGAAAACACTATCTGGGTGGAAAGTCTGCAGAACTAGGAGGAAGGATGAAAATCTGCTGTAAGGGCTTCGGAAAAGGCATGTCATAGGCATGTGACTGGCCAGTCATTTATTTTATTTTGTTACTATTTTTCTTAAATGTTTCTTTTTTGAGAGAGAGAGAGAGAGAGAGAGAGAGAGAGAGAATCTTTTTTTTATTTAACTTTATTTTTTATTTTTTAAAATTTACATCCAAAATTAGTTAGTATATAGTGAAACAATGATTTCAGTAGATTCCTTAATGCCCCTTATCCATTTAGCCCATCCTGCCTCCCACAACCCCTCCAGCAACCCTCAGTTTGTTCTCCATATTTATGAGTCTCTTTTGTTTTGTCCCCCTCCCTGTTTTTATATTATTTTTGTTTCCCTTCCCTTATGTTCATCTGTTTTGTCTCTTAAAGTCCTCATATGTGTGAAGTCATATGATTTTTCTCTTTCTCTGACTAATTTCACTTAACATAATACCCTCCAGTTCCATCCATGTAGTTGCAAATGGCAAGATTTCATTCTTTTTGATTGCCGAGTAATACTCCATTGTATATATATACCACATTTTCTTTATCCATTCATACATCGATGGACATTTGGGCTCTTTCCATACTTTGTCTATTGTTGATAGTGCTGCTATAAACATGGGGGTCCGTGTGTCCCTTCGAAACAGCACATCTGTATCCCTTGGATAAATGCCTAGTAGTGCAGTTGCTGGGTCATTGGGTAGTTCTATTTTTAGTTTTTTGAGGAACCTCCATACTGTTTTCCAGAGTGGCTGCACCAGCTTGCATTCCCACCAACAAAGCAAAAGAGATCCTCTTTCTCTGCATCCTTGCCAACATCTGTTGTTGTCTGAGTTGTTAATTTTAGCCATTCTGACAGGTGTAAGGTAGTATCTTACTGTGGTTTTGATTTGTATTTCCCTGATGATGAGTGATGTTGAGCATTTTTTTATGTGTCGGTTGGCCATCTGGATGTCTTCTTTGGAGAAGTGTCTAGTCATGTCTTTTGCCCATTTCTTCACTGGATTATTTGTTTTTTGGGTGTTGAGTTTGATAAGTTCTTTGTAGATTTTGGATACTAACCCTTTATCTGATATGTCATTTGCAAATATCTTCTCCCATTCCGTCGGTTGCCTTTTAGTTTTGCTGATTGTTTCCTTCGCTGTGCAGAAGCTTTTAATTTTGATGAGGCCCCGGTAGTTCATTTTTGCTTTTGTTTCCCTTGCCTCCGGAGATGTGTTGAGTAAGAAATTGCTGTGGGCAAGATCAAAGAGGTTTTTGCCTGCTTTCTCCTCGAGGATTTTGATGGCTTCCTGTCTTACATTTAGGTCTTTCATCCATTTTGAGTTTATTTTTATGTATGGTGTAAGAAAGTGGTCCAGGTTCATTCTTCTGCATGTCGCTGTCCAGTTTTCCCAACACCACTTGCTGAAGAGACTGTCTTTATTCCATTGGATATTCTTTCCTGCTTTGTCAAAGATTAGTTGGCCATACATTTGTGGGTCCATTTCTGGGTCCTCTATTCTCTTCCATTGATCTAAGTGTTTGTTTTTGTGCCAGTGCCATACTATCTTGATGATTACAGCTTTGTAGTATAGCTTGAAGTCTGGGATTGTGATACCTCCAGCTTTGGTTTTCTTTTTCAAGATTGCTTTGCCTATTCAGGGTCTTTTCTGGTTCCATACAAATTTTAGGATTATTTGTTCTAGCTCTGTGAAGAATACTGATGTTACTTTGATAGGGATCGCATTGAATATGTAGATTGCTTTGGGTAGGATCGACATTTTCACAGTATTTGTTCTTCCTATCCAGGAGCATGGAATCTTTTTCCATTTCTTTGTGTCTTCTTCAATTTCTTTCATCAGCTTTCTATAGTTTTCTGTGTATAGATTTTTCACCTTTTTGGTTAGATTTATTCCTAGGTATTTTATGGGTTTTGGTGCAATTGTAAATGGGATTGATTCCTTGATTTCTCTTTCTGTTGCTTCATTGTTGGTGTTCAGAAATGCAACCGATTTCTACACATTGATTTTATATCCTGCAACTTTGCTGAATTCATGAATCAGTTCTAGCACTTTTTTGGTGGAAACTTTTGGGTTTTCCATATAAAGTATCACGTCATCAGCGAAGAGTGAAAGTGTGACCTCCTCCTGGCTGATTTGGATGCCTTTTATTTCTTTGTGTTGTCTGATTGCAGAGGCTAAGACTTCCAATACTATGTTGAATAACAGTGGTGACAGTGGACATCCCTGTCTTGTTCCTGACCTTAGGGGGAAAAGCTCTCAGTTTTTCCCCATTGAGGATGATAATAGCGTTGGGTCGCTCGTATATGGCTTTTATCATCTCGAGGTATGATCTTTCTATCCCAACTTTCTTGAGGGTTTTTATCAATAAAGGGTGCTGTATTTTGTCAAATGCTTTCTCTGCATCTATTGAGAGGATCATATGGTTCTTGTCCTTTCTTTTATTGATGTGATGAATCATGTTGTTTTGCGGATATTGAACCAGTGCGCGCGCGAGAATCTTAAGCAGGCTTCACATTCAGTGCAAGCCTGACTCAGGGCTTGATTCCATGACCCTGGGATCATGACCTGAGCCCTAATCAAGAGTCAGAAACTTAGCAGACTGAAGCCACCCAGGCGCCCCTGGCTGGTGATTTATTAAAGCTTGATGGGTTGAAAACTAGTTTACATGAAGCAATTTGAAGGAATGCTAGATGTTTAAAAATATGCTATTTTTGCTGTAATTAATGATATTACTACTAGAAATGATGATGGCAGTTCTAGAAAAAACATGTATGGGCCGAATTTGGTGTTCTCTCTGGCTAAATTGCTTATTTCTCAGATCTTTGTGGGGCTAGATCTTCTGGTCGTCCTGGGTTCAGCTTTTCTGTCACCTCTTCAGAGGTGATTTTCAGTCACATGACATGATTGTAATTTCTTTTCATTAGAATACTTACCATGCTATTTTCCTGTTTATTTGCTACTTCGTTCGGCTCTCTCTTCCCCCAGAATGTCAATGTCCTGTGAAAAGGGCCTTATCTGACTCATTCAGTGCTCCCTCCTCTAGGACCCAGAGCAGTACCTGTCACATAATAGATGCTCAAGAAATAAATGCTTCCTGAATAAGTAATGAACGAGATCATTTAATTTTTATAATAACCCTGTAGGCAAAAATACACTTTACACATGAAGAACCATGTGGAATGATATCAAGTAATTTGCCCAGTGAAGCTGCTGGGGTGTTTGAATGAGCATCATAATGTTAATACACCTGTTACGCTTACAACAAATGGGAAATCTAATCGCTTATGTCTCTTCACCTCTAGACATGAATGGCCTAAATATTTGCTAGACAGGTATCTTTGTTGTCTTTAATTTCTCTAGAGGGGACTCCAGTTCTCAATTCATAACATGGTTTAATTTTAGTGCCTCAAAACCTTCACTGTCTTTCCAGTACCATTAATTTTTTTAATGTAATTAAAATTAAAAATAGTTTCCTTATAAAAGCAGTACTTACTGTAAAAAATAGGTAAGAAAAAAACTCGAAAAAAATTAATCCATTCACAATTTGTCACCCAGGTAATTACAACATCTTGCTAATCACCCCTGGTAATGTATGATAGACAAAGAAATGTTTTAAAATAAAATAATTTCTTACATGCTTTTCATTATATTTCCCAATGTTTACCTAATGTTTAGGTATTTTGCCATCAGTGTTCATCTATATAACACTGAAAGTGTGTATGATATTACTATGATGTGAAAGGACACATCACAACTTACTGAATGAAGGGGAGGGGTTGGGGATGTAGGGGGTCACAAGGTACAAACTTCCAGAAACAAGATACATAAGCCACAATGACTGTAGCTGACACTGCCATGTGATGTGTGTGGGTGTTGTAAAGAGAGTAGATCCTGAGAGCTCTCATCACAGGGAAAGAATTTATTTTCTTTCTTTCTTTTAGTTTTTTCTATCTACATGAGATGGTGCATGCTCACTAAACTTACTGTGGTAACCATTTCACAATATGTGTAAGTCAAACCATTATGCTGTGTACCCTAAACTTATGCAGTACTGTGTGTCAGTTATATTTCAATAACACTGGAGAGCAAACAAACAAGTAAATAAAATAACTTACTGAATCAAAGCCCTATTTTTAGATTTTGAATTTCTCACTCTCCTTCCCATACCTCTCTTTTTTTTCTTTCTTTCCTTCCTTTTTTTTTTTTTTTAATTTTTTAATGTTTATTTATTTTTGAGACAGAGCATGAACAAGGGAGGGGCAGAGAGAGAGGGAGACACAGAATCTGAAGCAGGCTCCAGGCTCTGAGCTGTCAGCACAGAGCCCGACGCGGGGCTCGAACTCACGGACCGCGAGATCATGACCTGAGCCGAAGTCAGTTGCTTAACCGACTGAGCCACCCAGGCGCCCCACTTTCCTTCCTTCTTAAATCAGTGCACAAGCAACAGTGCAATGAACATCCTGTTTTATGGGTCTTTGGACACTTATCTGACGATTACATTAGAATAAATGCCTAGGGGTGCCTCGGTGGCTTAGTCAGTTAAGTCTTCAACTTGATTTCAGCTCAGGTCATGATCTCATGTTTCATGGGATCAAGCCCCACGTCAGGCTCTGTGTTGATGGCTCAGAGCCTGCTTGGGATGGTTTCTCTATCTCTCTTCCCCTCTCCCCTCGCTTTCTTTCTCTCCCTCAAAATAAATAAATAGACATTTTAAAAAAGAAGAAGAAGAAATGCCTAAAAGTTTATTTGTTCAAGGATCTTATTCCAGTTTTTGTTATTTTGTTGCATTTTTGCCCCTCTGCTAATCTGTATTTAACATTTTTTTTAACATTTATTTATTTTTTGGGGGACAGAGAGAGACAGAGCATGAACGGGGGAGGGGCAGAGAAAGAGGGAGACACAGAATTGGAAACAGGCTCCAGGCTCCGAGCCATCAACCCAGAGCCTGACGCGGGGCTCGAACTCATGGACCGCGAGATCGTGACCTGGCTGAAGTCAGACGCTTAACCGACTGCGCCACCCAGGCGCCCCTGTATTTAACATTTTTAATAATGTATAGGGCAACTGTTTGGGGTTGGGACAGATGGGATGGACTATATTTAGCCACTAAGTAGCTATGTGACCTTGGGTAAGTTACTTAAGTCTCATTTACCTTTATACATACAAAATTATGATAATTACTTTATAGGGCTGTTATTAGCATCAAGTGAGTTGAGTATGTAAAATATGTACCACAGTGTCTGGCACTTGGTGAACATTTGATAAATGGTAATTATTATAATTCACAGAATGTTTAAATGTTTACATAGTCATATTTATTTTTCTTTCTTTTTCTTTTTTTTTAGGTTGTAGCAAAATGTGCTTGTTTTTTTTAAATATGAAATTTATTGTCAAATTGGTTTCCATAAAATATCCAGTGCTCATCCCAACAGGTGCCCTCCTCAATGCCCGTCACCCACCCTCCCCTCCCTCCCACCCTCCCATCAACCCTCAGTTTATTCTCAGTTTTTCAGAGTCTCTTATGGTTTGGCTCCCTCCCTCTCTCTTTTTTTTTTTCTCCTTCCATTCCCCCATGGTCTTCTGTAAAGTTTCTCAGGATCCACATAAGAGTGAAAGCATATGGTATGTGTCTTTCTCTGTATGACTTATTTCACTTAGCATAAGACTCTCCAGTTGCATCCATGTTGCTACCAAAGGTCATATTTCATTCTTTCTCATTGCCAAGCAGTATTCCATTGTGTCTATAAACCACAATTTCTTTATCCATTCATCAGTTGGTGGACATTTAGGCACTTTCCATAATTTGGCTATTGTTGAAAGTGCTGCTATAAACATTGGGGTACAAGTGCCCCTATGCATCAGCACTCTTGTATCCCTTGGGTAAATTCCTAGCAGTGCTATTGCTGGGCCATAGGGTAGAACTATTTTTAATTTTTTGAGGAACCTCCGACTGTTTTCCAGAGCGGCTGTACCAGTTTGCATTCCCACCAATAGTGCAAGAGAGTTTCCGTTTCTCTACATGCTCTCAAACATCTATAGGCTCCTGATTTGTTCATTTTAGCCACTCTGACCAGCGTGAGGTGGTATCTCAGTGTGGTTTTGATTTGTATTTCCCTGATGAGGAGTGATGTTGAGCATCCTTTCATGTGCCTTTTGGCCATCTGGATGTCTTCTTTGGAGAAGTGTCTATTCATGTTTTCTGCCCATTTCTTCACTGGATTATTTGTCTTTCAGGTGTGGAGTTTGGGGAGTTCTATATAGATTTTGGATACTAGCCCTTTGTCTGATATGCCATTTGCAAATATCTTTTCCCATTCCGTTGGTTGCCTTTTAGTTTTGTTGGTTGTTTCCTTTGCAGTGCAGAAGCTTTGTATCTTGATGAGGTCCCAATTGTTCATTTTTGCTTTTAATTCCCTTGCCTTTGGAGATGTGTCAAGTAAGAAGTTGCTGCAGCTGAAGTCAGAGACGTTTTTTCCTGCTTTCTCTTCTAGGGTTTTGGTGGTTTCCCCCTGAGATCAGGAACACAACAGGGATGTCCACTCTCACTGCTGTTGTTTAACATAGTGTTGGAAGTGCTAGCATCAGCAATAAGATAACAAAAGGAAATCAAAGCCATCAAAATTGGCAAAGATGAAGTCAAGCTTTCACTTTTTGCAGATGACATGATATTATACATGGAAAATCAGATAGACTCCACCAAAAGTCTACTAGAACTGATGCATGAATTCAGCAATCTTGCAGGATACAAAATCAATGTACAGAAATCAGTTGCATTCTTATAAACTGATAATGAAGCAACAGAAAGACAAATAAAGAAACTGATCCCATTCACAATTGCACAAGAAGCATAAAATACCTAGGAATAAACCTAACCAAAGATATAAAAGATCTGTAATGCTGGGGCGCCTGGGTGGCGCAGTCGGTTAAGCGTCCGACTTCAGCCAGGTCACGATCTCGCGGTCTGTGAGTTCAAGCCCCGCGTCGGGCTCTGGGCTGATGGCTCAGAGCCTGGAGCCTGTTTCCGATTCTGTGTCTCCCTCTCTCTCTGCCCCTCCCCCGTTCATGCTCTGTCTCTCTCTGTCCCAAAAATAAATAAACATTGAAAAAAAATTTAAAAAAAAAAGATCTGTAATGCTGAAAACTATAGAAAGCTTATGAAGGAAATTGAAGAAGATATAAAGAAATGGAAAAATACTCCGTGCCCATGGATTGGAAGAATAAATATTGTTAAAATGTCAATACTACCCAAAACTATCTACACATTCAATGCAATCCCAATCAAAACTGCACCAGCATTCTTCTCGAAGCTAAAACAAGCAATCCTAAAATTTGTATGGTACCACAAAAGGCCCCGAATAGCCAAAGTAATTTTGGAGAAGAAGACCAAAGCAGGAGGCATCACAATCGCAGACTTTAGCCTCTACTACAAAGCTGTAATCATCAAGACAGCATGGTACTGGCACAAAAACAGACACATAGACCAATGGAATAGAATGGAGACTCCGGAGTTAGACCCACAAAAGTATGGCCAACTAACCCTTGACAAAGTAGGAAAGAATATCCAATGGAAAAAAGACAGTCCCTTTAACAAATGGTGCTGGGAGAGCTGGACAGCAACATGCAGCAGAATGAAACTAGACCACCTTCTTACAACATTCACAAAAATAAACTCAAAATAGATAAAGGACCTGAATGTGAGACAGGAAACCATCATATTTATTTTTCTGTAGTCACAGGTCCTATGCTTAGGAATTACTCTAAGGTTATAGGAATATTCACCTGTATTTTCTTCTGGAAAATTACAGAACTTCTATGTTTTTATATTTTACATGTAAGATCTTTAATGTGTATGCAATGTTTTGCTGTTCATTATGAAGTGATCATCTAATTATATATATTTTTTCCTTAGATGGTTAATCAGTTTTCCCAACATTTAATGAACTATCATCATCCTCAAAGACTTGGGTTGCTGTTTTTATTATATACAAAATTCCCACACACACATGAATTCATTCTCACCTTTTTTTGTTTCATGGATGTGTCTAACTCGTTCTGCATTTAATACTGCTTTGTTTTATTTATTGCAACTTTTAGAATATGTGTTGGGGTGCCTGGGTGGTTCAGTTGGTTAAGCATCTGACTTCAGCTCAGGTCATGATCTCACTGCTCATGAGTTTGAGTCCTGCATTGGGCTCTAGGCTGACAGCTCAGAGCCTGGAGCCTGCTGAGGATTCTGTGTCTCCCTCTGTGTCTGCCCCTCCCCCATTCACGCTCTGTCTGTCTCTCTCTCAAAAATAAATAAACATTAAAAAATAAAAAAGAGTATGTGTTAATATCTGACAGAGGAAGAAATGCTGGCTTATAATGATATTCTCCAAAGTTTCTAAGATACTCTTGTATATCAGTATTTTGACATTAACACTAAACCGCAAACTGATGCTTAAAATAATCATGAATGCATTAAAAAATAATAGCATTAAAAATTGTTCAATTTGATGGAGAATATCTTTTATAGTCCCCTATTCCCATGCAGAAAACATAGCATATACCTTTGTTCATGTTCTTCAATAAAAGTACCTCAGAAAAACCTAATAATCTTAATATTAATGGTGAATATTGCTTGTTAAGATTATTTCTAGGTATTTCACAATTTTTGCTCTCGTGAATGCTATCTCTTTGACCATTGTGGTTATTGCTCTTATATAGAAATTTATTTATTTTTTAGAAATTGTTATTGTCACAAACCACCTTACTGAACAATCTGCTCTTAAAATTTTAAACTGATTTTGTGTGTCAACTATCTTCAATTTAAAAAATTTAAGACCTGAGAGGAGGAAGATGGCAGCGTAGGAGGACGCTGGGCTCACCGTGTCCTGCTGATCACTTAGATTCCATCCACACCTGCCTAAATAACCCATAAAACCACCACAAGACTAGCAGAATGGATTCTCTGGAGCCAAGTGTAGACCAGAGGCTCACAGAAGAGGGTAGGAAGGGCAGAGAGGCAATGCACGCTACACGGACTGGCGGGAGGGAGCCGGGGAGGAGGGGCAGCCTGCCGGTGAAGCAGAGCCCCTGAGCCTGGCTTGCAAAAGTGGAGGGGCTGGATGGAGTATGTTCAGACAGCAAGCGGGACTTAACATCTGGAAGGTTATAAGCTAACAGCTCTGCTCGGAGAGCAGGAGGGCTGGAGGACAACGGGAGGGAGAGTTGTTGAACCCGGACAACAGAGCTCAGCTTGGTGGGGAACAAAGGTGCTCACCAGTGCCATCTCCCTTGCCCATCCCCCAGCCAAAATCCCAAAGGGAACCATTTCCTGTCAGGGAACTTGCTTGCACCTAGCAAACACCCAACGCTGAGCTTCTGCGGATCCATCTCTCCAGCAGTGGGTCTGACTCACTCCCAGTGCCCCAGGGCTCCTCCTGAAGCGGATCACCAAAGGAAAAGCGAGCTGAGCCTGCCCCTCCCGCCCCTGTGCACCTTGCCGATCCACCCCAGCTAATACACGAGATCCCCAGCACCACAAGCCTGGCAGTGTGCAAGTAGCCCAGATGGGCCACACCACCCCACAGTGAGTCCTGCCCCTAGGAGAGGGGAAGAGAAGGTACACGCCAGTCTGACTGTGGCCCCAGTGGTGGGCTGGGGGCAGACATCAGGTCTGACTGCAGCCCAGGCTACCAACGCAAGTTATTCAAGACAGCACAGGGGAAGTGCCCCGCAGTCCTGCACCACTCCAGGGACTATCCAAAATGACTAAAGGGAAGAATTCCCCTCAAAAGAATCTCCAGGAAATAACGACAACTAACAAACTGATCAAAAAGGACTTAAACAATATAACAGAAAGTGAATTTAGAATAATAGTCATAAAATTAATCGCTGGGCTTGAAAACAGTATAGAGGACAGCAGAGAATCTATCGCTACAGAGATCAAGGGACTAAGGAACAGCCAGGAGGAGCTAAAAAATGCTATAAATGAGCTGCAAAATAAAATGGAGACAACCACACCTCAGATTGAAGAGGCAGAGGAGAGAATAGGTGAACTAGAAGATAAAATTATGGAAAAAGAGGAAGCTGAGAAAAAGAGAGATACAAAAATCCAGGAGTATGAGGGGAAAATTAGGGAACTAAGTGATACACTAAAGAGAAATAATCTACGCATAATTGGTATTTCAGAGGAGGAAGAGAGAGGGAAAGGTGCTGAAGATGTACTTGAAGAAATCATAGCTGAGAACTTCCCTGATCTGGGGAAGGAAAAAGGCATTGAAATCCAAGAGACACAGAGAACTCCCTTCAGGCATAACTTGAGCCGATCTTCTGCACGACATATCATAGTGAAACTGGCAAAATACAAGGATAAAGAGAAAATTCTGAAAGCAGCTAGGGATAAACATGCTCTAACATATAAAGGGAAAGCTATAAGACTAGTGGCGGATCTCTACTGAAACTTGGCAGGCCAGAAAGGAATGGAGGAAATCTTCAAGGTGATGAACAGAAAAAATATGCAGCCGAGAATCCTTTATCCAGCAAGTCTGTCATTTAGAATAGAAGGAGAGATAAAGATCTTCCCAAACAAACAAAAACTGAAGGAATTCATCACCATTAAACCAGCCCTACAAGATCCTAAGGGGGATCCTGTGAGACAAAGTACCAGAGACATTGCTACAAGCATGAAACCTACAGACATCACAATGACTCTAAACTCATATCTTTCTATAATAACACTGAATGTAAATGGACTAAATGCAACAATCAAAAGACATAGGGTATCAGAATGGATAAAAAAACAAGACCCATCTATTTGCTGTCTACAAGAGACTCATTTTAGACCTGAGGACACCTTTAGATTGAAAGTGAGGGGATGGAGAACTATTTATCATGCTACTGGAAGTCAAAAGAGAGCTGGAGTAGCCATACTTATATCAGACAAACCAGACTTTAAATTAAAGGCTGTAACAAGAGATGAAGAAGGACATTATATAATAATTACAGGGTCTATCCATCAGAAAGAGCTAACAATTATAAATGTCTATGTGCCGAATACGGGAGCTCCCAAATATATAAAACAATTACTCACAAACATAAGCAACCTTATTGATAAAAATGTGGTAATTGCAGGAGACTTTAACACCCCACTTACAGAAATGGATAGATCATCTAGACACACGGTCAATAAAGAAACAAGGGCCCTGAATGATACATTGGTTCAGATGGACTTCACAGATATATTTAGAATTATGCATCCCAAAGCAACAGAATATACTGTCTTCTCGAGTGCACATGGAACATTTTCCAAGATAGATCACACACTGGGTCACAAAACAGCCCTTCATAAGTATACAAGAATTGAGATCATACCATGCATACTTTCAGACCACAATGCTATGAAGCTTGAAATCAACCACAGGAAAAAGTCTGGAAAACCTCCAAAAGCATGGAGTTTAAAGGACACCTTACTAAATAATGAATGGGTCAACCAGGCAAAGAGACAAAAAATTTAAAAATATATGGAAACAAACAAAAATGAAAATACAACAATCCAAACGCTTTGGGATGCAGCAAAGGCCGTCCTAAGAGGAAAATACATTGCAATCCAGGCCTATCTCAAGAAACAAGAAAAATCCCAAATACAAAATCTAATAGCACACCTAAAGGAAATAGAAGCAGAACAGCAAAGACACCCTAAACCCAGCATAAGAAGAGAAATAATAAAGATCAGAGCAGAAATAAACAATATAGAATCTAAAAAAACTGTAGAGCAGATCAATGAAACCAAGAGTTGGGTTTTTGAAAGAATAAACAAAATTGATAAACCTTTTGAGAGCCAGGCTTCTCAAAAAGAAAAGGGAGATGACCCAAATAGATAAAATCATGAATGAAAATGGAATTATTACAACCAAGCCCTCAGGAATACAAGCAATTATCAGGGAATATTATGAAAAACTATATGCCAACAAACTGGACAACGTGGGAGAAATGGACAAATTCCTAAACACCACACACTTCCAAAACTCAATCAGGAGGAAATAGAAAGCTTGAACAGACCCATAACCAGCGAAGAAATTGAATCAGTTATCAAAAATCTCCCAACAAATAAGAGTCCAGGAGCAGATGGCTTCCCAGGGGAGTTCTACCAGACGTTTAAAGCAGAGATAATACCTATCCTTCTCAAGCTATTCCAAAAAATAGAATGGGAAGGAAAACTTCCAGACTCATTCTATGAAGCCAGCATTACTTTGATTCCTAAACCAGACAGAGATCCAGTAAAAAAGAAAACTACAGGCCAATATCCCTGGTGAATATGCATGCAAAAATTCTCAATAAGATACTAGCAAATTGGATTCAAGAGCATATAAAAAGAATTATTCACCATGATCAAGTGGGATTCATTCCTGGGATGCAGGGCTGGTTCAACATTTGCAAATCAATCAACGTGATGCATCACATTAATAAAAGAAAAGATAAGAACCATATGATCCCATCAATCAATGCAGAAAAAGCATTTGACAAAATTCAACATCATTTCTTAATAAAAACCCTTGAGAGTGTCGGGATAGAAGGAACACACTTAAACATCATAAAAGCCATTTATGAAAAGCCCACAGCTAACATCATCCTCAATGGGGAAAAACTGAGAGCTTTCCCCCTGAGATCAGGAACACGACAGGGATGTCCACTCTCCCCGCTGTTGTTTAACATAGTGTTGGAAGTGCTAGCATCAGCAATCAGACAAAAAAAGGAAATCAAAGGCATCAAAATTGGCAAAGCTGCAGTTAAGGTTTCACTTTTTGCAGATGACATAATATTATACATGGAAAATCCGACAGACTCCACCAAAAGTCTGCTAGAACTGATACAGGAATTCAGCAAAGTTGCAGGATACAAAATCAATGTACAGAAATCAGTTGCATTCTTATACACTAATAATGAAGCGACAGAAAGACAAATAAAGAAACTGATCCCATTCATGATTGCACGAAGAAGCATAAATACCTAGGAATAAACCTAACCAAAGATGTAAAAGATCTGTATGCTGAAAACTATAGAAAGCTTATGAAGGAAATTGAAGAAGATATAAAGAAATGGAAAAACATTCTGTGCTCATGGGTTGGAAAAATAAATATATTCAAAATGTCAATACTACCCAAAACTATCTACACATTCAATGAAATCCCAATCAAAATTGCAACAGCATTCTTCTTGAAGCTAGAACAAGCAATCCTAAAATTCATATGGAACCACAAAAGGCCCTGAATAGCCAAAGTAATTTTGAAGAAGACCAAAACAGGAGGCATTGCATCCCAGACTTTAGCCTCTACTACAAAGCTGTAATCATCAAGACAGCATGGTATTGGCACAAAAACAGACACATAGACCAATGGAATAGAATGGAGACTCCAAAGTGGGACCCACAAAAGTATGGCCAACTCATCTTTGACAAAGTAGGAAAGAATATCCAATGGAAAAAAGACAGTCTCTTTAACAAATGGTGCTGGGAGAACTGGACAGCAACATGCAGAAGAATGAAACTAGACCACTTTCTCACACCATTCACAAAAAGATACTCAAAATGGATAAAGGACCTTAATGTGAGACAGGAAACCATCAAAACCCTAGAGGAGAAAACAGGAAAAGATCTCTCTGACCTCAGCCACAGCAATTTCTTACTTGACACATCCACAAAGGCAAGGGAATTAAAAGCAAAAATGAACAATTGGGACCTCATCAAGATACAAAGCTTCTGTACAGCAAAGGAAACAACCAACAAAACTAAAAGGCAACCAATGGAATGGGAAAAGATATTTGCAAATGACATATCGGACAAAGGGCTAGTATCCAAAATCTATAAAGAGCTCACCAAACTCCACACCCGAAAGACACATAATCCAGTGAGGAAATGAGCAGAAAACATGAATAGACACTTCTCTAAAGAAGACATCCATATGTCCAACAGGCACATGAAAAGATGCTCAACATCACTCCTCATCAGGGAAATACAAATCAAAACCACACTCAGATATCACCTCACACCAGTCAGAGTGGCCAAAATGAACAAATCAGGAGACTATAGATGCTGGTGAGGATGTGGAGAAACAGGAACCCTCTTGCACTGTTGGTGGGAATGCAAACTGGTGCAGCCACTCTGGAAAATAGTCGGAGGTTCCTCAAAAAATTAAAAATAGACCTACCCTATGACGCAGCAGTAGCACTGCTAGGAATTTACCCAAGGGATACAGGAGTACTGATGCATAGGGGCACTTGTACCCCAATGTTTATAGCAGCACTCTCAACAATAGCCAAATTATGGAAAGTGCCTAAATGTCCATCAACTGATGAATGGATAAAGAAATTGTGGTTTGTATACACAATGAAGTACTACATGGCAATGAGAAAGAATGAAATATGGCCTTTTGTAGCAATGTGGATGGAACTGGAGAGTGTGATGCTAAGTGAAATAAGCCATACGGAGAAAGACAGATACCATAGGTGTTCACTCTTATGTGGAGCCTGAGAAACTTAACAGGAACCGATGGGGGAGGGGAAGGAAATAAAAAGAGGTTAGAGTGGGAGAGAGCCAAAACATAAGAGACTCTTAAAAACTGAGAACAAACTGAGGGCTAATGGGGGGTGGGAGGGAGGGGGGGTGGGTGATGGGTATAGAGGAGGGCACCTGTTGGGATGAGCACTGGGTGTTGTATGGAAACCAATTTGACAATAAATTTCATATATTTAAAAATACATAAATAAATAAATAAATAAATAGATAAATAAATAAAAATCCAGTTAGTATTCTCATTTCCCCCAACTGTCTTACACAGACAACATACATATATATTTGGTCTACGTGTTTAATCAGCAGGCAAATAAATTCCAAATATTATAATTAAAAAATAAAATAAAATAAAATAAAATAAAATAAAATAAAATAATTAAAAAAATAAAAAAATTTAAGACCTGATTTTGTTGTGTTTTTTGAGGAGGTAATGATTATTATTTGCAAATATAATGACTCAGTCATTATATATCTAATATACATAACTCCTTTTTTCTTATTTTAGCACATTGGTTAGAACATTTAAGACATTGTGTAGTAACAGCAACAGAACCGTCATGCTTTCTGTCTTTGCTGATGATGTCCTGTCTACAGTAGGAGAACCATGCCTGCTCTCTTTCCAGCACGACCTTCCTTTAACACTTACATTTAATCATGTTCTTTTACATGCTCTCATCAGCAGAATCAGAACAGTGGCTCATCATTTCCTTCTCCACATCGACAGTATTTTTCTCAGTGACAAGCAGCTATTTCAGTCAAAAATTGTATGTGTTCTAGATTTGCCAGTGGCTGATTTTAAGGGGGAAAAACGGTCTATTTCATTTATGTTGTTATCTGTTACCTTTGCAGAGGAAAGGCTGATGATGTGTTGGTCTTTCTCATTGGTTACGATCTCGGTGATACTGAACATGTGCCCCACAAGTTTCCCCACCGGCTTGGTGCTGATGTTGGGATGCCACAACCGGAGCACCTTGTCGTCTCCTAACAAGGAGGACATGGGGAGGTTATTTGTTTTCTCAGGGATACAGACAGCTGTACGGACAGCTGGTCAAAGTTTAAAAAGTGCCTCTCACTCAATCATATCCTTCTCATCCTTCTAATACCAAATCACATTCTGCTTCTTCCAGGATGCCGTCTATGATTGACTTGCTAAGAGGCCAGGCTTGCTTTAGGGCCACTTCCTCCTGTCAGGCTGTTTTGCAATAATTGTATTTACACACACGAATGTGAATTCTTACAAATATTATATGAGTCCTTTTCTTGATTCAGTACTTTCCCACTCATTCATGCATTAATGTATTATTTATATTTTATTTACTTCCCAAGGTATTTTAGACAGATGTTCTTTTGTCTTCACATTGAGAGGAAGAGGAAAATTGCACATAATCTCTACCATTATAACAAATCAACTGTTTTCCTGTCTCCATCTTCCCTTCTAGCACATATCCATAAGCATCTATAATTTACACATACTTACTATCATAGCATACATACTATTTTTTAATTGTTAAAATCACATGCGTACACGGTAAAAGATTTAACAACACAAAAGGCTATAATTTTGTCAAAAATGTCTTCTTTTCCCTCAGAATCCCTACTTCACCTCCCTATAGATAATCACTGCTAACTGTTTTCTCCCTCTTTTTTAAAAATAAACTTTTAGGGGCGCCTGGGTGGCGCAGTCGGTTAAGCGTCCGACTTCAGCCAGGTCACGATCTCGCGGTCCGTGAGTTCGAGCCCCGCGTCAGGCTCTGGGCTGATGGCTCAGAGCCTGGGGCCTGTTTCCGATTCTGTGTCTCCCTCTCTCTCTGCCCCTCCCCTGTTCATGCTCTGTCTCTCTCTGTCCCAAAAATAAATAAACGTTGAAAAAAAAAAAATAAATAAACTTTTTATTTTCAGAGTTAAGGAAAACTTTTCCATTCGTATTGAAACGCGTTGAATTATTTTTAGGGGGTATTTAGATTACCATTTCTCAACAACAAAAAATCACTAATACTAACTTTTATCTTTGATCTACACATTTAAAAAATATAATATAAATGTTTCCAAAATAAAAAAAATCACTGTTTTTTAAAATGTATTTTTACCAAGAAATCACAGCATGCTATCTTGAATGCAGAGAGAGACCAACCGTGTTATTATATGTGGGGATTACAAGGCAAGTTGCTTTCTTTTTTTTTCCCCAGGGTTATTGAAATATAATTGACATACAACATTGTGTGAGTTTAAGGTATGCAACATGATTATGTGATATAAGTATATATTGCAAAGTGAGGTTAGTTAACACATGACCACCTCACAGTTACCTTTTTTCCTTGTCGTCAGAACTTTTTAAGATTTGCTGTCTTCATAACTTTCAACTCTACAATACAATACTGTTAACTATAGTCACCATGTAGACTTTATATCCCCAGAACTTATTCATCTTATCACTGGAAATTTGTATCCTTTTGTAAAATACAAATTTTATATGTTCAATATAATTCATATTATACACACACACACACACACACACACACACCCCATTTTTTTTTTTTTTTGCATTTGTGGAAAAGCACAGGTCCACACCTTCATAATTATCATTTTGGCTGCTACATCATCATTTTTTAACATTTCCTATCAATAAATGTTCCTGCTAATTTTAGTCTTTCACTTTATTCAGCAACTTACATATTTTTTTCTTCTTTTGGATATTGTTATTGAGGATAAATTTCCATGTTGTTAGGTTGTTTTCTAAAATGGTCATACCAAATTCCAAAGCCATCAACTATATATGATTATACCAGTTTCATCAAACTTGGGCCAGCAAATGGATTTTATCATAATTTAAAATGTTTGCTATTTTAATGTCTAACATGACACTATGTTTTTATTTAATTTATATGACAACTGATGCTGCTGAATTTTTTCTCCCACGTATATCTGCTATTGTATCTCCTCCTATGAATTATTTAATCATAGACTTTACCCATGGTATATTAGAATTCTGATGATCTTAAAAATTAAAATCTAATAAAATTGTATTATATGCATACACACACACATCCACTTTTATGATAAAGACTAGCTAGTTGTTTACCAACTCTTATTGTCTCTTACTGGGTACACAGCTGGACTATATTTCCCAGACTCCCTAGCAGTTAGGTGTGATCAGATTACCGACTTTAAGCCAGTGAACTAAGAGAATTGATATCAGATTTGACATGAGTAAGAGAAATACATTTCCATTTTGCTTGAGTCATTATACATTTTGGGATTTATTGTAAGGAATAAGTTTAAGAATTCTCTGACCTTGCACCAATGGGTTAACAAGGCTTAGAGTGGAAAGCTGCCACAGGGTAAAAGTGCCTCCAGAGTAGAACAAAGCATAGAGCAGAGTGGAAAGCCCCTTGCACAGGAGGAAACTGTCCAAGAACAGATAGAGGTGGAAAGCTGCTGCAGCAAGGTGAAAGTGCTGAGAGCTAGTTAACAACAAAAATGCCTTGTTAACCCTGAGATAGCATGTTCTATTTGTTTTAGCACCTAGAAAAGTTAAGATAAACAGATACAGGACCTGGTGCCTGTAGTAAATGGCCATGTGCTCAGTGCCAGGACTTTGATTTGTATTGATCCTAACACCTAACACCTCATACCTTTAAAACCCCCTTTCTCTCACACACATGAGTTAATGATCACTGTTTTATTGTCTCTTTAATGATCACTATTTTATTGTCCATCACATTTTTAAGCCTTCTGATCCTAATAAATACCGAGCAAAGATCCTTACTCAGGGTTCTTGTATCCTCCTGGACATTACCCTCTCTCGTATTCAATTTTGTGTCCACTCTCTTGCTGGACAAGAGAGAACTCCAGACTCAAAGTCTGTGACAGTTTGTTACAGCATTATCTAATGCGTAGTTGTAATCTATTTTAAACAAGCAACCTAAACCATGTATAATAGTTTACAAAATATAGAATATTTTTATTTTATTAAGCTTATTTATTTTAGGAAAGAGAAAGAGAGATAGAGAGAAAGGAGAGAATGAGTGGGGGAGGAACAAAGAGAGAGAGACAGAGACAGAGAATCCCCAGTAGGCTCCATGCTGAGAGTGCAAAGCCTTATGTGGGGCTCGAACTCATGAACTACAAGATCATGACCTGAGTGGAAATCAAGAGTTGGACCCTTAGCCAACTGAGCCACCCAGTTGCCCCCCAAATACAGAATATTTTTAATATATTGGATGTCCCATTGCACAAATAATTAAATGTCATTTTGAGTCATATAAAATCATCAGAGAATTTCAAGTTGGAACCCTAGGAATATATAATCCAACTCTCTTATATCAGAAAAGAAACTAACTCCTACATATTAAGTGATTTTCAATTAAATGATTTACTTTACTTTAATGATTTAAGTGTGATTTTTCCAGAATCACATATCAGAAAATGGTATCACATTAGGAATATTATGGCACATTCTTGATAATTTATTATCAAGGACCTTCAGGGCACTAGAAAAATAAGATTGTACAATAACATTATAACTTAAGGTATAATTTATATATAAGTTATATAAGACACAATTTGTGTATTAAAAAATACAAAATTCAAAGTGGCCATGTTAGTTAATCAGGTATCACATATTTGGCCACCCACAGGATGAATTTGCTGATATATATTGGATTTTTTTATGGAAATACACTTACCCACACCAGTCAGTTAGGGAGGAGAATTAGATAACTTACCAGCTGGACATTTATAGACCAAAGAAATGTTTTAGACACAAATGTTTTCATAATTCTATGACTATTTTGCCAGGTTCCATAAAAAGAAAAAGGAACATAGTATTTTCTTTTTCTCCTTTGAATATTCCAATCCATTCTTCAAATCTTAGCATACCTTTACCTCCAAGAATATTTCAAAATGTCTTCATATTCTTTAAAACCAAGTGCCCCTGCCTATGTGTTCCCTGCCCCAGCATGTTTTATAATTAATTATTCATTTTTCTCTACCATCCACTCGAGGGCAGAACTTTTTCTTTTTTATCATAGTATCTCAAGTGTGTAATCTACAGTGGGAGTTCAAATATTTATTGAACAACTTCCACAACTTCAACCTTGGGATGCTGAATCCTAGCTCAGAAGTTTAACTATCAAGTGGCACAAGACTGGGAAAACATGTATCCAAACAAAAATAAATCTTTGTTGAATGTTTGCCTGATTCCTTCCACTCCAGAAGTCGTTGGGTTATGGAATCTTAGTAGAGACAGGCTGAAAAATCTCAGGACACAATTGACTCTTACCTTCTATTTCTCAGGCAACTGGTATGGATTGAATCATGTCTCTCTAGAATTCTTATGGTGAAGCCTTGACCCCCGATGTGATGGTATTTGGAAATGGGGTCTTTGGGAGATAATTAGCTTAAAATGAAGTTTTGAGAGTTGGGCCCTAATGATGGTATTACTGTTCTTATAAGGAGAGACACCAGAGAACTAGCTCTCATGCTCTCTCTCTCTCTCTCTTTCTCTCTCTTTGCCATGTGAGGATAGAGGGAAAAAATGGCCATGTGCTGGCCAGCAAGAGAGCTCTCACTAGACACTGACCATGCTGGTACTTTGATCTTGGACTTCCAACCTCTAAAACTGACAAAATAAATTTCTGTTGTTTAAACCATCCAGCCTATAGTATTTTGTTATGGTAGCCTAAGCTGACCAAGACGGTGACCAGGATATTTTAAGTGGGTAAGGGGGATGGTTTTGTTAAATTTAAAACTTCCATGTTGCTCTTATTAACAACAGCAAAAAATCTTAAGAAATTACTTCATGCTTGGCATTTTGTTAGATGTTGAAAAAATTCTAGATACTGACCCTACTGAAAGTCTTTTTCAGAAGACCAAAACTTATACCTTCTAGAACTTATTTCCAACATTTCCTCCCTAAAGCTGCCCCTGATCACTGTCCCCAGCCTCAGATGGTGTTAGGATTTCTTCCCCATTCTAAGGTTGTTTTCTTCCTGTTTTGTTTATAGCACAAACCCTATTTAATTATTATTATTATTTTTTTTTTGCTTAAATATCTGTTTACTCATTATCTTGTGAGTCTTATATTTCTCATTTACAGCAGGGTTTGACAAATAGTAAGTGCTTAATACATGTTTGCTAAGTGAATGAATTGGCTAGTCACTTAATACATGTTTGCTAAGTGAATGAATTGGCTAGAGTCACTCAGGGAGTGCTTACAAAATATGTATGTGGGGAAAATCTACCTTGATTTGAAACCTGGCTCTATCACTCACTAGCCTTATGGCTTTAAGTAAGTGACTTCATCTCTCTATTTCTGGGTTTTCTCATCTGTATATATATCAGAGATGACTGGAACTTTTGTCATAACCTTATTGTGATATTAAATGGGGTCATACATGGATAATCTGAACAGTTCCTGGACTATGAGTGGACTATTACTACAACTCTATTCTTCTTTTTCTAAATCGCTGTCATGTGCAATGTATTTTATATAAAATGTTTGGGGGAGAAAGAGAAAAATGCATTCACAGTGATACAAAACATGCCCTGCTCTTGAGAGTTTATAATCTAGTAGAACCACTAAGGCAAGCATGAACGGTCTGGAGGTAAAGTAAGCATTCATAGAAAATATTTCAAATCTGAAGGTAGGATTTTCTACTATAAATGATATATTATGGGTCATAAAGGGTTAATTCCTTGTTCTTTTGTTATTTTTCATTTATTTTAGTTTCTCTCTTCCTTTTTTTTTTCACTGTGATTTAGATAAGGCCACATACAAAGATAGGATTTTCTTTCCTTTAGCAAGCTCCTATTTCAGCTGGTGAGTCAGTGGATCCAAATGCCTCACTCTTGATGAGATGAGCTGGCTCAATGCAGAGAGAAAAGCAAGGGAGGGAGAGACTGTGTTAACCAGATTGCTGTGTTCCAGGGGTTGCAAAAAGGGGCTGGGAGCAAAGAGAACTGACTCGAGCTCAGGTTTCCGAGACGACCGGTTGCATGATGAATTGAGGCAAACCATTCTCTTTTCTGGGGCCTCAATTTCCTTATCTGCCAAATTTTGATCTCCCAAGATTCCTTCCCATTCTAAAGTTTTATGATTGTGTGCTGTGGAGGGAGGGGATTACTACAGTGAGAGTACAGAGCAACCAGGAATTTGTAAAGGTAATGAGAAAAACTCCAGATTATCAGCTACATGATTCATACTGAATAATTCCTATAATGCAGTATCTTGCTTGCATTCTCTTTTCATTGGCAAGTATGTTCAGAACCTGAGCCTCAGGCCCACAGGTAGTTGGGCTTTACTACTCCTGGAGGATGAAGCCGGGCTATCCTCAGAAGAAAACCTGTGACTTGTATGACACAGGAAGAAGGATACAATAAAAGATTATGACTTGAGAAATGTGGCAAATGAAGAGCTTTGTCCAGTGTGCACTATGAAAGAAACCCATTGTGTGCTACCAGAGTCTTCCAGTTGGGTTTGTTTTTTATTGATAGTAATGGAATCCTTACGTGATCTGTGTGGTGGTTATTGGGAGCCAGAATGATCAGAAAGGGACATGATACTAAGCTCTAAATGTCTACAGTGCTTAATCTGTATTGTTATTGTTACAATTATTAATCTGTTGACTCATGATCCATGTTGTATTATAGTTATGTATTAATATGTCTTATTTGTATGATTAGATTTAGAATTCTAGAAGGTTAAAATACAACCTGATCTCTATGACACATAATGCCTAGTCTGTAAGGCTGTGCAAGAAATATTTGTTGAATGAAATATTAACAAGTGCATGCAGAGCCTCCAAGTTACCTTGGATGGCAGAGAATTGTTTTTATACACTGGAACTTCCAAAGTAGGAGTTTAGCTCTTAAAACGCCAATAGAGATGGATATTAGCTTTAAAAAAAATTCTTCATGGTCACTACAACAATGCTCAGGAAGTTTGCAATTTTTTTGTTTGTTTTGTTTTGTTTTTGTAAATACCTTGTCCTGGTTTGGCTTTTTTTTTTTTACCTCCCTGCAAGAGCTTCTATTTTTTCAAGCTCATCAAATGTCCCTGCATATTTCACACATTCAACTATGCCTAGCAAAGCTGCTTTCATAGTATATTTTGAGTCATCAGCTGGTACATACAGTACATTTAGCAATGTGCTTGGCTGAGTCACTAATCAACAAGAGTATTCTCCTGAGGAAAATGTGTTTTCAGTTATTGAGGAATTGCATTTTCTACTAATAGAAGCTCTGTAACTGTGACAATTTAATAAATTTTGCATGGTGAAAAGTATCAGTTGCCTGTCAGTCATACTGCTAGATGTTTTGGTTTTGTAAGAAAGCTAGAAAACCTATAATTAATAAGATTTCAAAGCTATAGCTGGGCATCTTATAATATAATGACCACTGAAGTTATAATGAAGGTCAAATACCGTATTCCATAAACACTGAAGTGGTTTGAGTTCCAGAATTTTACCAAACACGTTTGTGTTTTTTCCCCCTCAGAAATGATTAAAATACCTAATATTACAAAATATATGAAACCTGGTCAATTCTTACAGTTTGAATTATTTTGTGTGAGAACAAAGGGCTGTTCAAAGGAGTTGATTAAGATGGAAGTGACAGTTTGTCTTTTCAGAAGAATCCAATTTAGGAATCAGAGCTCACTATAGCTGTGCCATTTTGCTTTCTTATAGGGTTTCCTGAGGAGGGTCTGAGTTGAATTAGGATAGAGGCCACTATATTTTCACCAAACTCAAGACATGCCATGCTGGGGACAGAGTCCATTGTAGTTCTATTCTCTGTCCCAGGACCACTGTGCTCTTGCCCTCATCCCCAGAACACCCCTACCTCCTTCTGATGAGTGGCCAGCATCATTTCCTCACAAGGAATAAGCCAAGACAGTCATTGGCTCAGCAAAGGGCAATGGGGATCAAGAAATTGTGAAAGAAGGACATCACTTCTTTTGAAAACATGTGATCTCTTATGTGTTCTAGACTTCAGTGCGGGGCTCTTTAAAGGATAACCTCAGTGCACCTGGGTGGCTCAGTGGGTTAAGCATCTCACTGTTGGTTTCGGTTCAGGTCATGATCTCACAGTTCCTGAGTTTGAGCCCCGTGTGGGGCTCTGTGCTCACAGCGTGAGGCCTTGTGTGGGATTCTCTCTCTTCCTCTTTCTCTGCCCCTCCCCTGCTCACACCATCTCTGTCTTTTTCAAAATAAATAATAAATTAAAAAAATAAATAAAAGATAACCTCAATTAGCACAGCTTACAGACTTGGATCCCTGTTCATTTTGAGAATTATCATCACCAAGCATCAGGAAACTCGCCCCCTGTGCAAGCCATGACTCCCACATACTACTCTGCAGACTCCTTATACATATGCTTTGCTTTCTTGATGTCCTTGCTTGAAATTTAGAAGTCTGTGGCGCATTAATGCCTCAGTTTTCTGAGTACACAAAGCTCTGACTATATATTGAGTAATACCTAATTAGCAGACTGGTTTCCAAAATTTCCAAAGAACATTTTAATTTATCTCCCTATGAACAGGAATTTCCTTAAACAATAGAATCGGGGTATTTTAAGCTCAAGGGAATCTTGGAATTGATGTAGTTCAACTTCCTCTGTTTACCAGATAAGGAAAGTGAGCAATGGGAGAGATTACATGATTGTTGAAAATCAGACAGTTGGTTAGTGTCCAGGTTATGACTAAACCCAGCTCTTCTAACTTTTAGTGCATTATTTTTACTTGTTTTGCTCTTCGATAGACTACTGTATATATTTTTTTAAATAATATTCAAACCATAAACTAGTTTTAATAAGTGTTGTGAAAGGCCCAAAGCTGAGCACAAATTTCAATATAAACTTCAAATATAAACTTGAAGAAAACTTTAGCTTTATGTCCTCGGGGGAGATTACCCAGGTGTGCAGAGACAGTGTGGCTATCTTTACACAGTTGACCCTTGAACAACACAGGTTTGAACTGCATGGGTCCACTTATATGAGGATTTTTTTTTAATAAATACACTATGGAGCTATAAATGTATTTTTTTCTTCCTTATGACTTTCTTAATAACATTTTCTTTTCTCTGGCTTACTTTATTGTAAGAATACAGTGTATAATACATCAAACATTCAAAGAATGTGTTAATCAGCTGTTTAGGTTATCTGTAAGGCTTCTAGTCAACAGTTGGCTGTTGGTAGCTAAGTTTTGTGGGAGTTAAGAGTCACTTAAAGTAGGGATTTTCTACTATAGGGGGTCAGTGTCCCTGACCACTGCATTGTTGAAAGGTGAACTGTACTTATCAATATTGCACTTCAGGGCTGAGGCATGATAGGAAACTCTTGATAGGAAAACAAAGGTGTGTGTGTTTTGGGGGAAGGAATTTGAAGGAGCCAGTTGCATTACTCACTGAACAGTTTTGCTCTTTTAATAAATATTTTTGCTCTAAGAATTTACCAAATGGTACGTTTGTTGGTGACAGCTTGCTTCTTAAAAATCTTGTTTGCTCTTTCCCTTGATAAAGTTCAGATCTCCAGTATAAGCCATTTTCTTGATGTTTGTTTGAGTTTCTGTTTTGTTCATTTACATCTTTCAAGTCTATGTGACCTTTATTTAAGGTGACTCCGATCTCCTTGAGGTACCCCAGGAGCTCTTCTTCTCACACATGTAGGCAGCCTGGGGCTGCCACATCCCCTACATCCAACTAGGCCTTTTTTTCATCACCAAAAGGAGCATCCTCTTGGGTGTCTAATCACATGTGACATTTAAGTTCAAACTTGAGATCTGCTTGCTCTCCTTCCCATGTAAGCAACCTCTTCCTGATCTCTGGTGACAATACAGCTGCTGCTCTTCTGTTTCTCCTACTTTACACACTTGCAGATGGTTGATCCATCTTGTTAATCCCAATGCCATTCTTACTTCAGGTTTTATGACTAGTTTCTTTCCCAGGCTTTTGGGACTGGCTCTCTATTTTCTTTTTCCATTGCTCCAACAATTCAGACCCTCACTGCCTCACTCATGACTTCTGGAACAGCCTCCTAACTGGAACCTCTGAGTTCTTTTTATTCCAATAAAACCCCCATACGTTTGCCAAAATGACTTTGCCTATGTGTGATAGATGGATTGAATTAATACTTATTGAAAAGCAACTATATGCCAGGCATACATTATCTCAGTTAATCTTAAACACCACCATATGTGGGTTTTGTTATTGTTAGTATTATTATTTGTAGATTTGTTTTGAGCACTTATTATGTGCTAAGTACTTTATTTGAATTTGAATTCTTATATATAATCTTATGAATAGATACTGTTATCAGTCTCACTTTCCAGTAGATGGAAGCTTAAAGGAATGAAATAAACTCCCCAAGGGCACACAACTTGCTGGAAAGACAACCAGGATTTTCAGCCAAAAGGTCTGACTCCAGAGCTCAGGCTCAAAGCCATCCTCCTGCACCCCAGGATTATAGGTGATGAGTCTGAGGCTCAAGGAACCTCTTCATCCTCCACTTTCCCCTTCAAGCTTCTTATAATGTCATCTTTCCCTTACTCTCCACAGATGACCTTGGATCCTATATTACACCATACTTAACCCTTAAATACTAGTGTGTTTCAAGGCTTGCTCCCTGGCCTCTTTTCTCCTAACTCTAAAACACTGGCCCCTGACCTTGATGGTCATGTATCCCATTGAAGATTTGATAAAATTTGGAACTACCTTTCCAGAAAAATGCACATAGACACACAAGTGTCATTAGCTTTCAGGGGCCTCCAGAACTCCTTTAAAACCCTGGGGGACCCAGTCTAGGAACTCATGCTCTCACATGTTGAAATAACTTCTAGAGAGATTAAAGGTCTAAAGGTAAAATATAAATAAAGCAATAAAAAACTATAGTAAATACAGGAGAAAGTATATCACATATTCTGGTGCTAAGGAAGAACTTTCTAAGTGTGCCATCAAGTCCAGAAGGCACAAAGAAAAAGTCTGACAGATTTAGGCAAATTTTTTAATTCTCTAAAATGTTTTCCTAGGAGTAAAATTCTGTAGGCTTATGAGGACCACCATATTAATCAAGGAGAGCGCTGTTTGCCAAGTAGAAAATCTCTGTATGATATGAACTATCCCCTTACCTCCAGTGACAATCACGTTTGCCTTTGTACAGTAACAAAAAGTGTTTGCTCCTCTTGGCATGGAGAACTCTCTGACAGGCCTGGGAAACACAAATGAGATGTAAAGCTTCTACATTTTTCTTTATAAAGTGAATTCTAACTTATACATAGGTTATGTTCAGTAGACTCATTTCTAAGCTGGTTGTAAATCAGGAAGTATGGTAAGTAATGATGACATCTTCACTGGCCCACAGAATCCATTCATTCCATAATGTGATTTACCACAGCACTTTGTATTCTTTCTGCTTAGCGGGAAATCAAGTCTTCCACCCTGGGAACTATGCTTGTGCTCATGGAAGGACTGTCAGACACCGACCATTCTCAATCCAGAAAGACTATTGGGTGGCTGACTTAGTCCATTTGGTCCACACAACACCAGGAATGCCTTTGGACGCATCCTCCTCTACCACCACCCACATGCCACCTTCTGTCAAGTCCTCTAAAATATACTGAAATATTACCACGGCTTCCTGTTTCCACTACAGTATCCAGGTTAAAGTCTCCATTCCCTCTGACCAGACCTTCTACAATAAACTGCTAACTTCTTAGCCTCCACCATGTCCGTTCTCCTGTCCACATTCCGACCTCAAGTTCTGCTGTCATGTGACAGCCAGGGTGACCCCTAAAACCTGAATCGGAGCACACCACTTCTGTCCAGGGATTTCCTGAAGTTCTAAGAGGATCCAAGCTCCTTCACCTGGCCCACTTGGCCCACATGGCCTTGGGTGGCCCCTGTCACCTTTCCATGCTTGTTCCATGCCTTCTCCTTTCCCTTCATGCTGTGATCCAGCCATGTTACTCTAGCCACCCTCCCTCTGGCCACACTAAGCTCCTTCACTCCCTCCATAAGACATTCTGCACAGGCCAAAGATGTGCTTGCTTGAGATCCTGGCCTTTCTCCACCCATCCTTCTGTGAGCATCAGTTCAAAAGCTACTTTATCAGAAAAGCCTTGCCTCAACTTCACCCTCTTGCCCTCACCAACTAAGCAGTATTTTTTGTGTTATTGTCTCTCCTGGTGCCATATTATTTTCCCTGTAGCATATATATATCGTATAATTTTAGTATATAGGTTTTGAGTGCTAATTTAGTATCTGTGAGTAGTATTGTGCTGTACTTAAAAGAGCCCAAGCTTCAGTGAAAATGTGTGGGCTTAAATCCTGGCTTCATCACTGTGCCTTCTGACTTATTGTTTTGTTTGTTTTTGTTTTTAGAGAGAGAGAGACAGTGAGCATGAGTGGAGGAGAAGGGTAGAGGGAGAAAGAGAGAATCCCAAGCAGGCTCCATGCTCAGTATGGAGCCGGAGACGGTGCTCAATCCCACAAACCATGAGATCATGACCTGAGCCAAAATCAAGAGTCAGACGCTCAACCAACTGAGCCACCCAGGTGTTCTATGCCTCCTTGTTCATTAGATGAGATAATAATAATAATACTGACCTCTGATACTAGCAATAGTTGAAAGCTGTTACTGCATCTGACCAGATGGGGTGAAGGAAGAGACGTGTTTATGTGAAGAGGGACACCTGGAGGGAGCCCTGGATCAGGAATTAATGAGGCACTGAAGCAGGGAGGGAGGGGAAAGACAGCAGCTGGCCTTCATCTCCTCTTGCCTTGGATGTGTGTGTTATTTCCTTTCCTTTTTTCTTAAGCACAAATGGCAGCATATATCATTCTGTTCCTTGCTTTTTCACTTCATATTGTATCTTGAAGATATTTCCAAATCCGTACATAAAATACTTCCCCTTTCTTTTCCCCAAAGTTCATGAAAAGAAGCCTCAATGTAGTAACAGAAATCTAAAGTTGGAATTGAGAATTTTTAAAATGTTTAAATGTCCCAGATAAGAAATAGAAAGTTTTGGCGGGTGACTCATTTCAAGTTTTGCCAATGACACACTTGGTAACTGTAGTTGGTTGACTGACTGAGCTAAGCTTGATGGGGTTACACACCAGGAAAGACATCACTCTCTTCTACCCTTGTCTCCAAACACGGTCTCTTATGGTGTCACTTTGTACCAACAGCACAGCCTCTTGGGCTACCTTGTGTTAGCACAGCTTCTAAGATATCTACTGTGTCTCACGGGACATTCACACTGGCTCACCACACAGAAAGGTGTCACCCCTCCCCATTGTCCTGGGTCCCTCTGGCAAGAGAAGAATGTGTCCATTAGGCATGGAAAGCACATCACCTCAGGCTCACAGTACTTTCAGTGTCCTACAAAAATGTTCTAGTTGTTCTTAATCAGAAGGTTAAGAACAGGGCCAGGGTGCCTCAGTGAACCCTTATCTGTAAACACCTCCCATAGCAAGATGGCACCAGCCTCAGTCTCATGTACAAGGTAGGCCCACATGGTCCATTCCATAGAAAAGAAAATGTAGCCACCATGGCACTTTTAGTATAGAAGACTCCCAATAAATATTTGTTTGAATATCCTTAAGATATGAACACCAGATAGACAACACCCCTTTCTGGAATCACAGAGAATAGAAATGTATTGATTCTGGGAAGTTCTCTCTGAAGTTTTCCCTGCTACTCTTGAGACAATGGCACTTCTGAAAGAGAAACATTTTCTAACAATTTCTTTAAAAAGTAAAAATAAAAACTCACGCTTCTCTCAAAAGGCCCTGACTGAATGATAGTGTCCTTCGCCTCAGCTTCCCTGTTATTGTTACACAAATCCAAGCCTGGGAGGGAAGAGGTCAGTCAAGGAAGTTAAAGGGGTGACTCTTAGCGCATGTGGGTCACATGGCTGGTGCTGTTTACTGGATGGAAGATGGTGCCCAGACACAAAGGGACTCCAGGGAGATCCTGTGATCGATGAAGAAGGGCCATTGAGCAAGTAGGGTGTCTTCCTATCTTTTCTTCCCTTGGAGGTAAGGATAGTTGGTGGAAGTGAAGGATGGGTGCAAGGAAGAAGGTATTTTTATTTTCTCCTTGAGAATGTGAAGTAGGAAATTTCAGAGTGACTCACATCAAGGTATTTTTTTAAGTGGCCCACACTCTGCATTGTTACCTGCCACTGATCCATATTGTGCCCATTCCCAAGGGACAAGTAAGGCTGCAATAGAAAACTAAGTCAGGAGTTGGTAAACTTTTTCTTTAAGGAGCCAAATAATAAATATTTTAGACTTTGCCATATAGTCTCTGTTGTCGCAACCACTCAACTCTGCTACTGTGGCATGAAAACAGCCATAAATAATACATAAATGAGCAAGCATGGCTGTATTCCCATACTACTTCACGAGCAAAGAAATTTGAATTTCACATAACTTTCGTGGGTCATGAAATGGGTCATCCCTTTGACTTGTTCAACAATTTGGAAATGTAAAAATAATTTTTGGTTTGCAGGTGTAACAAAAACAGATGGCCTAATGGATTTGGTCCTTGTGGTTTTATGACCCCTGCTCTCAATGCCGGAGCACAAGGCCCAAACCATGACAGCTCCAGGTAGCTTCACCTGTTCTTAGTATTCACACTCATTTTTTGCTGCTTTTCAGCATCTTTGCAAAGGGAACAAAAAAAGAACTTACATTTATTGAGTACTAACCATGTACTCACTTTACATGAGTTAACTTAGGTCATTTTCCTAAGACTATAAGGTAGGTACATTCATTCCCATCTAATGATGGGGAAACAGATTAAGAAGAGGTAATGTTACTGTGTTCACAGTGTTCAGTGCTCAGAAAGCTAGTGGTACTAGGATGGAAACCAGCTTTGTCTGGGTCCACAGCGACCCTATTATGAGGCAGTATATACGTCCCAGTATAAAAACCTGCCTCTGAGTTGGGTAACTGAGAAAAAGTAATGCTGAATAGTTAGTTGTTCATCTCTGGGAAGTTGTCAAGCTATCGAAGGGTTAAAGGTTCAACTTATGTCTTGCAACAGGCCCATATGCTTTACATGGTATAATTAATTGCAGATGTTCATTTTCCTGCTGGTACAAAACTCCATTTGTGAAATTACCATACAAAATTATAACCAAAATGGTAATCATGTTTGAAATGGAAATTTTTTTGAGAGGAGTTTTTTCCTGCCTTCTTGGGAGTTGTGCTAGCTCCCATTTTAACAGCTGGCCAATTACGTATTAGGATAATCGCAGTTTCATCGGGCTCAACTTAAGACTCATTATAGGAAATTGCAGAAATAAGAATATGTTGAATCTAGGGATGAAATGGACCTGACTCTCCTTCTATTGAGATGACTCTCCAGTGGCACCGACAGTTCAGGAAAACATTATTATACTGTATCACTTGAGAAATCTCTTTAGCTTCTAGATTTAGGAGAGTGGCCCAAGGAAATAGTTGAAAAACTCAGCCATAATCTTACTGAATGGATCGATGATCACCGTTTGCTGAGGTTGGCTGAGTATTTTTATCTCAGTTTCCTGACTCCCTCAGGCTGAATGTATCATCAGCCACATTCCAGAAGTTATGGTAAATACTAGGAAGCTCAGAATTGGGCTCAAAGACAAACTCCTGACTCTTGCAAAATAGATGATTTCAGAGCAAAGACCAGAAGTATTGGCTAGTTTGAAAATAAAATCTTCTAGCAATCTGTTTATGACTACTAAGTACCAAATCTATGGAACACTGTGGAGACAAGGAATTTAAATTCCCTATAATACCATTACATAAATTAGAAATACATACAAATATAGATTTTGAAGAAAATGTATAAACAAAAAGATACATTGAACCCAATAGAATGGTGTTGTGTGTGTGCATGTGTGTGTGTGTGTGTGTGTGTGTGTGTGTGTGTGTGTCTGTGCATACATACATGGGAAAATGGATTGGAATCCAGGATAAAAAGGAATACAATAAGTGAAGGAGAATATAAACAACTTAGTCCTGCTCTTGAGGTTACTCCACTGGGGGAGAAAAGAAATTAGATTGGCTTAGAATCATGCTAGTTGAAGGGCATATTTTCCCTCACAAAAAGAAGGTATACAATCTAAATGAGATCAGGAAGATTACCATCTTGTTTAAAATCTAACACGAGAATCACCACTTGATAGATAGATCCTAAGCTTTGGAAAAAGGGAATATGTGCCCCATCATAACTTGTTCCCCAAGGAAAAATATTAGTCTTTTCTTTCCCTCCCAGTATTGTTATTATTATGGATTTTGACAGTGCATGGAAATCAAAGTGTTCTTTAAAAATCAATTCTTTGTGAAAGAGCATGAACATCTATAAGCAAATAATAAACCTTTAAATTATTACAGTATTTTACAGTTTCAAGGGACCTTCACTCATCTCAGCTCATTTGAGCAGTGCAAAAGTCCTGGGAGGTAACAAAGTTACTATTTTCCCCATTCTTTAATGAGGCTATTGAGGTTCAGATAAGTAACATGCCCAAGACCACTTGGCCAAGAAATAAGTGGCAGAAGTGACATTAGAAGTCATTTGCTTCCTCATAAACTTATTCCTTTACTAACATTCTCTCTTAATAAATAGCTTAGCCATGCAAATGGGCCTCCCAGACAGAAACCCAGCAGCCGGCTACTGCCCTAAGATTTCCTCTGGATCTTGGATGATTTGCTCTTCACCTCATTCAGTTCTTTGCTCAAATGTTAGCTCCTCAGAGCAGTGTCTCCTGGCGATCCTATCAAAAATACTATCTGCAGTCACTCTATCCTGCAACCTTACTTCATTTCCTAAATTTCTATTATTTATAGGATTGTCTTTCCCACTTGGATATGTGCTCCAGGAGAGGAGAGAGTTGATCTTTTTTGTATACCATTATATCAATTCTTGGAACAGTTTTTGGTCTATAATAGTCATTCAATGAATATTGTTACAAATGAAAAAATGAAATTTAGATTTCTCTCTTTATTTCTTTTATCCAGTAGGTCACCAATTCTTATCAATTTTACATGAATCTCTTCTCTCTCCATTTTTATTTCCACTGGTTAAGTTCAAGCTCTCATCAGTTCCTTTCTGAATTATTACCCTATATTCCCAGTTCTCTCCTTTCCAACTTGCCTTTCCCCAATCCATTCTCCATCGTGTTGCTAAGGTGGTCTGTCAAAAATACTTCTTTGACCATTCTGCTTGCCAAAGCATTCAATAGCTTCCTATAGCTCTCAGGTTAATATTCCAACTCTTCAGCATAATATACTGGCTTTTTCATTTTTTCCCTGTCCCTCCTCATCTTTCCCAACACTTCTCCCTCTCTGTGTTTCAATAATATTGACCCACTTACAGTTTCTAGAACTCGCCATTTTCTTTTTCACTTCCACACCTTTGTAAATGTCATTTCTTTAATGGGGCTATTTATCCACTCTCAATGCAATAGCTTTGCCTGGCTAATTGTTATCAGGTCTTCAAAACTCAGCATGCATGAGCCCTTCTTCAGGAAGACTTCCCCAATTTTTCTCCCTTCAAAATCCTATGTAGGATGCTCTAAGAACTCTTTTCTGCTCCCATACACCTCTCTAATATCTGTATCATGACACTTATCAGCCTCTGTGGGAATCTATTTGTTTTCTCTCTCATCAGATACAAGATCAAGGAACCAGTCTTATTCATCTTTAAATTACCAGCACAGAGTACAATGCCTCAAATATAGTAACTCATCAGTAAGTATTTACTGAACAAATGAAGATCCAGACTCTGGAGCTTCTTCTTGTTTCATCAAATTCCTCAAATTATAGGACAATTGGTTAGACAATGTTAGATATAGTAATAGCTCTCGACAGACTTAGTGTCTTGGGAAGGCACACCCTTAATCATAATTAAAAGATAAATAAAAAGACTGAGGCACATAAAGGATACCTAAATCAGTTGGGAAAGGAGGTTCTGGGAGAAGGTCAGGAAAATTTCCTAGAGTTGGTATCAACTGATCCTTGAAGGATTATGGGATCAATTATACCTCAATAAAATTGGAAAAAAGTTAAAAACAAAAAACTTTCCTCTTTTCCATGAAACAAACAAACAAACAAACAAAAGGATTATGGAGGTTGAGGGAATAGAAGTAAGAGGAAGAGAGGGGAGAGTATTTAAGGCACCAAACAGGTATAAAATCCCAGCATGTACATGCTCCTACCCTGAGAGCAGCCACGAACTCAGAGTTACAGGAGCTTAAGTACAAGGCAGTGAAAGGCAGTGATGGGGATGAGGTAGAGAGGCTGGAAGAGACTAGACCATGGAGATGCTATGGCAGGGGATGGAAAACGTGAAAGTTATTGAGATGGCTGGATATCATCTTTATCAGAATACTCTGGAAGATTAAGGGACAATAGTCTTGGCAGGGATAAAACTGAGGAAAGACGCTAGTTGAAGATAGCCTAGGGATATAGAGATACAGAAGATAAGACAGATTCAATGAGTGTTTATAAGAGAACATAGAAGGATATGTTGATTGGTGGTTTGCGGGCACAGAGGAAGGAATCATATGGGGTTGTCAGATTTCTGCCTATGAGTTGATGGATCATAGTAATTGGATGGACCAAGAAAAAATATTTTAAAAATCCTGTAAAATATATAGCTTAAGAGGTGAAGGATTTAAGTTCAGTCGTGAACATGAGTTTGAGGGGCTATGAAATATCCAAGTGGAGATGGTGAGCAGGTATACGAAGTACAAAGTTCAACATAGTTTGGGTTTCATAGCATATAGATGTTCATATGTTAGAGAATAGGAACATCACCCAAGAAGTTCCTAGAAAGTGATAATTAAAGTTAGCTAAGCACAGAACTCTAGAGAACACCCCATTTAAGAGCAAATACAAAAAGAGGAGTCATAGGAAAAAGAATAATAAGATACCAGGAGAAAACTCTGGCTTCCCAAAAGCTAAGAGGATAGAGTTTCAGGGTGAGTGAGATCGGTAATGCCAAATGCCCTGAGGCTATCTGATATGTTAAGTTTCCATTGGTTTGACAATGTAGACATCATTGGCCAACTTGAGAGTCCCTTCTACCGAGTAGAAGGGGAGACGCTGCATGAGAAAAGGTTATGGAGGGAACAAATAATGTGGAGGTAGTGGAAGTGGTGAGTGTGGAGTACTTTTTCCAGGGAAAGTGTAGTATGAAAGCTCAAAGGAGGTTATAGGTCAAGAAAAGCATCACTCACATCAGAAGAGACTTAAGTATTGTAGGTGGAAATGAGAGACTAGGACAAACAGATTAGCAAGCTAAAAAAAAAAAAAAAAAAAAGCAAGGCCACCAATGGAGGCTTTTCTATTTCAACAAAAAAGAAAGATCAAGGATAGGTGTGGATATAGAAAATTCCAAATGATGTGGGATGTTGGGAATTACTCCAAAGGCCTTAGGGTTTTGTGGTCATGAAGGGCCAACATCAATGGAGGTGGGGATAGTCTGAGGTAAACAGAGAGGGTGAAATAAGGACTCTATGGAGCAGTGGTTTGGGATTCTGATTGGTGCTTGACAGATGGGGTGCATGGTAGATGAGGTGCAGGGCAGAGAATGCTGGTGATACATGAGCTCAGATGACTTACCTGGGGTCCAGGTAAGGAGGGAGACAAGAAAGTCAAGGAGAGAACTGACAAAATTTGGAGATGAAGGATTAGAGGCCTCAGTGAAGTCATTGAGAAGGCACAGAGAGAGTCACAGCTTTTAAGAGCCAGCAGTGTAAGACAGAGAGGCCAGAGAGAGGGATACCGGGGATTCTGAAGACAAAACTTCTAGGTGCTTGTCAATATTATTCAGCCTAATCTTTTGATTTCCATTTTGTTTTAATTTCTTTTAAGAGAGAGAAAGAGCACACCTCTACACTCAACATGGAACCAACCCAGGACTCAATCCCATGACCCTGGGATCATGACCTGAGTCAGAATCAGGAGTTGGCCCCTGATCAACAGACTGAGCCACTCAGGTGCCCTGGGTTTCTACTTTGTAATGTGAGATTGACAATACCCAACTAAACACATCAATGTAAAGATATTCTTTAAGAAGAAATAAGCCACCTAATTCATCCAAAAATGGACTTGGCATGCTTATTGTTAGCTGCTATGACCTTTCTTGCTTAATAGAATCTCTGCTAAATTTATTTTCATCATCCCCTATATAAGGCTTGTTCTTATCTCCAATAGGCTTCCTAGAGGGCTATCATTTATCACTCTCTTTTCTAAGCTCCTATTATGCCCATAATCATAAACCATTCAACTGAAATTAACATGCTTTGCTTTGCAATGTGAATTATCCTATGCAGTTGTGTGCTGGTAAATGTTTAATATTCAGCAGGGGCCAGGGAAGTGGAGGTGGGGGAGGGCATTTGTTTATAACATTTGCTGTTTTTCATTGTATAAATATTCCTATGGTGGCCAATTTCAAATGAGTAATGTGACGTCTCTGAACTTGGAGTCTGGAAAAGATACACAGTTATACACTATTATATAGTATTCCCATGTTCTTAAGGACATAAAATCCTTGAGGATATACATAATAGTAAAATGTAGTAAAATAAAAAGTGATGAGCTTGGAGTATTTATTGCTTTTGGTTTTAATATACTGGAATTCTGAGCTTCTATAAATTTTAAATGATGGCAGTGTTTAAGAAATTTGCCAAATTCCTGAAATCTTAGCCATCAGCTCTCATAAACTGATATGAGCTGACTCCAGCATGGCACTGATTTTATGTCTGTATTTCTTGTCATCTTACCTAGATTTTAAGCATTTAAAGGCAGGGATCACGACTTAAACATATTTGTATTGTCCACAGTGCTTACCACATAGTGACTTAGTAAATATTTGTTGAATTACTGATACACTTCTGGATTCAAGGCTGAACCACATGGCCTGTATAGCTTTCTGGTCGCCATATTGACGGTTAGAATTACCCTGGTGAATGTATTGGAAATATTTGTGTGGGTAAAATCACGTGTGTAGATTTGTGTATCTTGGAAATGAAAATCCTTTCTCTGGATGTTGAAGTAGAATATACATGTACTATAAGGATAAGGGCATATTATATCTTTTTTTTTTTTAATTTTTTAATGTTTATTTATTTTTGAGACAGAGAGAGACAGAGCACGAACAGGGGAGGGGCAGACAGAGAGGGAGACACAGAATCTGAAATGGGCTCCAGGCTCTGAGCTGTCAGCACAGAGCCCGACGCGGGGCTCAAACCCACAGACCGTGAGATCATGACCTGAGCGGAAGTCGGACGCTTAACCGACTGAGCCACCCAGGCGCCCCATATATTTCATGTGCTTTCACAAATGCTTCTTTATGGTTATAAATGTATCATGAATTGCCAACACAATACAAAATCAATTAGAAATTAAGTTGCATCTATTCTTAATTAAATGCTTCAGAAATGCACCCCCTTAAAATGTCAGAGTGTAATCACTAGTAGTTAATTATGTTACAGAAACTATATGCCATAGAAATGATATTTATGGAATCAGATCTGGTGTTAAGAAATGAAACTATTTTTAATGTTCTGTGAAAAGTTTTTAATTCATTTCTCAGTGCAATATATTATACGTCAAGATAAATATTTTTTATATTTTTCTGGATGATGGGAAAATATGTTTCTTTCATGAAGATTACAACTTTCAAGAAAATGGAGGGTAGTCAGTCATTTCAGAGATGTGATATTCTCTTCTTCCATAACATTTCTAATTTTGTTAGTCTGTTTCTTAAATTAAAATTCTAGACCTGTATGTGTAAAGGCTATCTTTTTCTCTCACTTTTTGTGAATTTCGTTAAAAAACTCAATAGGAAGGACCTGGAAGTTACCATTTGTGTTTTGTTAGGGAAACACTATTCATTATTTTTTCTACTATGTATTTTAGTTTAACTCTAATGTAAAAGGGGAAAAGCCCAAGTCCTATAGGTGAGACTCAATCTCTTGTTCTTTACATAGAAGAGCTGAAATTCATAAAAAATGATTACAATGAGTTTTAAAGAAGGGAATTAAATTATCAAGAAGAGATTTTTATTGTTTTAAGTTTTGACCCTTAGTCTTTTGTTGTGCTTTTATCTTTTCAGGGTTTTTTTTTTTTTTGATCTGATATGTATATACATTGTGAAAATATTCCTCCCCATCCAGTTCACTAACATAACCATCACTTTGAGTATTTTTCTTTGTTTTCTTTCTTTCCTTCCTTCTCTCTTCTCTTCTCTTCTCTTCCCTTCTCTCCCTTCCCTTCCCTTCCCTTCTCTTCCCTTCCATTCTCTTTTCTTCTCCTCTTCCTTCCTCTTTCTTTTCTCCCTTCCTTCTTTCCTTCCTTCCTTCCTTCCTTCCTTCCTTCCTTCCTTCCTTTTTTTTCTTTCTAGAACATTTAAGTCCTACTTTCAGGAAATTTCAGTTATACAATATAGTGTTATTAATGATAGTCGCCAATACATCCTCAGATCTTATTCATTTGTAACTGCAAGTTTATACATTTTTCTAACTTTTCTCTATTTCCCCCAACCCAGCCCCTGGCAACCACTTTTCTACTCTTTGTTTTTGTGAGTTTGACTTTTGGGGGGGGATCCCACATGTAAGTGATACCATCCAGTATTTGTCTTCCTCTTTCTGGCTTATTTCACTTCGTATAACTCTCCAGGTTCATCCATATTGTCACAAATGGCAAGGTTTCCTTCTTTTTATGGCTGAATAATATTCTATTGTATTTATGTACCAATTTTCATATCCATTTATCCATCGATGGATCGTTACTTTGTTTCCATATTTTGGTTACTGTAAATAATGCTATAAGAAACATGGTGGTGCATATTATCTTTTTGAATTAGTGTTTTGTATTCTTTGGATAAATACCCAGAGGTGGAATTACTGCATCATGTGGTAGTTCTATTTTTAATTTTTTGAGGAACTTCGGTATTGTTTTTCATAGTGACCGCACCAATTTACATTCCTACCAATAATGCACCAAGGTTCCCTTTTCCCTACATCTTCACGAACATTTGGTGTTTCTTGTACTTTTGACTTTAGCCATCCCAACAGGTGTGAGGTGATGTCTCATTGTGGTTTTGATATGCATTTCTCTGATGACTAGTAATGTGGAGCACCTCTTCATGTACCTGTTGGTCATCTGCATGTCTCCTTTGAAAAAAAATTTCTATTCAGATCTTCTGCCTATTTTTAAATTGGATTGTTTTTTGCTCTTGAGTTGTATGAGTTCTTTATATATAAAATATATATAAATATATAATATGTAAATAAATTATATAAATAAATTAAATTAAATATTTTTATATAAGTATAAATATTTATAATATTTAGATATTAGCCCCTTATCAGATATATGATTTGCAAATATTTTCTTCCACTCAGTAGGTGGTTTTTCATTTTTCTTAGGGCTTCCTTGCTGCACAGAAGCTTTTTAGGTTGATATAGTCTCAGTTTTTTACTTTTGCCTTTGTTGCTTTTGCTTTTGGTGTCAGATTTAAAAAATCACAGCCAAGATTAATGTCTTACATTACTTACATTACATTTACTCTATGAGTTTTATGGCTTCAGTTCTCACATTCAGGCTTTAATCCATTTTGAGTTCATTTTTGTGTATGGTGTGAGATAGGGGTCCAATTTTATTCTTTTGCATGTGACTGTCCAGTTTTCCCAATACCATTTATTGAAGAGACTGTCTTTCCCATAGCGCATTCTTGGCTTCTTTGCCACAATTAATTGATCATATTTGTGTGGGATTATTTCTGGGCTTTCTATTCTGTTCCATTGATCTGTGTGTCTGTTTTTAGACCTATGCTATACTGTTTTAATTACTATAGCTTTACAATACAACATGAAATCAGGGAGCATAATGCCTCCAGCTTTGTTACTGTTTCTCAAGATTGATTCACCTACTTGGGGGCCTTTTGGGGTCCCACACAAATATTGGAATGCTTGCTCTATTTCTGTGGGGAAAAAATGCCACTGGAATTTTGATACGGATTACATTGAACCTGCAGATTGCTATGGGTAGTATGGATATTGTGATGATATTAATTCTTCCAATCCATGAGCATGGAATATCTTTCCATTTATCTGTATCTTCTTTAATTTCTTTCATTAATGTCTATAGTGTTCAATCTTTCATCTCCTCGGTTAAATTTATTCATAGGTATTGCATTGTTTTTGATGCAATTGTAAATGGGATTATTTTCTTATTACTCTTTCCAATAGTTAATTATTATTTTATAAAAACACATCTGATTTTTGTATATTGATTTTGTATCCTGTAGTTTACTGAATTAATTTATTAGTTCTAACAGCTCTTTGGTGGAGTCTTTAGGACTTTCTTAAAAAAAATTTTTTTTTAATGCTTATTTATTTTGGGGACAGAGAGAGACAGAGCATGAATGGGGGAGGGGCAGAGAGAGAGGGAGACACAGAATTGGAAGCAGGCTCCAGGCTCCAAGACATCAGCCCAGAGCCTGACGCGGGGCTCGAACTCACGGACCGCGAGATCGTGACCTGAGCTGAAGTTGGACGCTTAACCGACTGAGCCACCCAGGCGCCCCAAGGACTTTCTATATATAATATCATGTCATCTGGAAATAGTGACAGTTTTACTTTCTCTCCAATTTGAATGCCTAAAAGGCATTTCTTTTTCTTGTTTCTTGCTCTGGCTAGGATTTCAAATACTATGTTGAAGATGCAAAAGTGGGCATCTTTGTTCCTGATCTTAGAGGAAAAACTTTGAGCTTTTACTGAGTATGGTATTAGCTGTGGGTTTGCCATATTCATTGTGGCTTCAATTTGCATTTTTCTAATGACATATAATGTGGAACATCTTTTCATGTGCTTATTTCCACCTGTATACCTCCTTTGGTGAAGTGTCTGTCTAGATCTTTTGCCCATTTTTAAAATTTGTTTTCTTATTCTTGAGTTTTAAGAGTTCTTGGTCTAAGAGTCCTCTATCAGATATGCCTTTTGCAAATATTTTCTCCCAGTCTATGGTTTGTCTTTTTGTTCTCTTGACAGTGTCTTTTGAAGAGCATAAGTTTTTAATTTTAATGAAGCCCAGCTTATCTTTCATTCCTTTCATGGATTATGCCTTTGGTGTTGAATCTACAAAGTCACAGCCAAAACTAAGATTATTTAGATTTTAATCTAGGAGTTTTATAGTTTTGGGTTTTATATTTACATCTTTGGCCCATTATGAGATGTGTGTGTGTGTGTGTGTGTGTGAGAGAGAGAGAGAGAGAGAGAGAGAGAGAGAGAGAAAGAGAGAGAGAGAGAGAAATACAAGGTCTGTGTCTTGATTTAGAGTTTTCACATAAATAGATTTTTTTCAAATGCTTTTTTGTATCTATTGATGTGATAATTGATTTTTCTTCTTAGCCTGTTGATATGATGGATATATTAAATAATTTTCAAATGTTGAACCAGCCTTGCATACCTGGTCATGGTGTATATTTCTTTTTATATCTTATTAAGTTCAATTTGCTAATATTTTGTCAAGGATTTTTGCATCTATACTCCTGGGAGACACTGGTCTGTAGTTTTCTTTGTAATGCCTGTGTCTGGTTTTGGTATTAGGGTACAACTGGCCTCACTGAACAAGTCTGAAAGTATTTCTCTGCTTCTTTTATCTGGAGGAGATTGTAGAGAATTGGTATAATTTCTTCCTTAAATGTACAGTAGAATTCACCATTAAACCTACATGGGCCTGATGCTTTTTCTTTTAGAATGTTTTATTATTAATTCATTTTCATTAACAAATTATAAGCCTATTCAGATTATTTACCTTCTGGTGTGAGTTTTGACAGATTATATCTTTCAAGGAATTGGTCCATTTTTATCTAGATTATCAAATTTGTGGGCATAGAGTTGGTCATAATATTCCTTTATTTTTTTAATGTCTATAGGATCTGTAGTCATGTTACTTTCTTTACTTCTGATAGTAGCAATTTGTGTCTCCTCTTTTCTTAGTTATCCTGGCTAGAGGCTTATCAATTTTATTGATCTTTTCAAAAAACCAGGTTTTGGTTTTATTGACTTTCTCTATTGATTTCCTGTTTTTAATTTTATTGATTTCAGTTGTAATTTTTATTTTTTTTTCTCTGCTTACTTTGGACAGTTTCTATTTTTGTCTAGTTTCCTAAGGGAAACTTAGAGTATTAGTTTTAGATCTTTCTTTTCTAATATATGTATCTAATGCCATAAATTTTCCTGTCAGTGCTGTTATATATACCTTGATCATATATATTTGTATATATCTCAATACATTGTTGCCATTGTTGTGAACAAACTGTTATCTGTTAGATAAATTAAGAGTAAGGAAATAAATGTTTTTATTCTTACCTTCACTTATTCCTTCTGTAATGATCTTCCTTTCTTTATGTAGGTCTTGATTTCTTACATACATTATTTTTCTTATCTCTGAAGAACTTCTTTTTACATTTCTTGCAAGTCAGGTCCATTGGCAACAAATTCACTCAATTTTTGTTTGTCTGAAAATGTTTTTATTTATCTTTCACTTTGAAAGGATAATTTTGCAGAAAAAATAATTCTGCATTGGTATATTTTTGTTTCAACTCTTCAGATATTTTACTGCACTTTCATCTTGCATGTTTTTTTTGAGGAGAAGTTGGATGTAAGTCTTACCTTTCCTCCTCTAAAGGTGAGGTGCTTTTGTCCATCTGATTTCTTTCAAAAATTTTTATCTTTGATTTTCTAGAGTTTGAATATGATATGCCTCAGTGTTTTTGTTGTTGTTGTTGTTGTTGTTATTTTGGCATTTATCATGCTTGGTGTTCTCTGAGCTTATTATATATGTGGTTTGGTATCTGACATTAATTTGGGGAAATTCTCAGTCATTCCTTCAAATATTTCTTCTTTTCATTTTTCTCTTCATTTCCCTAGAATTCCCATTATGCATATGCTACAACTCCTGTAGTTGTTCCACAGTTCTTGGATATTCTTTTCCTTTTTTTTTTTTTTTTTCAGACCTCTTATCCTTGTTTTACCATTTGTTAATTTTTTTTTTAATTTTTTTTTCAACATTTATTTATTTTTGGGACAGAGAGAGACAGAGCATGAACGGGGGAGGGGCAGAGAGAGAGGGAGACACAGAATCGGAAACTGGCTCCAGGCTCCGAGCCATCAGCCCAGAGCCTGACGCGGGGCTCGAACTCATGGACCACGAGATCGTGACCTGGCTGAAGTCGGACGCTTAACCGACTGCGCCACCCAGGCACCCCCCCCCCCATTTGTTAATTTTTAAAAATGTTTTTATTCAGTTTTGAGAGAGAGAGAGAGAGTGAGGGAGGGGCAGGCAGAGAGGGAGACAGAGAATCTGAAGCAGGCTCCAGGCTCTGAGTTGTCAGCACAGAGCCCAACGCAGGGCTTGAACTTGTGAGCTGCAAGATCATGACCTGAGCTGAAGTCAGACACTTAGCCGACTAAGCCACCCAGATGTCCCTTGTTTTATCATTTTTGAAGTGTCTATTGACATATTCTCAAGTTCAGAGATTCTTTCCTCAAGTAGTCAGTCTACTGTTGATCCAGTCAAAGGCATTCTTTATTTCTATTAGTGTTTTAGATTTCTAGCATTTCTTTTTTATTTTTTTAAAAATTTTTGATGTTTATTTTTGAGAGAGAAAGAGACATAGTGAGAGCGGGGGAGGGGCACAGAGAGAGGGAGACCCATTTTGCAGCAGGCTCCAGGCTCTGAGCTATCAGCACGGAGGCTGATGTGGGACCTGATCCCACGAACCATGAGATCATGACCTAGGCTGAAGTCAGACGCTTAAGCAACTGAGCCACCCAGGCACCCCTTTTTTTGACTCTTTATTAAAATTTCTATCTCTCTGTTTACATTCCCAATCTTTTTTTGCATTGTGTCCACTTTATCCCTGAGAGCCCTTAACATATTACTCATAGTTATTTTACATTCCTGGTCTGCTGATTCCAACATCCCACCTATATCTGAGTTTGGTTTGATGCTTGCTCTATCTCTTAAAACTGTGTTTTTGCATTTTAGTATGCCTCGTAATTTTTTTTTTCTTGATAGTAGGACTGAATGTATTGTGTAAAAAAAGGAATTGCTGCAAATAATCCTTTAGTAATGTGGTTGTAAGGTGGGTGGGGTGAAAGGGAAGTGGTCTACAGTCCTTTGATTAGATTTCAGTCTTTTAGTAAGACTGTCCTCTGAACTGCAGACTTCAGAAATGTTCTGCAGCCCTCCTCCCCCTTAGGTAGGTCAGGATGGCTGGAGTGGGCTAGGTTTGGATATGTCCCTTCTCCCTTCTGATCTCCCTGATCAGATCATTTCTCTGATCTCTATCAGTTTCTCTGATAAAACCTCAACAGTTTAGGCTCTGGTATGGTAGTTTTGCTGAAGGGAACTCGTTAAAAAGAACAGAATGTGGTGCATTTTCCTCTTCCCTTGTCAGAAGCAGGAGAGGATTTTTGTCCAATATTCACTGTGAGAAACTGGTCCCAGAAATAAAATGCACAGAAGTATGGGAACCCCTATAACTGGGTCCCTGGAGTTTTTAACTCTTAGACTTGTCTATGTTGAGCCCCCAGGGATGTATGTTTTCCTATCACAGTATGTTGGTTTCCTAGAGGTATCTGCTTGTGGATTTCTGCTCTGGTAAGTTGTGATTCTTAGTAAATACCTGTTTGTCTCTCTAAATTTGGGGGCAGCAGTTTGATCTGTGACTTCACTTCTTTGATGGATTTAAGAAGAATTGTTGATTTTCTGGTTTATTTATTTATTTACTTACTTACTTACTTACTTACTTACTTATTTTACCTGTTGTTAGGGCTGAGTGATGACTTCCAAACTTTTTATGTGCCAGACTGGAAACTAGAAGTGTCTATGTGTTTTTAAAGACAGTTTTGTTAAAGTATACCTTATATAACATAAAATTCGCCCATGTGTAGGTTCAATTGTTTTTAGTGAATTTATACAGCTGTATAACAATCACCAAAATAAGTTTTAGAACATTTTCAGTATTCCAAAAATATCCCTTGTGCCCACTTGGGATCCCTGCTCTCACTGCCACTTCCTGGCATTCACTGATCTACTTCCTGTCTCTATAAATTTGCTTTTTCCGGACATTTGATATAAATGGAATCATTCAATATGCAGTCTTTTGTGTCTGGCTTCTGTCACTTAGCATAATGTTTTTGAGGTTTATCCGTGTTGTAGCATATAACTCAATGCATTTTAAAACTGAAAATTAAAATATAGTGTCTGCTTTATAGTTAGCATATATTAATGTAATTAACACATGAGTAGTGTAGTGGGGCACCTGGGTGGCTCAGTTGGTTAAATGTGTGACTCTCGATTTTGGCTCAGGTCATGACCTCATGGTTCCTGAGCTCAAGTCCTGGGTCAGGCTCCTCGCTGACATTGTGGAGCCCGCTGGGGAGTCCCTCCCTCCCTCTCTCTTTGCTCCTCCCCCACTTGCATGTACGTTCTCTCTCACAATAAATAAACAAACTTAAGAAACCCACATAGGTACTATATAGTTATAATGTTATTACATATTAATAGTTATTAATGAATATTTAACGAGATAAAAAACAAAGCTACATACTATTCAAATTCACCTGTCTATAAGAAAGCCATTTCATGTATTTATTACACATGGAACATGATGTTTGTGCTATAGATATTCACAGGCTAGCCAATTGACCTGTAAGAATGATTTTCAAAGTGTAAAGGCTTAAAAAAATTTTTTTAATGTTTATTTATTTTTGAGGAAGAGAGAGAGACAGAGTGTGAGTGGGGGAGGGGCAGAGAGAGAGGGAGACACAGAATCCTAAGCAGGCTCCAGACTCTGAGCTGTCAGCAGAGAGCCCAACGTGGGGCTCGAAATCATGGACTGTGAGATCATGACCTGAGCTGAAGTCGGATGCTAAACCTGAGCCACCCAGGTGCCCCTCACAGTGTAAAGTTTTACCCACTGAACTATACTGGGAAAATATAGATATACCTGTATTGATTTATTCCAATACAATGTGTCAATAAACAACAAATGAGCAAAATTGTTGTGAGAAGGACACATCATATTCAGATTTGCATGAGTGATTTCAATTTCCTCTTAAAAATCTAATCTTGTCAAACAAATGAAATCATTAAGATCTGATGTTTTCTAAAAAAGCTCCATGCTGTCATGGGCTTATTACTTGTAAAAGGTCTGAAAGTCACAGAATGTTCATGTGTACAAACTATTGTACTTACAAATTATCCTCAAGTCTCTTCAAGGATTCCAAAACCAATGAATGAACACTGTCTAAGGAGCAGGACCCAAAGCAACTTAGGGCTGCAATGTATCTAATTTTCATAACCCAGTCATTATGCAGCTTCCTTTTAACACTGGGAATTAAAAGAAAAAAAGGAGGTGTTATGTTAGACACACAGAGACATTATGTTGAGTTTCTATTAAGCATTTCATTTTGATTTTAACCAAGTCAAAACTCTGAACTGTGGTAAAGCCTGCAAGTATAAGACCATCGTATGCATTATACCACTTTTAACTGTTTAACTAAATTTTTATCATATGGCGTATTTAAAGGAAAAATAAAAGTTTATCATCAAATTTTGAGCTGTAGATTCAGAATTAAAGGAACACTCTAGAAGAATCCTTATTCAATATGGACACTATTATCCTTACGTTACTGGTAAATTCTGGTTATCCAAAAGGACTGTGTTTCATATGGTTTTAGGTGAGTCAATGCACTTTTGATTTTTCCATGAACACTTTCAGAACTGGAAAACTGAGAAATTTGGAGTCCCAGTCACTGGTGAAGCTGAAGCTGCGACAGCCTTGCCAAAGTGTTGCTCACCAGTTCACAGGACACTTCAGTGAGAGGCTTAGCATTACGGGCCAAAATTTTTACGACAAAATTCTTACCTCAACTGGAAGAAGCCATCTTCCTGGTGTTATCTTTACTCAAATATTACAGTGTACTTGTTTCCTCATTCATGAACACTTATTGAGCACTTACTGTATCCCAGTTAAAAGGACATAAGGATGACTAAGGCAAAATCCTTGTTCCCAAGCTCCTTAGATTCTAGTTGAGGAATGGATGTGTTTATAACTCAAGGCAGGGATGTTTGACAATATGAGATTATACAGAATAGAGAGCTTTCTTTTTTTCATACTGGATTGCGTTTAATTTTGGACTCTGGGTGCTGGCTACTTTTTTCTTTAATTTGCACAACATTTTGCATACCAGTATTTCCTATCCACACACCCCCCCCCCCCCCCACCACCACCCATCTGATATAAATGTATTGTGTGGATATCAACTTCAGGAAAACATTATGATGGCTCCAGAATTTAATTACCCCTTTGGCCTTAATCCTTTTCATTCTGTTGGGTTTAAGAATCTGTTTGGTGTAAGAATATGCCTCAACACTCAGCTTATCTATACATGTCAGTCTTAATAATTTAAATAACGTACATTATGATCATCTACATGCGTAAATCATCTACATGTAAATAATGACCCAAAAGAACCAATGTGAATTAGCATTTATTTAACTGTACCCAGATTCCTCAAATTTCTAACATTCAGCTAATGGAAACAGGAATGTAAAAGAGGCCATGTAATTTTCTGACAGGTGACACACATCTCAGAGAAAGAAAATATATGTCTCAGCTTCTACTCCAAGAACCTATTATAATTGGAATGAAATTCTTTTTTTTTTAATATATGAAATTTACTGTCAAATTGGTTTCCATACAATACTCACTGCTCATCCCAAAAGATGCCCTCTTCAATGCCCATCATCCACCCTTCCCTCCCTCCCACCCCCCATCAACCCTCAGTTTGTTCTCAGTTTTTAAGAGTCTCTTCTGCTTTGGCTCTCTCCCACTCTAACCTCTTTTTTTTTTCCTTCCCCTCCCCCATGGGTTTCTGTTAAGTTTCTCAGGATCCACATGAGAGTGAAAACATATGGTATCTGTCTTTCTCTGTATGGCTTATTTCACTTAGCATCACACTCTCCAGTTCCATCCACGTTGCTACAAAGGGCCATAATTCATTCTTTCTCATTGCCACGTAGTACTCCATTGTGTATATAAACCACGATTTCTTTATCCATTCAACAGTTGATGGACATTTAGGCTTTTTCCACAATTTGGCTATTGTTGAGAGTGCTGCTATAAACATTGGGGTACAAGTGCCCCTATGCATCAGTACTCCTGTATCCCTTGGATAAATTCCTAGCAGTGCTATTGCTGGGTCATAGGGTAGGTCTATTTTTAATTTTTTGAGGAACCTCCACACTGTTTTCCAGAGCGGCTGCACCAGTTTGCATTCCCACCAACAGTGCAAGAGGGTTCCTGTTTCTCCACATCTTCGCCAGCATCTATAGTCTCCTGATTTGTTCATTTTGGCCACTCTGACTGGCGTGAGGTGATATCTGAGTGTGGTTTTGATTTGTATTTCCCTGATGAGGAGTGATGTTGAGCATCTTTTCATGTGCCTGTTGGACATCCGGATGTCTTCTTTAGAGAAGTGTCTATTCATGTTTTCTGCCCATTTCTTCACTGGATTATTTAAATAATAATCCACACTTTTTGGGTGTGGAGCTTGGTGAGCTCTTTATAGATTTTGGACACTAGCCCTTTGTCCGATACGTCATTTGCAAATATCTTTTCCCATTCCATTGGTTGCCTTTTAGTTTTGTTGGTTGTTTCCTTTGCTGTACAGAAGCTTTGTATCTTGATGAGGTCCCAATAGTTCATTTTTGCTTTTAATTCCCTTGCCTTTGGGGATGTGTCAAGTAAGAAATTGCTGTGGCTGAGGTCAGAGAGGTCTTTTCATGCTTTCCCCTCTAGTGTTTTTATGGTTTCCTGTCTCACATTTAGGTCCTTTATCCATTTTGAGTTTATTTTTGTGAATGGTGTGAGAGAGTGATCTAGTTTCATTCTTCTGCATGTTGCTGTCCAGTTCTCCCAGCACCATTTGTTAAAGAGACTGTTTTTTTTCCATTGGATATTCTTTCCTGCTTTGTCAAAGATGAGTTGGCCATACGTTTGTGGTTCCTAGTTCTGGGGTTTCTATTCTATTCCATTGGTCTATGTGTCTGTTTTTGTGCCAATACCATGCTGTCTTGATGATGACAGCTTTGTAGTAGAAGCTAAAGTCTGGGATTGTGGTGCCTCCTGCTTTGGTCTTCCTCTTCAGAATTACTTTGGCTATTCGGGGCCTTTTGTGGTTCCATATGAATTTTAGGATGGCTTGTTCTAGTTTCGAGAAGAATGCTGGTACAATTTTGATTGGGATTGCATTGAATGTGTAGATAGCTTTGGGTAGTATTGACATTTTGACAATATTTATTCTTCCAACCCACGAGCATGGAATGTTTTTCCATTTCTTTGTATCTTCTTCAATTTCCTTCATAAGCTTTCTATAGTTTTCAGCATACAGATCTTGTACATCTTTGGTTAGGTTTATTCCTAGGTATTTTATGCTTCTTGGTGCAATTGTGAATGGGATCAGTTTCTTTATTTGTCTTTCTGTTGCTTCATTATTAGTGTATAAGAATGCAACTGATTTCTGTACATTGATTTTGTATCCTGTGACTTTGCTGAACTCATGTATCAGTTCTAGCAGACTTTTGGTGGAGTCTATCAGGTTCTCCATGTATAATATCATGTCATCTGCAAAAAATGAAAGCTTGACTTCATCTTTGCCAATTTTGATGCCTTTGATTTCCTTTTGTTGTCTGATTGCTGATGCTAGCATTTCCAACACTATGTTAAACAACAGCGGGGAGAATGGACATCCCTGTCGTGTTCCTGATCTCAGGGGGAAAGTTCTCAGGTTTTCCCCATTGAGGATGATATTAGCTGTGGGCTTTTCATAAATGGCTTTTATGATGTTTAAGTATGTTCCTTCTATCCCGACTTTCTCGTGGAATGAAATTCTTGATAGTGTATACAGTAGCACATCACATATTAGGAATTCCCCATCAGATTCTAATACTTTTGTGCAACTAAGTAATATGAAGAATGGAAAATGGAGCCAGATAGTTAATTATTGTGTCATTATCAGGATTTCAGAAATTGGCTAATTTTTTTTTTTTTTTTTAAGAAATTGGCTAATTGTAATAGTTTGAGATTTAAATTGCATATTCTAACTCTGGGATAAAATATTTGTTACATTAACAACAAAATATAATCCTGTATTTTTAAAAGTATTTTTTTTCTCATTCTAAAAGAAAATTTTGTGGGTGCCTGGGTGGCTCAGTTGCTAAGCATCTGACTTTGGCTCAGGTCATGATGTCACAGGTCCTGAGTTTGAGTTCCACATAGGTGAGCTCGAGTCCCGCTTCAGGTAAGCCCCACTTCTCTCTCACTGTCTCTCTCTCTCTGCCCGCCACTAACTTGTGCCCTCTTTCTCTCTCAAAAAAAGAAAAGAAAAATTTTCATTGCATAATTTAGAAAGTAGAAAAACATAAAGAGGAAAATAAAAATCACCTCTTCAAAGTCCCACAGAGAATCATTATTAATATACTGAGATATTTACATTCAATATTTTCCTAAATAGAAATATACTACACATCTATATGTTTTTTTATAAAACTGAATTCATATGTACATAGAAAAATTAATTTTTTTACCTAGTATTATATTAGGTATACCAATACTCCACACCCAAAACCAAGCTCCACACCCAAAAAACAACCAGGGAGTGCATGGCATTCCCTACTATGATAATACTATGATTTACTGAATGCTCTTGATACTTTAAATATCTGACAAAAAACAGGAGTCTGACAAAAAATATATTTTACATATAAGTGTATGTATTTATGTGGACATATTTATAAGATATGTAAATATATACTTGTAGAAACTGTATTAGAGCTTTTACACATTTATACAGTATTGAACTGACTTAATCATTTAAGTTAATCATTCCTCCATTGTTGGACACTAGATACTTTACTGCTGGGAATAATGCTGTGATAACCATACTTTTATTTTTAAACACATGTACATCCTGGATCCTAATGTGTAAAGGTTTACGCAGACACTTGATGTGTGTGCTCAAGTTTCCCTCCAGAAAGGGATCTAACTCATACTTTCTACCACCAATAGTGTGGGAGAATGCCCATCCATAAAATCTCCCCCATTTTTAATCTCTTCCAATTTTATAAATGAGAATTTGTATCTTATTTTAAGTTGTACTTTTTTGATTGAGAGAGAGGATATATTTAATACAAAATTTGTTTCTCTGCTAATAAAAGTAATATATGCTTTACTCTAAAAACTTCAAAGACAACACAATTATAAAGACAATAAAAATCACCTATAATCTCATCACTTGGACATAATTGTTAGTATTTTTGCCTGGTGACCATTTTGAAATGTTTATTGAGTATTTGTACTGTGAGTGCCTGTGTGTGAATTATCTGGTCATAGTCTCTGACCATTTTTTCTCAGGGAATTATTGTTTTTTAATAAAACTCCAACATCTATTAAAGAGTATTAGCCCATTATTTGTCATACTTATTATAAATATTTATGCTAGCTTATTTTAAAATGTTATCTCTTGATGTCCAGAAATTTTGATTTTGTCAAATATCCAATTTTTTTCTTCGAATTTTACATTCACTGCTTTCATGTTTATACTCTTCTTCATTCAAGTGCTAGTAAACAGTCATACATGTCTTTTATAGTTTTCTCATGATGTAATTTTTTCACTTAACTCTTTCGTTTATTCAATTACCTATAGATTTATTGTTAATTGAAATTTCAGGGGCTAATTATTTTCTCGTTTCTCTTCCCAATTACACTGCAAGTTCTTTGACGTAAGAGGCATTTGTTGTTCAGCTTGGCATTTTAGATCTCTACCACGGTAGGTCTAGCACATTGTGCTCACTATATAAACACTTGAACACAGTCTATATTAAAACAATTGAGCTGCCCGTGTACTACCCTTACCTTTTAAAGTTCTTTGAGTCTAAGACTTGGTTTTGTAATTTTTTTTTGGCTTTTGCCTGCTTCAGTCCAAAGTCATCACTATTTACCGTGAATTTGTTTACGAAACCACCATCATCCCCCAAGAGGATGTCATCTCGGCAGACCTGGTCAGGCAGAGACACTACGCACACACACAGGAGGCAGTGATCCACAGGCTTTATGACAAAATAGTTTTCCTAGGAACAGAAGAATGCTTTTAATAAGTTATTACATTGCCCTACTACCCACATATTAACTATTGCCCTATTATTTGATACAAGTTTTACTTTCTGATGTCTCTCATTTTAGATACTCCCATGGTGTTCAAGAAACTTGAAAAAAAAAAATGTCCAAAGTTAACCAAGTAAAAGTTAATGACCATTGACCATGATCCCATCACTGCTTTTGGGGAGTTTGTAGGGAAAAGGGTGAGGCGCCTTTGGCTCAATATGTAATGAGATTTTCTGTGGTGTTACTGGGCCTGTCCCTCTCTTGAATTTGTATGGCAAATTTATGGGAAGTAACAAGGTTGAGGTGTTACAAGACCAGGGACATAAAACTGGATGGTAAATAGGAAAATCAAGTATTAACACCCCAATTATTTTACAAGAAGTTATCAGGAAAAACATATCCTAACAGCCAAGTTCATCCAGAAATAGTCAGCAAGCATTTATCAAGCTGACTCTGGGCTATTGGATTGGGTTCACTGGGCTATATATCGAGTGCTCTCTCAGAATTCACTCTCTACCTAAGAGAGAGGGGAAAAAAACTATTAAAACATCTGTTTTGTTTTATTTTATTTAGAATGTGTGAGACTTGAATATATTTAGAGCTTCATTCAGTCAGTCAACAAATATTTATTGAGCAACTACAATGTGCCAAGAACTATTGTAGGCATGGGCCATGTGGGCATGAACAAGACAAGTTTCTGACTCTGTGGAGCTACCATTCTAGTGCAGGAATACAGGTATAAAGAAGCAGATCATTTAAGATCATGGGCAGTGCACTGAGGAAATAAAGCAGGGTGCTGTGATAGTGACTGGAGAAGCCACTGTAGGTCCCATAGTCAGGGAAGGTGACCTTTGATCTGGGATATGAACTGGTTGACAGAAAGATTGAGAGGTGGTTGAAAGGAATGGTTTAGAAGGAGAATTGAATGTCAGAAGGATAGAAAGGGGGGCGCCTGGGTGGCGCAGTCGGTTAAGCGTCCGACTTCAGCCAGGTCACGATCTCGCGGTCCGTGAGTTCGAGCCCGCATCGGGCTCTGGGCTGATGGCTCGGAGCCTGGAGCCTGTTTCCGATTCTGTGTCTCCCTCTCTCTCTGCCCCTCCCCCGTTCATGCTCTGTCTCTCTCTGTCCCAAAAATAAATAAACGTTGAAAAAAAAATTAAAAAAAAAAAGATAGAAAGGAAAGAGCCTTGTCCTGGATGAGGGTGTAGGGGATGGGATATTTGCCCCCAGAGAGAGGAAGGAAGAAAGAAAGGTAGTAGAATGTCCTCATTAAAGCTGTAGGTGAGAGAGCTAGAATTTACAAGAGGATAAGCCTCATAGACTCAGATTCCTCAGGAAAATAGGGGCAAGTCCATCTGCCGAAAGGGACAGAGCTTGAGGACAATAATGGCCTTTTGGAATATTGACAGGGATGGGAAAGTGATTTGCAAGGGCAAGAAAGAGGTTGACAGAAGCCAGTGAGTCTTCAGATGAGTCTGCAGACCCTGAATTGTAGTGATGCCAAACAGTATGACTTCGTATTTTTCTCCAGGAGGTATTAGCCACCATGAAGAAGCAGAGAAAGGCTGTCACATCTATCAGTACTAGAGTTTCAAAGGATTTAGGAAAATGGAGGGTGGGGATGGCTTTAGCCCAGATGATCCATCCAGGTGATGCAGACAAAAAGGCAGAGAAGGAGGCAAGGGGACAGAGAGTGGAAGATGCTCTCAAGGATCTGGAAGCTTCTATGGGGTGGAAAACAGGAGTGAAAACTGGACAGAACTGGACAGAGAAGACGTTGCAATCAAACTGCAGAACATGAGACCTAACACATCACATAATAAAGTACATGAAGCAAGAACCTATCTTCTTTAAAGTCATCCTGGCATCACTAGCTGGTTATGGGGACAAGAATGAGAAGTTTAGTTTTCCACTGAGCCTAGGGACAAGTAAGGCACAGAGGAAGGCTAATTATTTCTTAATCCTCCTCATCCTTCAAAGGATCCTGCTTCCCGAGGGCATTTTTTACAATCTTGTCTCTCCCCAAACTCTTATGGCCCTTGTGTTTTTGTTTTTAATGCATAATTTGTTGCACCATTGTATTACATATTATGTTTTTTCATGAGATCCTTCAAGACTGAGTTTTGTTTGAGTGCAGGGAATGTGTTCATTACTTCTATATGTCTGCAAATGCTCAATAAATATTGTAAACTGCTTAAATGGTAACATTTCAGTCCACTGAAGGGATAATATTGACATCTTCCCCCTTAGATATTTTACCAGAATTGGTCACTTCATTTTTAGTAATTTTGTTACAAATGGAAGCTGAACTGGAAAGAAGGGCTATGAACCTGATAACACAAGCATAATCAAAAAGCTAATACTTGAATTCAGAGAAGGGTATTAAAGAAGAAACGAATCAGCTTCTCTCTCTCTCAAAAACAAAAGAAGACAAAATTATTTATTTTGTTCACCAAATTAAATCCGCACTAAATGAAAAGAATGTTCCTTTTTAATTAGACTCACAGAATATTAATGCTGAACTTGTTTAATGATGAACTTGATTAGTTAAACTGCCTCATTTTATGTATGAGGAAACTGACATTCAGTAGAGGAAGTGGATAGCTCATATCCTACCAGTATGGAAAAGACAACCTCAGGACCAGGAGTATTTTTCTGAGCACAGTACCTGGCCACTGCCTTGAGCTTTATAATCCCAGACAATGATGGTCCTTTCTGTAGTGGCAACAATTCTTTTCAGCTGTGAGAGGTAATCACATCCTGTGATCCAGGAGGTGTCCTGGTAGAAAAACACAGAATTGGGGGAGGAGGACATAATATGTTTTAGTCTATCACTTGGTGATGGTTACTAAAGAGTATGTTAGTTCCATTTTAAGCCTCACTTTGCCCCAGTATTTGCAGGGGAGCCTTGCAACATCTCTGGTTTGATGTCTGGAAGAGAGGCTCTCATCTTTCACACTTGACTCTTGAGTTTTCCAGCACCATCAGCGTGAGAATGATGAGCTCATGCCTGTTGCAGCTCCCTGGATGCACAGAGCCACCCACAGAGCAGGCATCTGTGAGCACTCTTTACTTTCATGAGAACACCTTTTCATGGGGACACGGGGAGCCCAAGTTAAGCCAGTTCTCTGATCCTGTCCCCATGCATACAATTTTTAGCCAGAAAAGAGCTTAGTGATCATCTGGTCAATAACTAAGTTGAGTCCAATGAGTTTGTCTTGTGTTGCCTAAAGTCACCAAGTTGGCACAGGTGGCATCTGTCATGTCAAAGACACAGGACAAAGCCAGCACAACAGCTCCCGCTTATGAGTGCCTACTTGTGCTGGGCACTGCCTTCCAGACGTGCGTTAGGGATTCCAACAGCTGTTTCAGCTTAAGAAGCAAAGGCTCCTCTGCCAGGCGGCATGGCTCCATCCGGTGTAGTTCAGGGCATTCAGTGCTTATAAGCAGGGTGAAAGGCAGACATGTCCCCATCTCTCGTAAAGCCATCGTGCGACTCTGAAGCCAGCTCATCATAGCTTTACAACCGCCACAATGTCACTTTCCACTTAGAGATATGGATTAAATAAATTACAAGTTGCACTAAAGTTTTCAATGCTATTTTCGAGTTTCCAATGCAATATTTTCAAATTATATCCCTTGGCCATTTCCCTGTTGTTCTCACAGCTTGGATTGTGTCCAGGTTTTACATTCCTCAATAGCAGCTGCCTGGAAAAAACTTTGGTGAGGCTTTTAAATGGAAGCTTCCAGGGACTGATGTCTCTGAACACTTCTCTGAAATAAATTTAACTTCAGGAAGCAAGGTGAGGGTCCTCTGCTGTTGCTCAAGGTCTAGTTTTGGTCCTAGTCAATAGACATACAATACGAAAACATCTTCTTAGGGCCTACTTGGCACTGCATAGAGCTTGTGATTAGTTATTGAGGATCCATGCCCTCAGCCCCAAATCTGACTGCACTGGGAGTTTATAAAATGTACTCACCTTAACAGTGGTGCTGGTCTGGACTCTCATCTATGAACAAAGGAAGAGAATAATGAAAATTAGTTGACACTACAATTAAAATGGAGAATTTTGGCTTTAAAACAACACATTGTCTCCACAGTTTCCTCTCTCTTGTCATGTATACCTTTCGTGCATTTCCTCCTTTCCCCTAAAAACCTAGCTCTGTGGAAGAATTCACTATTTGCTTCGGGCACAGTTTGTGCTTCTGTGGCTTGTCATTAAAGCCTGTTGACTGTGCCTGTAGAGTCTCACACTGTACTGATGTTTTTTCCCTGTTTGCAGACTGCCTTACATTCTTTAGTTATTCGGAGCAACACTGGATATCAAAAACTGGGAATGCAAAATAATACTAACAGCAATGTCAAGAGTAGTCCAAAGGAATGCTAAATAGGTCAATATGAATACAGCTTGAATTGGAAAAGAGAAATACTGTTTCATTTGAAAGTTGTCTCTCAGGTTCCTGAGAGACTTAGGAACATTCTACCCTTGTGCTTCCTCTTTTACTGGGTTAAGTATCTATTGCATGAATCTTATGCCCTGTACTGTGTTGGTTGAGAATCATAGACTTAGTCCTTGCAGAGCTATAATGAACCTGATCAGACTCATCTCCCCTTAGGGCATGTTAATCGCTTTCAAGGTCAAGGTAAGTATTTGAAGTGTATTAATGACCTGATATCTTTTGCATGGTCATGTGGTCTTGGGAAAAGTACAGAAAATGGCTGCCCAGAAGGAACAGACGTGAAAAGGGGGAAAAGTAAATTAGATCACTAAAACTGTTAGTCACGGTCATCAGACTCTCTTTCATCTGAAGAGTTCAAAGAGGCTTTTTCCAACCGGGACTTTTTTTCCAGATGGGAGGAATTAAGTGCCCTCAGGAAATTGGTGAGCAGAGAACAGAACACCCGTGGTGTTCCTCTTCTATTTCTCTACCTCTATCTTTAGTGGAAAGCATGTGTTTAAATTTCTTTTATCATCTTTAAAAGTTCAGTAACCCTTATAAATATCTTCTGAATTTTTAAAATTCAGCCTTTTGGCAGGAATTTTTATTAATGACATTTGCAGTCTATATTACCAACCCTTCTAGAGAGCATCGTGAAAATCCTTAACTGTGTTTATTGTACTTTACATTGAGCCTAAATTATGGATTAACCTATTCTGAGATATTTTGCATTATTAATGACTACCTTTTAATAAACTATTCCTGTGACCTACCCTACCAATTATTTTGTTCACAGAATGTGTCATCCTATTTGTAAAACATGCAACTTTCAAAATGCTGTTTATTCTTGGTGTATCAAATCTTTAAAAAAATTAGTTTTTAAGCAATTTTTCTCTCCAGTTGCATGGTTTTTGTAAGAAACAGATGTGTCTGCATGTTTGTGAGTATGCACGTGTTCATCTATAAACGTGTGAATGAGTGTGTGTGCTCACATGCATGCATGTATGGGTGTGATGTCTCTGGAAATATGAAAATGCCGCCTCACTTATTTCACATAATCCTGAACTATTTCACTATGAAGTTCATTATTTTCCTTCTCGTGTTCTTCTTTACATATCATCTTACTCTATTTTTGAGGAAGCAAAGCTAAAAAATTAGAAGGCACCAGGGAGAAAAAGAGGTGGAGAAAAGCTTTCATATTTATATGAGGCAATCCATTTCTGTTTTCACACTATTTGTCCATAATCGTAACAGCCAACACTTCCTGAGCACTTACAGTGATGCCAAACAAGCACTTTGTATGTATTAACTCCTACCGATAGCATAGCTACCTCAGGAGAAAAGTTCTCAGGTTCTGAGAGGAGTCGGGCGTGGAGGTAATAAGTAACATGCCCAGGTGCCAGATGACAAGGGCTCTGCTGGGCAGGGCAGCCAAGCTCCGCATCCCCCACCAGGCACCTGCCACCACACCTCCTCAGGGACCCGGCAGCCTTCTCCACTGCCAGAACCCAGCTGCTCTGATCACGGAAGGGCTGACCACTACTGTTGAAATTGTAATCATGTGATGGTTCTTTTAAATATATTCTACTCGTATAAAGCTTGTCTCTAGTTGAAAATGAACCAATAGGTGGAATTATTTGCTTTCGATATTTCACACCATTCCTTTCAATGTTATAGTGAAACACTGTGTAGTCTGTAACATTATATGTTGCAATAAAATCTCTCCTCGTTTGAAAGTGGAAGCCTGAAACCTACAAATTTAGCACTGAGTGACAATAATTGTAAGGAACAGGGGTACTTATCGTTCATAAAGTGCTTCTGTGTTCATTATCTCATTTACCTCCCCTACAGCCCTCCGAGGGAGGGAAGACCTGTCTGGGTGTTTCATTTTGTAAACGTGAAAGAGACATGAAAACATGTCAGCCAGCTCATTAAGTTTCCTGTTTAACAGCATAGCTGGTAAAACAGAGGAGCCGGAATATGAGCCACCTTTTAACTCCATGTCCAAGGTTGTTGTTGGGACCTTCTGTACTTGTTAAGATTATGACAAAATCACGTGGCTTGTGAATTTTGCTGATTTTATCCGAGAAATTTTGCAGGATCATCCTTTAATTGTGCTGATGCCACATGGTTCAGTAAGACTTCCTGAGGAAGACTGCCAGATGCAGTTACCAAAATCTCAGCAATTGCTCCAAAACTTGGCAATCTCCTTATTTCAGTGACATCTGGCTTACTTTTTGGAGTAACTCTGAAATATGGCTTATGGATTCTGCTGCACCTGATACATATGTATCTACAACACATAGACAAAAGAGAAGAAGGAAGGAAGGATGGAAGGAGGGAGGGAGGAAATAAGGAGGAAGGAAGGAAGGAAGGAAGGAAGGAAAGAAAAAAGGAGGAAGGAAGGAAGATAGGTAGGAAGGAAGGAAGGAAGGAAGGAAGGAAGGAAGGAGGAAGCAAGGAAGGAAGGAGGGAGGAAGGAAGCAAGGTAGGAAGGAGGGAGGAAGGAAGGAAAGAAGGAAAGAAAAAAGGAGGAAGGGAAGGAGGAAGGAAGGAAGTGAAGGAAGATGGAAGGGAGAGAAGAGGGAAGAATCCAACTTTCAAATTACCTGGCTATTAAAGACTGTTATTAATCCTTTCTGAGAAGCTGTTACTAGTAAATCGAACTGAGGGATCTTGACGATGCATTTAATCACATCCCGTCTTCTACTACCTGTCAACAACATAATATTCATTTCATCTCCCAGCACTAAAGATCCTAAAACTAATTTGTTAGGTTTGTTTTTAAAGAAAGAGTAAAGCATCTTTTTTACCTTTTTGCTGAAAAAGTAAAGTAGAATGAAACCATAAAAACCAGCAAGTGTTACTTTTTAATTATCCCCAGAGATACTAAACTGAACCTGTAACCCTTTCCAATTCAATGTGGTGCATGGATTCCCAGAGAAAATGTGTATATGCTCATGCCCCTGGCACATATTTTACAGAAAATGTATATTTTACAGAGAATGTGTTTTCCAAACATCTTTTGGAATCATTCCATTTTGAGATTTCCACATCTTTCAGGAATCCTTTCTTTGAACTGTCACCCTCATGGTTTACACAGAATAAAAGTCTAATATGATCTCGGGCTTTCCAGCATAAAAGAATGACACCACCTTAGTACTGTTAAGGGTTTTTTCTTTGTTTGTTCATTAGTTTTTACTTTGTTTTGAAAACAACGTTGGACGCTTTCATTTTCCTTTGCCTGTGTACTGAATTGATAAAACCACATATATGCAGCTGGGACAGCTGCCTAGCTTCAGTTGTCTGATGATCGTTTTCATGGCCTGATGACGGGCTCTGGTGAGGTCCAAGGGTCGGGCTGAGGAAGGTTGGAAGACAAAGGTGGGCTTGGTTCACAAGAGACTGCAGGAAGTTCAGGCGCTTTTTAAAGAGACACCAGATGCGACTTAGACTACATGCTTCATCTCAGAATGTCTGGGATGAAATGGAGGGCAGGGGCAGATTCTGGGGTTTGCCTTCCTCCTTGTGGGCTTCTTCCTCCCCAGAGGGAAGAAAGGAAAGAAAACCCAAAGTGTCAACAGTGGGGAGGGATGGGTCCCAGGCTCAAATTTAAAAAGAAATGACGTATGTTCTTGAGACTTCTATGCTGAGATGACCCTCCTCTGTGATTGGCCCAAGTTCACAGTTTTAGAGATATAGGGTTAAACTTCCATGTGATAATTAAGGGAAGTGTAGGAAGGAGTTCTAATTACTAAAAAAAAAATGAAATTTAAGAAAATTTTAAAGGAAATTTGATTTCATCTTGTGCTTGGGCATGCAGTATTGAGGTGCCATCGTACAGAGCTTGCACTCACTTGAGATATGAACCTTTCCAGAAAAATGTGAATTATTTCTCCCCAACATTCTTTATTTAGGGTCCTTCAGAGCAATGATCATATTTCAAACCTAACCTCAGGTACAGTTTCTATTTTACTCTCAATATTTACTTTTGAGAAAACATTAAACCCCATATTGATTTGCAAAGGAAATTAAACATATCACCTGAAACGACAACTCGCTGTTTTCTAGAAACAAGGAAAACCAAATTGTCTTCACCCATCTGGGAAGCAAGAATATCTTCTTCAGAGGAGAAGTATCCAAAGATCTAAAATGCCAAACAACACACGTAAACATGTAGAAGATCTCAAAACTGGCTGTAAAGTCACAGATTTTATGTTGGTTAAATTTAAAGTTTAATTGGGATGAATAGCCAACACCTTGCTTTATAAATGCCAGTGCATATGGCCCATAGCAAGAGAAGGTAGTTAATTATGTTCAACACACCATGTGCTGATGGTGCATGATTTTTGAACAGTTACTGATTTTTCTTTTCTTTTTTTTTTTAATTTTTAAGGTTTATTCATTTTTCAGACACAGAGGGACAGAGCATGAGGGGGGAGGGGCAGAGAGAGAGGGAGACACAATTCAAAGCAGGCTCCAGGCTCCGAGCTGTCAGCACAGAGCCCGATGCAGGGCTCGAACTCACATACCGTGAGATCATGACCTGAGCTGAAGTCGTACACTTAACTGACTGAGCCACCCAGGTGCCCCCTGATTCTTCTCTCTGATGGATGAATTGGTGTACCAGGCTGGTGTCCTCGCTCAAACTGACAGTTCTTTTAGGAGCTAACTTTTGTCTGGAAGGCAAATCAGCCGTCATCATACAGGGTCCCAACTGAGAATCTTAACATTGAATTTGGCCACTCTCAAATGGCTACTCTTGCCCATTTTCCATAAATCTTCTTGGGCAAGTTTTTTATCCCTACTCAGGGAAGTTTTGCATTTAAGAGACAGTGCAGTTTCTCTATTTAACCTTTCCAAATCCTAGTCTGTAGGCATGAAAATAAATTACTAGGAAAGAATCCTGGGGAGGAAAAGTAGTCTTTATTTGTGAATAAATTGTCAAATTATGTAATTCCAAGAAATTTGAAAAATTAGGTAGCTTCCTTCAATTGTCTTATGAATAAGCAGAAGTATAATTCAAATAAACTAAAGACACAGAATATTTCTCTGGCTTTATTTTTTGGAGTAACTCTGAAATATGATTTATGGTTTCTGCTGCACCTGATACACATAGACAAAAGAGAAGAAGGAAGGAGTGAAGGAAGGAAGGAAGGAAGGAAGGAAGGAAGGAAGGAAGGAAGGAATGGAAGAAGGAAGGAAGGAAGGAAGGAAGGAAGGAAGGAAGGAGAGAAGAGGGAGGAATCGAACCCCCACTGCTGGGTAAATACGACCCCTTGTGTGCCTTGCACCCACACCACTGGGGCTGGTCACCCCCAGAGAAAACCTCCCAGCCTGCTGGACGCGGCCACCAATCGTTGAGGAGCTCCACCTTCCTGGGGCTTTGGTGACTGTCATCCCGTGCTTCTCTAGCTGATCTGGCTCATGGTGCACAGCACCAGTGTCCAGTTTGCTGCACTCGTGTCCCAAACACACACCCACCATCATTTCACTTTCAACAGCTGCCCTCACCCCCCACTTCAAATGACAGTGCAAGCCCCAGGCAAGAGTTTCCCCAGCATTTCTTGCCACCCTATGTACAAACCCAACCTGGGTTTGGACATGCCCTTTCTCCTTTCCATCCCTTTCAGAGGAAGATGTGTTTCTCTTGTCCTAATCTCTCCACCTGCTCTCTGCATCCATGCCACCCTCAGAGCTTGTCACCTCTCCCCTTATCAGTCCCTCTTTCTCCCTTTCTCCGGACTTCCTTTCAGCATGTTCAAATGTTGCACATCTTAAAAACACAAATACCATAAACCTCCGAAGGGCAATTATGGGAAATAACTCTTAGTCCCTGTCTTGCTTTTCTCATCTCCACCTTCCTGCTCCAAGTGCTGTAACTCCTCCCACTGCTGTTGAACTTGAGTTGCTCTTACAGCTGCATATTGGTTTTCCGTAGTTGTAACAGCAGACACACTCTTTTTGAATTTTGACACCTTTCCCCTTTCTCCCGGTTTGCTGCTGCTACCAAAACAAGTGACTACAAACATAGGGACTTCAAACAACACCCAGTTAGTGGCTCATAGCTCCATGGAAGGCCAACATGGGTCTTGATGGGCTAAAACCCAGATATCCATAGAGACGTGTTCTTTATTGAAGACGTGGGAAGAATCTGTTATAAGCTCATTCAGGTCGTTGGTCTGAGGTCCCTGTTTCCTTGCTGGCTGAGCTGGGGCTGCGTTTAGTGCCCAGAGGCCTCTCTTCAGACGAGGACATGGGCCCTCCGTTTCACACCAGCAATGGCCCCTCAAATCCCCCTCGCATCTGGAAGCCCCTTTGCCATCCACTTCTGTTTTTAAGGATTCCTGTGATTACATGGGGCCCACACAGAAAACCCAGGATAATCTCCCTATTTTAATTCAGCTGATTAGTAACATTAATTGCATTTGCAAAATCCTTTTGTGGCAGTATCTAAATTACTGTGTGATTGAATAACCAGGGCACAGGAATCTTGGTGGGGGGGCACCTTTAGAATTCTCTCTATCATATCTTCATTTTAAAAATGCAGTTCCGAGGTGCTGAGTGGCTCAGTTGGTTTAGTGTCCAACTCTGGATTTCGACTAAGGATCTCACGGTTACTGAGATTGAGCCCCGCATCAGGCTCTGTACTGAATGTGGAACCTGCTTGGGATTCTCTCTCTCTCTCTCTCTCTCTCTCTCTTTCTGTCCCTTCCCCCACTCTTCTCTCTCTCTCTCTTCCCAAATAAATAAACATTAAACAATAAGTAAAATAAATAAAAATGCAGTTCAGTATAACTTAAATTATTTGTGCAAAATACAACAAAAAATGACAAACACTAGCATCCAATTTAACTCCAGATAATAGTGTGAGATTAGTTTTAGATAATAATGTGAAATGATGATGTTAATGATGTTATTTCTGTGCTGATGAATTCCAGTTTTTCTCAGGGGTAGGAGAACTGTACACATATCTGTTGTCACCTAATTTGAAACAACGTTCTATGTGTCTATGATACTTATATTTGATTTTATAATTTTGGGGCGCCTGGGTGGCGCAGTCGGTTAAGCGTCCGACTTCAGCCAGGTCACGATCTCGCGGTCCGTGAGTTTGAGCCCCGCGTCAGGCTCTGGGCTGATGGCTCAGAGCCTGGAGCCTGTTTCCGATTCTGTGTCTCCCTCTCTCTCTGCCCCTCCCCCATTCATGCTCTGTCTCTCTCTGTCCCAAAAATAAATAAAAACGTTGGAAAAAAAATTTTAAAAAAAATTTTATAATTTTATTTTTTTATGAATATAATTTATTGTCAAATTGGCTTGTATATACAATGAAATACTACTTGGCAATGAGAAACAATGAAATCATGCCATTTTGCAGCAACATGGATGGAACCGGAAGGTATTATGCTGAGTGAAGTGAATCAGTCAGAGAGTGACAGATCTATGTTTTCACTCATATGTGGATCTTGAGAAACTTAACAGAAACTTAACAGAACAAGAAGGGGAAAAGATAGTTACGAACAGAGAGGGAGGGAGGCAAACCACAAGAGATTCTTAAATACAGAGAACAAACTGAGGGTGGATAGGAGATGGGGGAGAGGGAATGAGCAGTGGGTGTGGTATGATACCTATATTTTAAAAGCAGTTTACAGATAGCCATTTAACTCAATTTGTAATTTTGGTGAAATTCGTACAGAGATAGTGAGAACATATCTGTTAAATGTCTGAGAACAGGTGTGGGAGGATGTCCTTTGAGGGGCCACACTGGTGCTTTAGACTAGCACGTGGGTCCAAATGCAGGTTCCAAACCTACAGGTCATGTGACCTCGGGCACATTCTTTCATTTCTCTGTGCCTAAGTTTTCCCATCTGTAAACTACTAATAATTCCCCAACCTCATGCTTTGGTGTCAGAATCAGATGAGGGAATCATGATTGGATTACTTAGGAATTAGGGAGATTAGAAAGTACTTGGATTGCGCCACGTGCTGGGTAGGAACTGAATGGAAGTCAACATTCGAGTAAATATCATTCCCAATTTTAGGAGACAGCAGGGGAAGCAGAGCTCAGGTGTCCTCTTTACTAGCTGAAAACTGTCCACTGGGCACCCCTGCTACCTCCACAGATAGCACATTGTCCATGCAGTCAGTCATACGTGTGTTTTATAGTCACATCTATAGATAGGTACGTGCCCTCTTGCAGGACATCTGCTCTTATAAATGACAAATTGTGCTACTTTTTCTTATAATGTTACACAATAGTACAATGCTTACCATAAGTGACTTCCAAAGGATGCTAAAAATTACAATTTTCTGAGGAAAAATTTAAAGGCCTTTTTACCAGATAAACTCCTTCAGAAGAGACAGGTAAAGGGGAGCCTGGGTGAGTCAGTCAGTTGAGCGCCCGACTTCAGCTCAGGTCATGATCTCACAGTTCGTGCGTTCAAGCCCCAGGTCAGGCTCTGTGCAGACAGCTCAGAGCCTGGAACCTGCTTCGGATTCTGTGTCTCCCCCTCTCTCTGTGTCTCTCTCTCTGCCCTTCTCCTGCTCATACTGTGTCTCTTTCTCTCAAAAAAAAAAAAAAAAAAAAAAGAGACAGCTAGAACTTTACATTTTGAAAGGAAATGTTTCAATGTTTGTAATGTTTTTAAAGAGCAGAAAACATCTTTCGTATGATGATCTATAGCCTCAAGGATGTCAAATTTCTCTTTCAACAATTTAGATTTTTTTTTGAATTTATTGTCAAATTGGTTTCCATACAACACCCAGTGCTCATCACAAAAGGTGCCCTCCTCAATACCCATCACCCGCCCTCCCCTCCCTCCCACCCCCCATCAACCCTCAGTTTGTTCTCAGTTTTTAAGAGTCTCTTATGCTTTGGCTCTCTCCCACTCTAACCTCTCTCTCTCTCTCTCTTTTTTTTTTTTCCTTCCCCTCCCCCACGGGTTCCTGTTAAGTTTCTCAGGATCCACATAAGAGTGAACACATATGGTATCTGTCTTTCTCTGTGTGGCTTATTTCACTTAGCATCACACTCTCCAGTTCCATCCACGTTGCTACAAAGGCCATATTTCATTCTTTCTCATTGCCACGTAGTACTCCATTGTGTATATAAACCACGATTTCTTTATCCATTCATCAGTTGATGGACATTTAGGCTCTTTCCATAATTTAGCTATTGTTGAGAGTGCTGCTGTAAACATTGGGGTACAAGTGCCCCTATGCATCAGTACTCCTGTATCCCTTGGGTAAATTCCTAGCAGTGCTATTGCTGGGTCATAGGGTAGGGCTATTTTTAATTTTCTGAGGAACCTCCACACTGTTTTCAAGAGTGGCTGCACCAGTTTGCATTCCCACCAACAGTGCAAGAGGGTTCCTGTTTCTCCACATCTTTGCCAGCATCTATAGTCTCCTGATTTGTTCATTTTGGCCACTCTGACTGGCGTGAGGTGATATCTGAGTGTGGTTTTGATTTGTATTTCCCTGATGAGGAGTGACGTTGAGCATCTTTTCATGTGCCTGGTGGTCATCCGGATGTCTTCTTTAGAGAAGTGTCTATTCATGTTTTCTGCCCATTTCTTCACTGGATTATTTGTTTTTTGGGTGTGGAGTTTGGTGAGCTCTTTATAGATTTTGGATACTAGCCCTTTGTCCGATACGTCATTTGCAAATATCTTTTCCCATTCCGTTGGTTGCCTTTTAGTTTTGTTGATTGTTTCCTTTGCTGTGCAGAAGCTTTTTATCTTGATGAGGTCCCAATAGTTCATTTTTGCTTTTAATTCCCTTGCCTTTGGGGATGTGTCAAGTAAGAAATTGCTATGACTAAGGTCAGAGAGATCTTTTCCTGTTTTCTCCTCTAGGGTTTTGATGGTTTCCTGTCTCACATTCAGGTCCTTTATCCATTTTGAGTTTCTTTTTGTGAATGGTGTGAGAAAGTGGTCTAGTTTCATTCTTCTGCATGTTGCTGTCCAGTTCTCCCAGCACCATTTGTTAAAGAGACTGTCTTTTTTCCATTGAATATTCTTTCCTGCTTTGTCAAAGATGAGTTGGCCATACTTTTGTGGGTCTAGTTCTGGGGTTTCTATTCTATTCCATTGGTCTATATGTCTGTTTTTGTGCCAATACCATGCTGTCTTGATGATGACAGCTTTGTAGTAGAAGCTAAAGTCTGGGATTGTGGTGCCTCCTGCTTTGGTCTTCCTCTTCAGAATTACTTTGGCTATTCGGGGCCTTTTGTGGTTCCATATGAATTTTAGGATCGCTTGTTCTAGCTTCGAGAAGAATGCTGGTGCAATTTTGATTGGGATTGCATTGATTGTGTAGATAGCTTTGGGTAGTATTGACATTTTGACAATATTTATTTTTCCAACCCATGAGCACGGAATGTTTTTCCATTTCTTTATATCTTCTTCAATTTCCTTCATAAGCTTTCTATAGTTTTCAGCATACAGATCTTGTACATCTTTGGTTAGGTTTATTCCTAGGTATTTTATGCTTCTTGGTGCAATTGTGAATGGGATCAGTTTCTTTATTTGTCTTTCTGTTGCTTCATTATTAGTGTATAAGAATACAACTGATTTCTGTACATTGATTTTTATCCTGCAAGTTTGCTAAATTCATGTATCAGTTCTAGCAGACTTTTGGTGGAGTCTATCGGGTTTTCCATGTATAATATCATGTCATCTGCAAAAAGTGAAAGCTTAACTGCAGCTTTGCCAATTTTGATGCTGTTGATTTCCTTTTGTTGTCTTATTGCTGATGCTAGCACTTCCAACACTATGGTAAACAACAGCAGTGAGAGTAGACATCCCTGTCGTGTTCCTGATCTCAGGGGGAAGCTCTCAGTTTTTCCCCATTGAGGATGATGTTAGCTGTGGGCTTTTCATAAATGGCTTTTATGATGTTTAAGTATGTTCCTTCTATCCCGACTTTCTGGAGGTTTTTTTGTTTTTTTTTAAATTTTTTTTTCAACATTTATTTGTGCGACAGAGAGAGACAGAGCATGAACGGGGGAGGGGCAGAGAGAGAGGGAGACACAGAATCGGAAACAGGCTCCAGGCTCTGGGCCATCAGCCCAGAGCCTGACGCGGGGCTCGAACTCACGGACCGCGAGATCGTGACCTGGCTGAAGTTGGACGCTTAACCGACTCTGCCACCCAGGCGCCCCTGGAGGGTTTTTATTAACAAACGATGCTGAATTTTGTCAAATGCTTTTTCTGCATTGATTGATGGGATCATATGGTTCTTATCTTTTCTTTTATTAATGTGATGTATCACGTTGATTGATTTGCGAATGTTGAACCTGCCCTGCATCCCAGGAATGAATCCCACCTGATCATGGTGAATAATTCTTTTTATATGCTGTTGAATTCGATTTGCTAGTATCTTATTGAGAATTTTTGCATAACAATTCATATTTTAGACAGGTAATTGTGCATGTGACATGCTTAGAGTACTTTATAACTATATAACTATTAAGAATGCATTAGAATATTAATTTTCTTTTAATTATGTTATTTAAAGGACTTGCTCCATGCTTTAAGTGATTCATCTATTTAACTATACTTTTCCTGATTACATAAGGAATATGTAGAACATTCAAAGAAAATAAAAAGCAGAAGAAAATGAAAGCCTCTCTGCACCTTATTTTTTTAGCCTACCCTGGAGCATTTAAAAAATATTTTTGAAGTTAGCAGATACAGTTTTAGATTTATAATAACTCACTTTAAATTCACTTTTGGGAGAACACCGTTATAGGCATTCCATATGGTGTTGCATGCCTCTTTTTAAAATTAGTTTGAGTCTGCTCCCAGAAAAAAAAATGTGTTTGTGAATCGCCCACTGGAAACATAGACTAACATTGTGTTGTTTTATCAGAATCTCCCAGTGACTAGTTTGACAAATTTAAGATAATCACATTACCTTAAATCTCTTTATATCTAATTTTTCTCCTTATAAATTAAAAAGGGAGATCTAGATGTTTTAGTTGAATTATAATTTTTTGCTATTCTATAAATGTCCATTTTTCCAACTGTGTTTATATCTAAAACCTAAGGGGAAAAGTGTATTTGCACCTAAAAACCTAGAAAAACATTGCTTTTTGTGACATTGCTACCATAAAGAAATTTATATTCAGAAACAGTTTTGTATATTCAGTGCCTGACTTTAAAAGAATAAACCTAGTTCTTATTACCTGATAAGATTAACACTGGCTGATAAAAAAAAAATGGTAATCCAAACTGAAAAAAAGTTAATCTTCCAGCACTGAATTTCCATTTTACAGATGATGGATCTGAAGCTCAGAAAGGTTAGGTCACATTGCTCAAAATAGAAATGCCTCTTAGGAGCCTTGGCACAGATAGTTTGTGACGAAAATGACAGAACAATAAAAGAGGCTTCCTGAACTATTTTCTCCAGCCTCAATATCCTTTATATACATACAGTGTGCAGAGGCTGGTCACAAGTGTTTGTATTAAACTTGTGTGTGATTTATAAGGAGCCAAGTGATGTGACTGAATAATGTCATATGAAATTACTGGACAGAGAAGGAGAAAATCTCAGATCCAGGATCAAAACTCATTTTTTTCTGTGGCTTTAGGTAAGTCAATTAACCTTTCCGTGTTTCACTGTCCTCGTCTTTATTATTGTAATAACATTATCCTCCATAATCTACATGGGGGGGGGTTGTCATGAAGATTAAATGAGAACATAAAAAGGAGGTGTCTGAAAAAACAAATGTGAGATAATTCTGGTGTTCTAACAGGAAAGGTCAGGAGAAGGAGAAAGAGAGTAGATGTGGTAAAGAACAAGGCTGCATTTCCTCATCTACACAATGAAACAATCTGGATTGACTGAATTCATCCATTCATTCATTTATTTCAAGAACAAAAGAGTGTTTTGTTTATTTACAACAAATCATTTGTAACATATTTCTCTCTCTTCAAAACAGAGAACCCTACAAAATACACAGAGGCCAAATTATCCGTTAATGTAGAACTCCAGGTAAGTGGATTAACCAGAGTTAATTGGTTTGAGCATTTGTTTCCTGAATCTAGGTGTGTGATATAATATAAACAGACTTCTTTTATTTCTTGAAATGCATAAATTATTTGATGTCCACGTGAATCATTTGTTTTGTTTTTGTTTTAAGTTTATTTATTTATTTTGAGAGAAATAGAGAGAGAGGGAGAGAATCCCAAGCAGATTCCACACCATTATTGCAGAGTCCAATGCAGGGCTCAAACTCATGAAAACGTGAGATCACGGCTTGAGCTGAAACCAAGAGTTGGATGCTTAATCGACTGAACCACCAGGCACCCCAACATGAATCATTTGTTATATACTCATTTGCATATTTTTAGGGATCCAAAAATATCGCATTAGAAATTCCAGCACATGAACCATTGAGTGTGTGAGAAATATTCATTAAAAAATTGAGAACAGTAAGGATGATTGTCAACACCATGGCTACTCAAAGTTTAGTGACATAGAATTTAAGGTACCAATAGGTGGGACAATATCCAAAGGATTTACACAGTGTGACTGAGCCCAGATCCTTGGAAAGACACGTTCATTTTGTACACGTACAAGATTTAGGGAAAAGACAGCCATTTCTGTATTCCTGCAAAGTTACTGACTGTTGTATTGTTCATTTGATTTCTCAAACTTTTTAAGTCTTTCAGTGGTTAAGGGCTTTTGTTGATATAGATGATAGATAGATAGATAGCTCATATGTATATTTATCTTCTATTTTATTGAATTAGTAGATTAAAAAGGACAAAACAACCGCCTTTGCACTTGCAATCTTGCTTTTAGATCCATGCCCTGGGACCTATGCTTATAGAGCCATTTGAACTTTCTGCAATGGCAAGACTCTTCTGTAATCTCTCCTATCCAATATGATAGTCTCTGGCCTCATTGGATATTGAACCCTAGAAAAGTAATCAGCACAACTGAGGAGTTGAATTGTTAATTTAATTTAATTTAATTTAATTTAATTTAATTTAATTTAATTTAAATGTAACTAGCACTTGTGGCTACTGTTGGTTAGCTCAGCTCTAGAGGGTCCACTCTAGTTCATGATGCTAAGGGGCCATTGTCCACCAGGAGTTCATGCTTTTAAACCATGTCCTAGATTCCTGAGGCCCCAGAATTCCCTGCCTAAAGGGCTCCAAGCCTCCTTTCAGGCCCATGAAGTCTCTTTTAGGTACATCCTCATGAGGGTGGACCACACACCACTGGTTTGTGCACCCCTAGGACTGAAGAGTCCCCAAGGCAGAGTGCTGATGGAGAAGGAGCTTAGACATATGGGTTGGAGATATCCATATATGTGCATGCATGGTCCCCCATAATGTGGGATGGGGCCATTGGTGCAAAATTAAGGGAGGTGGGCTGGCGCTAACTCCCTCCTTGTCTCTATATTTTAGTGTGAAACTGCAAGGTGTGAGAATTTTAAATTCTAACGTGGACTTCCAGGGGATTATTAAGGCATATTTTCAAAATTGGAGGATAAAACATATTTGCTTTAACAATTAGCTGAATTTATAATTTCACATATTATATATATGTGAATTTATAATTTCACATATATATATTATATATATATATATATTGATATATGAATATATCAAATATTCACATATTTGATATCTGGGCCTCTATTTATACTTGTGCCCAAATAAAAGGGACATTTTGTACATTTGACTTCTCTGTAGAACTAGTTGACAGTAAAGAATTTGACATCACATTCTTCAGATAAACATTTCCAATCATGGTGGCTACTTATATCATTTTCTTTGAAACTTGTGATATTTAAACACACTATATTAAACTTTTTTCTCTTATTCTTATGCTCTTGGAGAACAACGACAAATATCTTCTTATTTTTTCTGATACTGTTCCCAAAGAACAAAGTTGAATACTTCCTTTTTTTTTTTTTTAATTTTTTTTTCAACGTTTATTTATTTTTGGGACAGAGAGAGACAGAGCATGAACGGGGGAGGGGCAGAGAGAGAGGGAGACACAGAATCCGAAACAGACTCCAGGCTCTGAGCCATCAGCCCAGAGCCCGACGCGGGGCTCGAACTCACAGGACCGTGAGATCGTGACCTGGCTGAAGTCGGACGCTTAACCGACTGCGCCACCCAGGCGCCCCAAAAGTTGAATACTTTCTATGGTCTGTCCATCTTTCAGTTGTTTGTCAACAAAAATCCATCTGTGTTGATGAGGAGGAATTCCTTCTATGTCTCTTTTGACATTTTCTGTGCTTACCGATAAAAATATAATGAGAACAATATATATAACTTTAAAGTTTCCAGTAGCCACATGAAAAAGTGTAAAAAAAAAAAGAATTAATTTTAATAGTGTATTTGTTTCATCCAATGTGTCCAAAATATAATTTCAACATGTAACCAATAGTAAGATATTTTATAATCTTCTTGTGTATTACATCTTTGAAATCAGGTGTGTATCTTACAATTACAGCATATTTCAATTGAGACTAGTTACATTTCCAGTACTAAATAGCCTCATGTAGCTAGAAGAAGTGTTTTGGGCAGTGTAGGTCTAGAGTTTCTAAGGGTTCAACCTCAAGGATGATGGTCTCTCCTAGTGAAGCTTCTTTGAGATTTTGTGTTGTACCTTCACTGAGGAAAAACAATCCAATGTTTCTCAGTCATTCTTTGACTGTCTTACTAATACAGCTGTCTGGTTTGAGCTGAACCATCTAAGCAGGGAGCATATCAGGTCCTGGCCCAACCTTCATTTCAGGTGTTCTATCTTTAGGAATAACCAGCAGTTACTTTAAAGTTCCATTTAGCGTATTCTGACAAGGTGAGCATAATTCACTCTAATTTTAGCAACACAAACATTAATTCGTGGTAGTTCCAGAAAAACAGGTCACCATTGTATAGAAATCAGGTAACCATGCTGGGAATCTCAGAAATCTTCAGCTGAAAACCCAAGACATGTTGGGAAAGTGACCATTGAATAGAAGGTTTAAATATTTATTTATTTTATTTTATTTTATTTATTTTTATTTTTTTTAACGTTTATTTATTTTTGAGACAGAGAGAGACAGAGCATGAACAGGGGAGGGTCAGAGAGAGAGTGAGACACAGAATCCAAAACAGGCTCCAGGCTCTGAGCTGTCAGCACAGAGCCCGACGCGGGGCTCAAACTCACGGACCTCGAGATCATGACCTGAGCCGAAGTCGGCCGCCTAACCGACTGAGCCACCCAGGCGCCCCCAGAAGGCTTAAATATTTATAATGCAAGCTCTGCTAAAACATTTCCATGGGCACAACAGGCTTTAAAAAAAAAGAAAGAAAAGAAACAAAAAGGAAAGATGGAAGGGAGGAAAGGAGGGAGAGAAAGAAGGAAAAAGAGGTAAGCTTGGCAATTACAATTCGTTGTCTTTGATACATGAGCCTTGTTCTCTGGTAATCCCTTTCCGCTTCCACCTAGATATATATTTTTATACATATGGTGCTTTCATATATTTGCTTTTGATATCATAATCAAGTAAAGATCTAAGTGAACATCGTATTTTTACTTTTCATTTCTTGAAAAAAGAAAAAGCTTTAAAAATATGGTACACAGTAGAATCTTCATGCTAATCTGGAGACTGGAAGCTTCCAGGCTTGTTAGTACTCACCAGAAGTTTGTGAGAATGTTTTTCAATTTCTAAAAGCAACCTGAAATATTTATAAGAATTATTAAATTGAGAAGAGATGTATTAAAATTCAATTACTGATGTGTTGGGTATCTATTAGCTTAGCTGTATTAATTCCAAAAATCTATTTTATTGAATTATTACATTTATAAATATTAACAAATTACTGGGGACAATTGAGATCTTTGTAAATTGAGTGCCTTAATAATTTTCCAGATCTTCTCTTAATCCTGAAGTTAAGTGTGATAGTCTTATACATTCCTTGATAGATTTATCCATTGACATTTTCTACTATTTGTTATTCTTGTTTTTTTAACAAATTTTTTTTACAAAAATTTAAAATTTATTTTTGAGAGACAGGCAGAACGTGAGCAGGAAAGGGGCAGAGAGAGAAGGGGACACAGAATATGAAGCAGGCTCCAGGCTGTAAGCTGTCAGCACAGAGCCCTGATGCGGGGCTCAAACTCATGAACTATGAGATCACGACCTGAGCGAAAATTGGATGCTTAACTGACTGAGCCGCCCGGGCCCCTATTTGTTGTTCTTGTGAATGGAAACTTCCTGTTACATTTATGTGCATATGTTGGGAGTGAGTTATTGCTTATGTTTGTGAAAGTTATTGATTCTGACATGTTTATCTTCTTTGAATTCTCTTGAACTCTCTTAGTTCTAATAGTTTGTCATGTGATTCCTTTGTGTATTCTTGGTAGACAACTACATTATCTACAAATAATGACAACTTGCATTTTTAATTATATATTTTTATATTTTTATTACACTTTTATTACATGCTACTTCCTTTTCCGTTTTTTGTTTTTGTTTTTGTTTTTGTCTTGGCATTACTTACAATTTCCAGTAAAATGTTGAAGGGTAGTGAAGATAATCGGCATCCTTTTCATGTTCTTAACTTTAATGAGAGTGTTTCTAGCATTTCACCATTAAAAATGGTCCTTACTTAAATAGATTTCTATACGTCTCTAGGGTGAGCACATCCTAAGTAACTCCCCTCCCTCCACACAATGAGTCACCCCTTTGCATAACCCTTATCCCTTGAGTATGCATAGACCCTGTGACTTGCTTCTAACCAAAAGAATAAGGCAAATGTGATGGACTGTTTCTCCCATGATTGTTACATTATATAAGACCGTCTTAGGGGCTCTGGAGAAGAGATTCTCCTGCCAGCCTTGAAGAAGCAAAACTGTGAACTGCCTATGTGGCGGGTCCTATGGCAAAGAACTGCAGACAGCCTCTGGGAAAATAATGGCAGCTTCTAGTCTCCAGCTTCCAGCCAATAAAAAGCTTTGTCCCTTAGTAAGTGCCTTGTGGCTCAGTGGGTTAAGCGTCCAACTTCGGCTCAGGTCATGATCTCACAGTTCCTGAGTTTAAGCCCTGCATCAGGCTCCTCACTGACAGTGTGAAACCTACTGGTGATTCTCTCTGTCTCTCTCTCTCTCTCTCTCTCTCTTCCCCTCCCCCAGTCGTACTTTCTCTCCTTCTCAAAATAATAAACAAACAAACAAAAAAAGTTTAGTCCCTTTGTCATACAAGGAAATGCATTCTGCTAACAACTGGAATGAGCTTGGAAACAGATTCTTCATTAGTTGAATCTCCAAATGAGAACACCTTGATTGCAGACTTGTGAGACTTTGAACAGAGGACCCAGTTAAGCTGTGCCCAGAATCCTGATCCATGGAAACTGTGACATAATAAATGTGTTTCTTGAAGTTGTTAAGTTTAGGAAGAAAGAAATCTTGCCACTTGCAACAACGTGGGCAGACCTTGAGGGCATTATGCTAAGTTTTTAACTCAGACACAGAAAGACATGGTCTCACTTATATGAGGACTCAAAAGAAGCTGAAGTCAGAAACAGAGACTAGAATGGTTGTTTCCGGGGGGGTGGGGGATGGGAGAAGAGGGGAGATGCTGGCCAAGAGCACAAACTTCCAATTATAAGATGAATACATTCTGGGGATCATAGTTATAATCTGGCGATTATAGTTGAAAATGCTGCTTTATACACTTCAAAGTTGCTAAGGGAGTAGATCTTTCGTGTTTTCACCACAAAAAAGAAACGGAAATTATGTGACATGATCGCAGTGTTAGCTAACCCCACGGCGATAACCATTTTGACATAGATAAATGTACAAATTAATACGTTGTGTATCTTAAACTTACACAGTATGTTGTTTGTCAATAAAGCTGAGGGCAAACGTTGCCAAATTTGTGGGAATTTTTTACAGCAGCTACAGAAAATGAACATAGTTTTTTTTTTTAAATCAAATTAAAGGGAATGTCTATCATTCCTATTCTGCCAAGATTTTTTTCTTTTTAGAAGCAGAATAGCTATTGAATTTCCATCAAATGTCTTTTTTAATTTTTATGTTATTTTAAGATCAGGAGTCAGCAACCTTTTTCTGAAAAGGGCCAGGGAGTAAATATTGCAGACTCTATCACAATATTCAGTTCTGTTGTTGTAGCACAGATGTAGTCACAGACAGTATGTGGATGCAAGAGTGTCACTGTGTTCCAAAAAACCTTGTTCACAAAACAATGGCTGTCCAGTTTGGCCCACGGGTCGTGGTTTGCTAACTTCTAATTAAGATTATTGTATTATTTTTTCTCCTTGAACTTGTTAAATGAAATTTGTTACGGGACTTTCTAATATTAAATTGCCTTTACTTTTTCTGGTGTAAATTCTACCCAGGAATGATTTTTTAATGCGCTGCTGGATGCAACTTGTTAAACTTTTATTTAGGACTTTAGCATTTGTATTAATAAGTAATATTGGCCTATAGTTCCCTGACATTTTATCTTTGCTCAATTCATGTTATTTTAGTCTCGTAAAATGAGTTGGATAGCTTTTCAGCCTTTCCTAAATTGTACAAAAATGTGTATAATGTGGGAATTATGTAGTCTTTAAAGGCTTGATAGATTTTTTTTTTGTTTGCAGTTTTTCCCCAAAACTAATCGATTATTTCTTGTTTGATTGGTTCTTGGGGATTTGGGCTATCTTTTATTATTGGTTTATAATTTTATTATATTGGAATTTATTGAAATGTTCTTTTTAGCTTTATACACGTACAGTTTTCTGATGGCCCCACATATAGTTGAGAAGATGTGTCTTACCTATAACTTGGGTTCAAAGTTCTATTTTTATATATCTACTAGCTTATTATAAATGATAGTCAAACCCTTTAAATCTTTTCATTTTGTCTATGGTATCTACTGATTAATAAAAAGAGCCTGATAATTTTTAATATTACTTTAAGTGCTTTGTATGCACATGTGCAATTTTTTAAAATTGTAAGCTACCTTAATCCTTTTAGAATAAGAAAAATCTGGGTTGTAAAAATATCTACAGAGTATAGTCTTCTGTGAGTTTAAACAAAGATCAGAGGCATCCTTTCTCCTTTGCCATAGTACATAGATCACTTCACCAAACATGCTTCTATGTGCAATGGTGGAAGGCATTCAATGATACATTGACAAAGAAGAGACTCAGGAAATGTAAGAGGTGGTCAACAATAATCCTTTTCTTTCTTCTCTATATTATATTTGTAATACAATGAAACAATTGAAAAGGAGTATTTCATTTAGAATGTAACAAAGGCAATTAAAATCTTGGTTATTGTTATGGCATGTATACTTCTTCCATTTGGCGGCTCGGTCTAAAAATATTTAAGAGTTACCTATTAATAATACACTTAAACCTCTAACTCACTTTCAGTTAGGGATGGTGGCCACATCATTTTTTAAATTATTATTATTATTATTATTATTATTATTTTGAAAGAGAGGGAGCATGTGCAAGCAGGGAAGGGGCAGAGAGAGAAGAAGAGAGAGAGAATCCCAAGCAGGCTCCACACTGTCAGCACAGAGCCTGATGTGGAGCTTGATCTCACCAACTGTGAGGTCATGAACTGAGCTGAAATCAAGAGTCAGATGCTTAATGGACTGAACCACCCAGGCACCCTAATGGTGGCCATATCTTTATGGAATTTACACATACCATGTACACATTGTGAGCTTAACCCCTGTGGGAGTAAATTTTGATTAAATTATTCATCCTGAACAAGGAGAAATAATACCCAGATTTCATACAATGAACATGAAAAATGACTACCTCACACCAGTCTACAGACACATCAGGGTTGTTGCAGAGCTTCCTGTAAAAACATTTCACATCTTGATTCTTCACTTCTGGACCAAAGAGTTCCTCCACGGCTGCATAAAACTTGTCATAATCAATTGCATCTGCATCGTAACAAAGTGCAGGAACATCGTTATCAGACTCCAAGGACTATATTGCATTTCTCAGCTCCTTTTCCTATTTTCTAATCTATTTCATTATTTCAACCTATTAAAACCAGATTATGCTGCATTTTAAGGTTCTTTTAATTAGAAACAGAACTAGTCCCTTGATTAAAATATTAGAAGAAAATATTTTACTTTGGTGTTTAGTTTTTCCTCCAAAACTTATATTTCAACTATTTTAGGAGTTTTATTCAGGAATACAAAGATCGGAAGGTGAATTACTTCCTTCCTGTCGGGAAAATTTTTACCAATCAAGGGTGTCTGCTAGAGCCCATCTTCAAGGAAAGGGAGTAATTCTTGATAGGTTCTTTGAACCTATTTGGACACCACACACACACACACACACACACACACACACACCATACTTGAATATTGATTTTGCCAAACTTGGTGATTCACCTGGGAGCTACCGTTCTGTCTAAAGGCAAGAAGGAATTAGAAGCAAAGGTGCATTGAGAATTTGTTATGTGTGGGAACTAAGCTAGACACTGGAATTAGAATGCAAAATTAGATTAAAAAGTTCCCTTCCTCTGGGAATTTATGTCCTAGTGGAAGACACAGCAAATCAACAAGTAAACCAACAAATAAATTATTTACAGATTGTGATGGGCAAGACTAATTACTAGAGACAGACATTAGATTAATGGTTATCTAATGTGAGAGGTGACGGGACATGAGGAGACTCTGGGATGCTAGAAATGTTCTTTGTCTGGATCTGGTTGGCGGCTGCAGGTATGTTTACCAATGTCCAAATTTGCTGTGCTATATACTTAAATTAGTTGTGTTCTTTGGGCTCCAATGTGTGTATATTATACTTTAGGGGCAAAGTAAAAGTTATTAGGTATAGAGTGAGCTAAGTGCTATGAAGGAAACCAATAGGGAGCTATGAGAGAATTCTCTATCTATCAGTGTTGGTGGGCAGGGAAGCCTCTCTAAGGACACAAGTAAAAACAGTTAAGCTAAGACCTAATAAGCAAAAAGAATTCAGCCATGTGTAAAGCTAGATAACAGCATTTTAGGCAGAGGCCAACCAAAGACTCATGTTCTGAGAAGGTCTATGGATATGGAGTATATTGAGGACAGGGAAAGCGCTGTGAGGTGAGATTACCAAGAAGGAGTGTTAAGCTGGAGTCAGTAGTTTGTAATTTATTCTAAACATGAGAGCAAGCATGATGGTAAGGTATTGCCTTAAACTTTTCTCAAAGCACACTGGCTGCTGTAAGGACGGCTATAAAGAGTGACAGCTATAAGAGTGACAGCTATAAACCTAGCAAGGGCTAGTGCATTAATCTGGGATTCAGGTAGTGGAGGCCTGGCCAGAAAGATGCACTAGCCAATGTACATCCTGGGCTGTCTTGGAAAGTCCAATTTATACTGATATTCTCAACTTAGTTAATAGTAACAACCCCTTTCACTCTTGAAAGTGTCCTCAGTTGGATGATAAGTGATATAGGCACTGAGAGGTAGCACTGGTGATGGCGAGATATAGTTGGAAGTAGAATGACAAAGACTTATAGCTGATTGGAAGCTGTTGGGGGCAAGAGTGGGGAGTGAAGGACAAGCAGGATTCCAGAGCAACAGGTCTCATCCAGGGGAGGATTTGCCGTCTATCTCCCACAGGGACATTGGCAATGTTGACTGTGGACAATTTTGATTGTTGCAGTCAGGAATGGAAGTGCTATGTCATCTAGTAGGTAGAGGCCAGATATACTAACCATCCCACGATGCACAGGATAGCCCCTCTTTCACCGCACATACACATACACAGAACAAAGAATCATCCAGCCCCAAATGTCAATAGTGCCACAGTTGAGAAATCCTGTTCTAGAATGACACTCATGGTTTTGGTTTTAAAACTCAGCAAGTATTGGTGTTATTTACCAAAACAGAAGCAACTGAGGAAGGACCATGGGTCTTGGAGGGGGGAGAATAAAGCATTCCCTCTTGGTCATATTAAATGTAAAATTCCTATGAGATATTCAAATAGTTTAGCTGCTTTAAATTCACACCATTGTGAGTATGATGTGTCTCCTTGTAAATGAGTCTCACTGTAAATGCCACTGGATGAGGATGATGAAACTTTCCTTTCCTGGGTGATTTTAATTCTCTCAGGTCACTGACAAGATGATCGAACAGTAATATTACACAGATGAATTCCTTGGGTGAATTCCTTGACATCATTTTTGAGATAGACACTGTTACATTAAAAACATTCTCTCTAGTTCTTAGCTTCTTGCCTATCATGAGAAGTAGACCCTATTTCCCAGTACTTATGAATAAATATGAATATATGCTAGTATTAGAAGTCTGATGAAAGTTAAGATTATATTTCTTCTTTCTCAATCTTTTATGTCAGTCCCTCTCTCACAGAAGGAAATTTATCTGTACTTATTATTTTGTATCAAATCTATACTGTATATCTACATATCTATTGTACGTTATACTGTGGGATATTATAGTATAATATTATATAAAATATATATTGCTATATATCTCTTAAAATATATACATATTTACATATACATACACATAAACATATATACTGTAGAGGAAGGAAGTTTTTCAATGTGGCTTTGTGATTGCAGGCTTTAAGTGAAAGCAAGGTTAACTTGTTTGCTTAGCACACATTTCAAGAGTACTTCCTGGATATAAGACTCTGGGCTAACCATAAGGTTATAAAGCCTTCAAAGCACTCACAGTTCAAGTGCTATGGCAAAGAAGAGGCAGGAACACACACATTTCAGCAGGTTAGGTGCAGCAGGGAAATTCCTCGAGATGGCAAGTTAACAGTGTGCTAAGGACGGCTTTGCCTGGGGAAAGTTCTGACAAAGAGATGACATTTGATTTGGGTCTTAAAAGATGAGCAAAAGTTATAGGCACAAAAAAGGGAGGAAAGGCACTCTACACTTGGGGAATGACACATGCAAAATCAGAGTCAGAAGTCATTGGGAATGCTGAAAAGTTAATATTAGGACAGAAAGTTTATGAAGGGACGTTCCAGGAGCTGAGGCTGGAAAGGTAGATTGAAGCATGGCTGAGAATAGCCCCGAATGTCAAGTTAACATATATGGACTTTATTTTCTTTTTAATTTTTTTTTTAATGTTTATTTTTGGGACAGAGAGAGACAGAACATGAACGGGGGAGGGGCAGAGAGAGAGGGAGACACAGAATCGGAAGCAGGCTCCAGGCTCCGAGCCATCAGTCCAGAGCCTGACGCGGGGCTGGAACTCACGGACCGTGAGATCGTGACCCGAGCCGAAGTCGGACGCTTAACCGACCGAGCCACCCAGGCGCCCCAACATATATGGACTTTAAAGCTGAGTTAATAAGCCAGCAATGTGGCAGTTTAAAAAAAAATTAAAAGAATAACTCTTGGGGCACCTGGGTGGCTCAGTTGGTTGAGCATCCCACTCTTGATTTTGACTCAAGTCATGATCCCAGGGTTGTGGGATCGAGCCTTGGTTTCCAGCTGAGCATGGAACCTGGTTAAGATTCTCTCTCCTCCTTTCCTCCTCTCCCCCACTCATGTTCTCTTTCTCTCTTTGTCTAAAAAAATGCAAAAATAAGGCAATAACACTTGGCAAGAAGACTATTATATTGAAAGGCTGTTGTAATAACCCAAGAGTGAGATACCATCATGAAATAGTCAAAGGTTATAGCAAGATATCTGGCTCAGGAGACTATGTAGGTGGAGTCTGTGCTTTAAGGTTGATAGAGAGCACAGGCAAGGCTCAAAAAAAAAAAATAAAGGAGGCAAAGAAAGAATGGGAAAGGGAAAAAAAGAGAGGTGTGATGAGACACGCAGAAGGAGACAGTTTCTGGAAGCAGAGGCAGCAAGCTGCTAATGCAGTGAAATAGCCAAGTAAGCTGGAAAATGAAAACAATTGATTGAATTCGGCAGCCGTATTAGGTGATGAAATACCTCGGTAAGAGCATTTTCAGCAAAGTGATGAGAGAAGTCAGACTTGAGTAGATTGAAAATTAAGTGGTGACACTGTGGGGAAATTTAGTGGTGAATCAAGGGAAAGGCATACAGTGGCAGCTTATAGGGAAGAACAAGTCAAGGTCAGGACGTTTGGGTGTATTTTTAGTTTGAGAGGACAAAGCTAAAAAAAAATGAGATTTTGAAGTTGTTGCAGTAGAGTGATAGCTTTGGAGAAGAGGAGGGATAGAAGAATGACAGGTGCTGGTTTGGGAAACTCAGAAGTGGAATAAAGGGAGTTTGAGAGAATTCTTGTCTTTTGGCATTGCTTTTTCTTATGATGATGTAAGCTTGGCCAAGGGGAGCTGAGATCCAGACAGGATTCAACAAAAGTGGTAAGGGTTTGGAAAATCAATTACAGGTAAATTACAGGTAGACTGGGGAAAATTTTTTTAACTATATAAAAAATTAAAAAATAAAAGTTTTGTCTACAGGTTTTAGAAAGCTCAGCCAAGTTCACAATCATCTAAATACTACATCCAGAAGCCCTGAGTCTTAGCTCTAACACATAGAGGTTGAGTGACTTGGGCGGATGTACCTGTACTTCCCATCCTTTAACAAGTAAAGTGGGGGTGATAGCAATAACAGTAATATTTGTTGTGAGAATCAATTAAATTATATTTATTAAGGTGATTTACAAATTCTTAAACACTATTCAAATAATACCAGTTTTGTGTTTGAATATGGAAAGTCAACAATTTAACTCATTTGTGGCTGTCCAGCCTGGCACGTTAAGAGGCTGGCCATGCTGACCCCTTTGCAATTGTATGGGCTCTGCTGCTTTTCTTGTAACAGCAGGATTTGTTCCATTAGTCTTTTACTCTGCTGTAAAGCCTTATTTGTCACTGCTGTCCTCAGTGCCCCGAAGTTGTCCCTTTGAGTCCTGACCATGGTGGTGTACTTTCCATTCTGTGTTGGTGTTCCTGCTGTTAATGATCCTGGCAGACCACTGCCTACCTTGTTCCCCTTACCTTGGCATACTCCAAATTATTCCAGCCTAGAGACATAAGGGGAGGCCCAGGCAGTGAACAAAAGTTCCAGAAAAACTTTGCCCTGCTTATGACTGTCTTTATGGTCCCATGATACCCTTAAGAGGTGGCAGGGCAGCTTCTATGGCTCGCTAATGGTCACTGTGCACTACTGGGAATCCCAGGTCAACCAGCAAGACATCAGAGGTAGACCCCACAGAAGAATGCTTAGATGCCACTTAATGAAACCCCTTAATTTTACTTTTGATGTCTCAAACTTAGGTTCAAGGAAATGAACAAAGCTTCCCCAGGACGACTTAGCTAGTTAGGGACAGAGTCAGAACTCAGGCCTCCCGTTCAATGTCTTTGCTATTAAGCAACATTGCTTCTCTTTGATGGCTTAAAACATTGGACAGTTCTAACCACAGACCCAATTGGGTGCCCTATAATCACTGATCTTACCTTCTTTTTGTATAAACAGGCCTGCTCTTTCATCTCTTTTCTGGGCTGCTACATGTTCAATCAATTTTTCAAACCCTTTCAAGGCTGTCTTGAAATTGCTAATCTGAAGTGCAGTGCTTAAATGCTTTTCCTCCTTGATATCCATAGGGACATAGGGTTATTTATTTCTGTACAGAAATAAATAGCACAAATTTGCCAACTTGGAAAAACCTTCCGGTTGGTACAGTGCCTCCCTGCTGTCTCAGTTTTGTCCCAGGTCTCATTCCTTCGGTCTTAAAATCCCATACTGTGGGTAGGAGTCAGAGTCGTCACTAGATGTTAGCAGGGAGGAACGCTGACTTAATCTAATGCATTTCATATATGCAAACATTTCAGTAAGTATCCTGACCTCATAATGTTACCAGTGTCCTTCAAACGGCCCTCATTGCATCATAATATCTCTGTCACCTCCCCTTCCTTCATAAGGAGGGCATTAAGCTTTCCTTCCCCACAAACTGTGTGCGGGCATGTGTGTGTGTGTGTGTGTGTTTGTGTGTGTACAGTGTGTATGTACACTGTCTGGAGGGAAGTCGAATAGGTAAAGGCCAGTGAAAGAAACTTGGCATTACTTTCCCTCTCCTAGATCTCTTCCTACCTCAAACCATCTGCCTTCCTCAAAATGCTGTGGAGAGTCACCTTACCACTCATTCTTGTAGCTTTGCTGGATATGGAAGCAAAAACTTCTCAAGATGAAGGTATATTTCAGCATTTGTCATTTCGGTCCCAAATAAAGTTATCTTTAGAGGTCCTAGGGAATAAAGAAGTTTCTTCTTCCTTTATGCATTGACCTTCAGTTGGAAATGATCAAGTGAGGCAGGAGTGGGGAAGGGGTAGTTTTTGATTGAGAGGAAAGTTCTTCAAGATGTTATTAGTTGAATGCAGCATGGGGAATATAGTCAATAATATTGTAATGATATAGGATGGTAACAGGTGATAGCTACACTTATAATGGTGAGCATTGAGTAATGTCAAGCCACATGTTGTACACCTGAAATGAATACGACATTGTTTGTCAACTATACTTCAGTAAAACAAAACAAAACAGAAAACCCTGACCAGCCCTTCTCAAACTATCAAGGTCATGAGAAATGAGGAATGTCTGAGAAACTATCACAGTCAAGAGAAGCCTAAGGAGATTTGATTACTCAGTGTAACATGGCATCCTGGTTGGGATCCTGGAACACAAAAAGACATTAGGTAAAAACTAAAGCAATCTGGCTAAGCTGGGCCTTTAGTTATTAGCGAGTATCAAAACTGTTTCCTCAGTTGTAACAAGTACACTAGTACAAGATGTTAATAAAAAGAGAAACTGGGTGAGAAGGTATATGGGAACTGTCTGCACTATCTTCTGTTTTTCAGTAAATCAAAAACTGTTCTAGAGGGGTGCCTTGATGGCTCAGTTGGAAGAAGATGTGATGCTTGATCTCAGGATCATGAGACTGAGCCCCATGTTGGGTGTACAGATTGCTAAAAAATAAATAAACTTGAAAAAATAAAGTACATTTACAAGGTGAAATGGTTTCCCCGAGCTAGTCTAAAAAGATGATACAAGAGAAGGCATCCTGATATCACTCCTCCATGTGCCTGTCTCTTGAGTCACATTCCTGAAGCCTGGACTGATGCCATCTGTGTATCAGGGCACAGCTGTCATACTGCTTTCCACCTTTGCCATCATTTGGGAAATTTCCTTATCCAATCTCCTATGCCTTTCTTGTTATTCCCTCATTTTGGTGGCTTACGTACAAAAATAGTGCCTGGGAAATACATTTTTGTTATACCTTGCATGTTTGAAAATATTCTTAACCTTCTCTTGCATTTGATTGATATTAGGTTGGGTATAGAATTCTAGGTTGGAAATCACTTTCGTTTAATATTCTGAAGATTTTATTCCACTGTATTTTGTTTCTCATGTTGTTACAAGAAGTCTTTTCAGATCAGTTTCTGCTGCTAATCATAAGCTAGTCTATCCCGGATTCTTTGTACATAACTTGTTTTTATCCCCTGCCCCTTACACACATGCACACACAGGAAGCTTTTACATGTTCTTTTTCTCCCAAGTGTATAAAAATTTCACTACAATGGGTATTGGTGTGGAGATCTCTCTCTCTCTCTCTCTCTCTCTTTCTCTCCCCCCCCCCCCCCCTCTGCTTTTAAGGGCAAGGTTCTAAGTGAAATTTCATTTTTATTTATTTATTTTTTTCAACTTTTTTTTTTTTTTTTGGGACAGAGAGAGACAGAGCATGAATGGGGGAGGGGCAGAGAGAGAGGGAGACACAGAATCGGAAACAGGCTCCAGGCTCCGAGCCATCAGCCCAGAGCCTGACGCGGGGCTCGAACTCACGGACTGCGAGATCGTGACCTGGCTGAAGTCGGACGCTTAACCGACTGCGCCACCCAGGCGCCCCGTGAAATTTCACTTTTAAACACATGTATGCATTTGTTTAAACATCTGCATTGGGGAAGGGGAATGTGGACAGATACACAGTTTATACATCAAGCTGATTCCTACTCATCTGAGGAGCTATATGCACTAGGAGAACTGACATTCAGAACTGAAGACATGCAAGATTCTCTCTCTCCCTCTGTTTTTTAATTCAACTACATTCATTAAATTATGTTTCATAAGGCAGGAAAAGATGCAGATATATTTGGCAAGATATTTCTGTAAGGGCTCTGTTTCCCACCAGGGACCAAGGTTAGAGAGAGTAGGGAAGCATGCATCCCAGTCCTTGGAAGTTTACTTGATTGTGCAAGTGTTGAAGTTCCCTCTCACATGACATGTGTATGATGCGGAAGGCTGGGGGTTATCAGTGATCCCATGCAAGAATGACAGATAAAATATGTCTCCATTCCCCCTCACTGCCCCCTTGTATTTTATAAAGGATTTGCTTGGAATATAGGGACATGGATGATTTAATGCTCCAGTGTAGGAAGATATTAAAATGGACCCCTTGATGCCTTGGAAGGGGTCCCACAATACAACTGAAGAACTCCCCCATTCTAAAGGACAGGGCTGCACAGTCCATGCAGGAAGATGCACAGAGATACTGGGAAGCCAGTTCTGCAGGTAGTAGCTCATTCTCACCTTCAAACTACTGAAGAGAAGGTAGTTTCTTAGGAGATCGAGGAGAGCACTAGTTAACAGTTCCTTGGAATTTCAGAGCAGTCAAAGGGCCGAGACTTTTCTCGATTTCTTTCTACCCAGTGGGCACCAGAGGGGAGAAACTGAGGCTGGCCAGTTCTCCACAGCAGTCCACACCCAGAATTTGGTGTGACTAGAATGCATACATTTCGAGAGGAGTAGATGCTAGACTCTGAGGGCCCCTACTGGAGAAGACTGCCTGCATGGTCTGGGGGCCCTAACCAGGGTCCTAGGGGGAGATGCAAGCAGACAGCTGACAAAGGCATTACCTCTGTCAAGGGACTTGTGAGAGAAAGATCTCTGTCACTTCAGGTCCTCAAAAGAACCCACGAATCACCCTAGAAAATGACAGCACTTAAAATCTGCCACAATCTGAGGGTGCCAACATCAGATGATAACTTTACCAATCAAGGAAGACAGGCTTTGGAACCTCATAAAACATCATTCAAAAGCAGTTAAAGAACAGGTGCAGAGAAGACATTTGAAATCAGTAATGGGAGAGAGTAAAGTTACTTCCTGCTTACACCTGCTGAGTCCAGCTTGCTCAATAAGCTGGTTGCATCTGTTTCCTTTTCCTACTCTGAGAAATGCAGGCACAATTTGCATCTACTTTTTTATTGTGAAAATATACATAACATAAAAGTGTACACAAGTCAGTGGCTTGAAGCACACTTACAATGTTATGCAACCATCACCACTGTCTATTTCAGAACTTTTTCATCACCCCAAACTGAAGCTCTGTGATCTTAACCACTAACTCCCAATTCCTCCCACCTCAGTCCTCAGCCCCTGACTTTCCATCTCCATGAATTTGCCTATTCTAGGTACCGCATGTAAGTGGAATCATACAATATTCGTCCTTCTGTGTCTGACTTATTTCACTTAGCATAATTTTTTCAAGGTTTATCCATGTTGTAATGTACTAGAAATTCATTCCTTTCTATAGACTGAATACGATTCCATTTTATGCCACATTTGGTTTATCCATTTGTCTGATAATGGACATGTGGTTCATTTCCACATTTTGGTTGCTATGAACATCAGTGTACAAATATCTGTTGAAGTTCCTGCTTTCAATTCTTTTGGAGATTAGATAGATATATGTAATTACTGGATCATATGATAATCCTATGCTTAACTTTTTGAGGAGCTGCCACACTGTTTGCATAGTGGCTACACCATCTTACATTCTCAGCAGCAGCACACCAGGGTTATACCTTCTCCACATCCTTGCCAACACTTATTATTTTCCATTTTTTGTTTTAGTTTTTACTTTTTGAGAATAGCCATTCTAGCAGGTGTGAAGTGATATTTCATTGTGGGTTTGATTTGCATTTCTGTAGTGACTAATGATATTGAGCATCTTTTTATGCACCTGTTGGCCATTTGTATATCTTTGAAGGAATGTCTATTTAAGTCCTTTGCCCATTTTTGAATTGGGCTGCTTGGGGTTTTTTGTTGTTGTTATTGTTGAGTTGCAGGAGTTCTTTTTATATTCTATATATTAATCCTTCATAGATCTATGATTCACAAATATTTTATTGACTGTCATTTCACTCTCTTGATAGTGTCATTTGATGCACAAAAGTTTTAAATTTTGTTGGAGTTCATTTATGTATTTTTTCTTATGTTGCCTATGCCTTTGGTGCCATATTGAAGAAATCATTGCCAAAGCCAATGCAATGAAGACTTTTCTCCTATGTTTTCTTCTAAGAGTTCTATAGTTTTAGTGTTTAAGTTTAGTGGTTTGCTGCTTTTTGAGTCAATTTTTCTAAATGGTATAAGAGAAGGGTCCAACTTGATTTTGTTTGTTTGTTTGTTTTTTGTTTGCATTTGGACATCCGGGTTTCCTACCACCATTTGTTGGAAAGACTTTCCTTTCCCCATCGAATGGTCTTGACAGCCTTGTCAAAAATCAATTGACCATATACATGAAGGGTTATATCTTGACTATTCTGTTCCATTGATCTATGTCTGTCCTTATGCACTTGCTTATTCTGTTCCATTGGTCTATGTCTGTCCTTATGCACTTGCTTTTTAAGGTGTGGTATTTTGCCATCTCCTATCATAACATACTTCTGAAAATAAATAAAAATATATATCATTATTGACAATATAAATCATATTTCTGGTATTAGTCTGCTTCTGTTGAGTATAATAAATATCTTTAGCAGTTAATAGTATTATCATAATGACTCTATCAAAATCCTTACACATTTGCCAAAAGCCTCTTACTCCTTTTTTTCCTTCCTTGCTATTATTCTTCTTCCATATAGGTTTCCCTGGACTTTACTCTGAGAGAGTAAAAGCAAAAGTCCTTTTATTAAAATGTCCATGGCCCTGCATGATCTGCCCAATCACTGGTCACCCATATTTCTGCCCTCATTTCTTAATTCCCCTCTGCTCCAGCCACATCGGTTTCCTTGTTTTTCCTCCAAAATGCTAAGAACAGTCCTAACCCAGTACATGCTCCCTGTGCTTGCAGAACTTAGCATGGCTATCCATAACCATTTGTACAAAATAATCTTTTCGCTCTCTCCCCCATACCCTTTCTCTGCCTTATTTTTTTCTTTATGGCACATATCAGCATCTGACACACTACACATGTACTTACTTGGTTATTATCTATCCCAACACTACCAGAATGTAAGCTTTGTGAGGGCAGGGACTCAGCACCAATGAACGAACGAACGAATGAATGAATGCTTTAGAAAAAAATATAGTGAGCCCTTTATTCATTCAACAAATATTTATTGAGAACTTACTGTAGACTAGATAGGAAGTGTGATGAAAACATAGTGAACATTAAACATATTAAACATATAGAACTTGTTAAATGTTTGCATACATCTAAAATATAAAATTATATGAGGGGCGCCTGGGTGGCTCAGTCAGTTGAGTGTCCGACTTTGGCTCAGGTCATGATCTCACAGTTCGTGGGTTCCAGCCCCGCATCAGGCTCTGTGCTGACAGCTCAGAGCCTGGAGCCTGCTTCAGATTGTGTCTCCCTCTCTCTCTGCTCCTCCCCTGTTCACATGCTGTCTCTCTCTCTCAAAAATAAAGATTAAAAAAAATTTAAAATTAGATGAATTTTTTAAAGGTGTGGATGGGTTAATAAGTCTCATAGATGACAAATCCAGATTAGAATCTTTAAAGACAAATCAAGGTTTTGAGGGCGGAACCCTCCTCCCCCCCCCCCCCCCAGCTACTGCTCAATGCACCAGGGTGGAGAGATCACCCCGCCCTATTTGATTCTGCATTTCCAGGGAATTTAGAATGGGGGTTCAGTGACACTAGTGATTTTCTACTGGTCTTTTGAACAGGGGTAGCAGGGGTAAACACCCTCATAGAGGACAATTCCTTTGCCCTTCCACACTGTGCTTGTCACCAGCACCCAGGGCCACCTTCAGGTCTGGCTCAGGACTGTGGTCCTCCTGTGGGACCTTGTTAGAGGCTGTGCAGGGACAGTGGTGCAGCCTTCGCAGACTATGATCACGTTCACAACCTATATTTGACTTGTACTATATTTTCATGGCTACTGGGGAAAAGGCCAAGTGGAAAATGTGTGTTCTAAATATAGCACCTACCTCTCTATAGCAGCTAGATTTAGGTTGAAGCTTTGAGAGCACAGCCTGGATGGTCACCACCAGTGAAGAGCTTTGGCAGGCCTCAGTAACAGGACAGGAAGGACAACGATGGCGGGCCTAGGGGTCCAGCCTGGGGCTCACTTACCTGTGTGAGATGAGAGTACGTTGTGGGCTAGCAGTAAGTTATTACAGCTTCCTGGGATGGTGAGAAACCCAAGATGGGAGGCCCTCACCTACCCTCTCATTAGCTTGTGTTAGGCGCAGGCGCTCATAAATGTTTATAAATGAGAAAATGCACGGGTGAATTGGGTGCATGGGTGTGATGCTTTCAAGCCGGGTGCAGGGAGATGGGATGTGCGGAGCCACTGCGGTGGATTTGCCTCCCTACTGCCTTCTCCTCCCTGCTCGCCTACTGCTGTCCACTAGTGCGGGCACACGCTGGGGCAGTGGGTGCTGGGGCCAGGAAACAGAGTCCGGAGGCCCAGCTGCGAGCAAAGCAGAGGCTATGCCAGAGGTGAACTGCGGAAAAGCGCCCGAAGGAGGGGGCGGGGTTAGAGGAGGGTGAGAGCGCGCGGAGCCGCAGGGAACTAGACGCTCAGAGGGGCGGGGGTGTAGTGGGCGGAGCTATACGGGCGCGCGGCGCGGAAGGGGGCGGGGCTACGAGAGGGAGCTAGAGGTGTGGGGATCGGCGGGAACGCACCACGCGGGGGATAGGGGCGGGGCTACAGGAGAGGGCCGAGGGGGAAGGGGGCGGGGCCTCGGGGGAGCGGGGAGGGGCGGGAACGCGACGCGCGGGGTAGGGGGCGGGACTACAGTGGCGGGCCGGGCGGAAGGGGCGGAGGAGGGCGGCCTCTGGTGACGTGTCGAGGTCCTGGCGCGCACAATGGCCGGGGCGGGCGGTGGAGCCCGAGCCCCACCCAGTGCGGAGCGTGCCGCGGCCGGCGCAGGAGGCTGAGCGCCGCGGCCGCCGAGCGCGCCGGCGCCGGGCCATGTACTCGGGGAACCGTAGCGGCGGCCAGGGCCACTGGGAGGGCGGCGGGGCCGCGGGCGCCGAGGGGCCGGGACCGGCGGGGACTCTCAGCCCCGCGCCGCTGTTCAGCCCGGGCACCTATGAGCGCCTGGCGCTGCTCCTTGGCTCTATCGGGCTGCTGGGCGTCGGCAACAACCTGCTGGTGCTTGTCCTCTACTACAAGTTCCAGCGGCTCCGCACTCCCACCCACCTCTTGCTGGTCAACATCAGCCTCAGCGACCTGCTGGTGTCCCTCTTCGGGGTCACCTTTACCTTCGTGTCCTGCCTGAGGAACGGCTGGGTCTGGGACACCGTGGGCTGCGTGTGGGACGGGTTTAGCAGCAGCCTTTTCGGTGAGTTGGGCTGGGAGGAAAGCATCCTCCCCTCCGAAAACTTCCCGTTCCCTGCATCGCCACCATCTCTGCGCGTCCCCTGGCCACCCAGCCCACTCCCAGTTCCTCCCCGCGCGGCCTCCCCTCCAGCCCGCCCTGCAGTTCAGCTCCCGCGCCGGCCTCGCCTCCGCTCGTCCGCCCCGCGCCGCATGGCTTTTCCTTCCTCCTTCCTTCACCTCCTCTCGGCCTGCGGCGGCCCCGGCTCTGTGCCTGTGGCCGCCCCTCTCCAACGCAGCCGGCCCGGCTTCAGCCCCAGCTCCTTCCCAGCTCCCTCCAGCCACTGTCCAGTTCATCTCATTTCTCTGTTTTCACCTCCCGATATAATTCAACAGGCCACGAAACAGCGGCTTTACACTTTGAGGAAAGAAACGAGGGGCTGTAGAGTCAACAGATTCAAGAAAAAGTAACTCATGAAAGCTGGAGAGGGGGATGAGAAGAGATTTAATTCACTCAATATTGTTTTCTAAAATGAGAAGTAGAAATGTAGCCGAGTGGCAGTGTGTATTTCTTTTCTTTAATTTTGCTCATTAGCAGATGTAAACCTTTGAATGCTTCCTAGGAAGTGAAAGAGCTTCATTCAGGTCTTCAGAATGCAAATTGACTTGTGGCTCATAAGCTATTTTGACTATATTTTACCTCCTTAGTGGTTCCAGCACACCAAAATCTAAGGTGAGATTACATCTGGCTCTGAGAATCCCACCCTAGATGGACAAATAATTAGCTGTGCAGCCAGTAGATTTCATTAAAGTAGAACTTGATTGTTAAAATGAAGATTTATTTCAACAATATTCCTAATCCTGTGGAAGATTCAAGTCTCACTGAGACTTGACATTTTGAAGGATGATTTACCCAATGTATCGTTGAGGACATGATTTTCGAAGCTTGGCAAGTACCTTTTTGTGTGTGCTCCAGGCATTTCATTTGTACAGGCTGTGAAATGAGAATGTGTATTTCTCAGGTCTTAAAGTTCCTTAAAAAAAAAAAAAATCCTGAAATGTATTGATAATTTACTACTGCTTTTATCTTGGCAGGTTTTTGAGAACAAAATCTTTGCAGCATTATCAGAAATTTTCTTATTCACCAATCTCCTATGTTGTGGCAAATCCAAATATTTGATATAACTCACTCTTTGGTATTTTAAAGGAAACCAGAAAAAAAGTAATAGAAATCATGATTTCATTTATTTGATTGGTTCAGTGATTCTAATATTCCAATACTACTTCCCCCCTCCTCAATAAGCATTAATGTGAGAATTTCATTTATACAAAGATTTGAAACTTGGGAGGGGGCTGTTAAGTGTATGTAGGTGGTAATATAGATGGCTAGGTGATTATATTATTTATATTTAAAATACCTGCCAGGCAATTTTTTAGGCAGGCTAAGTTTTCAGAAAGAGGGTGATCGAAGCTTAATTGTGAAGTATCATCAGTAACGCTCCCTGAGATGGGCAACAGGTGTTTGATCACAGACATGAAATTTCTTATTTCCAAGAAGTGCTGTTTATGTGCTGGGAAGTTCTGTTTCTACCTGGACTTTGTGCCTGGGGCTTTAAAAACAGGGTGTGTGGAGTTCTTTATTAGTGCTAGCCTTCTCCCTCTTCCTTATCTCCTCTCTGTGACCTCACTCTGCTGCTGCGTCTCCTTCTCTTCCATTGCTTTTTCCTCCTTCATTCCTCTCCCTGCTCATGTCCCATCCTAGTCAGAAGGGATTATCTAAAACTGGTAGAAACGTTCACCACATGGTGTTTTGACTTCTGTGTTTCTCTGGGCATACAGTTACGCTTTCGACCATGACTTTATCCCTGATTTTAAATTAGAGGTGGAAACTCTGGGCTGAGAGATTCAGAGACTTGTTTAAGCCCTGGGAGACAAGTCAACAGTGGAGTTATGATAGAACTTAAAAAGTTCTTAGCCAGGATTAAGAATTTCTTTGCGTGAAGTAAATTCCAAGGATTGTGCTCCTAGATAAGAGTTAAAGTCGAAGAAAGGGAGGGTACATCCCCACCCCCACCCCCATTCTCCCTGAGCAAGAACTAACATGGAGTGTTGTAGGGGGAGGAAATTTAAAAATTCCCAAAGTGGCTGCTTGTTTCCACTGCCCTATCAAGTGGAAAGCCCACTGGCCCAATGACACGAGAGTGGGTTCTGCTCTGTCGCCTGGCTAACCGATTGTATGGAGTTTCCCAGTCACTAAACTCTCCTGCCATCAGTTTTGTTATGTCATGGAGGAGTGAGCTAAATGTTCTTTAAGGTGGTTCTGTCCTATGTGCTTGGTGTTTTGAGGACTCTTTGGACATCTGTGGGTTAGAAGGTGCCTGGTTTTAGCACTTAGGCTTTGTATCTTCTGCTCTGTCTCCTAAGCCAATAATAAGCACATGGTGTGGTTACACTTCCTCATATACCTTCCTGGGTTCTGTCTTCCTCTGCACACCCTGCTGGAAGAAAGCAGGGTAAGTAATGCATACATACATATATGAACAGGCTGGGCGGCTGCCTCATTTTACCGCTCAGTTCCTGTTTTTTCAGGGAATGCTGACAGCAAGTAGAATCCCTGATATTCTTGAGGCAGAGGCTTTGACTAGACAGGACTGTTAAGATCGCCATTTCACTTAAACTGACCAGTCCATTCAGTGAACTAGTCGATTTAATCCAATTTTCGGTCGAATGGCTTGTTTTACAAATGTCCAAGGTAATTTGTCATCTTAGCCTAGGCAGGCCCATTTAGTACTGATCTAGATTTCAGTGAGTGTACTGGTAGGGAACATTAGTGTTCAAAGAACGCCCCCTCTAGCTGCACGATGACGATGACGGCTGAGACATCACATGGTGTATATATAGTGTGTCAGCCTGAAAACTGCCAGGGCAGTATGCCTTACACCCCCTTCGCTGTTGCCCCTTTAGCCACACAAATGTTCTGTGCATGGTGTATAACCAGCGTTATGCCAGAAGTTAACGGGGGGGGGGGGGGGGGGTGGTTTCTTCACTGCCACCTCCCACCCCCTCCAAAAATCCAAATAACATATTAATCTTAGCAGAGGATGTTTAGATAGGCCTTTATCTTGGGATACAGAGATTCAGGGTCACAGAGCCAGAGGCTGGCAAAATGCAAGCCACCTCATGCTCACTTGGATTTCACAAGTAGGTATTATTTATATGAATATATTTTAACTTAGAAAGGCAGAAATTCTCCTTTTTAACTTACACCTAAAAACACGTGTGTGTATGTACGTTCATATAAAGATTTGTTATAAATGCGTGTTCCCTTCAGTAGACCTTTTATGCACCTAAATATTTCAAAATGCCGGTTGTTTGACTGAATTAATCCCTTTGCAATAATCTGGTTAATTCACTAAAATAGTCTCATGATGCTACCACGAGATCCTACGGGAGGTTTTGGCACGCAAATGTCTTTCATTCAGCTGTTCTAAAAACACCCACTGACTAAATTGGCCACAGAAATATTCCTCGTCATGACAATGTGCACATAGTATGTAGTCTGTTTCCATAAACAGGTGGAACCACGCATTTCTTATAGTCTAAGCTCACAGTTCTGTATAGTTTTATTCAAATATTAGTATTAGAAAAAGCAAAACTTTAGGCACCTGGATAGCTCAGTCGGTTATGCGTCCTACTTCAGCTCAGGTCATGATCTCACCGCTCGTGAGTTTGAGCCCCACATTGGGCTCTGTGCTGACAGCTCAGAGCCTGGAGCCTGTTTCAGATTCTGTGCCTCCCTCTCTGCCCCTCCCCTGCTCACACTCCTGTCTGTCTCTCAAAAAGTGAATAAATGTAAAAACAATATATATTTAAAAAAAGAAAAGCAAAACTTCTAGAATTGTATTATGAAAGTTCTTTATTTTTATGGGACATTATGATGTCCCCTCTTCATTATTATGTAATTTGGGGGGTAAATCTCTGTTGTTTTCAAGAAATTAGAAAATATGTAAGAAAGCATTTAATGACTTGCTTTCATAGAGGCTTATGTCCTAACAACAAATCAGACTCCAGTGGATTGTAATTGCTGTTGCATGAAATTACTTTTCTCTTAATATTGTTTACAATTGTATTCTTTCTTGAATTTTCTTCTTTCAGAGAAGAGTTCCAGTCACAAATGCATGTGTGATGCATTTTGACATTTACTGCTAAGATGAAATACAGAAATGAAAACCACACATCCGTTTTAGTGTTCTCAGATGTGATTAGATATATTTTATCATATTTTTATGCTACTGACCTAAGGAAAACAGTATTAAGAAAGGGTGACAGTTAAACAGCTAGGACCTGCAGCCTCAGTACTTCTGGGATGAACTGGAATACCACAAGGAGAGATTTATTACGGCGCATTCACGTCCCAGCTGAGCCCTCAGCCTAGACTCATACGTGTTTCCTTTATCGGCAGTTGTCAGCAGACGCTTTGTCTTCCAGAATGGCGGACAGTCTCCCCACAGAATTCGATGTGATCATAATAGGGACAGGTCTGCCTGAATCCATCCTTGCAGCTGCGTGTTCAAGAAGTGGTCAGAGGGTCCTGCATCTCGATTCAAGAAGCTACTATGGAGGAAACTGGGCAAGTTTCAACTTTTCAGGATTGCTCTCCTGGTTGAAGGAGAACCAGCAAAAGAGTGATGTTGCAGAAGAAAGTACTGCCTCGTGGCAAGGCCTGATTCATGAAACAGAAGAAGCCATCACTCTGCGCAAGACGGATGAAACCATTCAACACACAGAAGTTTTTTGTTACGCCAATCAGGATATGGATGACAAAATTGAAGAGACTGATGCTCTGCAGAAAAATCCTTCCTCACTGACATCTAGTACTCTCACTAAACCTCTGGATTCTGCATGCTTGTCTGAAGAAACACACTCATATGTCACTAGCTACGAAATGCCTGCCAAAGACATTCCAAAAAATGATGGAGAGATTTCACTAGAAGTAAGTGGTGTAGAGGGCCCCTTGGCAGAAGAAAAATATTGTGGAGATGAAACTTGTAGACACACAGTTTCAGGTGGAGATACAGATGAAAACAAACCTATAGAGGAAGACAACACTGATCAACTAAAGAGAAATAGGATTACTTACTCTCAAATAGTTAAAGAAAGCAGGAGGTTTAATATTGATTTGGTATCAAAGCTCCTGTATTCTCAAGGGTTGCTGATTGATCTTTTAATCAAATCAAATGTTAGTCGTTATGCAGAATTTAAAAATGTCACTAGGATTCTTGCATTTCGAGAAGGAAAAGTAGAACAGGTGCCTTGTTCCAGAGCAGATGTCTTCAATAGCAAAGAACTCACTATGGTTGAAAAGAGGATACTAATGAAATTTCTTACATTTTGTTTAGACTATGAACAACATCCTGACCAATACCAAGCTTTCATGCAATGCTCATTTTCAGAGTACTTAAAAACTAAAAAATTAACCCCCAACCTCCAGCATTTTGTACTGCACTCCATTGCAATGACAGAATCATCTTGCACTACAATAGATGGCCTTAAAGCAACAAAAAACTTCCTTCAGTGTCTTGGACGGTTTGGCAACACTCCCTTTTTATTTCCCTTATATGGCCAAGGAGAAATTCCCCAGTGTTTCTGCAGGATGTGTGCAGTTTTTGGTGGAATCTATTGTCTTCGCCATAAAGTTCAATGCCTTGTAGTTGACAAAGAATCTGGAAGATGTAAAGCAATTATAGATCACTTAGGTCAAAGAATAAATGCTAAATATTTTATTGTGGAGGATAGTTACCTTTCTGAGAAAACATGCTCAAATATACAGTATAAGCAGATCTCCAGGGCAGTGCTCATTACAGATCAATCTATACTAAAGACAGATTCAGATCAGCAAATTTCCATTTTGATAGTGCCTCCAGCGGACTCAGGAACATGTGCCGTTCGTGTCACAGAATTATGTTCTTCAACCATGACCTGCATGAAAGACACTTATCTGGTACATCTGACCTGTTCCTCCTCTAAAACAGCAAGAGAAGACTTAGAGTCAGTAGTAAAGAAACTATTCACTCCATATACTGAAGCAGCAATAAATGAGGAGGAACTTACAAAGCCAAGACTCTTGTGGGCTCTTTATTTTAATATGAGAGATTCCTCCGGAGTCAGCAGAAGCTCATATAATGGCTTACCGTCCAATGTTTATGTCTGCTCTGGGCCTGACTGTGGACTGGGAAATGAGCATGCGGTCAAGCAAGCTGAAACACTGTTCCGGGAGATCTTTCCAAGTGAAGAATTCTGTCCCCCACCTCCAAATCCAGAAGACATTATCTTTGATGGTGATGATAAACAACCAGAGGTTTCTGGAACCAATAACATAATCATGGCCAAACTAGACTCCTCTGAGGGAAGCAAAAACCTAGAAAGCCCAGGGAAACATCTTGAAAACTAGGAAGAAGCAAACTGGAAGTGCTATTTTGGGCCTTCGTCCTGGCATCAGAGTATTTTCATTTAGAGGACAGTTTCCTATATGAGTAATTAGAACTGGTTATATGATGGATGCTGTGTAGATGTTGTCTTTAGTTCTGTTTGAGACATCAGTCATTGGATGTCTTTGTTAACCTATCAGTAACTGATTGACTGTTGGACAAGGTTAACTTTATTTTAGTATTGGGTGTATAAGTGAGGGTTCCATATTAGCAACTGTGCTTAACGGCAGGTAATATATATCTACTAATGATCTTCAGATTGTATTTGTCTATAACAACAATAATACCTAAGGAATATTTTAATTAGTTTTGCAGTTATTACAGTTGCTACCACCTCTGAATAGTTACACAGTAAATTATGTGGGTGTTTTGTATATGATATCAATGTACAGACATGATGGTAGCAATAGCAACTTACGCAAGTGCCAACTGTTAGAAGATTAGCTTTGCATGTTCCTTTATTTGTCAAGGTCTGGTGTTTACAATACACTTTGCAGGTCAGTTCCACTTTGCAGTTCAGTTCCCCCGTTTGACTCTTGTTAACCTATGAGTCAGGGACACCACCACAATCAGAAGATTACAGAAAGTGCTGGAGAATTCATTTAGTCATTGAAGAGTTCATTCTTGGGAAGTTTGTCCCAAAGGAAGTCTAGGGCATAAGGTTAGTTCTGATTTAATACTTCAGAAAATTGCTGCAGAGCCCTGTGCTGGCACCTAAAAGAAAAGAACTTCCAACACTCTAACTCAGGCCAAAAGGAAAAAGTATCTTGCCCCCAGGAAAAGGTACTTCAGATTGGCTGTTATGAAATTCCTAAGAAGAAATGGAGTGAGGCATTTCTAACCTGGGATTACAGATGGTTTCTCAAAACCATCCGTAGATTTCTAAACAACAGAAACATTTTTTTTCTAGAACCATCAGAAGCCAAAACTGTTGTACTACAGTTGTGAATATCTGTGGAGTTGCGAGAAGAGGTGAACTCCATCCACTTCAGTCTCCTGTTTCTGTTCCTTAGAATGATAATCCTACAGGAAGAGAGCCCATTAAGCCAATTTTTTGTTCTGGAATGGAGCATTTCTGTGTGTTAGGCGCTTATTGTGCTTTCTAAGTACAGTTTCTCAACAACCCTGTGAGGCTGATAGTGAATAGATTTTTAAAGAAGAAAGATAATTATTAATTTGCTCAGGGTCTGGTATGTGTAGAAGAGCCAACAGTGGAATCTAGGCTTTCTTCTAACATTAACTGTTACAAGAGTGCCTGTACTGTGGGAGGGGAAACATGCTCCTGGAAGTCAGTGCAGCATTGCTCCAGACTCGGGTCTCTCAGCTGATTCTCATCAGGGAAATGGGAAGATTAAGATTAATTAAAAACATAGTTTAGAGCAGCGGAGCTCCTGGCAGCAGAATTTGGCTAAGTTTTGACAAAGTAATGCTTTTTAGAGTATCTTTTGATCTGAACAACATGCTTATAAGAAATGCAGATGTTACTAGGCTAAAAGGTGAGGAAAAGGAGAAAAAGATTTAAGAAATTTACAGCTTACTGGAAACAAGTCGTGAATTGGTCTTAATATTTATGCATATTTTGAATGTGATAAAGTGGTTTTATGGGGTATATTTTTAGGTTTAAACCCATCAAGATAATTTCAGCATCTATAGAACTATACTTTGCCGAATTATTGTGAGGATTAAGTTAGGTAATGTGTATGAAATCCTATCAAAGGAATGCCCCTAGATGACATTAATATATAGATTTATTACACTTCCACTCACCATTCCAACTGATACTTTGAATAATTTGACAGAATTGTGTAAAGTAGGAAAATATGCAAGGAAAGATGGATTTGTCTTTTTAACTTAGGGGAAAAAAATGAGAGTCTTGCCCTTAAACTCCCTACTCAGCATCATAGTATATTTAGAAAGTTTAGGATTTAAAGACAAACCAATTAGAAAACAAGTAATTATGAAATAACTACTGGTGCAAAGACTAGCCTGGATGTCAGTATGAAGAAAGAATGGGGCCCACTTTACATATGATAAGGCCATTCATTCCAGATGAATTAAAATGTTGATTATAAAGGTAAAAATAAAAAGACTACAATTCTCATCCCAGCAGCACAAAAAAAACTTTATGGCAGTGAAAAACATTATTGGGAAAGTAGGTGAGATCAACTAAAGAAAAATGAAAAATGGACACCAAACAGGAAGAAAATGAAAAGATTGGGCTAAAAAAAAAAAGCTGCTAGCATTACACATGAATAAAGTGCTTAATGTTTTTTAAAAAGTAGATGTAAATCATAAGGCTTTCTACTCTTTACTAAGCATATTAATGAAAAGATAGAGTACAAATGAGAAGCTACAAATAAAAGTGAATTGTTGGAATGATAATTCAGATTTAAATAGTATTAAAAATGCAAATTGAAACAACTTTGACCTAGTTTATGCTATTACAGCAAAACATTTTAAAATTCACGTGTCTTCATGTCAGCATTATTATATTAGTAATTTTTAAAAGAATTATTTAGATGATTACAACAAGAGCTCTGTAACCAATCTTTTTTTGCTAAATCAACTCACTTCGAATAGCATATGCCTGGGGAAGTATTTAAAAGAAAAATAAGGTACTTATACAAAGATATTTCTAGCAATTTCATTCATATAGGTTTAAAAAAAAAGCCCCAAATTGGGAAATGGATGAGCAGATTTTGATGTATTGGTATTGCTGTTGTAGACTGTTATATAGTCATTAAATGATATTGCTATATGTAAAATTGTATGAACAAATGTTAAGTGAGATTCAAAAGTGTTAAATTATTTTATGTACTGATTATATTTATGTAAAAATTTAGGTATCTACATTGAGAAGAATCAGAAGAAAACATGTAATTAATTGGAGTTTAACAATAAGGGGTTCTTTATTTTTTTTCTGTAAAATATTGTGTGCAATACAAATAAAAAATAATTGGTAACGTGGTTTACTGATTTGGTGATAAAGTTACTTTTTTTTGGAAACTTCTAAAATTCTCCTTCAAATTAAAAAAAAAAATGTTAGAGTCAAAATGTTAAAGTCAAAAGATAATTCCAAACACATGGACAGAATGTTTTACAACTCTTGATGGAAGGGACTTCTTGGTTAGGATGGATTTTGTATCTTTTGTATCTTTTCTTAGTTGCTCAGTATTAAGAAATAAGAAGGTACACTGTGACAATTTTTTTTTTTAATGGAAACCCCAGAACCAAGGGTGGAAATAATAGAAATAATATTAAGGCATTCTAGGACATCAATATGAAGACATTAAATACTAATTTAAGTGTGGACCCAAATCCAAGAATGCCAGGGAACTGAAGGATGGATTTGGATTCACAGACATGGCTAAGCCTCCATCTAAGGAGTACTCTCAGGGAGACCAGCTAAGGCCAAATCTCAGGGGACTGAGGATGCTACCAGACCCTTTCTACCTGTCAGCCTGACAGATCCAAAACAAGATGATTGACTTCAACAAACATCAGTTGAATATCAACTATGGGTTATGAATTGACGTTAAGAGTTCAAAATAGAAAAATGGATACGTTCTTTTGTACCTGAGAACCATTCTGTGAGAACATAAAACCTTCTTATCTTAATGAGAATATAAACGTTTTCTATCCATCATACTCTCCATTATCACTACCACCACTCCCTTCCCCAAAACAAAAAGAGAAATCTGATTTGAGATGCACAGCATTCCTTTGTAGGGTGCCCAAACCGTTTACTACAGTTGGAAACAAGTAGTTTAAGAGTTAAAAGGTAGATCAGTTAATACTTCCTGAAATCGATTTCAGCTAACATTCAGTTAATTATGTTTCTGACATTAATCGGAAGTTTTTTGTGTTGCTCAGGGGAAGATGTAAAGAGAAGGTACAAGAGATTGGGTCCCAGGAGCCCAGGGCACTGAGAGCCTCGGGAGTCAGAAGTGTAAATAAGCCAAAACGATGAAGCAGATCATAAAGTGTCAAGGTCAAGAAATTCTGATTAGGATTATTTTTATTTCCTTCCCCTTGGGCGCACAAACAGAAGTCATTCTCTTACTGCATTAAGGTAGTTGCCTCATCTTTGAAGACTTTAAAATTTTTATTTCAGTATTTTTACCTTCATCATGAAGAGGCATTGCTTCTAGTATAGTTATTCTTTTAACCAATGACCTAATGTATTCACATTTTAACAGCAGGGGATACAATACCGCCAGCTCTCTAAGGCATGAACAAAGAAGCTGATTTCAGCTGAAAGAATTGGACTGTAACATGCATATTAAGAGAGCAATTCTGCCACAGCACCGGTAGGAACACAGTGCTTTTTTCTCTTGACAACTACATTTTCTTACATGAACCTCAGGACAATTATGTCAGGTAAGAAAGGGCAGGTATTTATACCCATTTTCTAGATAAGACCAGGAGGAATTGAGTGTCTGACCTGGACGCACTCCTAGTAAGTGTTTAGAATCGAAGTCGAACTTGCCAGGTTGCCTGACTCTCAGCAGAGCGGTCTGTCGCATGTAAGAGTGTGTAACACAGAAATCACTATTATAAAAGTGGCTCCTAGAATCTGAGCGTACATTTGTTTTCCAAAAAAAGCAAAAGATCTTCCTATAAATTAAGATTTGTGTCATTAAAGTGGGGGACGATGGGTTGGAAGTGGGTGAAGGGTTAGGATTACTCAGGCTCACGCCCGAAATCAAAGCAGACTATCCTGGTAACTTATTTCAAGAGCTTCATCTCTCATAGGCAGTGTCTGCTGGTTCCTGCTGTTGTCTCCCTGCTGTTTTTGCTGTTGCTAAATATGTGTTTAACTAACACTCTGAAAAACTAATATGAATAAAGGCATGTCTGCCGTTAGAGGAAAACGGCTTCAGAACTTCAGTGTTGACAAAGGTTAATAGGAAGTAAATATCTGTTTGTAGTTGGGTCAGGAGATCCATCTTTAGGCATGTTCTAGTTTTAAGAAAATAGGAATCCTTGCGGATGTTAGTGCCATGGACTTTATGCCAGTTCTTTTTATTACTCGCCACATAATTAAACCTCTTGAGCACACCATGTCTGTTTGAGACTTGTGTTCCTTTATTTATTCATCCCCTATAGTTAAAAGTAGAAATATTGCTAAGTCAGTATAGGGAAGTGTTATTTTTGCATTATAAGTTAATTTCATCATGATGACAAGCTTAAAGTTTTTATCCTAATTTCAGCATTTCTATTACCAATTATAAAGAAGAAATTGGGGGGAAATGTACTGCCAAGGAAGAGCAGAGAATCTTGTTTTTAGGCAATTAATGTAATTGTTAATTTCCTAAAATGATTTCAGTGAAGTATTATGGAGAAATGAACTGTATGTCCTTCTGTTCTTTTAACAGTCCCGTTTTCTGACTGCATAACACTATTTTTAATGGCCTCTGTTGAAACAAATACCAACCAGGTGTTTATTAAAAGGAAAAAGCAGAAGGTGGGAAGTCATTTGTCATGGAAGTATAATCTTTAAAGGAAAGTCTGAGTGCAGTGTACCTCCACATTCTCTGCAGTGTCTTGCACCTCACAGGTGGGCAAAAATAGATTTACTGGTTGGAAAGAGCAACTGGCACTTTAAAGCACCTCTTTCCTTCCCTGTCCCCCGTTTACCTTCATCACCTCATCCCAGACAGAGGACTCCTGGTGCTAATCTCTGGGGAAATGTATCAGAACCATGGTCTGGGGTCTTTTTATTGGTAGTACAGATCATTAGTTTTATGATAAGCCTATGTGTGTCAATAAAAATACCTAAAAATAGGGAACGTTTTTAATAATCTATAAGATGTTCCACCTAATACCTTTACTAATTTTCTCCCATCAAGGTAGTTATTCTCAAACCTGGGTGATTTTGCCTTTCAGGGGACATTTGGCAATGTCTGGAGACATTTTTGGTTGTTAGAACTAGGAAGGGGGTGCTATTAGCACCTAGTGGGTGGAAGGCAGGGACGCTGCTAAACATTCTTCAGTGCACAAGACAGCCCCCTCCACCCCCCCCCCCCCGCCCCAAGGATTATCCAGCCCCAAATGTCAATTGTGCCAAGGTTGAGAAACTTCATTATAGTCAAGTTTTGAATATTTATAATGAATTTGTTTTTCTTTCTTTTACCTTTTTTCTTCCGCATCTTCTGACTATAAGTGCTTCTTCAGCAGGGTCATTGTCAGTGGGAACTGCAGTCCTGGCTGCTCCCCTGTGTTCCCCCCCACACACACCCCTGTCTGCCCCTCTCAATAGTGGCTTCCTTCTGAAGCATTATGATAACTCAAACTCCAAAACAAAACTCAGAGAATTAGAGAATATATCTCATCCTGCCCCAATTGTCAGTATAGATTAGAGATTTTGTGGGTTTTTTTTTTAATCATTACATCCAGAAATAAAATAATTCTGCAAAAACATTTATAGAAATGCAGGATGATATTTATTTTAGTGTTTTTGTAATATTAACTTATTCTTTTAGATGATATCTTTATATTGCAAACAACTACCTCAAAATCAACATAAAAATATTTTAATATACTTTTTTTAGAGGGGTGCAGTTCACTTGACAGGCTATAGGCAAATTAATCAAATTACATGTATATAATAATATCTTGTGAGTTTCAGAGAAGCCAATCCAAGACTAAATAAACCACCCATAATTGATTTGTACCCACATTTACACTCACTAATGGTTCACCAAGCAATGAGAGAGTGTAGAGCTTGACATTTTATAAACAGGGGTTAGCAAAACAATACCTAAATTGTAATGGAATGGGTTTGCATTGTTAATGTGGGGAAGAACCTTAACTAAATTACACTGCAAAGAGAAACAGGGTTCAGTACAATGACACATTTATGGAACACTGTCCTCCAGTTTTTCTGCTGGATCCCGGAAATGCAGAGATAGTAACTGTAACTAACACTGAGCACTTCCTCTATGCCAAGCACTGCTCTAAGTGTTTGCTATATTCCTCTTACTTAATCCTCATAACAGCCCAGTTGGGTACATGCACTTATTATCCCCGTTTTGCAGATGGGGAAACAGACACTGCAAAGACAAAGAACTTGACCAAAACCACACAGCTGGTAAGTGATAGAGCTGGGCTTCAGTGCCAGGGAGTCAGACTCCAGAATGCACAGGCGTAACTGAGATGTGATGTGGGGTTTTCAGAAGGGGTCAGAGCAAGTCCAGGAACAAGTGCCAGGAGCTATTCTAATATCTTTATACATATCATCTCATTTTTAAGATAACCCTGTGAGTCAGGTATTAACGTTGCCATGTGTAGATGAGAAATCAGGCTCATAATTTCCCCAAAGTTATAGAATTGGGAAATAGTGGAACTCCCATGCCATTAGGGCTGACACTGGTGCACAGCTCACTACTGCATCAATCAGGCTGTGATCACTTCTGTGACATAGGTATGGGTATAGACAAACTTCAATGGATGCACAGAGAATTTATTTTGTCTGACTAGGGAAATCTAGGAAGGCTTCATGGAAGAAAAAGCCAGGGCCCTGAAGATCGAGAAGGATTTCTAAAGGCCATTGTGAAGAGCATTCCACACACGGAGAACAGAGGAAACAGGCATGGGGACAATGAGGTTGCCTGCATGATGTGGAGAGGTGGGGCACAGGGGATAGGGCCCAAAGTATCAATCATGTTGAACCACGATAATTTTCAGTTGTGTTGAATCATACTAATTTCCAGTCTGTGATATTTTCAATACCAGGGGACTTGTATTCAGTGGATAATGAGGAGCCGCTGAAGTTTTTCTAAGTAAAGCTTGTGTTTAAAGGGATACCTGATGGCAATGTGGAGAGAAGCTGGGAAGGTGCAGAGACTCCGCGGATGACTGGTAAAGAGGAGAAATATGATATGGCCTGGGCAGGGCGGTCAGAGTGCAACAGGCAGAGAAAAATATGGACCTAGAAAGAAAGAGAAAAGAGCTGAGAATGACTAAATTTTCAGCATTGGTACTTAATGAGTGGAACACATTTAACCAAAATTGGGAACAGGTTTTGAGGAAAAACAAACGAGTTTGGTTTGGTCATACAAGGATCAGGAGTAGTTCTGGAAGGTCTTAGAGAGTTTTGTATGCTAGGGCATTTTTGACTTTGTCCTAATGGTATTGCACTTAATGTCATTAAGCAAGGAAATGGGCTGCATCTGGATATGTATGGAGGATGAATCCAAGGGCAGCAGAAATGTAGAAAGGAGACCGGATAGAAGGCTACGGAAAGAGACGATGAGAGTCTGAACCAAGGTCATAGCAGTGAGGACAGAGGACAGACTTGAGAACAACTGGGGACATTAAATCAGCATGACTCAGTGATTGGTTGTGAATCCTTTGAGGAAGCAAGAGAAATCAGAAGACAGTTGAGAAGGAACTGGTAGATAGGGACGTGTTGGGAATGTAAACATGGCACTCTGCTGGGTTTGATGTGGTAACTCCTGCTCCTGGATTAGTTCCTGGTGGGGAAGATTCCTATTCTAGGATTCTTGGGTATACATTGTTTTTTGTCTGTGTGTTTTTGTTTTTGTTTTTGTTTTTGTTTTTGTTTTCTCCTGGGCTTGTTAAGCCTCAAGGGTATGAGTCAGAGGCTGCCAGTACCTTGATTACCAGAGAGCCCATCCAAGACTTAGGCCACATAGAGAGCAAGCAAGCCAATGATGGGAGGAGAGAGGCAGCACTCTGATGAATGATTTCAGACCCCAAGTTTACATGGTTCATGTTCTATTTCTATTGGACAATGTGCCTGCAGCCAGTGCCACTTTAGACTTCCCAGTTATATAAAATATCCAGGTTTTTTTTCCCCTAAAGGAAAAAAAAAGTGACATAGAAATAGGAAATGAGGTAGGAGAGGTGTTATAAAAGCCAAGGGGAATTTCAAAAAGAGCCTGGTCTAAGGTGTTGGTATTACAAAAAGGTTGGGTATACTAATGTTTTAGCATTAATCAATTGATTTAAATTGATAACATTTATCAATTGATTATCAGTTGATAAAATTCTAGAACAATGGCTTTAAACTGAAGAGTATTTATGAATCAAATGGGAACATCTCTAAACTACAGATTACCAGGCACCACTCCCTCATTCTGGGTTGGTGAGTATACAGAGGGCAACTGTAATTGATTGATGGGTGGGTAGTGGGTTGTCATGCCTTGTGACATAAATAAGTGGGAATAAAATAAGTATCTGATGATACAATGGTATTTAATCGGATACAATGGGATTTAATGTATCTTCTGGTGCATATTTTGGCAAGTTGTATTAAAAGCATTAAAATTTTGTCCATCATCTTACCCAACAATTATATTGCCAAGAATTTATCCTAACGAGGTAATCATAGATGTATGGAAATATATAGCTGATAGATTATAATGTCCATGGCTAATGCTTATTAGGTGTGTACTACAGGCTAAGTATTGTTATAAGTGCTTTATGCATATTAACTCTTAATCTTTATCCCAACACTGTGAGGTAGTTAGATACTATTACCCCATTATTCAGTTAAAGAGAGTTAAGCCCCAGAAGATTAATTTGTTCAAGGCTTCATACAAAGTGGAGGATATAAGACTGAAACCCTTGATGGTTATGTTGTGCTGTCTCTCCTCACAGAATTGTTAGGATAGTCAAAAATTGAAAGTAATCTAAAGATATGCAGTGTGATACCTAAGAGAGCAGATGTCTCAGAAATCAACATACCAGCAAGCAAATCATTCAGGACTCAGACTCTGGAAACACTCTTGACCTCCTCTTGCCCCCAAAGATGATCAGAACAAATCCCATCATACCTCACATCCTTGCTGAGACCAGTTGGTGCCAAAAGGGAAGGCTCTCCAGTCAGTGACGACCCAAATCTTTATGGACCGGTGTGTTTCTCCATCTGATCCAATCCTGAGCTCCCGCCATGTGTGCTCAGCCTCTCCTCATGAGCACCAAATTCTCTTGTATCTTCAGCCTCTTCCCTGAACATCTTCTCTGTTTCCTTACTTTTCCTTAATGCTGGCAGCCCCCGTGGACCCTGGTTTCCCACCACCAAGCAGAAACTGCCCTCCACCCCCCGCCGCCGCAATGCCTTATTATAATGTTGCTAAGTGAACATTGTTAAATAGAATAGAGGGTGCTGGATGGTGAGTTGGGGTTCAACAACAGACCACAAGAGAAGCTGAGATAGTTTATTACTCATAGGTCCTGGAGGAAGCACATGACATACCTTGAGGGGTCACAGAGGGAGATCAAGGCAGGGTGCTGACAGGGAGAGGCAGGACCCTAGCACATATGCCTTTATTAGGGTCCATGGGCAGAGTGCTTTGGGGTTCCCCAGTCAAGGCAAGATGGGTCAATTCAAACCAGAAAGAGTGTGGTGTGGGTATGCTACACAAAGCTCTTATCTGAGGCAGGCAGGGAGGGGAGACTGTTGATTGCAAGGGCTGTTGGGAAAGTCACATGAGGAACTTCTGTCTGTAGGCTACTTCCTGGGGCTAGGGTGCACGAGGGGCTGCTGTGAAAGTCCCTGAAGGCTGTTTGGCCAAACAAAGTGGATGCTGAGGCAGCAATAGCATGGAGTAGCTTAGCTGAACTCTTAACATACCCCATAGACCCCAGGGCCAGGGAGTAGAGAAGGTGACCCACTGAGTATCCCTGTGGCTTCCAAAGCATTACTCCCTCATTTCCCTGTGAAACCTTTTGGTCCCTCTGCACTTGCCCTCAGTGAGGCTGCCAAATGGAACTCAGCTGTCACACAGAAGGGCAGGGGGTGTAAAGCTTAGGCTATTGGCTCATATTCAGAGTCTTCTCTCCCACTCCCAGATCATCCCCACCAGTTTACCGTCTAGCCAATCACCCCAGCTGCCTCTTGACTTGTGACCACCCCATTCTGTTCTTTGTTTAAAGAGCCTGTCTTCTGATTGCCTCCCACTTGCTACCTCCATATCCTCAAGTTTTATTCATTTTGTAAATTATTTAAAAGTTTTTAAATACAGAAAAGTGCAAAGGGTGTGATAAAGTGCCCATATATCTGCCACCCACAGTGGTCAGAGATGAACCTTCCTAATTTTATTTTAACCTATCTTTAAAGAATTAAAAATTACAGATAACATTTACATCTATGTATTTCTCTCTTTAGTTCAATCCACCTGCTCCCTCCTAGAGGTCACTGCAGACATGAATGCAACATGAAGCCAAGCAGTACTTCCGTTCTTTTGCTCACAATTTATTCACCCATTTCCCCTTTTTGATGGGCCTTGGGCTATTTCCTGTTTTTCACTATAACATAATAAATGGTGCCTCAAAGTACATCCTAGTTACATCTTCTACTCAATGTACAAGAGTTTCTCTAGATCTGTGCTGTTCAACATGGTAACACTACTCTGTGCCTCTTGAGTGCTTGAAATGTCACTAGTCTACACTGAGATAACACACCAGATTGTGAAGATTTAGTATGAAAAAAATACAAAATATTTCATGAATTAGTTTATGTTGAAAACAGATTGAAATATTTTAAATATGTTGGGTTAAATAAAATGTTATAAAAATTAATTTTATCTGTTTCTCTTTGCTTTATAAAATGTGGCCACTAAAAGACTTAAATAATATATGGCTCACATACTTCTACTGAACAGCACTGCTCTAGGGCATATAAGTAAATTTGGAACTGGTGGGCATGGGTAAATTTTCAAATGGGTTTTTTTTAATTATCTTTCAGTCCCATCCCTTTATATAAAGCCCCCCCCCCCCAAGTTTCTTGGTGATCTTTTCTCTCTCTGAGCTCCTATGGCACATAGGTCTGAATGTCTCATTTGGAATTTCAAATATACAATTTTGTATTTTGGTTTGTCTTTCCGTGCTGCCTTTTCCCCTTCACATCAGGGACCGTATATGATGACTTTGCTTTCCCAGCAGTAAGCTCAGAGCCCCACATGTTTAGAGCAACTTAAATATTTAAGGAAGATTTAGACGCTCCTGGCATGGTACCTGTCTGCTTTTAAGCTGTGACTTGTCCTGGAATAATTTTATCTTATTTGCCTAAAATATGCCTCAAGTTTCTTATGCATACAGGATTTACTCTACTCTCCCTACTATGAGAAAATTGCCTAGGAAGTAACATTAGTCTTTACTCTGCTTCCCTTTCTGTGAAGAAACTGCTGTTGATATCTTTCCAACACACTTCTCACTTCTAATGGGTTCTGGAGTCTCGGTAACTGGCTAGGCCAGGGCAGGCTTCACGTGTACAAGGCCATTTAGTTAGGTTTATAAAAGCTCCTTTCCAAATGACATCACCTTCAGCTATTTTCCCGTATGTTACATCTGGTTCTATTAAACATGGCAGTGGGGCAGCTTATACAGAACTGCAAAATGCAAGGGCAGACAGGAATTAAGCTAGAGGTGAGTAAACTATGATGAAACTTAAAGCTGTCGATACTACATAGACAAGGTCCCCTTCCTCAGAGCTGGAGCTTTGTGAGTGACGCAGCCTTTGGTATCCCTGTGGGATTCCATTTTGTAAAATGAAGTACTAGTTTCTTGTGTTCCTCCACTGGTGTTGAGTCCATGAAGGAAAACCTGGGAAATGAGCAAATAGCCACAGAGAGATTATATTAAAGGAGATTTGATTTTAATCTAGACCTACCATTCCCAAAGTCGGTCAGAATCATCAGGGGGGTCTCTTAAACATGCAGATACTTGGGTTGCATTCCAGGCCCCCTAAAGCAGAATCTTCATGGGCAGGACCTTGGAACCGACATTCAAACCACTTCTCCAGGAGATTCATTTGTGGCTATTTCAAGAGCTGGCATTTGGAGTCACTCTTCCTACCAAGGGAGACAGACTCAGATGTAGAAGGTTTTAAATTAAACATCAAGGGAGAATCCGTATGAAGCCCAATCTGACAATGTGGGAGAGAAGGTGGAAACAGTAGCATATGAGTGGGTCTGGAAATCAGCTCCACTGCAACACCTGCTAGCTTTGAGTTGTGGCCTTAGGCAGAATACTTGTAAATCTTTCTTTAGCTGTTTTCCACTTGATATTCCCAGCTCAGGATGACTAAGACTCACGAGAAAATGATCTTTCCTTGCCTATCCAAACTGTTCCACAGTAGTCACAGATAGGTTTTACCTTACATGCCCACCTCCTGAATGTGCCTTTTCTTTCTTTATTTTAATGTTTATTTATTTATTTTGAGAGAGAGCAAGTGTGAGCAGGGGAGGAGCAAAGGGTGAGGAGGAGAGAGAGAATCCCAAGCAGGCTCCACACTGTCAGCCCAGAGCCCAATGCGGGCTTAATACCATGAACTGTGAGATCATGACCTCAGCCAAAATCAAGAGTCGGGTACTTAACTGACTGAGCCACCCAGGCACCCTTCAAATGTGCCTTTTAAACCTCAAGCATTGTCTCCCAGCATTGCACGGCCCAGGGGACACAGCAATTATATTTGTCCTTAACACATTCTGCCAAGCTTGTTATCTTTTGTAACCATTCTCCTTTTATAGTCCTTAGGTATCTCACAGCACACTTTTTAGTTGATTAGTTACTTAACACACACACACACACACACACACACACACACACACACACTTAAAGCTGAGTGTGTTGTATTCATCCTTGAGAGAAAAGTGACACTGGTCATTGGCTGTATTTCAGTACTCTCCATTTGCATCAGCCACAAGGTGATAGACAATGATTTTGAAATGGAAGCAGGGTGTTACCACCTGCTGTAAAACCTAAACTCTGAGAGCCCTTTGAGGGTTTGGTAAATTATGAATAACTGAATTAAGATTTAATTGTGTATTTCTCGGATTTCCTCATATTTTAATTTGCTCTTCTGGGCTATCTCAGATTTTCATATCTTGGTGCCGGATTCATAATCCAGGAAGGAGTACTTAAAAACTAGAATCTTCATTGCATGCAGGGGGTCACATGGCTATCCCACAATTCATTCATGTGTTGAATTTTTCCATAGAGTTAACATAAGACTTCATGCTGCTTTATTGATCACAACCAACTCACTTAGTCAAATCTTTCTGAGGAAAATCTGAATAGACCTCTGGACTAGCAGTCAGAAGAGGTGGGTTCTCCTCCAAGCAAGATGTTATTTGTCTTATGACCTTAGGCTCATCCCAAATCCCAGCCCCCTTTCTCACACCCTAACCAAATGAGGACATGAGCCTTGCCTCACAGGTCTGTGAAGAATTGATGATGAACATACATGGGACAGTACTTTGAAAATTATAAGACACCATATGAAATTGGTGTTATAATTTGTTATTGTCACTGGAGAACAAGAGATGACAAATCTAACAGGAATACCACTTGACTTTATGATATCCATAAAAATGAATATTTTGTAGGGACTTTTTAATAGTCAGAAGATATCAAGTGATGACTGTTGAATAGTGGGTTGAGTTGAGATAGGGATCCTTAGGAAAAATAGCAGAGAGCTGGTTTGGTTTTTTGTTCTTCTATATATTGCTATTTTCCATAAGAAATATTTTCCTTTTCTTTGAAATCTGACTGTGACTGTTGCTAAGCGTCATTTCACATTAGTGTTTACTTACTTACAGGGGTGCCTGTGTTTACTCCAGTGTTTTTATTCTTTATTTGAGAAGAAATATGGCCATATATACATAACTTTTATCATCAAAAAATATAATAATCTCTTGTTAACCATTGCAGAAGCGAGGAAGGATGCCAAGACACAAAAGACATGATCCCTATGTCTGAGGTGTTTACAAGTTAACTGGAAGATAAGACATGAGAACATAGAATGGTGACCACAATACAGGACACAGTAAACAGCAACCATGAATGTACACTCTGTCCTGTGCATGAGCAGAGTGTAGTATGCACTAAGGAAGTTATAAATAGTGAAAGAATAGGTGGGGTAGGTAGTGGAAAAAATAATCAGAGTTCCTTGAATGCCAGTACATTAAGCAGAGGGAGCTTTGCAGGTCATTATGCCAGAGGGGAGATTATGAAGGTTGTAAGATTATTACTACAAGTTCCCCCCAAATAATGCCTAAGGCAAAACATATGGACGAATAATTTATAGAGGAATATATATCCAGGAAATCAAGAATGAGAGAGTCAAGGAAGAGGCAAGGAAAAAAGGATTCCAAATATCAAAGGATGCACCACTGGGCTGACCATAACTTCCCCTAAAACAGCTGATTGCTTCATCCTGCGGGACATCTTTAGAGAGGCTGTATGAAGCTAGCACACCTTGAAATAACCCATGGAATGGGTAGAGGGTGCAAGCAATTTAATCACTGGCCCCTTCTTGTCTGTTGACTCATACGGTGCCATTATGCTCCATGAGGTACTAACAACCCCTTGCCACTGGGCTGGGCTCACTGGGTCAGAGCAGCAGTGGGGGAAGCCAGAGCCTCTGTGTGTCCAGTCCAGTGAGGGCAAAGGTGCACAGAGGCCTGTGGTTGCTATAGCAGCAGCAGCAGCAGCACCAGCTGAGGTGTGACTGTAGTCAGAACTCCCATTTCTGGGGAGTGAGGCAGATAGTCACGGCCCATATTGGAGAATGGGGGCTTGTGAGCTGGGTCAAGGAAATCTGGGAGGACACATAAACCAAGTCCAGTCTCTAACTGGTATTTTGTGCAAGAGAGACGATGAGTCTGGACAAAGGGAAAAAATTGATCGGTTAGGAGTAGGTCAGAGCAATCACTTGTGGGATGTGAGCCTGCATGAGAATAGTGAGAGGTAGGAAGCACAGAGATAAGTTTAGAAATTTTTCAAAAGTAAAGCCTTCTGTCAGTTTGAAATGAAAATGCGAGCTAGAGGAAAGAGGAGAAGGGGAAGTCTTAACAAGTCTACATGTTCCTAACATGGACCAGAAGAGGCGAGGTCCTGCCAGAGGAGCGTTCTCTGATGCAGCTTTTCTGGGTAGGTTGCAGTGGATTATCATAAGATCTAGATTGCCGTGTTCAAGAAGTCATTTTGATTAAGTGGTAAAAATAAAGAATGTATGTTTCCCATTTTACTTGTGATACCCATTCCCATTCTATGAGTGCAGTTAAATTGGGATCAGAATTTAGAATCGAATTTTTAGAATTTAGAATACCACAATTCCTGACAGATTCTTCCATTGGACTGTTTTATGTTGTCACTCTTTCAAACCGCAGAGCAGTTACTTTATATCCAAACTGTCCTTTTGCACTGGACCTGTACACACTGGTCATAATGGGTATTTTGGGGGTCTGTTAGTGTAATGATTATCCATTTTTTCCCCAGTGTGAGCTATCTTCTTCAATATCTTCCCCTGGCAAACAGACATAAATATAGAGTAAGTTCTAATGAGAACATATCCCAAGATGGAGCTCTCCCCTCTCCCCAAAACAAACCCTAAAACCGTCAAATCAGAGACAAGGTAAACAGTCTAAAACTGGGCTATCTTTCCAAATGGAGCAATAGGAAGACAAGGAGCCAAGTTTGAAGCCCAAGAAGGTGAGGCGGAGGTGCTGATATTGAAAGAATCAAAGATAACTTTGGGGAGATGAGCCTGGGATGATTTCCAAGCTACTGTGAAGATGCCAAGGTAGCCTCGGTGGAGGGACACACATGATAGACAAACTCTCCTGTATTTTGCCAACAACATCAACAACTATTTGCTCCTGCCTCCCCTTTGAAAAATCACTAGATTTAATGGGAGCGAAAATGCACTCCCTTGAAATACCAGTGAAGGCAGCATGAGCAAGGACAACTGGGACGATAGTGCAGACATGATCAACTGCAGACATCGTCAACTCTGAGAAGTTGACCCACAGACCTGGTGGAATCCCTCGCTTCTGAGGATTCACTGACCCTTGGGTTTGGGGGATTCCCAGTTCTTTTTTTTTTCTTTTTTAATTTTTTCCAAGCTTTTCTTTATTCTTTTTTTTTTTTTTTTTTGGTCTCAGTTCCATTTGTGTGTGTGTGTGTGTGTGTGTGTGTGTGTTTAAATAATTTCTTTTTCTTTTAAGTATGAAATTTATTGTCAAATTGGTTTCCATACAACACCCAGTGCTCATCCCAACATGTGGCCTCCTCAATGCCCATCACCCACCTTTCCCTCCCTCCCACCCCCCATCAACCCTTAGTTTATTCTCAGTTTTTAAGAGTTTCTTATGGTCCCAGTTCTTAATGCACAACAAGCATATGGTGGCTGGATTTCCACATGGCAGTCAACACAAAATCTCTGTTTAAACTGCTTACCTGAAATCATAACTTTTTAACCCACAGACCTGTAACCTTCATGATATGCTTGATTTCTTTGAAACTGAGTCTGTGTACTGACCCTGAAGAACAGTAAATTTGTCTTGGGAACAAACAATTGAAAAATGCAATTTGAAAAAGGGAGGGAAACAGAGATGGAAGAAGGAATTATTAACTACAACGAAGTTTCTGCCTTAATAGACAGCTGATGAATGCCTAAAATATGTGTACTAAAGACCCTGCATCATTTGAGTGTTTCTAAGAACTGCTTTTATTGATCAAATGGAAACTGGGGTTTCCAATGGTTGGGGATCTATTCAAATTAGCATGGTCATCTCTAATTTCCTTTAAATTCTTCAGCTTAAAAACTTGAGTTTAAAAAATTACCTTTTAAATATCAAATGTAGACAAGATTGCAGAACATATGAAGTAGGTAACACATGGATTATATATGCTTTCTCTAGTGTCTACTATACTGGTATAAATTTTTGGTAATTACCAAAGGGATTTAGAAAATGAGATAGCATAGTGTGGACTTTGAAAGCGTATTGATTTGAGTCTTGGCTCTATTTTTTTATTAGTTTGAGACCTGGGCAAGTTATTTAACTCATTTTTACCTGAGTTTCCCCTACAGAATGGGGATGATAATAATTTCCACATGTCTTACAGAGCTGTGAGGATTAAATCAGGTACTGTCCTAAGCAGACAGACTGCTTAACAGTACCTGATGCCCAGGAAGTACGCCCAGTATGTTACCTGGGTGAAATTACCTGTTAATTAAGTAAAAAGGAGCAAGAAAGCTTACTCAACCAAGCAATGTAAAGATTTCAAAGAAGAATTCATTACTTGCCTAACAGAATAAGCTTTTTCAGGCATATTAAATATATTGTTTTCCTTATTTAATGTTCAAATAAGTGGAGGTCACTAATTAATGAAGTAGTATCTTTATTAAGCAACTTCAAAGAATTTTGTTTCCATTACTACATGTATGAAAGTAATTAAGCTGCATATTTAGAAATTTTCTGCAAATCATTACATGTTTTTGAATGAACAAAATTAGGATTTTCATTGGTTGGAGAAAATGTATACACAGCTAGCTTGCAAGATTTTACTGTATGATCTGTAAGATTTTACCTGCTACAAGGTAGGTTTAATAGTTGTCTCGTTTTATAGGTAGAGAATTTGAAACACAGACCATTGAGTGATTTGTTCAAAATCACCCAGGAAACCCACAGTGAAGTGCATTATCCCCCAATCATCTTCCTTCCCAGATCCATCTCATCCATTTTCCTTCCAAAGCAGTGCTACACCAACCATTCATTCACCCGAACCAGTAACCCAAGACTTGTCCTGATTCTTCATTCATTCCCACAGTCTGAAGAGATTCACATCCCTGAAATTTATTGACCTTCCTTGTCACTCCTTCCCCAGTGTCTCTGCATCAGTTCCATTCGTCATCACCAGAATGGTGTGTCTCCAGTAAGTTTCCCAATAGCCAGACTTGTCCCTCCCCACAATCCTTTTTCCACATCTCACCCAGAGGGGACCTTACATAAGGAAAATCTGCAAAAGCAAAACCAAAAGAAAGTAAAACAAAATTCTCTGAAATAGTAATAATAGTATAGTGATGTAAGAGAACAAAAACATTGCAATGCCTCCCTGGAGTCCTCAGGTTATATCCCAAACTCCTTTCATGACATTCACGGGTCTTCCTGGGAGAGTCCCTAGTCTTTCATTTCTCTCTTTCTAGAACTGTCTGCTTCTACCATATTGAATTATTTGCAGAAACCCAAATTGTGCAGATTTCCTCAGGTCTTCATGTGTTTACAGAAGCTGTTACCCTTTTCCTGGAATAGGATTGACAGTACTTTCCCCTCTAACCCCTTCTTATTTGCCTGGTTAAAATGTACTTAATCCACAAGACTCACTCAGTGCCTTCTTCCCAGAGGAAATCTAAACTGGATAGTCTTTGTATTATTGGATTTGTAGTTTCTCCTTATGCTCCCTTCTCTGGAGTGTGAGCTCCCTGAAGACATAGACCATGTCCTAGTAACTTTTTAATCTAACAGGTATTAACAGATCTGGAGTCAGGTCCAGTCACTATATCTTCTATGCACTTATTCTATTTAGTGCATTACAGAGTCTAGACCACTGAACTATAAATAAGCGATTCAATGTGGACATCTAGTGGCCAAAGTGGGAGAATGACTGTTCTTGAGTATTTGTGTGAATTATTAATATACTCATATTTTTTAAACATTTATTTATTTTTGAGAGAGAAAGAGAGAGCAGGGGAGGGGCAGACATAGGAAAAGAGAAAGAATCCTAAGCAGGGTGTGCACTGTCAGCACAGAGCCCGAAGCAGGGCTCGAACTCATGAACTGTGAGATTAGGACATGAGCCAAGATCAAGGGTTGGCCACTTAACCACCTGAGCCATCCCAGTGCCCGTATGTCCTCATATATTTAAGCTCTAGAGCTCTTCTGACTGTTTCTGTTCCTTGTGTCCAATTTCTACCACTTAATTTTCCCCCTAGATACTCAACTATTCAATAATAATAGTGATACCTTACATATTACCATCTTACTAAATACAGTCATATTCTCACTTAATACACATACAAACACACTCATGATGAGACAGCATTTTGGTACTATTATTTCTATTTTACTGTAAGCAAATCGAGGTTCATAGATGTTAATTTTCGCAGAGTGATACATATTTATGTATGGAAACTGAAGTTGAATCCAAGACTGGCCTCAGAAACATTCATCTCTTATAGAATTTATCATTCTATTGTTTATTTCTTTCATAATTTATCTTTGCCCATTTCCTAGCACAGTGCCTGGTATATTGCATGTGCATGATATTGGCCTGTTGATAAATGTTGTAAGTGAATGCATTGTCATCAAGTTATATCACAAAGAACTTGACTTGACTCAAGCTAATGCGCAGAGTTAACCCTTGGATACCTCTTTTCGTTTCCGTGCTTTTTGTATGCTATATCCTTGGCCTTGAAATAGCCTCACTCTTGTCAACTTGATAAACTCTCTTTCACTCATCAATTCAAATATCGCTTTCACTTAAACCCTCCTCAGTATTTCCATAGGCAGAGATACGCTCTTCCTCAACTGCATCCTCCTGCTTGCAGACACAGTTCTGGTTTAGTACTTACCCCATTCCTGAAATTACTACTTTAAATGTCTGTCTTCTCCTCAGGCTGTGAGATCTCTGGCAGCATTTCAGGTAGAGGGAACAGTGGTGTCAAAGCAGCCAGTTTTGAATGTGGCTGGCAGTTTGAGGCATGCCGAGGATTAAGGCGAGTCTCCATAATATGACAACGAGATTAGTTTGTATAGACTTCTGTCTTCAAATTGAAGTATGCATGCTGCTTGCGATATGGCAACTCTTTTAAAAAAATTTTTAGTGTTTATTTTTGAGTGAGAGATAGAGCACGAGTGGGGAGGGGCAGAGAGAGGTGGGACAGAGGATCAGAAGTGGGCTCTGTGCTGACGGCAAAAAGCCCAATGTGGGGTTCAATTTCATGAGCCGTGAGATCATGACCTGAGCTGAAGTCAGACTCTTAATGGACTGAGCCACCCGGGAGCCCTGATAGCAACTCTTTCTAATGGCAAGGGCAGTTTTAAGAGAATCAACTTCGAAATTCTCAACTTTAATTTGTATTAGAAACCAGCTCCCTGTGATCCAGACCCTCCCATCTCCCATTTTCCATCACCCATCTCCCACTTCACACCGAAAGATAAACCCCTCACCCATCCCAACTCTTATGGTGGAAAATTACCATAATTTTGAGAGGTGAAAGGAAATTCCAGGATGGAAAACAAAGGGACAATTTAAAATATTGATGAAGAACTAGAGGAAGTGAATGACCACTTAGGTGGTTTCCAATTTTATGCGTTATATTTATTTATTTATTTATTTATTTATTTGAGAGAGAGAGAGAGAGAGAGAGAGAGAGAGAGAGAGAGAGAATCTTAAGTAGGCTGCGTGCTCAGCCCAGAGCCAGGTGTGGGGCTGACCTGAGCCTAAATCAAGACTCGGATGCTCAACCCACTGAGCCACCCAGGTGCTCCTCCAGTTACTTGCTGTTAACAAAATTGATCATTAAATACAACTTTTGACAATAAACACACTGTGATTTTTGGCATATAAATTCAGGAGAGTTCAAATAATTAAATATAGAAGGAATGGTCTTATAATCAGTAAGAATTAAAGATGACAAAATTCCTTCCATTGGATCTGGATACATGTGTGATCAAGAAATCTTTTTTTAACTTTATAAACAGGAAAAGTAGGAAGAGAATTTATCATTATAGCATAAGTTAGAACAACTTGTGGATAGGTCTATTCTTTGTGGGGAGGGAAAGCTGCACTTTAAGAGAGGTATTTCTAATTAATTCTTCTAATATATAATGGAATATTTTGATCAGTTGTATACTAATAGAAACTGATAACCCACTCTATAAGACCTTTTTTTTTTGATGTTTAGAGCCTTACTATCCAAGAAATTTAAAATTTCAACTTCTAAATAGAGAAGAAAAAGACAAATAATTTAAAATCTTTTAGTCAGACCAATATATTACACTAGAATAAAACTAGGGGAAAAGTGGGATGGAAATGTAAGTTTAAATGATTGATCTTTTCTGTGTGTGTGTTTCTATATATATCTGTGTATAGATAGAGATGTAAATATGAAATCACTAACATATTTATGAATTACTTGATCTATTTGAAAAAATAAGGTAATAGTTTTCTTTTAAAGTGTTTATATTACACAGCTCTTTAAACTTAAGGTGAAAAAATTTAGCATATCTTTAAAAAAATTTTTTTAATGTTTATTTTTGAGAGAGAGGGAGACAGAGTACAAGCAGGGGAGGGGCAGAGAGAGAGAGGGAGACACAGAATCTGAAGCAGGCTTCAGGCTCTGAGCTGTCAGCACAGAGCCTGATGTGGGGCTTAAACCCACGAACTGTGAGATCATGACCTGAGCCAACGTCAGACGCCCAACCAACTAAGCCACGCAGGCTCCCCTTTTTAAATTTGTTTTAGTGTTTATTTTTGAGAGAGAGAGAGACAGAGGGAGAGAGACAGAGTGCGAGTGGGGGAGGGGCAAAGAGAGAGGGAGGCACAGAATCGGAAGGAGACACCAGGCTCTGAGCTGTCAGCACAGAGCCCAACACAGGGCTTGAACCCATGGACCATGAAATCATGACCTGAGCTGAAGCTGAACCCTTAACCAACTGAACCAGCGAGGCACCCCACAATAGCTTTTTAAATATATGAGAGTGGAGGGGTGCCTGGGTGGCTCAGTCAGTTGAGTGACCGACTTCGGCTCAGGTCATGATCTCACGGGTTTGTGAGTTCGAGCCCCGTGCCTGGCTCTGTGCTGACGGCTCAGAGCCTGGAGCCTGCTTCGGATTCTGTGTCTCCCTCTCTCTCTGCCCCTCCCCCTCTCATGCTCTGTCTCTCTCCGTCTCAGAAATAAATAAACATTAAAAAAATTTAAAAAAAATATATGAGAGTGCACACAGGTTTTCAAAACTCTATTAGGGAAAGCAATAGGAAAGAAAGCTGAAGATCTCTGCTGTGGCCCAAAGGCAGCCACAGAAGACACAGGCAGGTTTGCAACAGACCTGGTCGTGCCTGGCCTCTGTACCTCTCCACACATCTGGAGTCTGACAGTCGTGCAAGAATTCCAGGAGGGCCACTTTGCCTTTGTAGAAGTTCCTCCACCCCAGCATGCCTGCCCTGGTCCTTTCTGTTTCTTAATTGTATTCCATCTTTGAAGACCCAGCTTAATCTTCAAGTTCATGATGCCATCCCCACAGCATAATCCACTGGAATCTTACTTTTTCAGGCTTGTTGCACAGTAAACTTAACATCCGATTTCCTATCATTTTATCTTGCCCTCAAATGTTGCATAGAGCTGGTCTCGGCTTTACAAGAATGTACGGCATTGCAGTCTCCTCAAGGGTAGGCACCATGCATCTCTGGTTCCTCCTAGAAGACCATTCTCAGCATGGGGAGACACACTACATGTGTGATCAGTCTATAGCTTTGCAGGGAGAGCAGGGACATCATGCTACTCCTAGCAGAGCTTGTGGGAACAGGTGGATAAAGGCAGAATTATGGATTTTGGAGTCAGTCAGTCCTAGGTTCTCAAAACTGTCTCTGCCACCTATTGATTTCTTATACGTTGTGAGCCACCAAACTCCTTTTTCACAAAGAGGGACACTGTATGTAGTGTGACCATTATGGGGCCTCCCATACGATGGGTGCTCATCGTGGGGCCGTCACCTTCCCCTTCCCTGTCCACAATGTTAAGGGAATAGAGAACTAGGCTCCACATCAGTTATGATGTATGTATGAAGTAGTTGTCACACAGTCCTCTTGTTCTCATTCTCCAGAATACAGAACATAATTTTGACTCAGGCAGGACCAAAATTTATGAGTAAATAATTGCTAAGAGAAAAAACAATTTTAAGGAAGGGATGTAGTTTAGGTCTTTTCAAATGGGTCACCCCAGAAGACTTAGTCAAATAAGCTTACCATTTATGTACCCATGCAGTCAGGGAAGGCCTGAAAAACTGGGAAATTCAGGGACTACTAACTGGTTATGGTGCTGAATGTCAGCAACTGAATTCAGGCTTTGGAAGCTCATTGTGCCTGCTATGATACAGGCATGGCCAAAACCTATTACATTTAAAAAAATCTCTTACCTCTTTGACCTAAATAATAAGAAGGAAAATTCCTCCACTCCTGTACCCTGACTTATCACAGAGCTGGGGTTTTTCCATACTTCAGCTCTGGGTACAATGAGGCTTTTCCCGACTCCCAGTTAATCCTGCCACATCCTTGGGATGCCTGGGCAGCTCAGTCAGTTAAGCGTCTGACTCTAGACTTCAGCTAGGGTCATGATCTCAAGCCCCTCATAGAGTTCTGAACTGAGCAGAGCCTATTTGGGATTCTCTCTCTCCCTCTCCACCCCTCCCCCACATGCTCTCTCCCTCAAAATAAATAAGTAAACTTAAAAAAAATACTCTAGGTCTGCAGCCTCCTCCCTCACATGTTCTCTCTCCTCGATACCACGTCATTAATTTACGTGTTTGACTTGATTACATCATCACTCTTATCTAGCAGACTGTAAGTTCTATGAGGCGTTTATTTCACTCCCCTTTGTACCTATTTCCTAGCACACTGATTGACACATGTGGATAAGCAGTAAATAGTTCATGGATGGATGGATGGATGGGTGGATGGATGGATGAATACGTGATTGATGGTTAAAATTATAGCAGCTTATTCCTTTAATCATAAGAACTTACTTATGCATCTATAAGGTATACTGGGATTTGCTAATCTACAACATAATTGCAGCAAGTTTTCTTGCCGAAGAAGACCTAAATCATATTCAAGGTAAATTAAGCGTTGAAGGCCAAAAATTATATTTTAATATTTAAAGGCAATTATATAATTAAATACCATTATATTTGATAAGAAAGTTTGTAAACTAAATAAAACCATCAGTATTTCATGAGAGACTTATTATGTCACTATCTTTAGGTTTTTGGTTACCTTCTGGGAATGTAGTCAGTTAAAGAAAAGATGGTATCACTCTTCAGGTAAAAATTTAACGAGGTGAAAGTTGACTCTTAGTTCGGAAGGCAGCGTATCTAACTTGGTATTTTCCTTGTGTCCAGAATTACTTAACATAATCTGAACTTCATTATTTTTGATTATAACACTACTTCCTGAAATACTTCCTCTACCATATGACAAAACCCAGTCTTGTTCTTCTAGTCACTTGCGTATTTACTAAACGTTCACTCATTTATTCAATGAACATTTATTAAACATCACAGGTATCAGACACTGGGATGCTGTCTTCCCCACAATAACAAACCTGTCAGAGTATAAATGGATATTAACTGTGCTCTGACAATGGCTTTCTGAGTCTAGGACCTCTTCACTCCACACCTTTATAGATGCATAGTCACAAAATTTGATGATGTCAAGAGCTTTTCAATTATATGAGTACCAAAACAAAACTAACTTAAAGAGATTGTATGAATTGCCAATGTCACAGAGCTAGGATCACTCCAGGCTTCTTGAAACTTGCCACCACCACTCCCCTGCCCACTTCTCCCTACTTACCTGAGACAGGTCTTATTTTCATTCTCCATTAGGACCACTTTTCATACAACCCCTCTTGATTCACTCATTCAACAAATATTTATGCTGGTTGTGTTCTAGGGAGCTCACAATTTCATCTTCTCCCCTATATCTGCTCATAACACCTGGTAGTTTTGACCTCTGTTAATGTAATCACCCTCAAATCATCACGCAGGTTATAAATCTCTCGAGTTATTCTTGACTCCTTTTTTTCCCTTTCTCTTCACATTCAACAAACCAATGGGTTCTGTTGACACTAATCACCAATTGTTTCTGGAATCTAGACTTTGCTGTTCATACCTTTAAAGGTACTCTAATTCGGGCCCCTGGACTACTGAAATGGCCTTCAAGCTGATCTCCATACATTGAACTAGGATTGGAATTCTATACCACTGCAGGAATGAGTGCCCTTTCAGAGGAAAGAGGAGAAGGAGGAGGAAAAGGAGAACTTAACTGTTGTCACTTCACACCTAAAAAAAACATGATTGAGTAACAGATTTTATAATTTACTATTTTATACAGGAAAAGTTTTTTGTTTTTGTTTTTGTTTTTTAAGAACCAAAAAAAGAAACAAAAACCCTTATCAAGAAATTGAAAGTCTTTCCCATTATGTATGGCCTCATCTGCTCCTTTTAACCTTTTCTCTCCTTGGTATGCTCTGAGCCCTGGCACCTCTGTATTCTCTCATCTGGTTTAGACCCTTAAATGGTCTCTATGCTCCAGTACATAATTCTTAATTCTTCCTGGAATGTGCTTCTCCTGCCTGGTTGACAAAGGCCCCCTGTTCTGTGACTCCCACAGGACACTGTATGGGAATGGTAGCCTTTACACCTCCTGCCATCTCACTGTTATTTACACAACTGGATTCCTTCTAAGCACCTAGATTTCCACTTTTCTGTCACTTCTAAACCTCCAGTGTTGGCAAAGTGACTGGCACGTGGTAGGTGCTCAGTAGGAGCTTACTGAATGTATAAATCGCTCTTTGGGAAGAGGCAGAGACATAAATAATATTGTTTTCATGTATTTGTTGCAAAATGGAGGTATAAGTGAAGACCGTGGGAACACAGAAGGCTTCACTCCCTTGTTAGCAGTCTTGCAGGAGAATAGTTCACAGGCTGATATCTGCTAGCAGGAAGGTTAATGCAGCTCCCTGAATACTTGTACCATAACTTGGGCCAGTTCATCCTTGTGAAGCCCACTTTAATTTTATCTTCAATCCTGAGTCAGACACAACTGAGAAAAGGTAAAGTCAAGTGAGACACTCAGTGACTCTCCCTGACTCTCTTCAGAGTTTCTCTTAGGAAGGAAGTATAACACAATACCTGTATCATTGGGGTGGAGCTGGTTTTAGGGCTTTTTTGTCCTGCTGCAATCCACACACCATTTGTTTTCTTCTCTGGGTAAATATGTGTCCAATCAAATTTCCTGGAGACTGTGAGGCATTATTCCTCTTAGATATGTCAGCTTTTAGAGCCGTTGTTGGTTCCATATACTCTGTAATGTGTCTCCAGTAGGCAATGAATTGTCTGTTATGTCTGTCTTCCCCTGCTCCATGTTACACTGTCCCACTTTCTCTTCTTTCAGGGACTGTTTCCATTACCACCCTAACTGTGCTGGCCTATGAACGTTATATTCGCGTGGTCCATGCCAGAGTGATCAATTTTTCCTGGGCCTGGAGGGCCATTACCTACATCTGGCTGTACTCACTGGCATGGTCTGGAGCACCTCTGCTGGGCTGGAACAGGTACATCCTGGATGTACACGGACTAGGCTGCTCTGTGGACTGGAAATCCAAGGACGCCAATGACTCCTCCTTTGTGCTTTTCTTATTTCTTGGCTGCCTGGTGGTGCCTGTGGGCGTCATAGCCCATTGCTATGGCCATATTCTGTATTCCGTTCACATGGTGAGTTGAAGACTTCAAATGTCCCTCCCCTAGACTATGTCCAGGGTGGAAAATTCTGTGTGGAAAACAGTCAAACTCTTCCTACATGAACAGTGGTTGTCTGCAGCTAAAACAGCTCTACCGGACTTCCCACTTGATATAATTGTGCACGCTAAAAGACCCATGAGGAATGACATCTACTCTATATACGCCACTCTCTAAACCACAAAGAGGAAGGAAAGGGGCTCTAGACAGACAAAATCAACAACAACGAAGAACACCTGCATTCTCCATCACTCTTAGACTTCAAGAACTCTAACCAAGGAAATTCCACACTTCCTATCATTTTATTCATTCAAAGGTCACATAAACCCACTAGAGAATAGTACAGATATTTTTTTCTGGAAATCACTTTTGAATCATAAAGCATAAGAACTGACCACCAGCAGGGTTCCTGTTGGGTGCTAGCAAGGAGTCTGAAGTGACAGTATGGGGCACACTCTATATGCCAGTCTCCTACTTTACCCATGTATGTTTTCCTTGCTCACTCACTGTGTCTTCCTGTTCTGTGTCTTCTTTCCTCAGAACTCCTGCTCATCAGTCTCCTGCTCATCTTGATAATCCCGTCTAGCTTTCACATTTTATAAAAAAAGAAAAAAAAAGAAAGAAAAAGATAAAACCTCTTTGCCTTGACATACATCACTTTAAATCATAACCAGTGGCTGGTTCTCTGTCTCTCTGTCTCTCTCTCCCTTCCTCCATCCATCTCTCCACCCTTCTGTCCATCTCTCTTTCTACCATATGAGAACACATTGAGAAGGTAGCCATCTCTGAGCTGAGAAAAGAGGTCCCATAATGAAACCTACCATGCTGGCACATTGACTTTGGACGTCTCAGCCTGCATATTTGTGAGAAATACATTTCTGTTGTCTAAGCCACTCAGTCTAGGGTATATTGTTAGGGGAGCTCAAGCTAAGATATTTACTAAGCACTGAGAATACAACACTGTGTAATTTATAGCCCCTGTATCAAAGAGTTTGTAGTTTACATTCAGCTAGTCGTTATTCCTTAACCCGTTGCAAATTGGTCTCCTTCCTTGATCACACTGTCACAGAAACAGCCCTCATTGAGGTAATTGATAATATACCAAATGTTAGTTCCAATGGGCACATTTCTATTTTTTTCCTGGCATCCGTGGCATTTAACACTTGTGATGTTATTGACAACTTTCACCGAACTATGGTTTCTCCTCCACTAGAACCCCATTCTCTCCTATAGTTATTGTTGACTTCGGACCATCTTCTTAGGTCTCTGCCAACGGCTGCTTCCCATAGGCCTACCTGCATTCTGTGTTTAGCCTTCTTCTCATACTACACACTGGCCTTCAGCATCTCATATGCTCTTAGGATTTCTCCTTCTAACAATAGCTTGGTGACTTTGGAATCTCTATTTCTGACCCAGGATGTTCTTCTGACCTCTGTCAGATCCCATAGTCAGTTGCCTATTGCACATCTCCACTGGAATGGCCCCCAGACTCATCAGATTCTATGTGTGTGAAGACGAATTGGTCATCCCTCCCCCTAGATCTGCTGCTTCCTCATTCCCTTTCTCAGTAAATGGTCATTATTCCTCAGCCAAAAATAATAGAGTAAATCTTGGACTATTCCTCATCCAGGTCTCCCCTACACCCAATCAATTATCGATTTCATCTATTCAACCTCAAATATTTTTCCATATGTCCCTTATCCCTTCTCCTATTGCCACAGACTCAATTCAAAGGGGCCCTAGTTTTTCTTCCTTTATTCTTGCTTTCATCTAATCCATTTTCTATACACTTCCATTAGAGTAGTTGTTCTCAAATACAAATTTTCTCAAGTCATTTCCCAGCTTAAAATCCTTTAGAGGTTCCCCTACCTTCATGATTTAAAAATATAAAGCCCCTGAGTATGACTACCAGGGTCCTGCAAGGCCATCTCTTATCTGCATGTCCAGCTTTATTTCTTAATATGCCTTCCCTCTTGCTACCTCAGGCTCCAGCCAAGTGCAATATTTCTTGTTCCCAGAACTTAACATGGGTTCTTTTACCTCTTTGCCTTGACATGTTTCCTTTCCCTGGAACATTCTGTCCCACCTTACTTGGCTGCCTCCTACTCACCTCAGAAGGCTGAGCTCAGGATCTTCTAGCCCTTACCCATATCTGAATCAGTTACCCATCTTGTGTGTTCCCATATCCCTCTCTGGTCACTCCTCCATGGCATGTATCACCTACAGAAGTAACATGTGTGCTGTCACCCTCAGCATACAGTGAATTCCTTAAAAGCAGAGACCCAGTCGTTAAGTTTTCACCTATAGCTGGAACAATACTTTCAAACAATAGTTGATCAAAGACTATTTTTGGAATGAGCTACAGGCAGTGTTCATAGGAAGGAGAAGTGGTACAAGGGTAAAGAGATTTGACTCTAGACAGCAATATTCTCCACTCAGAACCTGGCACCATAATCACCTCTATTTCCTTATCCAGAGGTGTGATGCATAGCAGTGATGGAGAAATAGCTTCTCACATAAGAATGAGGACTCACAGTGAAGTTGTTGAAAATCTGCAGGTGTCTGGATCAATAAGCACTATTTGTGTAGGGAGAGAACACTTTTACTGGGACTACATGGGGAATCGTCTTAAGTGGTTCATCCTTCAGAACAAATTCAACTGTGCATGTGCTTTTGCTTCATCCACAACAGTTTTGAAAAATACACTCAAATGATTGAACAAATAGGGCAAGACATGAACTAGAGCTCTTTATTTGGAAAATATTGAAAGAATCGAGTGAAAGAATAGATAATGATAAAACAGAGAGGAAAAAAAAGAGATAAATGAAAAATAATCATGGACATATTCAAATATGTCAATACATCAAATATGTCAATATGTTTGTATATTCACATATACAAACCCAAATAATCCAAAACATTAGAACCATATCCTTATGCCAAAGAGGAACTGTGAAAGTATAGCCCAATATTTTCCTTAAATTAACTTCTGCAGCATACATGTAATTCCAAGATGATAAATGCGGGCTCTGCTTTGAAAAATGGTAAGAGGATGGGGACTGAATTACCCAGAAAAGGTAGAGATGAGTCTGTGGGTCCCTAGGTGGTGGGGAATTGGGGATGGATGATTGAACTATCATCTTATTACTTGTTAGTTGAAACTTTGAGGAGCCAAAACTCATGATTCCTAATATCCTATAGTATCATAAAAGTACAAATCCATAGAAGTATATTAGTTTCAAATATAATTCCAATGTAAACAAATAATCTTGAGAACAATCCCACAAAGTCATATGTATGGAAGTGGGACCCAACTTCTGTTAACTTCTAATAGGTTATTCATTTGAATGTCCTTTAGTCTTGATTCTCAGAGGAAGTAATTGTTTAATGTCACACAGAGGGCAAAAGTGGTCGATCTGGGATATGGACCCAGAACTAATTCCAAATCCAGAGCTTTTACTAGAACTCCACAACCTTCTTAAAAACTCTGGGGGGAAATCTCCCACCCACCCCCCAAAAAATGCTGTTGTGAAAATAGAATAATATCCTATCATATTAAATAAAATAGTTTCTTTTAAAATAGAATTGCACATGGGGCACCTGGGTGGCTTAGTTGGTTGAGCGTCCAACTTTGGCTCAGGTCATGATCTTGTATTTGTGGGTTCAAGCCCCACGCTGGGATCTGTGCTGACAGCTCAGAGCCTGGAACCTGCTTTTGATTCTGTGTCTCCCTCTCTCTCTGCCCCTCCCCTGCTTGCACTCTGTCTCTCTCTGTCTCTCAAAAAATAAAACAAAACATGAAAAAAATTTACATAGAATTGCACACACAGAAAATAATGGTATCAGACATTTGACAACCATGCCCACTCCTACACATTCCCTCTACTCTTAAAAAACTCAATCACTTTAATTACCCATTAACCCTTCCATTTTATGTGGATATGAATATGTGTTTCTACTAAGAATATAGTTTCCTAAATATAATTTTAGATAGTATAAATAATTTAGCTACATCAATTCAAATATACTCTTAAATACTATAAGCACATGTTCTGATTTATTTGGAATTTTTTTCCTTAATTTTTATGACAATGCTAGAATAAAAGGAACACCTTTTGAACATTTGTTGTTCAAAAGGAACATTTGTTGAAATGCAATAAATTTCCCAGTTTAAAATTATATGTGAAGTATAAACAGTATGTACAATACCTTTTTTAAATTTAAAAAAAAATTTGTATTTTTGTAGCAAAATTAGCCTTTTAGAATGGTCAGAAAAAACTATTTTATTCAAAACATGATTTTGGTGTAGAGGAATATTATCCCCCACCCCCTAATAATATATTTATAATAACAATAGAAGGAACTTCTAAGGAAACTTTAAGAAACCTGAACGACTTTCAGACTGTAGACCATTGTTCCTCAGTGCCTTTACTGGGGATAAATTAAGATCAGATATGCTGAGTTTACACGGATATGGCTACAAGCATTCTCTGCACCTGAGTCCTGATGAAACCAAGCATAAGCAAGGTCCCCATCAGATCCCACTTTGTAGTGATAGTCATTGGCTCGGAGTTGGAAGTCACCATAGCTTGCAGCAAGAATTCATCTGGCAATTAAGTTTCATCGAGACAGCTTAACCAGGCAGAACTGACATCACATGTTTTCTGCCTGGTTTGAGAAGTGGAGCATTATGGTTTGTTGTCTGCATATCTATTATTGAAACAGCATAAGAAAAGGATTCTTTCATTTTCAACCTTTTCTTTCTTCTTTCTGCAGCTTCGTTGTGTTGAAGATCTTCAGACAATTCAAGTGATTAAGATTTTAAGATATGAAAAGAAAGTGGCCAAAATGTGCTTTTTAATGATATCTACCTTCCTGATCTTTTGGATGCCTTATATTGTGATCTGTTTCTTGGTGGTTAATGGTTATGGACACCTGGTCACTCCAACAGTCTCAATTGTTTCATATCTCTTTGCTAAATCAAGTACTGTATATAATCCAGTTATTTATATCTTCATGATAAGAAAGGTAAGCATAATAATAATAAACTCATTGTTTTCACTATACATATGTGACTGTTGGAAATATAATACTTTTATAGAGGTTATTCAGAAGAGCTTCAGTGATAAAAACCTAAATCAAGAATTTTAGAGGAAAATAAAGTGTTCAGGAAGAAATGTAAGATATTCCCAAAGAAAATAGTAAAAATTCTAAGATCTACCAATAGATCTTAAGTAAAAATCTATTGAAATTAACATTTATCAGAAAACATTTTATGTTCAAAGTTAAAATTCATTTAAAATTCTTATAGTACTATGGAGGTTACCCATTATTTTTACAAAACACCATGAGACAGGCACCAATACTATTCCTTACTTTATAAATTATAACATAGGTCAAAGAAGTTAAATGACTTGCCTGATCCAGGAATTATTGGTGCCTGGATTCCAATCTTGTTTGCTTGAATACCAAAATCTACACACATAGCTCCCCACTTGGGGTTACAGATACTATTAACAATTAGTTGGGTCATTCATGTACCATGGCCAGTGTGTAGTTCAAATTAATCTGGCTTCAGAAACTCCTCTAGATCTAATGGGAAGCTTATTTCTTCGGTAGAAAGGTTTTGACTTGGTGGTTGTCAGTTATAACTAAGAAAGCCCTCATTATGCTTGCTATGAAGCTAAGCCTCTAAGTTGCAAAGTTTAAAAATCAGAGAATTTAAAAGTTATGAATAATAATTACTCCATTGGAATTTTAAATTAACAGGTCACACTAATATCAGATAATAATAACTACTTAGGCTACTAATGCTCAAGAATTTGGAATAACGGCATTTTTTTAAATTAACCTTATAATATTCACTGCTAAATCTCCCTCTCTCTTCTTACTTTCGTATGGTTTCGATCTGTATTCACTGATCTTTCTTTCTCATGTTGCCTTCATTAACTGTTTACTTGAACCCAGAGAATTTCAACTTGGAGTCCTTACAATCTGAGAATTACTTGAATTGACTTTAGGAGAGTCATGAGAACCCTGAAACTTGGTCGTAAAACTTTTTAAGAATGTTCACATGTGAATTGTTTTTAGCAAGATAGATTATAACTGATTTTCTGAAGAAGTATAAGACCTCCATATTTTAAGAACTACCACCTCGACAGGCAAATAAGTACGTTTTAAATATATTACCTAACAATTGTTTTTTTATGTTCTTCCTCTGGGCCAATAGGTCATACATTAGTTCTTGGAAAACTTTAAAATGCATACACCACACCTGGAGAGATTGTGAAAACAAAAGTGCATATTCGGATTTGCTATGCTGGGTGCCTGAGATTCTGCATTTTAATAAGTTTCCACATGGTTCCCATGTTTCTGGTTTCCAGGAGCACACTTTGAACTAGAAGTCTAAAAGATACAATAAACAAACAAAAACAAACAAATACATAAAACAATAGTCCTTATCTACAAGGAGCTCACCATTTATGTGGGAAAACATATTTTGGCATACATACTCTAAACCCTTATAATGATGTATCTTTAGCACTTAACCTGATATAAGAAACAGTAATTTGATGAAGAAATAGTCTCAAATATTTTTGAATGTAAGTATAAACTAAATACTAACTTGTATATAAGTGGGGTTTAAAGAAGACAGAAACCAATGTAGCTGGTTATCATAATTTTCATTACTACTCCCTGATCTGTGAAAGCCTATGTATAATAAGCCCATGTATTTTGCTCTGAAAAAAGGGGATAAAAGTTAAATTAAATAACTTATGGTTCAGCATTGTGTCCAGGACAGAGGGAAGAATCATGGGCACTGGTGAACGCTAGCATTCTCCACTGTAGTATTTTTTCTCTAAATGCTTTGTAATCTTGATAGAAAAAAAATTCTTTTCCTAGTTAACAGAAAATTAGTGAGACAGCAGACTGTAAACTCTGCAGGAAGGGCCTTGTCATTCTTTGCTGCCCCAAAATATTCCCAAATTGTAGCACAGTGGCTATCACCTAGTAGGTGCTCACTGAATATTTGTGGAAGGCATTGATATTCAAACTTCCTTAAAGAAATGGACTTAGTTGCCCTCATAGAAGGTGCATGAAACTCGAATCCATAGAGGTTATAATAGTCCTATATGATTTTGTTAATGAGAATTATAATAAATAGAAAACATAAGACTCCAGGTTTCTTTAGGTACATCTGAGCATTGCCACCTAACCCCATACACACATAAGCTAACAAATAAAAAAGAACAACCAAAATTAAACTCAACTAATTTTATTGAATGTTAATCCAGATTAAGGGCCTTAATATTCAACTTTATTTTTTCCCTGCCCAGTTTCGGAGATCCCTTCTGCAACTGCTATGTTTCCGACTGCTGAGATGCCAGAGGCCTGCTAAGGACCTACCAACCAATGGGAGTGAAATGCAGATCAGACCCATTGTGATGTCACAAAAAGATGGGGACAGGCCAAAGAAAAAAGTGACTTTTAATTCTTCTTCCATCATTTTTATCATCACCAGTGATGAATCACTGTCAGTTGAAGACAGTGACAAAACCAGTGTGTCAAAAGTTGATGTAATCCAAGTCCGTCCTTTATAGGAAGGAATAGTGGTAATGAAAGACAAGGCCTTGTATTGAAAACCACTTTTAGGCTTCCATTATAAGGACTGTTTTGGAATCCTCATTCTATGTTAATATTGTTGGAGAGGAAAAATTTTCCTCTGCCCTATAAGATTCTTCTGGCTGGTCTAGGAATTAAATTAACATCAGACAGATTAACAGGAGAGAAAAAAAGTTTAATTCTGTGTGCAAGGAGGCCAAGTAATAAAATTGAGACCCAAAGAAATGAGCAAGGCATGCAGCTTTCATATGTTTTAGACAAAGAAACATAAATCTATAAGGAATTGTCAGGACAAAGAAACTTATGTTTGGGAGCTTCGGTTAGTAGAGTTCTAAACAGAATTTGGGCTGGGGTAGTAATTTAGTAAAAGTAACAAGGTTTGCTTATGTAGACTTCTTCAGCCCTGAATTCTCTGTCTCTGATGATACAGATGTCCCTCTAACCTTCTGGTGCAGGGAGGTATCTTTCGCGTGAGAGATTTCCTGCTTTCAGGGGAACAAAGGAAGGTCAGAGCATCTTTTATACACTTGCTGTTTCTTAATAACTTGAATTCAAAGGAATCATCATGCGATTGTGGCATATTTTGGGGCAGCCTACCCTAGGACCCCACAATATCAACAGAACTTTTGTGGCCCAGCAGGAAGTATGAATTGCCCATATGCTTTCTGGCCACTGGAAACAACTGAGCAAGACAAATTGTTTTAATTCAATGGGTGCTTTCCACAATGAAAAACCACTTATGGCACAAGATGGGCATCTGGCACCATCAACTTCTAACATGTTGGAAATTTTCATTTTGAATATATTTTTTTAAATGACACTATTTTCCAAGGCACACAGATGTTTTTCTCAAAAATACTTAGCTGTATTTACAGCTCAAAAATAGCTGTAAAAATAACTTTGTATCATACACATGTGAAATCACTAGGAAATCTCGAATCTTCTGTAGTGTTGGATCCTAATCACTGTCACATCCTATGTTTGACCAATCAAATTTATCAGAGTCAATTGTAGGGTGACAAAGAAATTCAGCGCCCTGGCTTCCTCCAAAACAAAAGACTTGCCATATATGCAGCATGATAAAGATGAGTTTCAGATGAATATGCTGCTAAGCAAGCTCTAAAAGGGTTATTAAAAAGCACACAGCAAAGATGGTGAATTTCAAGCTAATCATAGCATCTAGGAAATCATACATTATCAGAGGGTGTACATGAAGAAGGATGTGTTGATGGCAGATAGGTATCTCCATCTGTTTCATTTCAAACATAACTTGGCCAGATTATCCTCTCTTTTTAACAACTTGCCACAATTTTGCCAAGAGTTTTGGGTTTAGAAAAGAAGTTCCAAGCAAAAAATGAAACCTAATTTGAAGGGGGTGAGAGTAAGTGTAAAACAGTACTCATAAAGTGTATTATTTAATCTCTTTTGCTCTTCAGTCTACTGGACAATCAATGCTCAGTGTTAGTAAAGAGGCCATTTCCCCATAAGTCATTGTTTAGACTTAACATGGATTATTAGAACTCAAAGATTTCTTTGACAATGTAAAACAGAAACTGAATCATTTTATTGTATTGCCTAGTTTTTATTTCTTAGATGACTATCCCACTTAGTGGAGCATCTACATAAATAATCATGTTTGAAAGACTTCTAAGTAATTCAGTTGGCCTACTGAAGAAGGAAGAACCAAAGAAAATGTTTTCACTAAATGAAATTTTCAAAATCAAGTTTATTGCTGGTTCTGCCATAGCAAGTTAGTAAACTGCTTCTGGGAGTCTTAAATGGAATAATTTCTATGAAAACTGTCTTCCCTTATTTCCTTTCCACTCTGTTGTATATATTATTTAATTTGTAAATAAAACTCTTCTTAGTCTTCACTTAGTATGGCATTAATGGCCCTTTTTTCAATCTTCAAAAGGTAATACTGGCCTTTGAAGACTGTGAAGTAAAATTTGTTCATTTTGTAACTCTCTAGAGTGCCCCAAATTCCTCATTTACATTTCTAGTTTTAGCACGTGAATCTGAGTTCTGTGTTGGAGAAGTTCCATCCAGGGGATCAAAAGTGAACTTAACATGTTTGCCAAATTGTAATTTTTAATCCTAGGTGTTGAGTCAATCTTATCATGACCTTCTTTATGTCCTTTAAAGAAAGGATGTGATCTGTCTTCCTCAAGGTCTCTGGTGTTTTACTTTTGGAGAAGTGAAAGAGATCTTAGTCATTGCATTTTTATATTTAGAATGACCACACCTATGTGTAGTGTTGTAGGAAAACTGCCTTTTGCAACTTTAACTGGTGGTTTGGGGTTGTTTTGTTTTGTTTTTTTTCTTTTTTTTTTTCAATAATTTCAACGAACACAGAGAAATCCTATACTGAATTTCATTGTAAGCTGGCATATATCTTGCACTAGTGAATTAAATATGATGATAGAAACATGGTTTTGATCCTTAGTTTTGGTTATAAAGAAATTAAACTATTTGCTACTTCAGAACCTTTATGTCACCTGCTAATGACATTGGGAATTTCTTTTAGTGACTCCATGGAGTTTGCAGGAAAACAGGTCCTGTTTTCTGGAAGTAAGTGAGCCAGTCCCATGGTCTTCTGACATAGTGCAGAGGTCTCAGTGACATGGAGCACATAAGTAGGTAGGTGCTACCGATGGCTATCAGTGTTCCAAAGAAAAAGAGTCCTTTATTTATCACCTGTAAAAACAGCAAGAAGTCTCATTTCATTTGTCCAGAGATTAAAATCTTAAAAGACTTCCTTCTTAAACAACCAAGGAGTATACAGTTTCTTCTTTATTCTTTAACCTGAAACAGCAATTTAATTGAATGACCACTAGGTCAAGGCCTACAATGACCAGTAAGGTCTAGAATTTGGAGCTTTCCTCCTATCTCTGTCCTTTCTCCATTCCCAGAAATAACTGAGTCCATGTGTTCTGTATAAAGAGTTCTTTGCAGTCTCCCTGTGTATAGCCATTAAAAAACCCCCACATACTTTAGAAAAAAAGAGTTAGGAGTGTTATTTTAGAAGAGTACTGTGCTGAAGCCACAAATGACTCAGTCACTGCTCAGAACCTGCACAAAGTCTCCATGAGAATTGACTTGGCACTAAGTTTCCTGCATTCTCATTGGCGTCACTGTCTTTCTCCTAGTAGTCTTTTGGCTCCTTGAGGGCAGGGATCCTATTTTATTCATCTTTGTAAGAATAAATCTAGATTTTTTCCAATCAAGGCTCCACACAGCAAAGCAATCTTTCTAAAATCCACACCTGAATCTATTAGCCTCCATTGGTCTCCCTGCTTCCCTCAATATAATATTCAAAATCCTTGAGGTCCTTCTTACCGTCCCAGCTGCATCTCTGGCCATTCTCACACCTGTGGGCTGCCTTCCAGCCCCATGGATCCCCACCCACCCTGGCCACTCCCATTCTCCTCCAGGGCAGCTCTGCCTCTCCACCAGTCTTCACCAGCTTCTGAGCTACATGAGGAGAGGGGCTGTTGCTTATTCATCACATGCTCAGCTCTGTCTCTACATGTTAAATAAAATCATTTGTTGAATGAATAAAGTTGTTAGATTTCCAAATCTGAAGATCAGAATTCTGAATGTCTATTTAGTGACATCTCTGGGTCAAATTCCCAAAATAAACTATGGCATTACATTGAAATTAGATTGTGTTTTATAAGTGATTCAATTCTGTCCAATTTTACAAATTAAATCCATAAGAGTATTTCAGAAGCAAAAGCCAATTTGCTAAATAAAAGTAGTCATGTTGCTAAAATAAAGTAAGAAGTTTAGAAATAGTAGCATCTGTTTCTTTTTTGAATTTCTTCCCTTCAGAAGCACTCCCTCACTCTCTCTCTCTCCCTCTTTCTCTTTCTCTTTTTGTAATTTTGTTCATTAGGCACTTTTCCCTCTGTGTACCCAGGACAGTTTTTATTTGGAAGCAAACATTTAGTGTCTATCACATCATTTCTGTATTTGCCTGAAGAATCATAACCATACCACTATGAACTTCAATTTATTCTGACCTTTTTCTGCCAATGCCAGCGCAGCACTGCCTCATGGTATCTTATTCTGGAGAAGGCAACCTATAAGGAAGTTTAAAAAGTATTCTTGTGATTCTTTAATGGATAAACAGAAGAATAAAATGAGGAGATGTCTTAAATCCAGACCTTACCATGGTATAGAGAGGGATAAAGGTAGACGGCATAATAGCATGAAGAAATCTCTCCATGGTTTTTTGGAAGATGAACCACCTCGAGTTGACATGTGCTCGCATCTGCAATAATGTAAGAGTCTTAAAGAATATCTCAAATGAATAGCCTCTATTTATTTACTACAACTTATTATTATACTTCATTCCTATTCACTGCAAATCTGGACACGAAGTAGTCAATTCTTGTTTCCTTAACAGTTATTTCCAATCCTTTTCAGTAAAAGTATAAGACATTACCTTTAAAAGGTTGAGCAATTGCACAAAACATGTTATAGAACTCTATTTTGCTCAGGAGGCAATATGGGAACTCTATTTCAGCAAAAATCTTGTTCAGTCAGATCTGGGGATAGTCTGTGGGACCAAAGGTTTGACTAATTGTCATTGTTTCCTGATTAATTTGTAATCTTCTTCATGGAAAGAAGAGATCCTTGAAGGTATGTCTTTCTTGACTTACTCCATATTCAGAACAAATATTCTGTTGTAGCTGTCTCATTTTTAAGGACACAAGAAGATTATATATATATATATATATATATATATATACAATGGAATACTACTTGGCAGTGAAAAAGAATGAAATCTTGCCAATTGCAACAATGTGGATGGAACTAGAGTGTCTTATGCTAAGCAAAATGAGTCAGTCAGAAAAAGACAGATATCATATGATCTCACTCATGTGGAATTTGAAAAACACAACAGATAAGCATAGGGGAAGGGAAGAAAAAGTGAGATCATTTTTTTTGTTATTTTTTATTGTTCATTTGTTATTAATCATAAGCTCTGTTTATAAGTGATGCCAATATTTCAGGAAATAAATGTCTGTAAGATTCAAAAAATAAAGAAAGACATAAGCAAGTTACAACAGTGAAGATTTTTGGTATCTTATAGAACTTCCTTCACCACGTATGTAATAATTCTGCTCAAACTAAAGTCCACTTTATTTTTATCTCTCTTCAGGAAAGAAGGAAAACAGCTACACTCTTTTCTTTAAATTTATCCTGAAATTTTTTTCATTTGATCATTTAAAAAGTGTAACCATAAGTATTTGTTGTGAGCTTTTCATGTGACTGGCTCAAAATGTAATTGTGTTTTTTCTTCTGAGTGTTAATCTTCTGACCATGAATATCTTTAATATATACGTATTTTTTTCAGTGCATAAGGCCCCAAAGAATATTTAAAGCTACTCTAAACTTGCAACTTATAATGTTAAGAATGGTAAGGCCATTTACTATCTTTTCATTCCTCCAAATATGTTAATACATTAATACATATAAAAATTATATCTTCATTAAAATCGCATATTACTAGCTCTACCAAATTTTTAAGGTTTAAGCCTGTGAATTTATCAGTGATTGAAACCAGATAATTTTTCATCTTTGTTACCTCCTAAATATCCCTAAAATGTAGATGGAGATGATGTGTGTGGGTCATTGTCACTGTCTACTATCACAATCCATGCATGTGTAGGGAATGCTGTGTGTGTGTGTGTGTGTGTGTGTGTGTGTGTGTGTTTGTGTGTGTGTGTGTGTGTGTGTGTGTGTGTGTTTTCTTTTTGTTCTCATTCAGCATGTATGCAATGGGGCTGGGGCAAAGAAAAATTAAAGGACACTTGTGACTTCTGGGGAAGATGGCAGAGTAGGAGTTCCTAGGCTGAACTGGTCCTATGGATACATCCAGATAACAACCACATCAGTGTAAAAACCCCAGAAAATTAACTGAAGACTGGCAGAACAGACTCTCCACAGTAGAGAAGAGGTCACATCAAAGAATGTAAGAAGGGCAGAGACACAGCCAGAAGCCAAACTGACCCACAGGACTATCTGCAGGAGGGAGGGACACTGCTGGCACAGAGAGGGTAGAGGAGGAGACCCTGCACCAGCCACCCCAGGCACCCCCATAACATTTGGATTTGAAAACCAGAGGGGCCTATCTTGGAGAGTTCTTACAGTCAGTGGGGCTTAATGCTTGGAACCTCAAAAATCAGAGGGCTTTACTGGGGGAGAGCAAGAGGGTGAATGGAAACTAAGTCCCCACCCTTAAAGAGATAGTATAACAAACATCCCCACTGATATACAACACAGCATAGAAGCAACAGTTTGCAAAATACCTGGGAAATATGTGAAAATTTATTTAGTAATCTCAGAGCATATGCTGGAGGGACAGGTATCCTTGGGAGACTTCTTCAAGAAAAAAAGAGCTGATGCATGCCATTTCCCTCCCCTGTCCCCTAGCCTCAACACATGGACACCTGGTGAAACCAAGGCAGCACCAACATTCTCCACCTACCTTGCTAAGAGCACATCCACTCCCACATTCTCCTGCAGACCTGCCCCCTCCAACACACCTTTGGCAGGAGTCCTTCCAAATCAGTGCCAAAGGCTGGCAGTGGCAAGCAGCCCCAATGGGCTAACTCCACTCCAAAATTACTCTTGCCTTGGGAGAGAGGAATATAACCACACATACCAGTCCAACTGCAGCCCTAACAGTGGTCTGGAAGCAGACATCTGATCTGACTACAAGCCCTGCCCATCAAAAATAGCTTCTCAGGGGACAAACAGGGAGAGAGCCCTGTAGTTTGATGGTACCACACCTCTGGCCAACACCTGTTCTGACTCAACTCAAGCCCAAGGTAACCCCAGACTGGCCCACTAACAACACAGTGACAAAACTCTGCTCACAACAGGCAAAGAGAGCCATTGCAGATGACAGGACTGAAGGCAAATATGGCTCAGCCACAACAGGGTACAGGCAACGAACATAGGAGATACCCTGAAGTATCAGGTGCCAGTGAACAGGGACATTGTACTGCAGGGCACTATAGGACCTCTTCTTCAAAAAGCCACTACTTTCCAGCACAGGAGATGTAGCTGACTTTCCTAACACACAGAAACAGACACAGGGAGTGAGATAAAGTGAGAAGACAGAGGAATAAGTCCCAAATAAAAGAACAGGACAAAATCAGACTAAGAGACCTAAATTAAATGAAGATAAACAATATGACTAATAGATATTTTAAAGTAATAATCATAAAGATACTCACTGGACCTAAGAAAAGAGTGGAGGACCTCAGTGAAACCCTCAACAAATAGAAAGCATAAAAAAGAATCAATCAGAGATGAAGAAGTCAGTAGCTGAAATTAAAAATCCACTAGAGGGAATAAACTAAGGGAACTCAGTGACACCATTAAGCACAATAATATTTGTATTATAGGGATCCCAGAAGGACAAGAGAGAGAAAAGGGGGCAGAAAATTTATTTGAATAATAGCTGAAAACTTCCCAAATATTGGAAAGAAAATGGATATCAAGATCCAGAAGGCACAGAGAGCACCCCAAAAATAAGGTTCAAACCAAGACACATAGTAACTAAATAGCAAATAGTGATAAAGAGAGAATTTTAAAAGCAGCAAGAGTAAAGAAAATGGTTACATACAAGGGAAACCCCAGAAGGCTATGAGCTGACTTTTCAGCAGAAACTTTGCAGGCCAGAAGGGAATGGCATGATATATTCACAGTGCTGAAAGAAAAAACTTCCAGCAAAGAATACACTATTCAACAAGGCTATTATGCAGAATATAAGGAAAGGTAATGAATTTCCCAGACAAACAAAAGTTAAAGGAATTAATGACATTAAACCAGCCCTACAAGGAATGTTAAAAGGGATTCTCTGAGTGACAAGAGAAAGACCATAAGCAAGAGTAAGAAAAGTAGAAAGTGCAAAAGCAGTAAAAATAAGTAAATCTATAGAAATCAGTCAAGGGATCCACAAAATAAAAGGATGTAAAGTGTGATACCATATACTTAAAATGTGGGATAGGGGGAGAAGATTGAAAATTAGTGCTTTTAGAATGGGCTCAAATTTAGGAGACCATCAACTTAATATAGACTTATATGCAGATTTAATATAGACTTAATATAAAATATATGCATACTTTGTTATGTATAAACCACAGATGAAAAGCCAGTAATAGATATGCAAAAATAAAGAGAAAAGAATCCAAGTATATTACTAACGAAAGCTAGGAGACCATGAGTTAAGAGAGCAAAAGAAGGAACAGAAAAGAACTACAAAACAACCATAAAACAAACAACAAAATGACAATAAATACATGCCTATTAATAATTACTTTGAAGGTAAATGTATTAAATGCTCCAATTAAAAGACATAGGGTGATAGAATGGATAAAAAAGCAAGACTCACGCATATGCTGTCTATAAGAGACCCATTTCAGACCTAAAGACACATGCAGATTGAAAGTAAAGTGATGGAAAAGCATTTACCATGCATATGGAAGTGAAAAGAAAGCCAGGGTGGCAATATTTATACAGGACAAAATAGACTTGAAAACAAAGACTGTAACAAGAGACAAAGAAGAACATTACATAATGATAAAGGTAACAATCCAAAAAGAAGATAAAGTAATTGTAAATGTTTATGCACCAACATGGGAGTATCCAAATACATAAAGAATCTAATATAAGCATAAAAAAAGTAATCAGTAGGAATACAGTAATAGTAGGGAGATTTAACACCCAACTTACATCAATGGATAGATGATCCAAACAGAAAATTAACAAGGGATGGCTTTGAATGACATATTAGACAAGATGGAGCTAACAGATGTATTCAGAACACCCATCCTAAAACAGTAGAATATACGTTCCTTTCAAGTGCACATGGAAAATTCCCCATATTACATCACACATTAAGCTACAAAACAAGTCTCAACAAGTCCAAAATGATCGAAGTCATATACCATTCATCTTTTCTGACCACGGTGTTATGAAACTAGAAATCAACTACACGAAAAAAATCTAGAAAGAACATAAATACATAGAAGTTAAGTAACATGCTACTAAATAATGAATGAGTCAACCAAGGAATCAAAGACGGAATAATAAATGCATAGAGACAAATGAAAATGAAAACACAGTGGTCCCCAAATTTTTTTGATGCAGAAAGGCTGGTCTAAGAGGGAGATTTATAGCAGTACAGGCCTACCTCTAGAAGCCAGAAAAATCTCAAACAACTTAACCTTACACCTAAAAGTAATGGAAAAAGAACAAACAAAAGTGGAAGGAAGAAAAAAATAAAGGTGAGAGCAGAAATAAATAAAATAAGAATTAAAAAAATAGAACAGATGCAACCAGGAGCTAATTTTTTGAAAAGAGAAACAAAATTGATAAATCTTTAACGAGACTCATAAAAAGAGAGAGAGAATGGACTCAAATTTTTTTTTTCAACGTTTATTTATTTTTGGGACAGAGAGAGACAGAGCATGAATGGGGGAGGGGCAGAGAGAGAGGGAGACACAGAATCGGAAACAGGCTCCAGGCTCTGAGCCATCAGCCCAGAGCCCGACACGGGGCTCGAACTTGCCGACCGCGAGATCGTGACCTGGCTGAAGCCGGACGCTTAACCGACTGCGCCACCCAGGCGCCCCAAGAGAATGGACTCAAATAAACAAAGCCAGAGATGAAAGAGGAGAGATAACAATGGACACCACAGAAAGACAAAGAATTGTCTATAGACAAAGAAAATATGAAAAATGAGATGTCAAAAAATTGGACAACCTAGAAGAAGTGGTAAATTCCTAGAAACATATAACATCCCAAAACTGAATCAGAAAGAAATAGAAAATTTGAACATAACAATTACCAATAATGAAATTGAATCAAAAATTTAAAAAAAAGCTCCCAACAAACAAAAGACCGGGACCAGACAGCTTCATAGGCAACTTCTACCAAACATTTAAAGAAGAGTTAATACCTGTTCTTCTCAAAAAATTCCAAAAAATATAAGAGGAAGGAATGTTTTCAAATTCATTCTATGAGGCCAGCATTACCCTTGTACCAAAACCAGATAAAGACTCCACTAAAAAAAGAGAACTATAGGCCTATGTTCTTGATGAACATAGATGCAAAAATCCTCAACAAAATACTTGCAAACTGAATCCAACAGTACATTAAAAAATCCTTCATCACAATCAAATGGGATATATTCTTTGGTTGCAAGGGTGGCTTAATATTCACAAATCAATCAACGTGATACATCATATCAACAAGGGAAAAGATAAAAGCCATATAATCATTTCCATAGATGCAGAAAAAAGCATTTGACAAAGTATATCTATTCATGATAAAAACCATCAACAAAGTAGGTATAAAAGTAACATTCCTCAACATAATTAGGGCCATATGTGAAAAATCCGAGTCAATGGTGAAAAACTGAGAGCTTTTCCCCTAAGATCAGGGGCAAGACAAGGATGTCCACTCTTATCACTTTCATTCAACATAGTACTGGAAGTCCTTAGCTACAGCATCAGATAAGAAAAAGAAATAAAAGGCACCCAAATTGGTAAGGAAGAAGTAAACCTTTCACTAAGTGCAGATGACTTTATACTATATATAAAAAACTCTGAAGACTTCACCGAAAAACTACTAGAACTGATGAATGAATTTGGTCAGGTTGCATGATACAAAATTAATATACAGAAATCCATTGAATTTCTATACACTAATAATGAAGTACAAGAAAGAGAAAGTTAGAAAACATTCCCACTTACAATTTCACCAAAAATCATAAAATACCCAGAAATAAACTTAACCAAGGAGGTGAAACACCTATACCCTGAAAAGTATAAACATTGATGAAAGAAACTGAAGACGACATTAACAAATGGAAAGATATTCCATGCTCATGAATTGGAAGAACAAAGATTGTTAAAATGTCCATACTACCCCAAGAAATCTACACATTTAATGAAGTACCTATCAAAATACCAACAGCATTTTCCACATAACTAGGACAAACAATCTTAAAATTTTTATGGAACCACAAAAGACCCCAAATAGCCAAAACAATCTTGAAAAAGAAGAATAAAACTGGATGTATCACAATCCAAGATTTCAAGATATAATTCAAAGCTATAGTAATGAAACCAGTATGGCACTGACACAAAAATAGACACATAGATCAATGGAACAGAATGGGAAGTCAAAACTAAATCCACAATTATATGGCCAATTTACCTTTGACAAAGGAGTCAAGAATACACAAAGGGGAAAAAACAGTCTCTTCAACAAATGGTGTCGGGAAAACTGCTCAGCTATCTTCAAAAGAAGTAAACTGGACCACTTTCTTACACCATACACAAAAATAAACTCAAAATGGATTAAAGAGCTAAATGTGAGACCTGAAACCATTAAACTCCTAGAAGAGAGCACAGGCAGTAATTTCTCTGACATTGGCCTTAGCAACATTTTTCTAGATAGGTCTTCTGAGGTAAAGGAAACAAAAGCAAAAATAAACTATTGAGACTACATCAAAATGAAAAGCTTCTGCACAGCAAAGGAAACAATCAATAAAACTAAAAGACAACCTACTGAATGGGAGAAAATATTTGCAATATTTGACATATTTGATAAAGGGTTAGTATCCAAAATATAAGAATATATACCTCAACACCAATAAATAAATAAATAAATAAATAATCCAATTAAAAATGGGCAGAAGACATGAATAGACATTTCTCCAAAGAAGACATGCAGATGGCTAACAGACACATGAAAAGATGCTCAATATCACTCATCATCAGGAAAATGCAAAGCAAAACCACAATGAGATATCACTTCACACCTGTCAGAATGGCTAAAATCAAAAACACAGAAACAACAAGTGTTGAGAAGGATGTGGAGAAAAAAGTACCATCATGCACTGTTGGTGGGAATGCAAACTGGTGCAGCCACTGTGGAAGACTGTATGAAGGTTTTTCAAAAAATTAAAAATTGAATTACCATATGAATGAATAATTCTACTACTGGGATTATCCAAGAATATTAAAACACTAATTCAAAAAGATATATGTGCCCTTATGTTTATTGAAGCATCATTTACGATAGCCAAATTATGGAAGCAGTCCAAGTGTCCATCAACTGATGAATGAATAAAGAAGAGGTGGTATCTATATACTATGGAATATTACTCAGCCATAAAAAAGAATGAAATCTTGCCGTTTGCAAAGACATGGATTGGGCTAGGCAGTATTATGCTAAGTGAAATAAGTCAGTCAGAGAAAGACAAACACCATATGATGTCACTCATATGTGGAATTTAAGCAACAAAACAAAGAAAAAAGGAGACAAAAAACATACTCTTAACTACAGACAACAAACAGATGGTTACCAGAGGGGAGGTGGGGGGGGGGGAATGGGTGAAATAGGTGAAGGGCATTAAGAGTGCACTTAACATGATGAGATCATTCACTGATATTCTAACAAATAGTCTATTCTTTTAAAAAATTTAAAAATTTAATTCTAGTATAATTAACATACAGTGTTACATTAGTCTCGGGTATACAATACAGTGATTCAACAATTCTATGTATAAGAGTACACTTAACATGGAATGGAGCCCAACCTCCTCACTCACCTCTATGTAATTGTACATGGACAGGTCTGAGATTGCATGGTCGTCTGGAATTCTCAATCTTGAATATTCAGGAAGACACACACCTAGGAGCCAAGTTGAATAATACATCCAACCAATTTGAAATACATTCAACCAAGTTGAATAATACATCTATTCCACTATAGTCTGTAAGAATGTGCTGGCCTCTACACCAATCAAATTAAATGGTGTATACTCTACCACTGTTCTCTCTAATCTTTTAGAACATTGGATGATCAGGCTGAATGACCAATAGTCTATGAATACTGAATAGTAACACATTCATAGTAATAGGCATTACCTATTGTGATTAAATAAAACTTACGATGAAGTTAACACAATATATTTGTTGGTTACCAAATCATTATTTTTTTTATTTTAAGAATGAGGGGCGCCTGGGTGGCGCAGTCGGTTAAGCGTCCGACTTCAGCCAGGTCACGATCTCGCGGTCCGGGAGTTCGAGCCCCACGTCAGGCTCTGGGCTGATGGCTCGGAGCCTGGAGCCAGTTTCCGATTCTGTGTCTCCCTCTCTCTCTGCCCCTCCCCCGTTCATGCTCTGTCTCTCTCTGTCCCAAAAATAAGTAAACTTTGAAAAAAAAAAATTTTAAAAAAAATAAAAATAAAAAAATAAAAAACATAGCAAAATACCCAACACATATGAAATATCCAGTAATGCCAGTTATGCGTATCATTGTCATAATCAGTACTGTTTGATCATTGTTCTGCAGTAACCAAAACCAGTGTTGACAGTATATTCTGATATAGGAACCCTCCATCCCCTCTATCAGCCCTATCATATGCAGACCAATCACACCAGGGCTGATAAGGGAGGTAAGAAAATAAATGCCTCTGGATCCAGAACATCTGAGCAAGATGACTGAACAAGGAAGGCAGAAAACTGGAAGAACTTTACCCTGGACCCTCTAGTGTCTTCAGATCCAGACACCAGTGCCCAAGGACTTCCCATAACACCATAGCAAATATTTACTGTGAACTCATTTTGTGCCAGGATTTTATTTTTAAAGCTTTACACAAATCATTTTATTTCATCTTCACATCTCTCTGAAGTTGGTATTATTGTCCCCACTTTACAGATGGAAAAAAAAAAAAAAGAAAACCTGAGACTTTAAAAAGCTGGAATGACTTTCCAAAGGTCTCACAGCTAATAAGTTGGAAAGTCAGGACAGGAATCTGGAGGTAGGTTTAAAGCCAGTTCTCTGGATCTATCCCTTACCTGAAACAGGTTTAAATTCGGAGGCAGCCTTTGAGACCATGTGATTCTGAGATGCAGTAAAAGTTATCCAGGTCTCAGGCTATTGTTTGTAACTTCTTTTACAGATGAAATGGTGTACATTTAATTTAATTTCAACATTACATGTAAAAATTTTAGACATCAGTCTCTGTCACATCAATATATTTGGTGGAATCGGCTTTAACCAAAGGCAAATAGAAGTAGAAGCTGCCATCTTGATAAGGCAACATGCAAGAAAGTGCTGGAACTCCTAAAAGTGTTTCTGGGGCATGCTGTAAGAGGTGCAGGTTCGGGTCTCCTCATGGAAAGGGAGAACAAGGAGCATATCTTGGCCAAACGTTGGTCTTGGGAGCTTTTATGTTGTTTGTGGGGATCACTGCACAGGCCTCCATGTACAGACCTTAAAAGAAACTGTTTCCTGTTTCTCTGGGTGTTCCTTGTCTGGACATGGGCAACAGTGGCATAGGCTGGTAATAGAAAAATTATAATCCTGAACAGGAATTATGTATCAAGGGTTTGTGATCATCCAGGGTCAAAAATAGGTCCACAATTAATCAATAGGGCTAGTCCATGTCCATTTGAAAAATTTTACTTACTAAGGTCATTATTGAATTTATCCATTAACTCATCAAATACCAGGCAGTCTTCAAAGCCCTGAAATAAGAAAAAAATGGAAAAAAATCATCTGGAAATAATGAAAGCTTCTGAGCAATTAGAACAGACTTTCCGTCAGTGAGTATAATTCATAGGATGTTTACCTTCAACCTGCACACAACAGCTGCTTAGTCACACTTGGTATTAAATTACAATTATAAAAGACCATCAACTTCATGCTTGATGGATTGTCTTTGCCTGGTGCATATTGATTACAATGATTTGGAATTTGACCAAAATTTTAAATTACTCATGTAATTTTGAAGGATTCCATTGCTTCTTTAAGAAGCAAGAATAATTATATTGCTCTACCATGAATATTTGAGTCACATTTAAACTAATCAGGTCTTTAAGACTCACATTTAGAGCAATTAATGACAGGATAGAACCCACATATTAATTTAGTTCCCTTAAGCCAAGATTAAAGTAAACTTCCAATGTCAAGAAGTCCAGAAAATTAACCCTAATAAGGTTGTACGCTAAACGAAGTGGATAGAAGAAAATCAAAAGATAGATTTCCTGCTTTCTAGGAATTCAAATGATAGTTTTACTGACAATATACAAATATGTAAATATTAAAAAAAATTTCACATCAATTATAGAAATTACATCTGAAGCAAATAAAGATACTTATCAGCTATATAGACTATTAATGCTGCAGGAATTTAGAGATGTAAAATTTCATATAGGCTGAAATAATAACACTTTAAAATTTTTTACTTAATTAATTCATTTATTCCACAAGACTCTCTATGATATAGGCACTATTGAAAACCAAATTTTACAGACAAGAAAGTAGTTAAGTTAGTTGTGCAAGAATATAGTGCAATAAATCCTGGAGACAGGATTTGAATTGGGCCTCATACTGCCGGAGCCTGGGCCCTTATCCAGCTTACTAAAATTGGTATGTTCTTATGTTTTTATAAAACAAAATGTTTGCCACTACTTTGTGGAAAACTATAATTGATTAGATTTATAGCCTACTTATACTTGAAATATATCTCAATCACCGAAACAATAGAAGACTGTGATTATAAAGCTATAGTTATCAAACACACATACACAAAATAATTGTCTGTCTAGATAATCATTTTAGGATTCCTTGAAATTAATGTTTAATACTTGAGCACTATTTCTTTCCTGAAATATTTTTTAGAAACTTCCATGAAAGCAATAGTATTCAACATCAAATCTGTTTCATAGTTTTATTTGTTTAAATTTTTTATATGTTTATTTATGTATTTGAGAGAGAGAGAGGAGAAAGAAAGCGCATGCAAAAGTGGGGAGAGGCAGAGAAGAAGAGAAAAAGAGAGGGAAAGAGAGAGAGAGAGAGAGAGAGAGAGAGAGAGAGAGAGAGAATCTCAAGTAGGCTCCTTGATGTCAGCATAGAGCCTGATGCGGGGCTCAAACTCACAACATGTGAGATCATGACCTGAGCTGAAATCAAGAGTTGGATGCTTAATTGGCTGAGCCACTCAGGAATCCCTCGTAGTTTTATTCAACTCTGTCAAATGCATTTTCCTTTCATTTGGAAAGAAAGGGTGGAGAAAACAAAAGACAGTTTGGGCTCTTTTCTTTTTTGAGCCTAACATTTATATACTTAGGCATAATCTCTAGAAAAAAATTTTCAATTAAGTCTTGAATTGCTGACAGGCGAGTTCTCAAATTTCAAGCTATCAATACATTTTCTAACTGCATAGAAACCATGTTAAGCTTTATGCTCTTTCCTGCATGAAATTACTGGATCAAGCAATCCAAGGCTTGACTATAGTTAGTGATCAATCTAAACCGTTGGCAGGATTGTGGAATGGATTGTTTTGTCAGAGATTAGGTGAGGATAGTCACAGACATGGTTCTTAGCTAAGATTTTTCAGGTGAGACTGACCCAGGAAAATGTCAGAGACTTACTTTGGGAGAAAGGACTTACTGCATTCATTCCTTGTCCAAAAAAGGGCACTATGGCATGAGCCGCATCCCCCATCAGCACACAGTGTGATTTAATGTGAAAAGAAGAACACTTCACGGATATCATGGGTTGGGCCGGCAACAGAAAGAAATCTTGTACTAGGGCTTGCCTTAAGAGGAAAACAATCAGAACATAACCATTATGTTAGATTGGGTATTAAACCCTGCGTAATTCTTTCAGATGGGCTGACGTCATTACCGTTGCATTTTATTGAGAAACACACACAAAAATGCCAGGAAGAACACGAGAAATGGAGAAACCGACGTTTCTCCTAGTTCCTGAAATCTCATGGTTCCATTTACCTGTTTTGTTTGCAACGATCTTAATCACATACAAAAAGAATAGGTTTGACTGCATTTTAATAATTTGAAATATGTGTGTGTTATGTGCCATGAGATTTTATTATCATGTGTCCAGGTCATGCAATTTTTCAACTATTCTGGTGTGTTTTAGTTTTTTCTGGAAAAATTAAGATGTTGTGCATCTGACTAAACCACATGAACCAAAACCAAGATTAAAATGAAGTGCTAATTTATGTGTACTTGGAAGCGGACAATTGATATCCAGCTAGGTTTTGTGGCAGCTGTAAGTAGAAAAACAGCTCCTACCCTCAAGAGTTTTAAGTCTGTTTGGAGAGGAAGAAACAACCAGGAAACATAGGGACTAAAATTGCAGCATGTGGAGATTTCTCTTCAACATCAGAGGAGGGATCAGTGAACACCAAATCTGTAGCTAAGGATGAAAACTGACAGTTTTAAACAGACTTGCTCTGGGCTGGTAGTGGGTCATCCCTTTTACATAGTGCATGTCATTGTCATGACTGCCCCGAAAGGTAGATATCCTGATGCCCGTTTTAAAGATAAGAAATCTGAGGCTTGGGAGTAAGGGGCAGAAGCAGCATTAAATCTTGCTTTCTGCACCATTGTGCTGCCTCCACGAAAACATCGCTGGAGGCAGAGAATGGACTGGATTCAAGGGAGGGACAGTGGGAGCAGAATGAGACCAAATGACATGCCGGTGGGGTGGGTGGCGCTGACAGGGGCCAGAGGGGCCATGGGTCATAAGCCAGACAGCTAACAAGCTGGCTACCAGTCGGGCAGCTCTGTATGAGCCAGGTCCTGTGCCAAATGATTTATAGGCATGAACTCCTCCAGTCCTCATCAGCCGTTTGGGGCAGGTACTGCTATTTATTACCATGTTACTGTGAGGGCCCCAAGACATGGGGAACCAGAGACTGGCATCTGCTGGGCCCTGGACCTGTGTGTCCACCAGCAGAGGGAGGCACAGCCCAGCTCTGCAGCACAACTGGGAGGGACCTGAGAGCCTGCCCAGGAGGCAGAAAGACCTGGGGACGTGGGTTACTTGTTTTTCTCAGGAAAAGTTGACCATGGCATGGGGTTTTCAGAATCCCTGCTCACAGCACAACGCCCACTTAGACTTTTGACCGAAGGCAGGCTTCCTGTCCAGGTCACATCAGGATCAGTCACATTTAATCCAAACTGAAGCAAGGTGCATGACCTTTATTTGAACCTTGAATAAATCAAAACAGCGGAGCAAAAGGCACAATCGCACATCTTGAAACTTACTCTCCAATTAGAGGGATGGAATCTGGAAAGTACTTCTGGAAGAAATTCAGCACCTCACTGCTGCTTAGAAGTTTTTCAAACTCTTCAAAGGGCATGAACAAAGTACATGTGAAAGATTTGTCCTGCAAGAAGAGGAAACGTGTGAGAGAACATGGGGAGCCCTACCCTCAGGTTCTTGCTGTGGCCAAGGGGCACCTGGGAGGAATGTCCAGGCAGACAGGAAAGGCGTCCTTCCCAAACCTCATTCCCAGAGAAAAGCCCCACCAAGTCCCAGCTACTCTGCAGCTTTTCGGTTATTAGAATTTCTACATGGTAAACCTCAGCCATTTTCACCGAGCCAACACTACACTCCTTGGGTTACTAATAGGTTGGATTGAATAGTGGTTGGATTGAATTTCTTCCCACTTATTCCCTCTCTCTCTCCTTTTCAAACAGTGTTAAGAGGCACTGGGCATCAGCGTTGCTACCAAGGGAAAATAGACCAACTAGAGAAATACAGAGCCAGATATATAACGAAAAAAAAATGTCTCTAGGGTCTAATGGAAGAACAGCCGTGCTCTTTTTTGATAATGTATATTCCAATGTCCCAGAGACCTCAAAGACTGGAAGTCCTGCCTCATGTAGAACCCGAATCTCTTTGACTTTATTTGCACACCATTTCCTCGTACACCGTGTTGAGAGAGATGACAGGCACCACCATCCACAATCTATCACTTATCATTTATATATATTAAATCTCCTTTCCACTATAAATAATTGGAATTCCTTCAGGTTTTTCCTCAAGAACCCCAAAGCTGCAATGATGTAATCACTGAAGAGACTAAACAATAATGTTAGGCATACATATGCTAAGTACAAAAGAATTTAGGCATACATGCAAAATACGAAAGTATGTAGTGAAAAACATTAATTACAGATATAAAATTATATTGGCAAATTCTGTATTACCATGTTAGGAAGTGCAATCATCATAAAGGTATTTCTAGGCCAAATATGCAGATAATTAGGTTCCATGGCATACTGTAGGGAAAAAGTATATTTATGTTTGATTAGGGCATTAATGCAGCACATCTATAAAACTGTTTCTGCTCATGTTATAATTGTTTCCATAGCAACTCAAATAGTATCATACACATGATGATAACATGTGATACACATCTACTGTTATTTAAAGTAGAAACTGGCGAGGCACCTGGGTGGTGTCAGTTGAGCGTCCAACTTCAGCTCAAGTCATGATCTCACTGTTCCTAAGTTCGAGCCCCACATCAGGCTCTCTACTGTCAGTAGAGCCTGCTTCGAATTCTCTGTCCTCCTGTCTCTCTGCCCCTCCCCCACTCACACTCTGTCTCAAAAAAATAAACATAAAAAAATAAATAAATAAAGTAGAAATGGTCTTAAAAATGTTTTCTGTCCTGACTTTACAAACTCATATAACTTAGGTGGTATCAGATATAATTGATACCAGATATAATCAAGAATTAAGAACATACTATAAGATGTTCTCTCTATTTCCATGCACACACACAAAAACACACCTATACACATACATATATATACGTACATACTATATATGCATATACAAACTATGTATGTGTATGTACATATATATGTGTGTGTAATATCTTTATACTTTATTTTTCACCTTACTTGAGGACTTATTTGTATAATGGAAAGGTCCTAAGTTTACATTTCATGGGAAAAATAAAATTTTACAAACAAGCTTCTTATCACTTCTTTCCTACAGCATAAATAATAGAAAGAAATCTGCTCTCTTTAGTGACCCCCGTGACAACCCAGTAAGAGCCTGAGTGAGTTTTGATTGCTTGGGCATATCTACCGACCTAAATTCAGGAGATTCCCGGGGGTATGATATACATAAGAACATGCAATCAATTTCCAACCATTCTGAGTTTGCATTACTTTTTACAAAGGTTGTGGAGCCCCTGCCATGTGTGTCTCTTACATGGTAAAAACACATAAAGCACAGCCTAGGCTCCTAGCCAGCATTTTCACACTCTGTTGGAGTTATTTGTGTCTTTCTTCCTGGCTTTTGATCTCAGAGGCTCAAAGAAAGCTCAACACACAGACACAGAAATGAGTGAGTACATAACTGTCTGGCCTCAGGTTATGGCACAGGTGAATAGGCAGATGCTGAGGTAGAAGTATAGGAAATAAAAGCTGGGCAGGTAAGACATCTGTGGGGTTGAAGTGGTTAAAAGTGTGGAAGGATTCATTGATTGGATAAGAAGAGAAGGACAGTGGCTTCTGGGTGGGGGTAAACTTGCTGAGCAAAGCAGAGGTGGCAGAAATGAACAGTGTTTTAGGGAAGGAATTTAGGAAGTGTGAGTAAGGAGACCAGTCTGGATGAGGCACAAGTCATTGCTTTTCCCTCTTGCTATCTTTTGACCACTTCTACGACCTTTTAGAACTCCAAAAGATAAGGAAGAGTGGAGAAATGGCAGTTGAAATTGATTTATCATTTACTGCATTAAATGATAAACGTTAAAATGGCTGATGAAAAAGTTTGGGAGACAATATATACCCCCTGTCCTCACCATTGGCATATATAGTGATTTGTACATTGTTTTTGATGTAGCAACTACGATACCAAGAAGATTTTGATGTTCACACATATTTCATGGCTGTACAATAATCCCTTATAATTTCATATTCTTTATTACCAAGTCATGCTCTCAATAGATATCTTTATCCAAGAGCAGTCCCAAGGTCAGGCTCCCGTAACCCCACTGGGCACTCACCACAAGTCTCTCCAAACATGAAGTCTGAGCAAAACAGGGACTTGCTGTGCAAAAGCAGCTTTGAGATGAGCCTCCCATTAAATTCTTGAAAGCACTCCCTCAATATTCACCCAGTATTGTCCCTCACCCAATCTTTCTCCCCCACTCCACAGTCCTCAGAGATGAAGAGTCTGTTACATTAAAGAAAGAGTCTGTTACGTTAAAAGGGGTAGGACAGAGAGACAGGGATAGAGACAGATGGAAGGAAGGAAGGAAGGAAGGAAGAAGGGAGGGAGGGAGGAAGAAGGGAGGGAGGGAGGGAGGAAGAGAGGGAGGAAAGGAAGTTAGTTTTCCTGAGATTATTTTGAGGACATATTAAAATGCTCCCATGCTTGGGTCCCATTGCTATGTCAAAACGGTGTTTCTTATTTAAAAGCAGAGAGTTTTATGCTAACTAATTTGGATGTAAACTTAAAAAAAAAAATTAAAAGCAGTGAGTTTTTGTTAACCAATAATTATCACTATTAAATACGAACACCTAGAAAATAAATGGCTATCTTTTTTTTTTAAGTTTTTATTTAATTTTGAGACAGAGAGAGACAGAGCATGAACGGGGGAGGGGCAGAGAGAGAGGGAGACAGAGAATCGGAAGCAGGCTCCAGGCTCTGAGCCATCAGCCCAGAGCCCGATGCGGGGCTCGAACTCACAGACCACAAGATCGTGACCTGAGCTGAAGTCAGACACTTAACCGACTGAGACACCCAGGCGCCCATAAATGGCTATCTTAAATCTACGTTAAAAGGCCTGATTCCACTCAAGTCTGGGACAATTTTTTTAAATGTTTATTTATTTTTGAGACAGAGAGAGAGAGCATGAATGGGGGAGGGTCAGAGAGAGAGGGAGACACAGAATCTGAAGCAGGCTCCAGGCTCTGAGCTGTCAGCACAGAGCCCGATACGGGGCTCGAACTCAGAGACTGTGAGATCATGACCTGAGCCAAAGTCGGAAGCTCAACTGACTGAGCCACCCAGGGGCCCCTAGTCTGGGACAATTTTTAACAGAATCCTATTATCTTGTAAACCAGAATTATCAGATCCTGAGCCATGAGAACAAAGTTCACCTGAAAAATGTAAAATTAGCACTTAAGAATTACTAACTACTTTTCTGACCAGGAGGAAGAACTAGGAAAACAATGATTTAGTGATATATTATAGATTTGACTGGCTCATACAATTTGGTATATACCTGATATATAATAGCACTATTACAAATTGACTAGCTATGTTATAGACGTGTGGATTTCAGATAGGATAAAGTACATCTTAAAAATACCTTAAAAATAGATGTTCTTTATGTAACTCAAATTTAAATTAGTGCTATTTACTTATCTTTACCTATAAGCCAATATCCTTATTGCTTCTGTTGGTATTTTAACTTCCCTTAATAAGATTCTACATTTATTTGCTACGATAATATAAAACATAGCTATGATGTATTTGCCTCAAGCCCCATAGGTTTTAACCTGGGAACCAGGAAGTGAGAAAACATGCAATGAAAATATCTTTGCATTAGCTTGCTATTCATTTTATTTAATAATCATTACTTGGTATAATCATGAGTATAGGAACTCTGGATTGTCAGTGTACAGAATGATTCCTGACCCACTTTTCTTCTACCAAAAAAAAAATAGAAAAATGACATTATTATGTCAGACAAATTCCCTCTGTGTTCCCAGTAGGGTAGCTGTAATTCCTCTTCTTTCCTGACCACTCAAGAAAGCATATCTTGACGGCAAGGGAGAGAAGTGATGTTATTTTTTTTTTTATGTTTATTTATTTATTTTTGAGAGAGAGAGAGAATGCAAGCAGGGGAGGGGCAGAGAGAGAAGGAGACAGAATCCCAAGCAGGCTCCAGGTTGTCAGCACAGAGCTCAATGAAGGGCTCGAACCCACAAACTATGAGATCATGAGCTGGGTCAAAAGCAAGAGTCAGATGCTTAACTGACTGAGCCATCCAGGATCCCCAAAATTATATTAAAGGGATACTTGTACACCCAACTTATTATTCTTTGCAAAGGACTATAGCAGACCTCAGAACTCATCCAAATATGCTATTGAGAACAAGTGCACTAGAATATGCATCTTCACTAGTCCAAGGGGCAGGAGGGCTATGGGAAGGAGCCAAAGAAGGGAAAGGACTTACATTCCCATTCTTGGGTGGAATCGTCAGCTCCATGTACCCATGAGGAATGTACTGCTGGCTGTAATCAAAGCGTGGTTTCTTCATGAGGTGAGTTCTGACAGTTGAGTAGGCTCCATCACATCCTACAATGAGGTCATAAGTGGCATCTTTGGGAACTTTGTCAGATCTGAAAAATAAAATGAACCATCCAAAAAAAATAATCTAGTGGTAAAAATGATGCTGTTCCTCTACTTGGATATAAAAAGTAGCAACTCAAGAGGGCCACTCCTCACTTGTACATATCTGATTTTGAGCTTAGAGTTGATAGCTATAGAGTTAAGATGACAACCCTCACCTCTATGGTGGTGTTGCTCATGAGAATGAGAATAACACCACTACACCAATTAATAAGGACATGCCAGGCCACTGAAATGTGACTAAGGCTAGAGTCCCCTGCACAAAGGAAGAGTCTTGAGAAGAAGGCAGAGTGAGGGAAGGGATGGACCAGGGCAGAGATGGCACAGGAGTTGCCAGGAACAGTGTGTTTAGCGTGAGTGGAGGGTATTGGAAGACAAGCTCAAGAAAAGAGTACAATATGGGGAAGGAAAAGAGGGAGGAGAAGAAGAGAATTTTTAATGTTACGACAAAAGGTTTAAATACATTCTTCTGGCAAAAGAGAAAATAACTTTTTCCATTGAGGGGATGGTGAATGAAGAGTGGTAATTTAGGAAAACTCATTTGGCACTGGAGGTATTGAACTGGAGGCAGAGTACAGGGGGGAGAGGACAAGGAGAGGACAAGGTGATTGCAGTAGCCTGCGTGTGCAAGTGTGAGAACCCAGGGACCATGGGCCTCAGAAGAAAGACATAGGCTCTGAAGCCAACCGGGGAGTAAGAAAGATGGGGCAGGGTCATAGATTTAATGGGAGAAAGCAAGGAAAAGGGCACACCAAGAATGATTCTAATTATTAACGACATTAAGGAGGTCAGGACTGGACATGCTTGGAGAGAAATTGATGGTCAAGTTTTAAGATATGTTTGAAAGCATGGCAAGCGGTGCCTGTGAAGGTGTTTAACAGAACATTAACATGGATCAGTACTGAAAGAAGAATTGAGAGGGGAGACAGAGGCATGGGCTAGGGAGGTTCATTTTAGCAAAGGGAATTTTTAAGTGGTGGTTGAGTGGACTGGGAATCCATGACATGTCCCAAGGATGGGGCATGGAGCTAGGAACTTTAGAGGACATAGAGGCAGCCAAGGAGAGGCAAATAGTTTCCAGAAAGAGGAGAGGGAACACAGGGCAGAGAGCATTTGAAGAGTGTGGCTACCAGTGTGGAACATGGTAGGATGCCGAGCCCGCATGAGAATCAAGAAGAATCACTTGTGTTGGTATTCAGAAGTCATCCAAAGGCTGGTTTTTGATGTTTCTTTGAGTCCCTTTTAGTAATCATTTAAATCTTTCAAAGAAGCCAAAGAACAAAGTTTACAGATACAGTTCACTGCTCTAACCCTTCACCTCTGCAGTCAAGACCACTGATTACCCAAGCACTGTGATCCCTCCTTCCTCAGGATTACATTTCAACAGCCGGTGGCCAAAGTGCACCTTTGCATTGGGGTATTTCTCAACAGCTGAGGAGACAAAGAAAATGAGCAAATGGAAATGAAATTCCAATTCTTATTTCACTTAATGAAATTGAAATTATTATTTCCCGAGAACAGTAATGATAGAGATGTTTATTCTTAAGACTGTAATAATGAATTAGCACAAAGTGGTAATTTGACAATTATTTGGCAAATGTTCTAGGATAATTTGGTAGTAAAAGAGATGAATACAAATCAACTATCCTCATCTAAAAAAAATACAACTAATTCCATTATGCAAATTCTTACGTTACTGTGATGGTTGTCACCCTGGAAAAGAAGCAGGCATCACATATTTTAAAATTTGCCTCTCATTTCGGATTTTGTGATTAGAAATACTCAGCCAAACTCCTTTTCTCATGCTATGCCTCATTCTATATCTCTTTTTAGTAGTTCTCTAGACTTCTGAGTCAAGTCACAGATATAGATTTTGATACTAATTCTTTTTGTAATCAAACACTGGAACACTGAGGGAAAAAATGAGTAAGAAGATCTAAAACTTCTCAATAAATAGAATCAAAGTATTCTGGTGCTTTTTTTTTTTTTTGCCTGTTAGCAATCTATAGAAATTAATGAATTGTCATATTCTTGCCATAGCAGTAAGTATGATTTTTGCCTCCATTAATTCTCATGGATAGGAGATCTATAATTACAGGTTATTTACTGTTCTTAAAGCTACAAGTCAGATCTACTTTCTATGTTTAAGAAATCTTTTGACAAATAACTTTGGAGAAATCAGAATTTATCTGAACAACTAAGGATATCTTTTATAAACCCTAAATGTGCTTTAACTCTTGAAAAAATTAAATTAAATTACGTTTATTTTTTAAGTGTACACTAATACATCCCAAAGAATTTTCCACAGAACACTAGCCCTGGAATATGCTCCCCCCAAAAAAACTGTTTTGTGGTCAGAGTGATTGGAAAAATGCTAACACTCTGACCTTCTAGGCTGTGCGGTCCTGGTCCTCAAACACATGTGGCTCAAGTCCTTGAAATGTGGCTAGTCCAAATGGAGATGTGTTGCACCCACTGGGTTTTGACAACTTAGTACCAAATAAAAAAGGTCTCATGCATCACTATCTTCCATTGATGACCCATTGAAATGATTATATTTCGGATATAATTATATTGTTAAAATTAAGTTCACCTGTTTCTTTTTAGGCCTTTAAATGTGGTTAATATAAAATGTTAAATTATACAAGTGGCTGGCCTTTGTGGCCAAATCTTGGACAGTGTTGCCTTAGAAAATCCACAATGCAGACTAGCTGAATAAAGGCCCTGAGAAATACTGTAAGAAAACTTTCAAATTTGTTTCATGCAGGATTTATCAAACTTACTTGATTGCATGCCCTTTTCCTGCTTGCTTTGCTTAACAATTATTAACAAACCCCTCCCTCCCGGCCCTGGACAGTGAACCATGAAACAATCCTACATGAGATGCAGGGGAATGATTTTGTTACCACACCTTCAGAGGGGAGGCTGTGCAGTCAGGAGGGAGTGTTTGCACATGGAGCTGGCAGCTCACATGTTTGTGTAAAGGAAGGACAGCTGTGTGAAAGAGTTTATATGCCAAACAACGTTTGGAGGTTAAGAGAGTCTGTTTGGCCTGGGGGGGGGGGGATGGGCTAAATGGGTGATGGGTATTAAGGAGGGCACTTGTGATGAGCACTGGGTATTTTATGCAACACTAAATACTCCTGAAACTAATATTACACTATATGTTAACTAACGAATTTAAATAAAAACTTGAAACTTATTTAAAAAAAAGATAAAATAAAAATAAAATAAATGAAATGAAAAAAAGAGAAATTCCATGTATGTACACTTTATTCACATATTTCTGGCATTTATGAAATTGCACACTGTGCAGAACGTTCCCAAGGAAAACCAGGTATGGGAGCTTCTGGTCTGCCCACCAAGATCAGCTCTTCCCAGGTTGTAGCTCCTACTGCTAGCAGATATTTCATGTGTAATATTGGAGGCACTGACTCTAGGAGATAAAGGCATGGACTTTGGAGTAACAGATCCAGCTCCAGTACAGACTCTACCACTTATTAGCAGTGTGGGCTGCTGTAGGGGGAGCATGAGAAGCCTCCTCCCCTGTCAAACTGAGGGAAAAGGAGCTCCTCCCTCACAGAGCTGTTGGGAGGGTTATAAAAATCGATGCGCTATAGAGCATCTATAGAGTGCTCTATAGAGCACTTAACACACTCCCCGGGGTCTCAGTGAGTGTTTGCTCTCATTCTTAATAAATTCAGAGATGCTCTAAAGAGATTGTCTTAGGTTGGCCATACCACTTTTTAAAAAGCTGTTTTGTGGCTTCTTGAGACCAATATCAGTATATCTAGCCACCTACCCCCCCCCCCATCTACCCATCCAAAAGATGGTCTTGCAAATGTAAGTCAAGAAGTAAAATTAAGAAGAATATTGAGCCCTATTTCTGAAGTCCGTGGTGAATCAGCTAGAGTGATCTTCCCAGCACACCTCCTGCCAGCTCAATTCAATTCAACAGAAACACTGGGTAGAAGGGTGGGGAGAAACACAGATAATCATGTAGAAACTCTGCTCTCCAGAACTCAGAGGCTTCTGGATTACAGAGAGGAGTTGATTTAAAAGATAGTATTGAGGAGGGCACCTTTTGGGATGAGCACTGGCTATTGTATGGAAACCAATTTGACAATAAATTTCATATTAAAAAAATGTTAAAAAAAAGATAGAATTACTCAAGTGTTATGTTCTGCAGGGAATGAATCTAATTAGCACAAATACTGAAGAGGAGAAAAAGCTGTTATGGCCAACGGCTACCTGGCAAGTGATTGCACTGATCATCCATGCTGCAAGTTTAATTTGCAATCCAGTGGCTTCTCCATTAACAGGTGTGTCTGTAACACATTAGAGTCCTCAAGGTATGTTTTATGCCTTCCTCTTTTTCAACCTCCTACACCCTCTGCTATTTGGTTTCCTACAATTCCTACAAATTGGCCCCTGTGCTCTGGCTTTAAGTTCAGGGTTGGCTTTATGCACCCAGGGATTATCATAATACTCTGAAGACTGCAGCCCTCTTCAGCCTTCAACTACTGCTTTTTATCTTTCCATAGTGAAGAGCTAATCGTGTCATTTTGCAAATCATTCGAGGGTATCTGTTGTTCCTCTACTCCATGAGTTCTTCCGGGGTGAACACTCATTCATTCCGGTGTTGAAAAGACAATAGGAATTCAACGTGTGTTGAACAAATGATTTTTATTTAGATCAGTGACAAGATGAAAAAGAGATGTCAGAGGATGCATCACTACTACTTTTCAAGGACTTTGTATTGTACATAGCCTTGCCCTTAATCACCCATGAATAACCCATGAAAAGGAATAGTAAGCAAATCCCAGTGAATCACGTAACAGGGTTAGGCTTACGTGCTTTACTGAAAGTGACAACAGAATAAAGCATTGGACTTACCAGTCAACAGCTCCTTGTTTAGATTTTCTCTGCTTATAGAAAGAATATACTGCAAGAAAAATATAGTAGATACTGTTTACTTCTGAAGAATAGACAAATATTATTCATCATTATTCACATTATTCATTATTATTCATTCAGCAATAGGAAATACTTAGCAGACGTTTGCCAACTTAGTTTCATAACCATTTAGCTAATTAGCCTCTTAAAAATAAACACTTTAACCAAATACATATAAAACAATGTTCAAGTTACAACTTTGGCTTTTTCAAGGTTTGATATTATAAAAACCAAATCCTTCTTTTATAGCAAAAATGTTATTTTTACTAAGATAGTTTTAACAACATCTTGTATTTTCATCTTAGATCTACAAATTGATGTGTTAGAAAAACTTCAGTAATGACAGCGACGTTGGAATAAATGTGGTATTTCCTAAAGAGACTACCTGGAAGGCATTCATTAAATGTGAAAGGAATGTGTGTGTGGGGGGGGGATGGTAATGGTGAGGAAATTGTGCATAGAAGCAGGGTCAGCCCTCCCTGGGACATGTGTTCTTTATTTCTGACTTTACAGGACAATTAAACAGGGCCGCCTGTTCCAAAAGGCACAGTGGGCACAATGCCCAGGGTCCACATACTTTTAGGGGTTCACGAAAATGTTTTAATTTTAGTTTATACTGAAATTAGAAGAAAAAAATAATTGTAATGAATCTATGGGAATGAATCCAGCCTGGGTTATTTTATTTTTATTTATTTTTTTAATGTTTATTCATTTCTGAGAGACAGAGACAGAGCATGAGAAGGTGAGGGGTAGGGAGAGGGAGACACAGAATCTGAAGCAGGCTCCAGGCTCTGAGCTGTCAGCACAGAGCCTGACGTGGGACTCAAACCCACAGACCATGAGTTCATGACCTGACCAAAGTTGGATGCTTAACTGACTGAGCCACCCTGGCACCCCAGCCTGGGTTATTTTCATCTTTATACCAATGCCCTCCTAAAATCTAATTTTTAATATTTATTGTTTCAGAGGGAGAGGGACCCACAAAGGTGAAAGTGCCCACCTAGGGCCCGTGAAAGTCATAATACAACCTCACAGTTCAGGGTGAATATATTCTTTAAAACTTTAAAGCATATGTTTCCCAAATTTTGAAACATCACATCATTTCATACAAATATGCTCATTTTATAAATCTTCACCTCATCCCAAAGTAGACATTTAATATTAACAGTGAACCCTACAGTTGGTGTAAAAACAATTCGGTCATGCTACAGAGGCAATGACTGAAGAGGGGCTTCCTGTGTCTTTGCTGTGAATTAAAACGAACAGGACTTCATTCTCTGCCTCTTTTGTTCTGTTTTCCAGTCTTCTGTGTCATTAATGACCTAATTTCAATGGAAACCACACTTGCCATTCAAAATATGTTTGGAAACATTTAAATTAGGGAAACTCATATACGGAGGGAAACTATTCTTTCCTTATCAGTGGCCAGGCTTGGTTGACATCTGCATCATTTGGGAACTGATACACACATGGGTCCTGTGGAGAGTCCCTGTCCTTCCACCCGGCATCTGCAGGCGAAAGTTAGAGCCTCCCGCATCAAGCCCCACTTCTCCAATGCCTATTCTAAAAAGTTGGTCTTATGAAGAAAAAATAAGAACAAACAAGTCTTCACCATACATGTTAATCAAATTATAGCGTTGTTCGCCTTGAACTTATTATAGTGATGAACATCCATTGTTTCTCAATAAGACTGGGGGGGGGGGGGTAACTGCATCTCTGGTGAAGGCTACAAAGAAATAATTCTCATAGTCCAGCTCCACATTTCCTATCTGGATAGCTTTATTAAACTTATTTATCACAACAATGACAAAAACAAAAAAGAACTCTGGTTGTCAGCTGGCAGCCATAAATTTCAAATAGCAGCTCAAATGACTACAATTTAGTCTATTTTGTGAGTCAGTATTCAACTGTCCTTACTCATCATATTGCATTTTAAAAAATCCTATGTATTCTTCCTAGACATATAGTAGAGTAATTATAAATGAATTCGACATTAATCCAAGACTGAAACTGGCTTCTGTCTGTTGCTGCTTAGTGACTCAGTTGTATTTTACAGACCAGGTTGTTTCAAACGAACCTTCACAAATGTCCTTAATAAAATACAACAGTGATTAAAAAAAGAAGAAACAAGTCAGGAAGTATAAAGAGGTCCTTGTAACCAAAACATTAACAATGAAGCCTAAAGGAAATTTGATAATCTCCTTTGGAGATTTGTACAACAAGAGTTGCAGTGCTGACTTTTTCAGATATTTTAGAAAAACATGTTTATACCCTATATCCTGAAAGCCTGTAAAAGGGAATGTTTTCTACTAAGGGGGCTCTATTCCTCTATTTGGGGCATAGGAACTAGGGAGCTAGGGGAGGTGGGGGGGGGATGGGAGAAATAGGTGAAGGGGATTAAGAGTACACTTATCCTGATGGGCACCTAGTAGTATATGGAAGTGTTGAATCACTATCGTGTGTACCCGAAAGTAAAATAACACTGTATGTTAACTACAGTGGAATTAAAATAAAATTAAAAATTTTTTTTCTTTGCATCATTAAAAAAATTGGGGAGCTCTGACCTGCTCTGTATGTCAGAGAATATTTTGATAGTTCCCAGGACAATTTGGGAGGGAGATGGCTGGAATGAGCAAGACTGGAAGAGTCTGGACCCTGCCAGGGAGGAAAGGCAGAGAATACAACAGCTGGAGGAAGGAGGCTCAGAGAAGGTTGATGCCAACAGAAGATGGGCTGCCTGGGGATTTGCAGAAATCCTGGGGTCATGGGAGGGCTTTTGACTTCCACAGGCTGTGGAAGTGATTCAAGGCAATTTTATGTAGTTCTTAAAGGAGGCCCCATGTTCAACCCTGTCATAAGAGTAATGATGCAAACCAAAGAAAGAAAGGTGGCTGCAAATTTAGCACTGACTGAGTTCTTAAGAATTCAGAATGACAGGACCGTGGGTGAGTGATCACTTCCTGCTTCTTCTGTGTTGAAGGTCCCATATGGTAACTCCCACCAACACCTTCAACCTCTTGGGCACCAGTAGAAATGAAGCTGTCCCACCCCCACTCCAGTGCTGGGGGTAAGAAACTCAGTTTGGTGCTCAGGTCCACTTCCCTCTGCTCATCTAATGTTCTGATATTCTGAACCATATTTTATTCCTCTGTCTACTCATACTTTGTTGACCCAATCTCTGGGGAGGCAATGATGTCAGAATTGGCCTTCTTAGCTAACTCCCTGCGAATCCAAGACAAAGGTAGGGATGATTACTGTGGTCACTCTCAATTTAGGAAAAGCAATAATGCAACTTAGCAATACTGCCCAGCACTCCTGGGAGCGCCTCCTACACCTATGTTGCGCTGGCCACTGTCCATGAGGACACCTGCCCTGTGCCTCCCTTGATGTTGACCTCATGTACTCATGCAGCCTGTCTCATCATCCGTAAAACAAGGTGGTTGGATTCAACGAATCCAAGGTTGCTGATCACGCTATGATTCTGTAATGCGAAAGTGCATCACAAGTGTTCTTACCCAATACACACTGGGCGCTTAAACATTTATATATTTTTAGAGTTCTTGTCTCACCCAACTTCCGTCCATAGACGGATGCTCCTTTAATTGGGAGAACACTATTTTGCTGTCGATTTAATATTTAAACAAAATGTCCGCCTCAATCCTCGCTTTTTCCGTGAGGTCTTCTCGGAAAACTGAAGCTTCTTCCTTCTCCAAACCATACAGCTGAGCACTCCATCTCTCAGAAGAGTTCTTTTTGCAAGAACTTGATTACCGTCTTCCCTCAATGCTTACAAGCTCCTCTCCCAGTCCTCAGTAACCAGCACTAGCACGCAGTATGGAACACAGAAGAGTTAGTGTTTATGACAGGATACGTTTAGTAGGTATAGCTTGCCCTTGACTGGTATGTGTAAACCTTGTGTTCCTTTCCTACAACGCCAAGCCCAGCTTGGGGCCACTTGAACAGGACGTGTTAATTATCCAAAACTGTTTATCTGATCAGGGATGATCAGTGGATCTTCTTCCCCTTCCTTCTCCTGCCTGGCTCATACATTAAGACTCTGTACCTATGTTTTTACCATGCCAAAAATAAGCAGGTTATTATTTTAGAAAGTCACTAAATGGAAAAAAAGGGATCTTTCCCCACTCCCTCCCATCTCCATAGGCCCTTAGTTGTTGGAATGTTTTACTTTTTGCCACTTTTTAAATAAATGTTGTCGAGTAGAACACACATGATATAACATTTACCATTTTAACCCCTTTTTAAGTACACAGTTCAGTGGCATTAAATACATTCACACTGTGTATGGGCATCAGCAACATCCATCCACAGAAATCTTCATCTTATAAGACTGAAACTCTCTACACATTAAGCAATGGCTCCCCATTTCTCCCTCCCTCCAGGCCCTGGCAACCACCTTTCTACTTTCTGTTTCTGTGAATTTAACTACTCTGGATACCTCACATAACTGTAATTTGGCATTTGTCCTTTTGTGAATGGCTTATTTCACTTAGTATAAAGTCCCCTCCAGTTTCAACCATGTTGTAGCAGGTGTCAGAATCTTTGTTTTTAAGGCCAAACAGTATTCCAGTGTATGTTGTATAGAAAACCTCCCCTTCTCCTCTGGTGAATGTCTTCTTTACTCCCACTTACTACCACATGCACAACACTCTGACACCAGATGTGTTTCGCGGGGTGGGGAGAGGGGGGAGATTCCTCCACCAGGCCATTTCTCAGTGACACAAGCTGGCTGTCCCACAATTTAATCACTCTGACACTATCTGCCTGGATAGCCTCAGATCCTAAAGGTTAGGGTTCAGTGCCATGAGATTGTACCCCCCACTCCCCCCCACACACACTTCAAATGCCAATGGCAATACAGTTTGCAACTGGGCTTCTAACCAGTCAGCTGTAAGTTAGATGTTCCCATGAGCCCCTCTTCAGTTTCAATTAATTTGCTAGGGCAGCTCGCAGAACTCAGGAAAACAGTAGACTTACTGTTTAAAGGGTACAGATAAACATCTAGATGGAAAAACGTGTAGGGCAAGATATGTGTTTGCCCTCTGTGGGTGACCCATCTCCAAGTACCTCCGTGTGTTCATGAACCTGGAAGCTCTCTGAACCCCATACTTTTGAGATTTTTGTGGCAACTTCATCACATGGGCATGTTGGATCATTAACTCCACTTCCAGCCCCTCTCCCCTCTCTTCAGGTGGGTGGGGCTGAAAATTCCAAACTTCTAATTAAGGCTTGGTCTTTCTGGTGACCAGCCCCCATCCAGGAGCCCACTGAGAGTTACCTCATTAGAACAAAAGACACTCTTATCACCCAGGAAATTCCAAGGGATTTAGGAGCTCTGGATTAGGAATTACAATCAAAGACCAAATATTAGAAGAAAAGATCTCCTAGTGCTCTTATCACTTAGGAAATTACAAGAGTTTTAGGAGTTCTGTGCCAGGAACCAGGGGTAGAAACCAATATAGATTTTTTTATTATCTTACATACATGGACACCGCATTTTGTTTCTCCACTGATGGACATTTGGGTAACTTTCACTTTTTGGCTATTATAAGTAATGCTACTATGAACATGAGTGTTCAAATATCTCTTCAAGTCCCTGCTTTCAGTTCTTTTGGATACATACCCAGAAGAGAAACTGCTGGATCATATGGGAAATTCTATTTTTAATTTTTGGAGGAATGGCTACACTGTTTTCCATAGTGGCTGCAGCATTTTATATTCCTACCAACAGTGAGCAGGCATTCCAACTTCTCTACATCCTTTCCAGTACTTGTTATTTTCTGTTTTCATTCTTGTTTTCTGAGAGTAGCATCCTAATGGGTGTGAGGTGCTTCAGCCACTTGTGTCATCACAAGAGCCACACAGACTTTGTTCCCATGAGCACATGTGCTTTATCTCTTGCTGCCCAGAGTGTGGTCCATGGAGCAGCAGCATGGACACCACTTGGGTGTGTTTAGAATGCATCATCTCTACCTTCACTGTAGCCCTACAGAATCAGACTCCACACTTTAACAAGATCCCAGAGGAGTCTGAGAATCGCTAATCCACCTGCAGTGGGAGCTCTGTGGGAGCTCAGAGACTCAAAGAATATAAACTTCATTTGGGCTCTGCCTTTAATAAAATAAGGCCTTGTTGGAAAATCAAGTTGGAGTTTTTCTCTGGTTGATAGCTGTTTGGTACACTCATTCTGTCTCAAAGAAACAAACTTAGAAGGTATAAATATTAGATAAAAATACATACTTTCCCCACTCCGTGCGTTACTATGTAAAGATAATAGAAACACAAAGCAGAATAATGGATTTTCTTTTGTAAACTTGATTTCACCATCTGGCCTCTGTTGTTTTAGAAATTATATAGCACTAAACACATTTTTGGTCCATTCTCTAAATTCCATTACAGTTAAATTTAGGGCAAGAGAGTCAGTTTGGAGAAGGTAACAACAATGTAAAACCCTCTAGAGTTGTTCTTGCATTTTATGCTTGACAATAAATACATAGTAATCTTCTCTGTGTAACTGAAAGATGGGAGAGAAAGGGTGTCCCAGGCCAACATGAACAATGCATAGAGGCAAAGAGCCTAATAGTGATGACAATGTAACTTACTTCTATTGAATGGTTATTAGAAACTGAGCCCAATTGTAAGCATCTCATCTCCTATGGATTAATTTATTAACTAGTGTGTGTGTCCAAATTGCAGACCGACACAGGCAATGTCAAAGACAGATCTAGAGACAGGAAGGGCCAATAAGGAAGGGTCAAGTCCAGACATTAGATTCCACTGTAAGTAAACATTATCTTCAGCGTAAACCAACCTGTGACTTGGTCCCATAGGGAACTGCAGACTTTTTTCCTGAAAGAGAGTGAATCATTCTTGCTCTCATGGGAATACCTTGGGCTACAATCTGAAATAAACCAAGAAATATCAATTTCAATTAGCATAATATGGCATCATAGAATAAGATAGATGTTGGTTTTAAAATGTGAGTTTTCAAATATTTTCAAAAAATTAAAAAAATAATGCAAAGAGCCGTGGAAGCACAGTGTTGTGGAAACTTAAGGAAAGTTATGTTCCTGTAGAACTTAATTTTTGATTTTTTTAACCTTTAGCTTTTGGAATCGACTTTTTTATCTGGTCTAAATCACATATTACAATTAAGGGAAATGGGTCAGTGTCAGAGATTTTCTCACGATCACAAAACAGAGCAATGCATGAGGAGTAAAACCCAGGACTCCCAAAACCCCATGCAAGGTATTTTCCCACACACATATCTGAGGAAACTGGAAATAGAACTGACATCCATACTGGCTTATATGATCATTGAAAAGGCACTTTGTCAGCAAAAGTATAGCAGAAAAATATATTACTTCTGTTCATATTTCCAAGCTACTGCTAGACAGTGAGAAGTTTGGCAACGCTGAGACTACATGAGGACCCACAAGTCTTATCCAAACCCTTGAGGGCACATCAGTTTCAGGATTTTAAAGTTTTCAAATTTTAGATAGGTAATTCTAAGGATATCCCATAACACTCAGTGGACTCTGAGGCATCACCCCAAAACACAGCACAAATATCTGTAGCGAAACATATTCACACTAACCAAGATTTTTTTTTTTTTAAGCCATAAAAAGCGTCACATCTGGTCAAGTTTGCTGCTGAATCAGTGATGAGAAGTTTTCTGTTTCCAGAGCTCTTTGGAGTACAGAATTGTGGGTAAGAGATTATGGACTTGTATGGTCAAAAGAATGAGGTTTGTAGGCCGGCCTCCTGTCATCCTGGATGCAACCTCAGGTCACACTTCCTGTAGGCTGAGACCCACCATTGGATTGCAAACCCAGTGTCGGAAGAGATCATCAGGGAGAGTCACAGGATCCCCCTGCCCTCATCATGTCCCAGTTCCCCAGGCTGCCTCAAGTGTCCAATGTTCACCCTCCTGCCAAATTTAGAAGTTTGAAAACCTTTGTAGACTGAGTTTCCATGCAAAGGTTCTTGGCATTAATTGGTGCTTTGAGCCCGGATGAAATCAAGAGCATGCAATTGTTGGAAAATAGCAGGTATTATCTTTTACGAGGAAAATACATTAACAAGGTACCTGATCTTCCAGGCCAATGGCGTGCAAGGCTTGCCGTCCTCTATAAGAAAGGGCCAAGTTAATGCTTCTTCCACGTGCAAATTTAGCCACTCGGAGATCTAAGACATTGAAAGTAGACTCTGTATTACACACAGCTCATTATTATCTTAGGACAGAGTGAGCAGATAGCACCTGAATAACTGGTGCATTCAGGACCAAGTTAAAAGACCTTGTTAACTCCTTTAAAGAAAACACTAACAGTAGTAATTTTGTATTAAGTTAAATTTAGATAGTTGAGGTTAAAAAAAATGAAGTTCCTCTTTCTAAAAAAAAATTTCTTTTTAAAATGTAAAGAGATGGAAATGCAAGCTGATGCAGCCACTCTGGAAAACAGTATGGAGCTTCCTAAAAAAATTAAAAATAGAATTACCCTACAGCCCAGCAATTGCACTACTACGCATTTATCCAAGGGATACAGGTGTGCTGCTTCGAAGGGACACATGCACCCCCATGTTTATAGCAGCACTATCAACAATAGCCAAAGTATGGAAAGAGCCCAAATGTCTATTGATGGGTGAATGGATAAAGAAGATGTGGTATATATATACAATGGAGTATTACTCGGCAATCAAAAAGATTAAATCTTGCCGTTTGCAACTTTGTGGATGGAACTGGGGGGTATTATGCTAAGTGAAATTAGTAGAGAAAGACAAATATCATATGACTTCACTCATATGAGGACTTTTAGAGACAAAACAGATTAACATAAGGGAAGGGAAACAAAAATAATATAGAAACAGGGAGGGGGACAAAACAGAAGAGACTCATAAATATGGAGAACAAACTGAGGGTTACTAGAGGGGTTGTGGGAGGGGAGATGGGCTAAATGGGTAAGGGGCATTAAGGAATCTACTCCTGAAATCATTGTTGCACTATATACTAACTAATTTGGATGCAAAATAAAAATTTAAATAAAAAAATTTAAAAAATTAAAAATAAAAATAAAAAAATAAAAATAAAAAAATAAAATACCTATAAGGACACACACACACACACACACACACACACAAAGGAAAGAGAAAAATGATAGAGGAATGTTTTACAGTGGAAATCTTTTTCTTGCTATTCTGAAATACCACTGATATACAATGGTTATATCAGTAAAAGAAAATGTAATGAGAAAGAAATCAGAGAATCAGAACCACATCTCATAATTTTCAGTAATGTCTTACCTTCCCTAGCTTCATATACATCAACTTGGAAATTCCTCTTTGCAAGGAAGCATGCATTTAATGATCCAACCTAGGAATTAAAGCAACGTTTTTCATATTTTTATCTGACGTCACAAATATATGGAATTTTTACTGGTAAAGTGCAGCATCATGTGTCATTGTATTTGTACTGTATTTGGCTGTCACATCGATTTATTCAGTCACTACCAGAAAGCACCATTGGAAAAATAGTGGGATTAACTCAGGATTAAACGGTATCATTTCAAGAGGTAGCTTTGGTGTTTTTTTTTTAATTTTTATAGTGAGATATAACTTTCATACATAAAGATCTTAAAACGTGTACAGTTTACAGAATCGTTAGAAAGCAAACATCCATATAACTGCCACTCTACCCATCCATACCTCCCCCACCTGCTCTCCAATTAAGATTCCCAGCCTTTCACCTATGAGTAAATGTTATTCTGACTTTTGTAATAACCCATCCTTGCTTTCCTATAGTTTTACCACTTAGGTATATATCCCAAGGCAGGATAGTTTAATTTTGTCTGCATTTGAATCACATAATTAGAATCACACTTATTATCTTTTCTTCTTTAACTCAACATAATGCTTCTGAGATTCGTCTATCTGCACATAAACTCCAGGTCACCCACTTTCATTACTGTATGATTCTTCATTGCATGAACATCTCACAGATTATTTAGCTGTTCTACTGTTGAAGCTGTTTCTGCTCTGGGAATATTTTTTCCCAGTTTTTTTCAAGTTTATTATTTTTTGAGAAAGAGAGAGTGAGAGCAGGGGAGAGGCAGAGAGAGAAAGAGAGAAAGAGGGAAAATCTCAAGCAGGCTCTGCACTGTCCGCCCAGAGCCCAATGTGGGGCTTGAACTCATAAAACTGTGAGATCATGACCTGAGCCGAAATCAAGAGTCGGGTGCTTAACTGACTGTGCCACCCAGGCACCCCTATTTTAATCCAGTTTTATTGCAATATAATTAACATATAACATTGTATAAATTTAACATACACAACATAATGATTTGATAAGTGTATACATTGTGAAATGATGGCCCAGGAATATTATTAACAATGCTGCAAAGTACATTTTTGTACATGTATTCTGGCACAGAGGTGCATAAATTTTCTGCAGGGTTCATACACAGAAGTGGAATTCCTGGTCAAAGGTTTATGTAGCTTCACCTTTATTGTGTCAAACTGTTTCGAAATTTTGTACCAGTGTGTTTTCTCAACAGCAGTTTCTGACAGTCTATTTTTGCCAGCACTTGGTGTTCTCAAACTTTTAAATCTTCTGGTGAATGGGTAAGATAGGAAAGCGCTTGGTTTTGATCTGCATATGACTGACTGCTAGAAAGGTCAAACTCTTTTTCATATACTGACTGGCTGTTTGGATCTCTTCCACAAAGTGCCTGTTTAAGCCTCTAGCCTATTTTCTATTGGATTATCTGTCTTTTTTTCCTACAGATAACTTGAGTTATTCATAGATCTGAGTACAGTCTTCATCATTTTTAGATGTTGCAAATGTCTTCTTACATTCTGTGGCTTCCCTTTTAAACTTTATAATATCTGGGGCGCCTGGGTGGCGCAGTCGGTTAAGCGTCCGACTTCAGCCAGGTCATGATCTCGCGGTCCGTGAGTTCGAGCCCTGCGTCAGGCTCTGGGCTGATGGCTCAGAGCCTGGAGCCTGTTTCCGATTCTGTGTCTCCCTCTCTCTCTGCCCCTCCCCCGTTCATGCTCTGTCTCTCTCTGTCCCAAAAATAAGTAAAAAATGTTGAAAAAAAAATTTAAAAAAAAAATAAACTTTACAATATCTTTAAAGAATTTTTTTATTACTGAAGTATGATGACATATTGTTCTATTCATTTCAAGTGTGAGACTCTACAGTGGCTTTTAAAAAGGAGTTCTTTATTTTAATGCAGTCACCTTTATCCATCTTTGACATTATTAATAATGCATTTGGTATCTTGTTTAAGAAATGTTTTCCTACTTTGAGATTATGAAGAATTTTTTGTCTGTTGTCTTCTGAAGACTTTATAGTGTTGCCTTCTGACAGCTTTATGTAGGTTATAGCAATTTATTTACCGCCTCATTGCTAACAGATTTTGTAAGATCATCCATATTCAATGATCACACTAGAATTTTCAGCAACATTGAATGTTGTTAACTAACTCTCTTGTTGACACCCTAACCTTCCTTTGTTTTCCAGTTGTTTTCATACATCTCTGGCCATTCCTTCTTTTTCTCTTTCATCCTTGCAAGGAAAGACCGTCAAACATTAGAGTTTCTCAAGCTTCCAGCCTAGTCCATCATCCACATCCATGGGGATTCAAAGACTTTCATCTCTTACCCAGATCTCCTTCTTGAGCTCATGCATACAATGTTTCATTGCTGTAGCCTCCTAAATATCTCCAAGCACCTCAGAATCAATGGCTCCAAACTGAAACTTGTGATTTTGCCCTGCATTGTGTCAGTTCTCTCCACATATTCCTATGTAAATGAATGATATCCATTTATCCTATCCATCTAGTTACTCAAATTACTAAGTGTCATCCTTGGGACTTCTCTCCCCCTCATTCTCTGCATCCAATCCCTTCCAAGCTCTGCCAGTTCTACCTTATAATGTTTCTTTACCTATCTCTTTTCATTTTTACCCTTACGCTTCTATCATATCATGAGCATTATGCTTGACCAATGTCAGGCTTTCTGTCTATTCTACCAGCCAACCTATTCTCTGCAAGCAGCCATTTGGTGTAACAGTGAAATGGGTTATCTGAACTAACTTCTGCTACGAGGTAAAGGAAACATAGAGATGAACTTGATGTTTAGAGCCATGTCTGAGGGTATCCACTAATTGCAGGACCCATTGGGAACTTCAACAGAGTTTATGACCATGAAACTGGATGGATAAAATCTGGGACTCAGGACAGCAACCCTGATTTGGGAGGGTTTAATAAATCCTCAGGCTTTGAGTCAGGACCCTAAACAGGTACATCCTGGAAGTCAAGTAAACTGGAAATGAGCCAATGATCAAAGGGACAGTGGACTGCCTAGGAATCATCCCTAGTCCTGTTTGGATCATGTTCATCCATCCGGGACTGCTGTGAACCACAGCCACCTGACAGAAGCAAACAGAAGCCTCTCTAGAGAAAAATGCATCTTAGGCCTCAAATTTTCTCCACAATATTTGAAAACTATGCAGATCATATAGCTTTCTTTCAACTGCTTGTACACACCACACTCTTTCTGCCACCAGAGAATTTAGCACATACTATATCCATGGCCAAGAACCTTTTTCCTGTCCCTCTTTACTTGGTAAACCCCCATTCATCCTCAGGATTCCATTTGGTTTCACTTCCTTGAGGAAGCCTTCCTCGTTCAAGCTACCTCAACCCCCTTCTTATAAGTTCTCATGGTGCTACAGACTTTTCCTTTGAAAAATGTTAAGGGTTGAACTGTGCGCTCCCAAACTCACATGCTGCAGTCCTAACCCTGGGCCTTAGACTGTGACTTATTTGAAGACGGGATGTTTACAAAGGAAATTAAGTTAAAATGAAGTCATTAGGATGAACCTTAATCCAACATGACTGGTGTCCTTATAAAAAGGGGGATTTGAACACTGACACACATAGAGAGCAAAGATGACATTAAGAGACATGGGGAGAAGCTGGCCATCTGCAAGCCCAGGAGAGAGAGCTGGAACTAATCTGCTGAAACTTTGATCTTGGACTTCTAGCCTCCAGGATTCTAAGACGACAAAACTCTGTTCTTTAAGTCACTTGGTTTGTGGTATTTTGTTTGGCAGACCGCAGAAACTAAAAAGCTTTTCACAATTGGAAGTTTACAGCTTTAGGGAGATTGTGTGGTCAATATCCGTCTACCCTCCTGGGCTGCAAACTAGTTTTGCTCACCATTTTATCCCTAGCCTCTACCATTGTGTTTGTAGCAGAATAAGTACTTGATCAATATTTGTTGATTGTATAAATGGATGGTAGAGCTTAAATTTTTAAATAAAATTTGTAACCAAACCAAGCCAAAATTTACTGAGCAGCTATGATATATGATTTAATCTACTACACTTTAGAGATCTAAAGGTTATTAAGCTAAGTCTGTGGGAGCAGTAACACCTAATTCAGTTAAGAAGAGACAAACATATAAACCAACTAATACTTAGTAAACCATTTTTGAGTATGAAGGCCCACTTTTTACATAAACATTTTGCAGATACTCAGCATCATTTAAATTTCTAATATAGGTTGGTTAAAAATATATATAATGAATTTAATCACAGAATATTTACATATACCCCAAGAATAATTATAGTTGATCCTTGAACAATATGGGGGTTAGGAGTGCTTACCCCCTGCACAGTCAAAAATCCACCTATAACTTTTGACTCCCTGAAAACTTAACTACTGTTGACCCGAAGCCTTACCGATAACATATTAACACAAATTTTGTTATGTATATTATATACTGTATTCTTACATATAAAGTAAGCTAGAGAAAAGAAAATGTTATTAGGAAAATCATAAAGAAGAGAAAATACATTTATAGTACTGTACTATATTTATCAAAAAATCAACATATAGGGGCGCCTGGGTGGCGCAGTCGGTTAAGCGTCCGACTTCAGCCAGGTCACGATCTCGCGGTCCATGAGTTCGAGCCCCGCGTCGGGCTCTGGGCTGATGGTTCAGAGCCTGGAGCCTGTTTCTGATTCTGTGTCTCCCTCTCTCTCTGCCCCTCCCCTGTTCATGCTCTGTCTCTCTCTGTCCCAAAAATAAATAAAACGTTGAAAAAAAAATAAAAAAAAAAATCAACATATAAGTAGACCCACATAGTTCGAACTCTGATTGTTCAAGGGTCTACTGTATGTTTGAGTCATGTAATTTTATTCAATTTTCCAAGTATTCTGTGTGCTATAGGTTGAGAGACCTTTCCTAGCAAAATAATTCAGGGCCCTGAGGTGGAAATCAATATTAAAAAAACAAAACAAAACAAAACAAAAGGTAAATGCCTAGAGAACACACAAGAAAGGGATAAATTTTGCCTTGAGGGATGTGACAAATTTTATTTTTTAAAGATGGCCATAACAGTATATCCCATCCTACATACTATTCTACAGTTATGACCTCGATACTCCTTCATCAGAAGATGGAATTCATTTCTCCATTTCCTTGCATCCAGGAGGGTCTGTGATAACCTTGATCAATAAAATGCAGTAGATGTGACACTTGAGCTTTTTCCAGGCATAGTCTTTAGGTGGCCTGCAAGCTTCTGCTTCCTGCCTTCTGGAAGCCAGTGATCATTTAAGAAGAATAAATAACTGGAGGCTGCCATGTGTGAAAAACTCAAGTCACAAGGGCAGGCCATATGCAGTTCCCATCAAGAGCCTCAGCTGAGCTCTCTACTAACCAACAGCTCATACCAATTGGCTATCATGGGAGGGCACCATCTTGGACGTTCAGCTTGTCAAGCCCTCCATGACTGCAGCCATATGACAGACCACTCACAGAACTGTGAGGCATGGTAACAGAGTATTGTTTTAGGCCACTAAGCTTTAGAGTGGTTTGTTACATAGCAAAAGATAACCAGAACAAAGGGATTGGTAAAGAACTTCCTGGAAAACATTACTTTTGACTTGAGCTTTGAAAGATGAGACTATTTTGATATGTAGAGAAGAAGCAAGTTGATAAAGAGTAAGAATCCTCTTGGAAATTTAAAAACAACTCTCAAGAGATGCAGAAAAATTGCTATTTGAAAAATACTTATTGCTTCCCAAGTATTACAAGATGTCTATTCCTTGCTAGGTATTAAAAGTGATCCAGAGAAAATAGCTGCCTCAGGGAGTTCACAGTCCTATGTAAGTCTTCATTTTTTTCTAATATTATTTCACACACACACACACACACACACACACACACATATTCCTATGTGCTACCCATGTGCTAGGTGCTAGGGATACAACAGAGAGCAAGATATACCAGGCCTCTCAAGGGGATTACAGTCAATTACCACACAAGGTGATCAACAATATAGTAGAGGAAGTTCAGCTATGAGAGTACAGAGGAAGGAGGCTCAAGTCAAATTAAGGGTGTGGAGTGGGATAGGGTATGACTTCCAGGAGAAAAAATGTAACTGAAGGAGGAGGATTCTAAGTAGAAGATGCACATGATAAACATTAAAAGTAACTACTAGAGAGAATGAAACAAATCTGATTTAGGAAACAACACTGATGATGGACAGTGCCCTTGAAGTAGTCATGATGTATACTGCTCTACTCCTTTAATCTGCACTTCAGCCATGTGAAGGAGGTACTGTTGTTATCTTGTCTCATGGATACAGAAATTGAGGCACAGAGAAGTGAAATGGCTTACCTAAGTTTACACAGCTAGTGAGTGCTAAAGTTGATGTGGAGATTCAAATGGATCCAGTCTGGTTCCAGAATATGAGTGCTTTATCAATAAAATAGAAGTGTGTCTGGATACCATTGGAGATACAGTTGAAGATGGAGACTGAATTTATAGTGGCACCAAGATGTGAGGTTAGGTTGTATTTTTTCTTGCAGCACTGAACTGTGCAGAGGAAGAAACCCACTGGAATCAAGGAAGGGTGGGTTTTGGCCATTTGGATGGGATAGAAAGCAAGAACTTGAAGATTTTATTTGAACTGATGGACAGTAACCACCAAGTTGGATGAAATGCAAGGAAAGCAGCAGAAGGCTCCCGAACAGGGAGAAGTAGGAGGTCCCTGTAAAGAGCAGATGTAGTAGAGGCAACTGTGTGAGGGAGTGAGGAGGTTTTTAATCAGAGTCCAAGGTCTGACTCTGTTGCCCTAGATGGAGCAGTGCTGTGGGATGACAAGGTCCAAGTCCAACACGGGTCATGGGACTTGGAGGCTGAAGTATGGTGGAGATTGAAGAAACTGGAAGTGTGCAGTTCAAAGATTAAGGGGCTAGGGAACTGCATGGGTCATCCATGTGAATGTTGATAGTCCCTCAGGGTGAATGGTGGGGCTGGGATCTAGAAAAAAGATTATGTGAAAGTGCTGGAATCCTCAGTACTGGTGGGAAGTGGCTCAGGTTGATTGACAACAACAGAATGGAATATAAGTAGATGACACAAGCCTCAGAAGGCTTGCAAATAACACGGAAGCCTACAAGTCCAGAAGTTGCAGTGTAGAGTAAGGATACCATGCCAACTCCCCATCCAGACATACTCAAGATGTGGGAGAAGGCCGCAAGTTTTAAACTAAAGCCAGGAGTTTCAGGGGAAAGTCAACAAGTAAAGTGAACACACTGGAAATTTTGCTTACCATAAAACTGAGATCCAGAGGACCCTCTGGAAGGGAAGGTAGCAGTGAGAAGCTGGAGAGAGGAATCACAGAGCTAGATGGGGGCACATCTGGGAGAGGGTACTCCCCATGGTTCCCTCCAGGAGCCCAGAGGTGGGAGGCCTCAGAGGTTCTCAGCAGCTCCCTGGTGGTTTAGGAGCTAAGGAGAGGGCCATGCCCCAGCTCAATGTTCAGGGTCTGTCAGTACAGGAGCAGGCACAGGCTGACACGAGTCTTGCCTTCTATTTCTTCCATGCCAGTGTTTCCTCCTCTGCTCCAAATCACCTTCACATCTAAGCACCTATGTTTGTTTTTTGTTTGTTTGTTTTTGTTTTAAATAATCCAATGGTTCAAGCTTGGGTTCCTGTCACCATTCATTGATACTGTGGCCACGAAACTTCCTTCGTATCATTCAATTTCTGTAGACTGATAATAGTTATTTTTAAAACTTTGCTCCTATTTAATCATTATGTGCGTAGAAAGGTTTCAAATTTAATTTTTTTGCAAAGCAGTTCACATATTTAATATTCTGGAAGGCCAGCCAAGAATCCCTGTTCAATTATTTTGTTAAAATAAATATGCCAGGGTTGGGGTGGGGGATGAATAGATGGATCACAAAGGATTTTTTAGGACATTGAAAACACTCTATATTATACCCTAAGGGTAAATACATGTCATTATACATTTGTCCAAACCCACAGAATGTACTGCAATGTACACTATGGACTTTGAGTGATGATGATGTGTCAATGTAGGCTCATCAATTGTAGCAAATATCCCAATTTTGTGGGGGATGCTGGTAACAAGGGAGGCGATGCATGTGTGGGAGCTGGAAATATTGGGAAATCTCTGTACCTTCTCCTTAATTTTGCTGTGAACCTAAAACTGCTCTAAACAAAAGTCGTAATAAATAAACCATTTATTTCCCATGTAGCCACTATTGAAATTATGAACACATTCCTTGCTGGCATTTGATGTGTCTGAATAGATCATTACAAGTTGTTCTCCTTTTAATCCCTCAATCTGATTGCTTTCTTTTCAATTCTTCAATCTGAAGTGAGTTCATCTCTATTTCTGGCATCACTTTCTCAACAGTGGTCAAGATGCCTCAACTACCAGTATGACTCGGTGCCTGGCACAGAACACTGTGTGTCTTAACATCTTTTGCATAACTTTTAACTTCTTTCCAGCACAGCCTTAGACTCAGTTTTCCCCCCACTATAGCTCCTTTGATTTACTTCTTTGAAAAACAAACATGTTAAATTTCTTACTTCTCTGCTCTCTTCCAACTTATGAAAACTTTCCTGTCTATCTATATTCCTTTCATTTGTGTGTTAAAGAACATCTAGTAAGGGCAATAGTAGTGATAAGTTTGTATTAGTGAAAATAAATCTGGAAGATTAGAAAACAATTACAGAAGTGAATAAAGCCTAAATGGACTAAGTCTCCCTGAAGAAAAAGAGAAAGGCTTGAGAAATGTCTCTTTCTTTCACAGTGTATAGTTCTAACTGCTCCTTTTATGGTGGAAGCAAGACTGGGAAGGATATTGGTAAGGAGACCAACAGGGTCAGGAATGTTGGAATAAAGCTAAATCTAGTAATGTGGAAGTTGATCTTCCTTATTGGGAAAACAGGTCAGACAAGGAGCACATACAAGCCACAACCTAGGTGACTAATGATCAGTGATAACCTGAGGTGGGAAATAATCTAAGAGTTGACAGAAGCAAGAAATGCCCTCATCCATTTCCTGGGAAGTCAGCTACAAGAAAGGATGTAAAAGCAAGTCTCAGTGACTGTGCTCAGAACAGACTCAGTTCCAAGCCAGTGGGGGGCCACTGGTCTACTTTCATGAGTTTCTTAGGCTCCTTTTCTTTGACCCATATTGATTCCAGGATCTGGGGAGAGGAAGCTGCCTAGAGTGGATATTCCTCTTCAGCCTTTTCTAAGGTTGGCAGGTATTGATCCCTCTCCAGTACCCAACATTTCTTGTGTGTTCGCCAACTGAACACGTATACATGGTTCCTCATGGGGCAAGGGGAGATGGAATGCCAAGTGATGTGGACACAATAGGATTAAACATAATCTTGGTTCATGAAAAATCACGTGTTAGAGAGAATGAGGCCCAGTGGAAACTCTTATACATTACTAGTGATGATGTTGTCAAACTGAATACTCATATATCTGACAAATCTGCAATGTATCTTTAAGGCATATGCCTAGGGGGCACAAGTCAGAATGTTCAGAGCAGTACTCTTCATAACTAAAGCAGGCAAACAAAAATACTGGAAACAGCCCAAATGGCCATCAAAGAGGAATGAAAAATAAATCATGGCATATTCACACAATGAAAGGAAATAATATGAATATTTTAGTAGTACTATAAGGGAAAAGAATAAGCCCCAGATGATTTCATTCTGCATGGCACTCTGATAAATAAAGAGAACCAACCCTAAACCACAGATATATGTAGACATGTAAATTTTAGAAGCATGTATGTGAATTATTTATGTGTGTTTATATGAGATAAATATATCATATATACATAGAACTTATGCAAGTGAATGATAAACACAAGATTCAGGGCAATGTTTATAATTAGCACAGAGGGTGATAGATGTCATTGGCAATGTGTTAATTCTAGTGTTAAGTGGTGAGGTGAGTTACTACTTCTTATTATAATTAATAAACAAGAAGAAAAGTAAATAAAAGTCTTCTGCAAGACCACAGTGTGTTCATATATATGTAGGTGTTATACAAGCTCAGCTAGAAGGATTAGTAACATAGCTAATAAAGTGCTTTTTTCATTCTACCTTTATTTCCCCTTCTCACCTTCTGTAAAATGTGCTTAATTGGAACTGTCAGCACCTTCTTTAGTTGTTACACTGGCAAAAAAGCTAATAAGACATAAAGATATAAATGGAAAGGAAAATGTGTGTAAACCACCGTGAGCCCACCACAGACTCTCAGTTAAGGCTCAGCTGGTTTCTCAGCATAACTAGAGATGAGAGAGGTGAAAGGAGAGAAGAAATGGGGCAGGGTAGGATACCTAGGAGCAGTACAGGCTTTCCATGATGTGCATTCTTGGAGGTCAGCCTTGACAGAGAAAGGGCGGTTCTATTAAGTTTGCAGACAATTATGAAATGTCTCTATATTTATTTTGAATCACCAAAAGTCCACAAGAGTAAACTGTTGGATCATAGAATAATTTGCAAGTTAAAAGCTTTAATAACAACTAGTCAAGCCTGTTCATACATAAACAGAGCTCTGAGGTGATTCCTTGGTTACATAATTATGGATTGACCCCGTTGTTCTTCTGTTTCTCTGCCTTCTTTTCCTGTCTCTTCTGACTTCTTTTTTTGCAAGTCATATGTTTGACCCCACCCTGGCCCATAATATTGATGCCTAACTTACTAATTAAAAACATCATTTGAGGGGCACCTGGGTGGCTCAGTTGGTTGTCTCCGACTTCAGCTCAGGTCATGATCTCATGGCTCAGCTCATGAGTTCAAGCCCCAAGTCAGGCTCTGTGCTGATGGCTCAGAGCCTGGAGCCTGCTTCAGATTCTGTGCTTCCTTCTCTCTCTGCCCCTCCCCTGCTCATGCTCTGTCTCTGTCTCTCTCTCAAAAATAAACATTAAAAAAAATTGAAAATTTCTTTTATGTAAATACTGAAGTATGCATCTCTGGTGTTTAGCTGTCTCATTTTTATGCAAGAGGATTCGCCAAGTTTCTGCGGGTTCTCATGTGACCTCTCTGGCAATGATTGTTCAGGAAAATTGTACCTTTTAATTTATAAATCCTGACCCTAGTAGGGAGGAGCATCATAATTATAAAAATTTCATGCATTTTATACCTCTTTATTATGTGTTTGAAATTAATCTGATAATGTAATGTTAAGTGGTGTTGACTTAATGAAACATAAAACTCTCCCTAAGAATCATAGGCCTTCCTAAGTTTGTCACCAAACAGAAAAGCCTGTTTATATCTCCCACTCATTGAACGATACTTTGATTTCTCAAGAATTTGATCTTTGGACATATCAGTGTAATGAAAAGAACCAGATTGTTAACTGCACTTACTGTGAAATTAGCACATAAAAATGTCTTCATACTTGAGTAGTAATGATTACATCTGCTAGAATTGAGTGCTATTGCATATATGTTTTAATATTTAAGCCTTAGCCTGAACTCTCCAGCCTGTATCATCTGGACTTGTTCTTTGAAGCCAAGAAGTAGTCTTGATTGTCCTCCTCGGATGATGAAAAAGTGAATGTCACACACACTTACTGTGAGTGTTCTTAGGACTTTTTCTCTAGCCTTGATCCCTCTCCTGAACTCGTGTCTGTTTAGTGAACTTCTTTCTACCTGGGGGTCTTACAGGCATCTCCATCTCAACATGCCTCAAATACAACTTATTCCCCTCCCTCAGGCTTCAAACCTCCACCTTCTGGATTCCATGTTAGAGAATGGCAACTCTGCCCACTAGTTCAACCAACCAGGATACTTCGGAGAATGTTTAACACCCCTTTTACTTGCCAATATACATTTAATCAGGCAACAAGGCCTATTGATCCTCTTGAACCTTTCTCAAAATAGACCTCCTACTCATAGTCTCCATTCTCTTTCTAGGGTCCTCATGATCTTTCTTTCTTTCTTTCTTTCTTCCTTTCTTTTTTAATTTTTTTAACCTTTTTTTTTTTTTTTTTTTTTGAGACAGAGAAAGACAGAGCATGAATGGGAGAGGGTCAGAGAGAGGGAGACACAGAATCTGAAACAGGCTCCAGGCTCTAAGCTGTCAGCACAGAGCCCAACGTGGGGCTCGAACTCACGGACCGCGAGATCGTGACCTGAGCCAAAGTCGGCCGCTTAACCGACTGAGCCACCCAGGCGCCCCATCTTTCTTTCTTTTTTTAATATGAAATTTATTGTCAAATTGGTTTCCATACAACACTCAGTGCTCATCCCAACAGGTGCCCTCCTCAGTGCCCATCACCCACTTACCCCTCCCTCACACCCCCCATCAACCCTCAGTTTATTCTCAGTTTTTAAGAGTCTCTTATGGTTTGCCTCCTTCCCTCTCTGTAACTTTTTTTTCCCTTCCCCTCCCCCATGGTCTTCTGTTAAGTTTCTCAGGATCCACATAAGAGTGAAAACATATGGTATCTGTCTTTCTCTGTATGACTTATTTCACTTAGCATAACACTTTCCACACCCATCCACATTGCTACAAAAGGCCATATTTCGTTCTTTCTCATTGCCAAGTAGTATTCCATTGTATATATAAACCACAACTTCTTTATCCATTCATCAGTTGATGGACATTTAGGCTCTTTCCATAATTTGGCTATTGTTGAGTGTTGCCATAAACATTGGGGTACAGGTTCCCTTATGCATCAGCACTCCTGTGTCCCTTGGGTAAATTCCTAGCAGTGCTATTGCTGGGTCATAGGGTAGATCTATTTTTAATTTTTGAGGAACCTCCACACTGTTTTCCAGAGTGGCTGCACCAATTTGCATTCCCACCAACAGTGCAAGAGGGTTCCCGTTTCTCCACATCCTCTCCAGCATCTATAGTCTCCTGATTTGTTCATTTTAGCCACTCTCACTGGCGTGAGGTGGTATCTCAGTGTGGTTTTGATTTGTATTTCCCTGATGAGGAGTGATATTGAGCATCTCTTCATGTGCCTGTTGGCCATTTGGATGTCTCCTTTAGAGAAGTGCCTATTCATGTCTTCTGCCCATTTGTTCACTGGATTATTTAGATAAAAAGCTTCTGCAGTGCAAAGGAAACAAAACAAAACTAGAAGGCAACTGACAGAATGGGAAAAGATATTTGCAAATAACATACTGGACAAAGAGCTAGTATCCAAAATCTATAAAGAACTCACCAAACTCCACACCTGAAAAACAAATAATCCAGTGAAGAAATGGGCAGAAGACATGAATAGACACTTCTCTAAAGAAGTCATGACCTTTCATCTGGACTACTGTGATGGTTTTCCAAGAATCTTCCCAGTCTCTACCTATTCAAGCCATACTCCACACTGGCCGGGGTGTCTCTTAGGAGACAAAAATTAGAGGATGAATTTTTTTTTTGTCTTAAAGTCCTTTATTAGCTCCTCATAAGTCTGCAGAAAAAAGTCCCAAATTTTTAACATGAACTAAAAGATTCTTACATGTGACCCCAACTTCTCTTTTCAATTCATTTTTTTGCCATTCTCTGTCTTAGGCATACCAAAGTTACTGCACATTTCTTGAATACGCCATGCGTTTTTATACTCCATGCCTTTGAATATAATGTTCCCTTTACTTGAACTATCCTTTCCTGCTTTCTGTATCTGTAAAATGCTTAGCCTTCTTTCAAGACTCATGTTCTCAGTGCCATTTTTCTTGATGCCTCTCCTCCTCCAAAAGAGGAGAATCTATAATTCTGCAGATATCTGTATGAATATATGTGTTTTAATATCTATCACAATGAACTGAATTAATTATTTACATTCCTGTCTGACTTTCCCACAGGCTGTAAGTTCCCAGAGAGTAATGATATTGGGAAGACTCATATTTTATCACTCTTTCTATTTCTAGTCCAAGCCACAATACCTGATGCTTAGTAAGAACTCAACATTTTTAAATTAAAAAGTTAAAAAACACAGATAAATATGAAGGAAAAAACTAATCTTCCACAATCTTACCATCAGGAAGAACCAGTGTTAAAATTTTCTATGTATATAAAACATAATATTTCTCTTAAAAATGGTAGCATATTGTAGATTTTATTTTATTATTTTGTTTAAAAAATAATAGTATATTGTGAATATATTCCATGTCATAAATACTTTATTTATTTTATTTATTTATGAAGTTTTATTTATTTATCTTGAGAGAGAGAAAGCATAGGCAGGGGAGGGACAGAGAGAGAGAGGGAGAGAGGGAGAAGTCCAAAGAGGCTCTGCAGCATCAGCACAGAGACTGATGCAAGGCTTGAACTCATGAACAGTGAGATCATGACCTGAGCTGAAATCAAGAGCCTGATGCTTAACCAACTAAGCCACCCAGGAAATCCCAGAAAATATTTTAAATCAAAATATTAAAATAATTGCTTTACATTACCTTGTATGCAATGCCCTTATATTTGGACATTAAACTATTTTAATTTTTTGGATTATAAACGATCATAATGCACCCATTTATTTCTTTTGATAAAATTGCGATAATGAAATGGTGCCCCATTGGCTCCTGGGTCTTAGCACCAGGGAGGAATAAAGATAATAGCGGAATGAAAGCAGATAGAGTGGAGAGAAAGAAGGGGGTCTGAAATAAGTTGGGGAGAGGATGCTGACAGCCTAGACTGTTGTAGGAGTTTGCCTGATCTTTTCTGGTTTTGTTTTTGCAGTAGCTACAAAGCAGGTGAAAGAAACTGAGAGTGTGTGGGACAAGATTATTTTTAAGGTTTTGTTGCAGGTTTTGAATTTCCCCAGACTTGGTGTTTTTGAGAGACCACGTTAAAGATTCTTAATTGCTTTTCATCTCTCTTAGGTTGAAGGATAATTGTTCCTCTGAAGGCAATACCTCTCTGAGGCCAGCTTCGAGAACGAAATAGCTGGTGCAGCTTTCTGAAATCCCCCCCCCCCCACACACACACACATTTTTAAGAATATTGATAGATACAGAGTTTTTCAAACTGTCTTCCAGAAAAGAAGTACCAAGTTAGGTCACCACCAACAGTGAGTGATCCCTAAATATGAGGGGACAACAATCACTCATGTGTGAGGACTTTTCTCTTTGAGTGGACAGATGTATGTGTGGATCATGGACAAACTGTCCAAAAGTATTTGGGGACAAATGATAAGGAAAGCAAAACAGACAGTTAAGCTTCGAGGCAGTTAAGCTTTGAGCTCCCTAAAGATGTTGGTTCCATTGCAGGTACTGCTCACACAGCAGTAAATGAGCAAACTCTGAGGGGTGAATGATCAAACTCTGTGTTACATAGGTAACAGTGTAGTTCATGAGGCACCTTAAGAGTCTCTCTGGGGAGGTGCCTGGGTGGCTTGGTCGGTGAAGCGTCCGACTTCGGCTCAGGACATGATCTCACGGTCCTCTGACAGCTCAGAGCCTGGAGCCTGTTTCAGATTCTGTGTCTCCCTCTCTCTCTGACCCTCCCCCGTTCATGCTCTGTCTCTCTCTGTCTCAAAAATAAATAAACGTTAAAAAAAAAATTTAAAAAAAAAAAAGTGTCTGGGTAACAACAAAAAAAAATCTCAAAGCGTTAGTCAAACCTCCTGGAGAATTAGAGATACAGCTAAATACTAATCATAAACCTGTTTGATGAGAGGGATCAAAGCACAAGGAGAACTAGAAAAGAGGCTGAGGAAAGCTACAGAGTGAGATCAAAACTTGTCCCTAGCCATAGAGCAAATTCAGGATGACTTCTACAGCCACAGAGAAATCCACTCCACTCCTGTTTGTAGAAGGTGCTAGATAGATATTAGTGTGGGGGCACCTGGATGGCTCAGTCGGTTAAGTGCCCAATTCCAGTTCAGGTCATGATCTCCTGGTTCATGGGATCAAGCCTGGCATTGGGCTCTGTGCTGACAGTTCAGACCCTGCAGCCTGCTTCGGATTCTATCTCCCTCTCTCTCTGCCCCTCCCCTGTTCATGTGCATGCATGCTCTCTCTTAAAAATGAATAAACATTTTTAAAAATTTTTAAGAAGGGATAGATATTAGTGCAGAAATGAGCGTTTCCCATATATAAGTTTCGGTGACTAGAGAGTAGAAATCAAGAGTAGAGTGAATAGAGTTTTATTTACTTTCATATTAATAAAATAAGAATAAGAATAAAGGCTCATAGTAATTATGTTCTTTACATGGTTTGTCTTGTTAACATTTGCAGAAAATAAAAAATGTGCACTTGAACCAGGCTATCTATAGGCCTTGACCTAAGATTATAGATAATCGACGGCTTATACGTATCTAGGATATTTGGCAAAAGTAAAAATTCTAGGTGACATTTGATTTCTACTTTTGCAAAGACCAGATTGGGAACAAAGCTAGAGGTGTGTGGGTAAGAAAGTGTGAAAAGGAAGCAGTCAAATTTTAGAGTTAAAAGAGGTAGCGATCTGGTGTTCTGTGGTATTTCCTGTCCTCCCAACTGATTATAGTCCCCTCATTACCAAATGCTCCTTCTGTTGCAATCAGCTGAGCGAAGAGTGCCTGGTGAGGTCAAAAGATCCCAAGAATACAGGACAGAAACACACTCTTGTGCCAATATAGCCTCAAGACCACTTTAAGCCTATAAATCCATGAGGGAATCTGACATCTATAGACATGACACGCACCCTCTCCTAGAGTCAAGGATCAGTTGTTTCTAAAGCAATTTCATCAACAGAGGCCACTAACCTGATTTGAATACCAGCGGACAGGTCATGATTATGGACAACAAGTCATAAAATTTGCTATTCTCCTCAATCGACTATTTTGAGAGACTTTAACCTCTAAATACCTTTTCAAGGAGAATTTTGCTAGCACAATCATAGGGAGAATGAATCACAAAACAATGTGTAGTGGGGTTGCTTATCAGCAGAGGAGACAGAAGAAATCCTTCAATGACACCCTGCGATACATCTTTGGAATGTGTGCTACAACAGTGGGCACGTTCAACAGTGGTGACAGCTGAGCCTGGAATCCTCAGTAGTTCTTTCAGCTAATGCTCCTGGCTTCACACAGAAAATGAGGGCTCAAGGAGCTGTAGCTGTCACCCAAAGAGTGCCCTTCGGCTCGGCCATTTCTATCATATTGCTAAACACTGATAATAGTCATCAGAAGCAGCATTTCTGAATACCAAGGACCTGAGGATGAACATAGCTTGAGGACACTGGACAGGTTAGATAGACTTTCTTTTGACTTCACTGGCTTGTCACTTTGCAAAAAGAGAAAACATAGGGGCACCTGGGAGGTTCAGTTGGTTGAGCGGCTAACTCTTGGTTTCGGCCCAGGTCATGATCTCTCGGTTTATGAGTTTGAGCCCTGCATCCTCCTCCGCGCTGAGAGTGTGGAGCCTGCTCTGGATTTTCTCTCTGCCCTTCTCTCGCTTGTGCGCGCTCTCTCTCTCTTTCTCTCTCTCAAAATAAACTTAAAAAAAAAAAAAAACCAACCAGAAAACATATTATAACACAGAATAAAGAAGATTCTCTCGGTTTTTTCCCCTGAGGCTAACTTGTTAGAATTGGAAAGCTACACCTGTAGCCTGAAACATAGAGGTTATTTTTCAAATCCTTTTTCAAGGATGACATTCCTTATGACACCATTCTGATGGAAAACATTGTCTTTCTTTTGATTGCCCACAAGTTGTAAATGCATGATGCCTTACTTTCTTCTGAAAGCAAACTCATACACACAAAATATGTTAGTGTGTTTGACAGTATAAGGCACTGGGATAACCTTTATAAAAGGGAAGGGAGCAGGACCCAAAGATAAGACAATATCAAGAATTAGAAGGTTAAATGTCTTCCATGGGGAAATAACCCATGCATATCAATAACTTGTATAGAATGCAGCATATGATAAAAGCAAACAAAACCCTGTGGGCATTTCCAGGAGGCAAGAGGACTTTATGGGTTGATCCCTCAGCTGCCAGAAGGTAATCCCATCTGCAGGAGAAGGGTTTAGGAAGCAGTGTGTCACAGAAAGAGGAAAATGTCTAAATCGCACAGTGATTTTTCTAAATATTCAGATTAAGGTTTTTGTAAAATTTTCGGGTTTAGTTTCTTTCATCTTTAGTTTCTCAATGAGAGTTCCTTCATTTATCTGTGGATTCCTTCTGACCTCTTTGATCTGGCTTGTCTTCAAAGAAAAGAAATTAATTGGCCTATCACAGGATCAGATGGCCACTTACAGCAAGGCAAGGGCAATTCTTAGAGGGTGACTTTTCACTAGGTAAGGCCACCACTGGACCAAAAAAAAAAATAAAAAGAAAAAGAAAAAAAGTCGAATTCACTGTTTTCTTTGGACTTCTAAGTGAAAGCTCTTAACTATGTTGCAATTTTTCCCCTAGGGGCTAGGGAGAGCCTTCAATGTGGTAGACAGTATAAAGTCCTAGGATATGGCCCATGGGCAAGAAGAGAATGGGAAAGTGAACAAAAAGACACAAGAAAGAATATGGGCAAGAAAGTTAATTTGTCCTCTATGGATGTAATTTAACCTTCTTGAACTGCTTTATTTAATACCTTTTTTCATAATATACTCAATATTCAAGCTTTCATCCATTGTCACATGTCCTTCATGCTCATATCCTTAAGAGAATTTTCATCCCTCTTATTTATTCATCTATCAAATACTAACTAAATAATAACATTAAGTAGTGAGGGCATGGTTCCAGCCACTGGAATACATTGGTAAATATGAGCTTATATTCTAGTTGGAGTTGACATTTAATAAATAGGTTAAAACCCAGAACAAATAAAGTGTGTATTTTGGGTTGCTGATAGATAATATTTAAAAACATAAAACAGGGAAAGGGTGAAGCCAGGCAGGTAGACAGGCTCAGTTCAACTAGGACCTTTGGTAAAGAGTTGGATTTTATTTTATTTGCAAGGGGATACCATTGGAAGGTATTAGAGAAGAGTGATAATTACCAGAATTATGTTTTAAAAGGATCATTGTGGGGGGAGCCTGGGTGCCTCAGCTGATTAAGGATCTGACTCCTAATTTTGGCTCAAGTCATGATCTCACAGTTCGTGAGCTCGAACCCCGCATCAGGCTTCATGCTAACAGTGCAGAGTCTGCTTGGGATTCTTTCTGTCTTCCTCTCTGCCCTTCCCCTGCTCATGTTCTCTCTCTCTCTCTCTCAAGAATAAAAAAATAAATTAAATAAAAGCAGACCGTTGTGGGTGCTATGTGGAGAATGAACTGTCTGTGTATAAGAGGAGAAGCTGGGGGCTCACACAGGAGGTGGATGAGGGATGATGATGGCCTGGACTGAGATGGTAGCAATGGCCGGAGATGAAATCGATTTTGAGTAGAAAATCACTGGGGCGCCTGGGTGGCTCAGTCGGTTGAGCGTCCGACTTCAGCCCAGGTCACGATCTCGCGGTCCGCGAGTTCGAGCCCGCGTGGGGCTCTGGGCTGATGGCTCAGAGCCTGGAGCCTGCTTCCGATTCTGTGTCTCCCTCTCTCTCTGCCCCTCCCCCGTTAATGCTCTGTCTCTCTCTGTCTCAAGAATAAATAAACGTGTAAAAAAAAAAAAGAAAAAGAAAATCACTAAGGCTTACTAGGGGAGTAAAAGAGAAAAGGAGTTTGCATAAAATGAAAAAAAAAGGAATCAAACATGATTCCTGGGTATGAGCCTACATAATAAGGTAGATAGAATTCCTTTGCAGAGGAATTTTAGTTGCTTCTAATATAATACATGTCTTCCATGTTCTAGCACATGTTTGTGCCCAGATAGTGAAGTGGCTGCATGATGAAGACTTTAAATGTTATTCAGTGAGAAATGCACGGATGACAGTCACACTTTTATGCCTTCCAAAATCATATATGCAACCACATAGTTATCTCCCCTTTGATAAGCGACATTTTAAGAGGTGTCACTGCTGCTACCCTCGTCCAAGTCTTGGACAAACACAACAGCCTCTTAATGGGTCTATCTTGTCTTAAAACTTTCCAGGCCTTCTCCTCACACTAGCTCAAGGAATCTTTTCAAATCAGAACTCACTTTCTTGCCTCAAGTCCTCCAGCCGTTTCCTATCGTGCTCAGAGTAAACTCCAGTCTTCTTGCCTCGCCCTCTAAGACCCTGGAGGATCTGGCTGTCTCATCTCTCTTTCCTGCAGAACTACTCTTCTCCAGCCTTGTTCTTTCTGCCTTTCTGTCTGCTCCTTAACACCTCAGCATTTCCCTTCAGGCTCTTCCCTCTGCCTGGAATGCTTTCTGTAGCCCCTCACATGGTTGCTTCCTTCTATTATTCAGGCCCCTCCGCAAGGCCACCCTTGACCACACTCTAAATGGACACTCGTGAAGACTTTCTACAGCTTTGCCCTATTTGCATTTCTTTACAGGGTCTATCTCTCACTGAAATGATGTATTTGTTTTCTCCTCCACTCTCCCTCACCTCCATGGAATGCTCACCACTGTCTTCCTAGTAACTAAAACAATGTTGGCAAATAGTGTGCACTCAATCCCATTGCACTGAATACATGAATTCTCACTTTATGCAACATTTTGATAGGAAAGAATTAGACTGAAGCCCAGTATAAAGAAATGACAACATATGTCACGTGTATTTACCAACATGGCATGTGACGACATTCCTTAGCATTTTGAAATTTAGAACCAGAAATGTTCTGTCACAGTACTTTGAGGAAAGATCATAGCAGAACAAAAGACAAAATTGTCATATACTATGTAAATATATGTGTGGTATAAACTATACTAATCTATATGCAGCCGTGAACGGTGTCTGGTGTATATTAGGCCCTTAAGAAATTTTTGTTGAGTAAATGAATGAACGAATTCTTATGAGCTAAAAGCCTGCAAATGATTACAGCAAAGGTGAAAACAAAATGATTAAGCTTTTACTAGTAGTGATATTTTTATTCCAAAATAGGAGTTCCGTTGAGAGAGGAAAACAATATAGTTTACTTCAGGCAGCCCCACAGTAAACAGAAGAAGCTTTGTTAAGATAACAATGGCTTCAGAGGAGAACCCCCGCCCCCCCATTTTTTAGGTGTGGGGCAAGACTTTGCAGGTTAATCTCATTTGCTCAGTGACATGGGAGCCCCTCACTCTATCACTTTACGTGCTCCATTGGACAAGCCAAATAAGTCAGGCGACCAAATAGGTGCTACTCCCAATTACTCAAATAACTTGCAAACATCCAACATAATGATTTTGCATTAGCTTTTATTCTTATTATTAGACAATATAAACTGAGTTATTCACCAGATGAGGCAAATATTTTGATTAAAATGACTATTTACCCTAATATCTGTTTTATAAACATAGTCAACATGGGGATAAATCAAATTCAATTTGCTCTATTTTCTGTTTTTAGGAAATGCTAATCTGAAATGATAAGGGAAAACAGACACTTTTGTACCTCATGGAAATAAAATTCCTTTCCTAAGAAACAGCACGTGAAAACTGATACCACATTTAAAGTAGGTGTCTTTAAATATCAGAAAGGTCCCACAAGAAGATGAACAATCTGTACAAGTGATTTATAATAATTATTAAGAATAATGACAACCAATACAATATCACTAACAGGAATAATATATCCAAATAGATTCTTACCAAGCCACCACCAATGACAGCTATTTTTTTCCTTTGAATATCAGATAATTCCATGACTGCCCAAGTGTTTTTATAATTGTTGTAGCTCCTGTCACAAAGGAAGCTGTGTCTCCTGGCCGCTGGTTTCTCCGCCTTTATATTGCCCAGAGCCCTGCCTGTGTTAACCAGCAGTGATTTGAGCAGGGCTAATTCCCCTTGAACTTAGAGTATAGCATTTAACCCCTTAGTAGCCTAAAGCACAAGCTGTTCAGCTTTAAGAAAAAAGAGAATTCATTGCAATAACCAAATTTTGAAAAATCCAGCCAAGTGAAGACACCCACTCTCTACCTTACGTGTAAGACAGGGGATTTTTTTTTAAGTACAGTGTTGAGGCTTTCCCTCTTTTTCTAAAGCATGCATTCTTACTTTCATTTTCATTCATGACTAACCATGAATGAAACTGCCCTCATCTGAAGTCCCAAAGCATCTTACCCTTCTCTAGGAGAGACAGGTGGCTTCGTGTCACAACTGTGACACAGTCATAATCCAACTGTGCATGGATTATTGCCATTAAGACCAGTCAGGATGAGCACATGGAGGGTCCTCTCAGACTGTCTTAGGCCTCCAGGGAAATTTTTTTCCTAGTATTAATATTCTCCTGAACAAGATTGTGAATTTGTCACTGGCCATACTTCCTTCCCCAGCTTTTTTTTTTTTTTTTTTTTTTTTTTTTGCATCATAGGCAAGAAACCTTAGAATCTAACTTGCGCATTAACTCCAGGAGAGGTAGTGAATGCTGTGCTTCTTGTAAACTCAACCCTGGCTTATTTTCTCTCTCCACTTTTTCTTTTTTTCATCCCATGTTACATGTGTATTATTTATTTTTGGTGCATAGTTTTGAATTGAATTGAGGGTTTTTTTCTCCCTGGAACATGATGTGTAGAGTAAAGTAAGAACTAAATGATGACACTTCTTCACTTCCTGGAGAGAGGCAGGAGCATTCAGGTTTCTCCCTGGTGAGGGAATAGTTAATCATCATCGAATAGCGGCCCCTTGTGGGTAAGTAGTGTCAGAGTTGCTAGAAAACTTTTTTGTTCTTAGGTAATTTTATTTATTTTGAATAGGCAATACATTCAGATGGTGTGAAATTCAAAAGACACAACAAAGGGTCTTACAGTGAATACTCACTCTTCTGACCCTGTCCCTTGGCCATCTATTTCTCCTGCCCAAAGACAACACCTGTTTAGTGTCTGCATTACCTGCTCTTCTAAAGCCAATCTCTCTCTCTCTCTCTCTTCTCCTCCTCTCCCTCTCTCCCCCTTCCTTTCCATAAATAGTAACAAATTTGAAAATTATATACACTTTTACTTTCCCACACCTTTTTTTTTACAACATATAACTCAAGAATTTTTCCGTATCAGTATATAGAGAACTTTCTCATTCTTCTATGTTTAAATCATGGGCTGTAACACAAACAGTAAAGCACACACACACAAAATACAGTAGTGTAATTTTACTTATTGTAGAGCAAAATTTTATTATAAAGTAACCACCATTTAGGCCAAGAAAAAGAACATTGCTAGAAGCCCAGAAATCTACACGTGTCCCTTGCCTACCAGCCACCCTTCATAGAGGCAATTGCCATCCCGACTTTATCACTTTCTTGCTTTTATTTATAATATTACTGACATATATGCATCCTTAAGATAGCTTAGTTTTACCTCTTTTCGAACTTCAATATATTTTTTTTACTTATTTATTTTTTTTTATTTTTTTAGTTATTTATTTTAATTGATTTACTTTTTTATTTTTTACTTATTTTATTTTACTTATTTTTTTACTTATTTATTTTAATTGATTTATTTTTTACTTATTTTTATTTTATTTTTTTACTTATTTATTTTTTACTTATTTATTTTAATTGATTTATTTAGACAGAGAGAGAGTGAATGAATGAGTGAGGCAGAGGGAGAGGGAGAGGGAGAGGGAGAGGGAGAGAGAGAGAGAGAGAGAGAGACCTAAGCAGGCTTCATACTCAGTGCAGTACCCAATGCAAGGCTTGATCCCATAACCCTGGGATCATGACCTGAGCCTGAATCAAGTCAGACCTTAACCAACTGAGCCACTCAGGTGCCCCACTTGTAGTCATTTTAATTTATACTCTTTGTTAATGAAGTTACCACTGTTTAACTTGTTATTCACAATTTGCTTTTCTTTTTTTGCATAGTGCTTTTTTGTTGAGTAGTCTTTTTTTTTTAAGTGGACATTATATTTGAGTTTTATTCTTTATATATGTTGCAAATAACATCTTTCATTCTTATACTCTTATATGTTTACTTTTTTAAATTTTATTTTTTATTTTTAAAAATTTACACCCAAATTAGTTAGCATATAGTGAAACAATGATTTCAGGAGTAAATTCCTTAATGCCCCTTACCCATTCAGCCCATCCCCCCTCCCACAACGCCTCCAGCAACCCTCAGTTTGTTCTCCATATTTATGAGTCTCTTCTGTTTTGTCTCCCCTTCCTGTTTTTATATTTTGTTTCCCTTCCCTTATGTTCATCTGTTTTGTCTCTTAAAGTCCTCATAGGAGTGAAGTCATATAATTTTTGTCTTTCTCTGACTGACTAATTTCACTTAGCATAATACCCTCCAATTCCAGTTCCATCCACATAGTTGCAAATGGCAAGATTTCCTTCTTTTTGATTGCTGAGTAATACTCCATTGTGTGTGTGTGTGTGTGTGTGTGTGTATGTGTGTGTGTGTGTGTGTGTGTGAGTGTATATAGCATCTTCTTTATCCATTCATCCATCGATGGACATTTGGGCTCTTTCCATACTTTGGCTATTGTTGATAGTGCTGCTATAAACATGGGGGTGCATGTGTCCCTTTGAAACAGCACACCTGTATCCCTTGGATACACACCTAGTAGTGCAATTCCCAGGTCATAGGGTAGTTCTATTTTTAACTTTTTGAGGAACTTCCATACTGTTTTCCAGAGTGGCTGCACCAGCTTGCATTCCAACCAGCAGTGCAAAAGTGTTCCTTTTTCTCTGCATCCTTGCCAACATCTGTTGTTGCATGAGTTGTTAATTTTAGCCATTCTTACTGGTGTGAGGTGGTATATCATTGTGGTTTTGATTTCCCTGAAGATGAGTGATGTTGAGCATTTTTTTCATGTGTCTGTTAGCCATCTGGATGTCTTCTTCGGAGAAGTGTTTTATGCATATCTTTGCCCATTTCTTCACTGCATTATTTGCTTTTGGGGGTGTTGAGTTTGATAAATTCTTTATAGATTTTGGATACTAATCCTTTATCTGACATGTCATTTGCGAATATCTTCTCCCATCCTGTTGGTTGCCTTTTAGTTTTGCTGATTGTTTCCTTTGCTGAGCAGAAGCTTTTTATTTATGGGGTTCCAATGGTTCATTTTTGCTTTTGTTTCCCTTGTCTCTGGAGACATGCTGAGTAAGAAGTTGTTGTGGCCGAGGTCAAGGAGGTTTTTTCCTGCTTTCTCCTCTAGGATTTTGATGGCTTCCTGTCTTACCTTTAGGTCTTTCATCCACTTTGAGTTTATTTTTGTGTATGGTGTAAGAAAGTGGTCCAGGTTCATTCTTCTGCATGTCGCTGTCCAGTTTTCCCAGCACCACTTGCTGAAGAGACTGTCTTTATTCCATTGGATATTCTTTCCTGCTTTGTCAAAGATTAGTTGGCCATACATTTGTGGGTCCATTTCTGGGTCCTCTATTCTCTTCCATTGATCTAAGTGTCTGTTTTTGTGCCAGTACCATACTGTCTTGATGATTACAGCTTTGTAATACATCTTCAAGTCTGGGATTGTGATGCCTCCAGCTTTGGTTTTCTTTTTCAGGAATGCTTTGGCTAGTCTGGGTCTTTTCTGGTTCCATACAAATTTTGGTATTGTTTGTTAGCTTTGTGAAAAATACCGGTGTTATTTTGATAGGGATTGCATTGAATATGTAGATTGCTTTGGGTAGTATTGGCATTTTAACAAGATTTGTTCTTCCAATCCAGGTGCATGGAATGTTGTTCCATTTTTTTTGTGTCTTTTTCAATGTCTTTCATAAGCTTTCTTTAGTTTTCAGTGCATAGGTTTTTCACCTCCTTGATTAGGTTTATTCCTAGGTATTTTATGTCTTTTGGTGCCATTGTAAATGGGATCAATTCTTTGATTTCTCTTTCTGTTGCTTTGTTATTGGTGTATAAAAATGCAACAGATTTCTGTGCATTGATTTTATATCCTGCGACTTTGCTGAACTCATGGATCAGTTCTAGCAGTTTTTTGGTGGAATCTTTTGGGTTTTTCCATACACAGTACCATGTCGTCTTCAAAGAGTGAAAGTGTGACCTCCTCTTTGCCGATTTGGATGCCTTTTATTTCTTTGTGTTGGCTTATTGCTGAGGTAAGGTCTTCTAATACTATCTTGAATAACAGTAGCGAGAGTGGACATCTCTGTCATGTTCCTGACCTTAGGGGAAAAGCTCTCAGGTTTTTCCCATTGAGGATATTAGTGGTGGGTCTTTCATACATGGCTTTTATGATCTTGAGGTATGGTCCTTCTATCCCTACTTTCTTGAGGGTTTTTATCAAGAAAGGATGATGTATTTTGTCAAATGCCTTTTCTGCATCTATTGAGAGGATCATGTGGTTCTTGTCCTTTTATTGATGTGATGTATCACATTGATTGTTTTGTGGTTATTGAACCATCCCTACATCCCAGGTATAAATCCCACTTGGTCATGGTGAATAATTCTTTTAATGTATTGTTGAATCTGGTTGGCTAGTATCTTGTTGAGAATTTTTGCATCCATGTTCATCAGGGAAATTGGTCTATAGTTCTCCTTTTTAGTGGAGTCTTTGTCTGGTTTTGGAATCAAGGTAATGCTGGCTTCACAGAATGAGTTTGGAAGTTTTCCTTCCATTTGTATTTTTTGGAACAGCTTCAAGAGAATAGGAGTTAACTCTTCTTTAAATGTTTGGTAGAATTCCCCTGGAAAGCCATCTGGCCCTAGACTCTTGTTTTTTGGGAGATTTTTGATTACTAATTCGATTCTTTATGGGTTATGGATCTGTTTAAATTTTCTATTTCTTCTTGTTTCGGTTTTGGTAGTTTATATGTCTAGGAATTTGTCCATTTCTTCCAGACTGCCCAATTTATTGGCATATAATTGCTCATAATATTCTCTTATATTGCTTGTACTTCTGCAGTGTTAGTTGTGATCACTCCTCTTTCATTCGTGATTTTATTTATTTGGGTTCTTTCCTTTTCTTTTTGATCAAACTGGCTAGGAGTTTATCAATTTTGTTAATACTTTCAAAGAATCAAGTCCTGGTTTCATTGAACTGTTCTACTGCCTTTTTGTTTGTTTGTTTGTTTGTTTGTTTGTTTGTTTCAATAGCATTGATTTCTGCTCTAATATTTATTATTTCCCATCTTCTGCTGTTTTGGGGTTTTATTTGCTATTCTTTTTCCAGTTCTTTTAGGTGTAAGTTCAGGTTGTATATCTGAGATTTTTCTTCCTTCTTTAGGAAGGCCTGCATTGCTATATACTTCCCTCTTATGGCTGCCTTTCCTGCATCCCAGAAGTTTTGGGCTGTGATGTTATCATTTTCATTGGCTTCCATGTACTTTTAAATTTTCCCTTTAATTTCTTGGTTAGCCCATTCATTCTTTAGAAAGATGTTCTTTAGTCTCCAAGTATTTGTAGTCTTTCCAAATTTTTTCTTGTGGTTGATTTAGAGTGCCAGGTGGCACATCCCTTTCAAGTTCTATCTCAGATGGGACTCTGTTTCCAAACCTCTTACTTCTGAGGGCTCTGCAGCTCTGACCCACTCTGACCCTCTGGAGGGAGGGTCTCATCGAGCAATGGCTGGTGCCAGCCGCCCCCAGGAACGTTCGCACAACTGTGCTGCTGCAGATGCCCAGAGACTGTGGCTGGGTGCCAGCCTGCCCCAGGAAAAGTTCGTGGGATTGTGTAGCCGCAGCCTTTCAGGGATTATGGTAAATCACAACACACATCTGGTGCCAGGCTTCACCACATCTAACATCCTTGTTCCAACATCAGCAAACATGGCTGTTCTCCAGAGTCTGCTGGGACCTTTGCCTATAGGGAGGTCTCACATCCTCTACCAAATGTCATCTCAGCAGGGGAACTGCCTTTACCCATGTGACCTGACAACCCCTTGGACCTCGTTGTCTGCTCCTGGGGATTTGTGCTTCCTACCAGAGCTCTGCCAGATATCAAGCTGTGGAATTTCAGCCTCTACCCTCCCTCTATTTATTGACTCTTAATGGCATCCAAACCCTCTCCTTTCTCCTTTCTCCCTTTCTTGTTAATGGTGTTTCCACTCGTTCTCTGTTCCTCCAGCTGCTTTCAGGCCAAGTGCCTGTCCTATACTTCCCCCAGCAACCCCCCCCCATCCTCTGTCCATAAGCAAAAACAGCTCCCTACCCTCCACAGCTTCTGTCTCCTCTAGTTCACCTCTCCACACTGCGTACCTGCCGAGTTCTGTGGTTCAAGTTATGCAGATTTCTGAGTTAGTCCTCAGATCCATTTTCTAGATTGCAAGATGGTTTGGTGTTGATCTGGCTGCATTTCAGGGACGAGAGATGCAAAAACCTTCCATGCTGCTCTGCCATCTTGGCCTTTCCCTGAAAAGATATTCTTAATTTTACTATATGAAAATCTATCAGTCTTTCTCTGTGGCTTTTGCTTTATATCATGTTTTATAAGCTTTTTCATACCCCAAATTTCATTTTCTTTTCCAAATGAATATGCAATTTTCACCAGCACTATTCAGTGAAAAGACTTTCCTTTTCCTAGTATTTCCTTTGGCATAGCTATAGTGTTCATGTATGTGTGGGTCTGGTTCCAGGTTTCTAATTTATTTCATTCCATCTACTCTGCATGTGCCTATGCCAGGGCCAATGCCATAGCCAAATTACTGTAGCTTTAAAATAAACCCTCATAGGGGTGCCTGGGTGGCTTAGCTGGTTAAGTGTCCAACACTTGGTTTCGGCTCAGGTCATGATATCACAGTTTGTGGGTTTGAGCCCTGTGTCCGGCTCTGTGCTGACAGTGTGGAACCTGCTTGGGAATCTCTCTCTCCCTGTCTCTCTGCCCCTCCCCTACTTATTCTCTATCCCTTTTTCTCTCAAAATAAATAAACATTTAAAATAAAATAAAATAGGGGCTCCCGGTGGCTCAGCAGTTAAGCATCTGGTTCTTAATTTTGGCTAGGTCATGATCTTACGGTTCGTGAGTTTGAGCCCCACCTCGGGCTCCACACTGACAGTAGGGAGCCTGCTTGAAACTCTCTCTCTCTTTCTCTGCCCCTCTCTCTGTCTTTCTCTCTCTCCCTCAAAATAAATAAAACTTTAAAAAAATAATAAAATAAAATGAAATAAACCCTGATATTTTGAGCTATTTCACCCACTTTGTTCTTCTTCAGTAATTTTCTTGACTATTCTTAGTGTTTTGCATTTCGATCTAAGTTTTATAATCAGTCGGTGAATTCCATAAAATACACACACACACACACACACACACACACACACTGAGATACTTTCTAGCTGGAAAGCATACCATATTTAGCATATTGGGTTTTTCAATCCAGAAACATGGCTTCTGTCTCCATTTGTTTGGGTCTTCTTCAAAATCTCTCCAATTTTATACTTTCTCTCAAAGAAGATTTGCCCTTCTTTGTGTTAGATTTATTTCTAGGCAATTATAGTTTTGTTTTCAATTTTATAGTAAATGATATCTTTAAATTTGCTTTCTGCTGTTGGTGATATATAGAAATATAATTAATTTTTGTCTGTTGAGTTTGTATCTAGCAACACTGCAAAACTCTTATTAATATTCATAATCTGTACATTTTTTGGTGTTTTTTCCTACCATAATCATAATGACAGTATTTTATTCTTTTCTTTTATTTCCTATCATTTGAATAATTGTCTTACTGTGCTGGCTAATCCCACAGTTCAAAAGAATAGCAGTACATTTCTTCAATTCTAAGTAGATAGGATTTCCTAGTTATCCTACTGGTATTGATTTTTAACAAAATTTCACTGTGGTCAGAGAATATACTCAATACATTTTCAAACCTATGAAATTGGTTGAGACTTGTTTTATGGTCAGCAAAATGTAAGTTTACATAAATGCTTTGCTTGTGCCTGAGTGTGTGCTCTCAATGTGGGCATTTTCCTATACATATTCATTAGGTCAAATCATGTGTTCAAAACTTGAGTATTCTAACTGAATTTTGGTTTGCTCATTTGGTCAAATACTGAAAGAGGTATGTTAAAAATCTTACTCTTGATTGGCATTTGTCTATTTCCTCAGAGTTTTTCTCTATATGGAACAATCCACATTTAAAATTGCTATATATCACTGGCAAAATAAAGCTTTTATCATTATGAAAGAACCTTTTTATCTCACGGTATGATTTTTTTTTCAATATATGAACTTTATTGTCAAACTGGTTTCCATACAACACCCAGTGCTCATCCCAAAAGGTGCCCTCCTCAATACCCATCACCCACCCTCCCCTCCCACCCACCCCCCATCAACCCTCAGTTTGTTCTCAGTTTTTTTTTTTTTTAAATTTTTTTTCAACGTTTATTTATTTTTGGGACAGAGAGAGACAGAGCATGAACGGGGGAGGGTCAGAGAGAGAGGGAGACACAGAATCCGAAGCAGGCTCCAGGCTCTGAGCCATCAGCCCAGAGCCCGACGCGGGACTCGAACTCACGGACCGCGAGATCGTGACCTGGCTGAAGTCGGACGCCTAACCGACTGCGCCACCCAGGCGCCCCTGTTCTCAGTTTTTAAGAGTCCCTTATGCTTTGGCTCTCTTCCACTCTAACCTCTTTTTTTTTTTTCTTCCCCTCCTCCATGGGTTTCTGTTAAGTTTCTCAGGATCCACATAAGAGTGAAACCATATGGTATCTGTCTTTCTCTGTATGGCTTATTTCACTTAGCATAACACTTTCCACATCCATCCATGTTGCTACAAAGGGCCATATTTCATTCTTTCTCATTGCCACGTAGCACTCCATTGTGTATATAAACCACAAATTTTTTTATACATTCATCAGTTGATGGATATTTAGGCTCTTTCCATAATTTGGCTATTGTGGAGAGTACTGCTATAAACATTGGGGTACAAGTGCCCCTATGCATCAGTACTCCTGTATCCCTTGGGTAAATTCCTAGCAGTGCTATTGCTGGGTCATAGGGTAGGTCTATTTTTAATTTTTTGAGGAACCTCCACACTGTTTTCCAGAGTGGCTGCACCAATTTGCATTCCCACCAACAGTGCAAGAGGGTTTCCATTTCTCCACATCTTTGCCAGCATCTATAGTCTCCTGATTTTTTCATTTTGGCCACTCTGACTGGCGTGAGGTGATATCTGAGTGTGGTTTTGATTTGTATTTCCCTGATGAGGAGCGACGTTGAGCATCTTTTCATGTGCCTGTTGTCCATCTGGATGTCTTCTTTAGAGAAGTGTCTATTCATGTTTTCTGCCCATTTCTTCACTGGGTTATTTGTTTTTCGGGTGTGGAGTTTGGTGAGCTCTTTATAGATTTTGGATACTAGTCCTTTGTCTGATATGTCATTTGCAAATATCTTTTCCCATTCTGTTGGTTGCCTTTTAGTTTTGTTGGTTGTTTCCTTTGCTGAGCAGAAGTTTTTATCTTCATAAGGTTCCAGTAGTTCATTTTTGCTTTTAATTTCCTTGCCTTTGGGGATGTGTCAAGTAAGAAATTGCTACGACTGAGGTCAGAGAGGTCTTTTCCTGCTTTCTCCTCTAGTGTTTTGATGGTTTCCTGTCTCACATTCAGGTCCTTTTTCCATTTTGAGTTTATTTTTGTGAATGGTGTGAGAAAGTGGTCTAGTTTCAACCTTCTGCATGTTGCTGTCCAGTTCTCCCAGCACCATTTGTTAAAGAGACTGTCTTTTTTCCATTGGATATTCTTTCCTGCTTTGTCAAAGATTAGTTGGCCATACGTTTGTGGGCCTAGTTCTGGGGTTTCTATTCTATTCCATTGGTCTATGTGTCTGTTTTTGTGCCAATACCATGCTGTCTTGATGATTACAGCTTTGTAGTAGAGGCTAAAGTCTGGGATTGTGATGCTTCCTGCTTTGGTCTTCTTCTTCAAAATTACTTTGGCTATTCAGGGCCTTTTGTGGTTCTATACAAATTTTAGGATTGTTTGTTCTAGTTTTGAGAAGAATGCTGGTGCAATTTTCATTGGGATTGCATTGAATGTGTAGATAGCTTTGAGTAGTATTGACATTTTGACAATATTTATTCTTCCAATCCATGAGCATGGAATGTTTTTCCATTTCTTTTATCTTCTTCAGTTTTCTTCATAAGCTTTCTATAGTTTTCAGCATACAGATCTTTTACATCTTTGGTTAGGTTTATTCCTAGGTATTTTATGCTTCTTGGTGCAATTGTGAATGGGATCAGTTTCTTTATTTGTCTTTCTGTTGCTTCATTATTAGTGTATAAGAATGCAACTGATTTCTGTACATTGATTTTGTATCCTGCAACTTTGCTAAATTCATGTATAAGTTCTAGCAGACTTCTGGTGGAGTCTATAGGATTTTACATGTATAATATCATGTCACCTGCAAAAAGTGAAAGTTTAACTTCATCTTTGCCAATTTTGATGCCTTTGATTTCCTTTTGTTGTCTGATTGCTGATGCTAGCACTTCCAACACTATGTTAAACAACAGCGGTGAGAGTGGACATCCCTGTCGTGTTCCTGATCTCAGGGAAAAAGCTCTCAGTTTTTCCCCATTGAGGATGATGTTAGCTGTGGGCTTTTCATAAATGGCTTTTATGATGTTTAAGTATGTTCCTTCTATCCCGACTTTCTCGAGGGTTTTTATTAAGAAAGGTTGCTGGGGGCGCCTGGGTGGCGCAGTCAGTTGAGCGTCCGACTTCAGCCAGGTCACGATCTCGCACTCCGTGAGTTCGAGCCCCGCGTCAGGCTCTGGGCTGATGGCTCGGAGCCTGGAGCCTGTTTCCGATTCTGTGTCTCCCTCTCTCTCTGCCCCTCCCCCGTTCATGCTCTGTCTCTCTCTGTCCCAAAAATAAATTAAAAAAAAAAAAAGTTAAAAAAAAAGAGAAAGGTTGCTGAATTTTGTTAAAGTCCTTTTCTGTATCGATTGACAGGATCATATGGTTCTTATCTTTTGTTTTATTAATGTGATGTATCACATCGATTGATTTGCGAATGTTGAACCAGCCCTGCATCCCAGGAATGAATCCCACTTGATCATGGTGAATAATTCTTTTTATATGCTATTGAATTCGATTTGCTAGTATCTTGTTGAGAATTTTTGCATCCATATTCATCAGGGATATTGGCCTGTAGTTCTCTTTTTTTACTGGGTCTCTGTCTGGTTTAGGAATCAAAGTAATGCTGGCTTCATAGAATGAGTCTGGAAGTTTTCCTTCCCTTTCAATTTTTTTGGAATAGCTTGAGAAGGATAGGTATTATCTCTGCTTTAAACGTCTGGTAGAACTCCCCTGGGAAGCCATCTGGTTCTGGACTCTTTGTTTGTTTGGAGGTTTTTGATGACTGATTCAATTTCTTCGCTGGTTATGGGTCTGTTCAAGCTATTTCCTCCTGATTGAGTTTTGGAAGTGTGTGGGTATTTAGGAATTTGTCCATTTCTTCCAGGTTGTCCAGTTTGTTGGCATATAATTTTTCATAGTATTCCCTGATAATTGCTTGTATCTCTGAGGGATTGGTTGTAATAATTCCATTTTCATTCATGATTTTATCTATTTGGGTCATCTCCCTTTTCTTTTTGAGAAGCCTTGCTAGAGGTTTATCAATTTTGTTTATTTTTTCAAAAAACCAACTCTTGGTTTCATTGATCTGCTCTACAGTTTTTTTGGGTTCTATATTTTTTATTTCTGCTCTGATCTTTATTATTTCTCTTCTTCTGCTGGATTTAGGCTGCCTTTGCTGTTCTGCTTCTATTTCTTTTAGGTGTGCTGGTAGATTTTATATTTGGGATTTTTCTTGTTTCTTGAGATACGCCTGGATTGCAATGTGTTTTCCTCTCAGGACTGCCTTCGCTGCATCCCAAAGCATTTGGATTGTTGTATTTTCATTTTCATTTGTTTCCATATATTTTTAAATTTATTCTCTAATTGCCTGGTTGACCCATTCATTCTTTAGTAAGGTGTTCTTTAACCTCCATGCTTTTGGAGGTTTTCCGGACTTTTTCCTGTGGTGATTTCAAGCTTCATAGCATTGTGGTCTGAAAGTATGCATGGTATGACCTCAATTCTTGTATACTTATGAAGGGCTGTTTTGTGACCCAGTGTGTGATCTATCTTGGAGAATGTTCCATGTGCACTCGAGAAGAAAGTATATTCTGTTGCTTTGGGATGCAGAGTTCTAAATATATCTGTCAAGTCCATCTGATCCAATGTCTCATTCAGGGCCCTTGTTTCTTTATTGACCATGTGACTAGATGATCTATCCATTTCTGTAAGTGGAGTGTTAAAGTCCCCTGCAATTACCACATTCTTATCAATTAGGTTGCTTATGTTTGTGAGTAATTGGTTTATATATTTGGGGGCTCCTGTATTTGGCACATAGACATTTATAATTGTTAGCTCTTCCTGATGGATAGACCCTGTGATTATTATATAATGCCCTTCTTCATCTCTTGTTACAGCCTTTAATTTAAAGTCTAGTTTGTCTGATTAAGTATGGCTACTCCAGCTTTCTTTTGACTTGCAGTAGCATGATAAATAGTTCTCCATCCCCTCACTCTCAATCTGAAGGTGTCCTCAGGTCTAAAATGAGTCTCTTGTAGACGGCAAATAGATGGATCTTGTTTGTTTATCCATTCTGATACCCTATGTCTTTTGATTGGCGCCTTTAGTCCATTTACATTCAGTGTTATTATAGAAAGATATGAGTTTAGAGTCATTGTGATGTCTGTAGGTTTCATGCTTGTAGCGATATCTCTGGTACCTTGGATCACAGGATCCCCCTTAGGATCTCTTGTAGGGTTGGTTTAGTGGTGACGAATTCCTTCAGTTTTTGTTTGTTTGGGAAGACCTTTATCTCTCCTTCTATTCTAAATAACAAACTTGCTGGATAAAGGATTCTCGGCTGCATATTTTTTCTGTTCATCGCATGGAAGATCTCCTGCCATTCCTTTCTGGCCTGCCAAATTTCATTAGAGAGATCGGTCACGAGTCTTATAGGTCTCCCTTTATATGTTAGAACACGTTTATCTCTAGCTGCTTTTAGAATTTTCTCTTTATCCTTGTATTTTGCCAGTTTCACTATGATATGTCGTGCAGAAAATCGATTCAAGTTACATCTGAAGGGAGTTCTCTGTGCCTCTTGGATTTCAATGCCTTTTTCCTTCCCCAGATCTGGGAAGTTCTCAGCTATGATTTCTTCAAGTACACCTTCAGCACCTTTCCCTCTCTCTTCCTCCTCTGGAATATTAATTATGTGTATATTATTTCTCTTTAGTGCATCACTTAGTTCTCTAATTTTCCCCTCATACCCCTGGATTTTTTTATCTCTCTTTCTCAGCTTCTTCTTTTTCCATAATTTTATCTTCTAGTTCACCTATTCTCTCCTCTGCCTCTTCAATCCAAGCCGTAGTTGTCTCCATTTTATTTTGCAACTTGTTGATAACATTTTTTAGCTCCTCCTGGCTGTTCCTTAGTCCCTTGATCTCTGTAGCAAGAGATTCTCTGCTGTCCTTTATACTGTTTTCAAGCCCAGCGATTAATTTTATGACTATTATTCTAAATTCACTTTCTGTTATATTGTTCAAATCATTTTTGATCAGTTCGTTAGCTGTTGTTATTTCCTGGGCGTTTTTCTGAGGGGAATTCTTCCGTTTCGTCATTTTGGATAGTCCCTGGAGTGGTGCAGGACTGCGGGGCACTTCCCCTGTGCTGTGGTGTATACCTGGAGTTGGTGGGCGGGGCCGCAGTCAGACCTGATGTCTGCCCCCAGCCCACTGCTGGGGCCACAGTCAGACTGGTGTGTGCCTTCTCTGCCCCTCTCCTAGGGGCGGGATACACTGTGGGGTGGCATCGCCCGTCTGGGCTACTTTCACACTGCCAGGCTTGTGGTGCTGGGGATCTGGCGTATTAGCTGGGGTGGATGGGCAAGGTGCACAGGGGCGGCAGGGGCAGGCTCAGCTCGCTTTTTCTCCAGAGATCCGCTTCGGGAGGGGCCCTGTGACACCAGGAGGGAGTCAGACCCGCCAGAGGGATGGATCTGCAGAAGCACAGCTTTGGGTGTTTGCGCGGTGCAAGCAAGTTCCCTGGCAGGAACCAGGTCCCTTTGGGATTTTGGCTGGGGGATGGGCAAGGGAGATGGCGCTGGAGAGCCCCTTTGTTCCCCGCCAAGCTGAGCTCTGTCGTCTGGGGCTCAACAACTCTCCCTCCCGTTGTCCTCCAGCCCTCCCGTTCTCTGAGCAGAGCTGTTAGCTTATAACCTTCCAGATGTTAAGTCCCCCTGGCTGTCAGAACACACTCCTCTGCTTTTGACAGCCAGACTCGGGGGTTCTGCTCGGCCGGCGAGCCGCCCCTCCGCCCCGGCCCCCCCACGCCAGTCCGTGGAGCGCGCACCGCCTCGCCGCCCTTCCTACCCTCTTCCGTGGGCCTCTCGTCTGCGCTTGGCTCCGGTGACTCCGTTCTGCTAATCCTCTGGCGGTTTTCTGGGTTATTTAGGCAGGTGTAGGTGGAATCTAAGTGATCAGCAGGACGCGCGGTGAGCCCAGCGTCCTCCTACGCCGCCATCTTCCCAGGATCCACTCATGGTATGATTTTTTACCTTGAAGCTTAATTGTCTGATATTCAGATTTCCTTTGTGTATTTGTTTAGCATTTGCATATTATATCTTTTCCAACCTTTTAATTTTATTTTTTTAAATTTACATCCAAATTAGTTAGCATATAGTGAAACAATGATTTCAGCAGTAGATTCTTTAGTGCCCCTTACCCATGTAGCCCATCCCCCCTCCCACAACCCCTCCAGTAGCCCTCTGTTCTCCATATTTATGAGTCTCTTCTACTTTGTCCCCCTCCCTGTTTTTGTATTATTTTTGTTTCCCTTCCCTTATGTTCATCTGTTTTGTCTCTGAAAGTCTTCATACGAGTGAAGTCATATGATTTTTGTCTTTCTCTGACTGACTAATTTCACTTAGCATAATCCCCTCCAGTTCCATCTACGTAGTTGCAAATGGCAAGGTTTCATTCTTTTTGATTGCCGAGGAATCCTCCATTGTATATGTGTGTGTGTGTGTGTGTGTGTGTGTGTGTATGTATGTATATATATATATATATATATATATACCATATCCTCTTTATCCATTCATTCATCGATGGACATTTGGACTCTTTCCATACTTTGGCTATTGTTGATAGTGCTGCTATAAACATGGGGGTGCATGTGTCCCTTCGAAACAGCACACCTGTATCCCGTGGATAAATGCCTAGTAGTGCAATTGCTGGGTCATAGGGTAGTTCTATTTTTAGCTTTTTGAGGAAACTCCATACTGTTTTCCAGAGTGGCTGCACCAGCTTGCATTCCTATCTTTCCCAACCTTTTGATTTAACTATCTTGTATCTGTATGCTTTTAATGTGGCCTTTGTGAACAGCATTCACTTAAATATTTTAAAAATCCAATCCACAATATTTATATTTTAACTTGAGTCTTTTGTTTTCTATAGTCTCATTAAGATAGATCTAGGTAAAGATTGTGTATCCTAATAGGGAACCATTTGGTTTCTTACATATGTGGATTGGTTTCTTTCATCAGTTCTAGAATAATCTCAGCCACTACCTCTTCAAATATTGTTTAGATTTCCACATTGCTTACACTTTCACCTTTATTTTTTGACTTTTTTGTGCTTTGTTATGCATAGCCTTTTTAAATGTTTCCCAATTTATCAATTCTCTTTTCTTCTGTGTCTAATCATCTGATAAACCCATCTATGGAGGTCTTGATTTTGACTATTGTCATTTTTAGTTCTGGGATTTTTATTGGGTTCTTTTTTGTATCTACTGCCTAATTTTTATTTTCTAGTATCCTTCCTCAAATTCTCAATCTTGTGTTTTGTAACTTAACATAACAAACATGATTGCCTTAGGGTCTGTGTCTATAATTCTTATAGTGGGTGTGGGTCGCTGGTTATTTATTTATTTTGGCAGGGGGACAGGTACCCATGATCTCTAATTTCCATGTACACATTTTAAACTGAGCGCTCAAAATTATATTTGAAAGAAAAAAGTAGGGGTAGTTTGAAGCCTAAGATATCAGTATAATGCTTTAGAGAGGATTTATTTTTGCTTCTGCCATTTTCTGTGGGTGTTCCAGCACTTATTTGGTGGGTAAAATTAGGATCTGTCTGTTTCTAGAATAGTTGTTCCTTTAGTATCTATATGGGTCCAGATGAGACTAAGCTAGTGGCCTTCATTCTGTTTGCCCTCTTTTAGCCTAGGGATTCAAAACATTTTTTACACAACAGGGATGTGCCCATTTTGAATGTTATTCACCTGGAAGACAACTAGTCATGGAAGTACTCATATTGGCAGTTGGGCACAGATAAGATATCCCGACATTTACACATAATTCTCTTTTTTTTTTTAATTTTTTTTCAACGTTTATTTATTTATTTTTGGGACAGAGAGAGACAGAGCATGAATGGGGGAGGGGCAGAGAGAGAGGGAGACACAGAATCGGAAACAGGCTCCAGGCTCTGAGCCATCAGCCCAGAGCCTGACGCGGGGCTCGAACTCACGGACCGTGAGATCGTGACCTGGCTGAAGTCGGACGCTCAACCGACTGCGCCACCCAGGTGCCCCCATAATTCTCTTTTTAATAGCTGGAAAGCCCTCTCTCTTTAATAGCTGGAGAGCCCTCTCTCTTCTATTCAAAGAAGCACATCTGCTAGTATATCATTATTTGAGTAACATTGCATCTCAATTACTTAAAAAAATAACTTTTAAATTGATACTTCAACTCTTATGAATGTATTGGCTCACCTCACAAATGATGTAATTAAAACTATGATTTATGACATTGAGATGGACTATGAGGATGGTGATAGCTGTTGTTCTATGACATTTCTAGATTATTTATGAGGTGGGTCAAATTAATTTCCAGTTATGGCCCAAAGAAGCATGTATCAAACAAGTAAAAGAGATAAAAGGGATTAATAATGAATCATGCATTTCTAGACAGCCTTTAAACAATATGCTGATAGACTGGCAGGTAATGATTATCATTTTTTTATGTAAGTCCAGGCTCTTTTCTCATTTCATTCTCAGTGGAATAGATAAAATTACTTTGTACTGTTAACTCCCAGGAATTCCCTCAGTCCCTGTAACAGGGAGAGTCCATATTATAGGACTTTCTCCCGGTAGGTGGCAATTTTCAAGTCACATCTTGCCTTTCTCTTTCTTTCTTTCTTTTTTCTTTCTTTCTTTCTTTCTTTCTTTCTTTCTTTCTTTCTTTCTTTCTTCTTTCTTTTTGACAATCCAAATTAAGTGAAATTTGAATGTATAAAGTAGCTACATTTTATAACAATATCTGAATAATGTGGATTTGATGTCCCTTGGGTTGTAAGAAGGAAGAGATAATTAACTTTTTGTATAAGGTTGGGCAGGGGAAAACGGATTTGGGTAGAATGTCATTATTTATGACTTTTGGAAATTGAAAGATAGCATGAAGGTCTTGGGTGCCTGGTAAGATAACAGGGTGTCAAAAGCTTGAAGAAAATTTATTGATTATGAAACTACAATTTTGAGCATGGCTGGTTATCCCTCTATTGTTCCTAAAAGTCAGGTAGGAACAGTTGGCCCTGGGAGGCCTCAGGAAGTTAAAGATTATCACACCTTCTTTCTCTGGAGGGCTTTCTTGAGGGTGAGGAGAAATGAAGAACCTGGTTTTCTCCCATCCTCTGAGCATGAAGACCTGGAGGCTGTGGGACAAGCTAGGGCTTATGGGGTAACTGCTGTGTCAGGAGCAGCTGCAGTTCAATCTCTTTGGGATTCAGTTACCTGTTAATCCCTAAAATAGGTCCTTTCTACCAGAATGACTCCAAGAGGAGTGTACTTTATACTATGCTTTACAAGAGACAGTATTTCCATTTCTCTCTGCATATATTTATGTATTTATTTATACCAATAAATCAGTATTATTGGGAAGAATAAAAGTTTATAAAAAAATTAGCAGAGATTAATTAATACCATATTTGCTCTGTTGTTTTCGTCATTCTCCTACGGTTAAAATAGAATATTATCTCACTTTGACGAATGCAGCTTGCTCAATAATTGTTTATTCATTTCACCAGGGCCTTTACACTTGCAGCTATTTCCTGGAATGCCTCTGTCTTTGTATGGCTAGCTCTCAGTGTTCAGGTTTCAGCTCAAACACGATATCCCTAGGTTTATCACTCTGCATAAAAGAGGTGCCCCCTCCATCGTTCTCTAAACATCTTCCTGCTTATTTCCTTTATTACCTTTACTATTATATGAAGTTTACTATTTTTTGAAACCTGGTTTATTTATTTACTTATTTCATTAGCAAATAAATACTAGTGGAAGTGAACGGGAAGGAAAGTCGATGGACTCAAGATATAATTTTGAGGTAGAATGGCCAGGATTTGTTGGTAAATTGGGCATACTGTCTGCATTTGTTGGGGAATGAGAGCAGAGTTCAGAAATCAAAGAAGACTCCCAGGTTTCTAGCTGGAGTAACTGTTGGAACCATTTACTGAATATGAAAGAATGGGGAGGGGGTGGATAGCAGCTAAGACATCCTTTGGGATAAGTTGGAGATATGAGTATTGAGTTAGGTAACTAAATAGGGATATTAAGTATGTAGTTTGATACATAAATCTGGAACACAGAGGGCAAGTCTAGGCTGGAAAAATAAGTTTGGAGGCATCTGTACATAAGCATGAAGGTGATATTGAAAATCATGTGAAGGGATAACTCACCTTGTGAAAGAGAATGGCTAGGAAGATGGCTGAGAAAGAGAATAATAGCATGTGTATTTCATTCCTATTTACATAAAATTTGTAAAATGCACAAAACTACATATTTTATAAGAACACATATAAATAAAATGATAGAAAAACATTATAGTAGTTTTCTAGAGTCTAAAAGTGGTAGGGGATGAATAGAAAAGAAAAAATATTGAAATCAAATACGAATTGACTTTATACTTTATAATGTGGTATAAAGTTAAGAGTGTGGTTAACTCAAACCTCTCTATGGCAGCTTTAGCAGAATTTTTAAAGGAAGAAAAAGGAAAGATCATCTAGCATTGAGCCCTGGGTCACTTCTTCATCTACAAGTGAAGAGCTGGGAAAAAATAGTGTGAAGAAGTAGCCAATGAAATAAAGGGTGAGTTCAAAATTACAAAGATCAAGAAAGATATTTTCAAGGGGAGAGCATGTCAATTGCATCAATACTGCTGAAAATGCAGAAAACTGTCCATTGAACCTGCCCCTTGGTTAGTGCAAGGCATTGGTGACCTTGACAAGAGCAGTTATCAGTGGAGTGATGGGGACTGAAGGCAGCCTGTGACTGAGGCAGGCCCTCTCACTGAAGAGAGAATGAGGGGTGAAGATGTGAAGATGATGAATAAATACAGTATGTCCTAGAAACAGGGAGGTAGTTGAAGTGGGATGCGAGGTCAAGGCAGGTTTGTTTTTTAAACATGAGAGAGAATACAGGAAGTTATAGCATTAATTTGTGGCAATGGTCCAATAAACTGATGACAGAGGGAGAGGGATGGAAAATTTAAGGAGCAATGTCTTTATGGGGCACCTGGGTGGCTCAGTCAGTTAGGCATCTGACTTCAGCTCAGGTTATGATCTCACGGTTCATGAGTTCGAGCCCTGTGTCGGGCTCTGTGTTGGCAGCTCAGAGCCTGGAGCCTGCTCCAGATTCTGTGTCTCCCTCTCTCTCTGTTCTTCTCCCACTCATGCTCTGTCTCTCTCTGTCTCTCAAAAATAATAAAAATGTTTAAAAATTTAAAGAAAGGAGCAATATCTTTGGGAGGATATGGAATCCAGCATATTAGTAGAAGAACTGATTTTTTTCCTTTATTTTTCTTAGGGAACAGAGAGGCAGCTTGTGTTGTTGTTGTTGCAGTTGTTGTTGTTAATTGTAGTGTATTGCCAAGGTTATTGTACATACACATTGTTTTAAGAATCAAGAAGTTCTAGGGGCGCCTGGGTGGCGCAGTAGGTTAAGCGTCCGACTTCAGCCAGGTCACGATCTCGTGGTCTGTGGGTTCGAGCCCCGCGTCAGGCTCTGGGCTGATGGCTCAGAGCCTGGAGCCTGTTTCCGATTCTGTGTCTCCCTCTCTCTCTGCCCCTCCCCCGTTCATGCTCTGTCTCTCTCTGTCCCACAAATAAATAAAAACGTTGAAAAAAAAATTAAAGAATCAAGAAGTTCTAAAAGACATTCAGCATAAACAATAATCACTCTCTACCTTCATCATTTCCAGCTCCAGGTATATGTCTGTCTCTAAATAACATGCCAGTACTGTTATTTCTTGTTTCTTTTAGTTTATCGTTTTAGGTAATGACTTCCCACTATCAGAGAGGAGGATTAATGTGTTTTCATCTCTTTATTCTTTTAACATTGCATCATAATTTTGGTTAGGTCAATATTGAATATTTGATTTATTATAACTGACTATTCAAATGTAATAATGATTATTTTTCCTTTCCTGAGAAATACAACTATTTTTTTTCTGGATTTAATAGTTGTCTTGTTTTCCTTTGCTGAATTTTCTGAGACTTATCAGAAATTCAATTTCCAAATTCTCCTCCAATAATCTAAATCTCTTCTGAATATATTCCAGGCTTTCAAGATTTTATATTCTGGAAGAAATACCTCCTGGGGCCTCTGATTTGCTTCATTCTGTAATGGTTGTTCTATATGCTAAGTGCAAGCTGTCATACGTTCATCTAGAGAATTCTCCATGTCTCTGTTGCCTGTGTTGGAGACTATTTTCTGAAGCCCATGCCTTCCTTTTCTTGGTTTACTCCCTAGTTTTGGTGGATCACTTTCTCTGGGGGGTTTCTGAAAAAGGATAGATGGGAAGCAAGTTTTTTTGAGAACTTGCCCATGAGAAAATATTTTTATTCTATCCTTACACTTGATTTGTCTGGGTATAGAATTTTAAGCTGGAAATAATTTTCTTTCAACAATTTGAAGACATCAGTCAACTGCTCTCTACCCTCCAGTGTTGTGGTTGAGAAGTAGTAAAGATTCTTAATCCTCTGCATGTGGCTCATTTATTTTTTCTCTCTGGAGACTCTTCTCTTTGCTCCCCATGTTCTAACATTTCTCAATGATGTGACTTATTCTGTCCTGTGTTCCCAGTTGTTCTGGTCGCTTGGTAGGCTTTTATTCTGAAAACTCATGTCTGCTGGTTTTAAGATATTTTCTTAAATTTATTTGCTTAATGGTTTCTTCTACTTTGTTTTCCAAAATCATTGAGATGTTGGACATAATGGACTGTATTTCTAATTTTACTAACTTTTGTCCCATATTTTCTTCTCTTTGCTCTACTTTCTGGAAGACTTCTATAGCCAAATCTTCCCACTTTACTACCAACCCTCTTCTAAGAAATTTCCTAGTAATCTCCCAGGCTTGGAGAGATCCTAAAGTAGAATTTTCAAAGTCTTTACTTAGGATAATGAGGATATTTAGATTGATAGAAATCAAAAGTTACTATCAGTTTTGGCAACAAGCTGTTGAGATTTGGGACAGATGAAAGAGAAAACTATTGCATTGTTCAGTTGGCTCATGGCAGGACATCAAGTTATGACTTGCACAGAAAGTAAACAAAATAGAAACAAAAACAAAACACAAATATCAACAAGAAGAGAGCAGGTCATTATTATTATAGACAAAGTTCAAGGTAAAAAAAAAAAAATACCTCTACATAAAATGAAAAAAACTTCTTTCACATGGATAAAAGTTTGTATCTGAAAATGAAAATATATAATGTCAATGATTAACTCAAAGGTATTTACATTATAATTTCATTAAGTAATGAAATAAATGAACTGGCCATTGTTTACCAAATTTCAATTATTGCGTAACACCTTCATAATATAATTAATATTTTATTTCCAATTGATGTACATTTTATTTAAATAAAAATATAAGTTTATATTATGGTTTCAAATGGAAAATCAGTTTCATTGATGAGTAGAAAGGAAACGTAGAAGCTGTAGCAGAATTCTATACCTATAGATGAACTTTCACCAAAGACTTTCCCTCTATTTTTTACAAAAGGATATACGTTTTCTTTTTTACAAAAAGATATTAGCAAGTGTTACAAAGGTGTAAAATATATGTTTGCACCAAAAAAAAAAAAAAAAAAGAAAAAGAAAAAGACTCTTTCTTACTAAATGGGTAAGGCTGGAAGAAAATAAAAAGTGAGATAACGATCAATGTTAACTAATCACCTTCAGTCACCGGGGTATGAACACTGGTATACATCCCACCCTTGCAGAAACTCCGAATTAGATTTCAAGTCAGGAAATGGGTGGGGGGGAGAACCCCACAAAACACAAAACTAACCTAAAGAAAATAAGAAGAAATGAACCAAAAAAAAGCACATTAAAAAAAAAAACAGAAAAAAGTTGATATATGAAGCCATAATTCCATTTCTAGAAAATTCAAGTTGTCATCGGATGATGCGAGGTGAGCTGGGCTCCTCCCCCAACAAACTCCTAGTGATGAGCACCTTTCCTCTGCTCCCAGTAACAGGCTTACCAGAAGTCATAGGAAATTTAAAAAGTGTCAAAGATAAGTCTGAGAGGGCTAGAACAACCAGTTACAGGTTTTTTAAAATTTTTTTTAATGTTTATTTATTCATTTTGAGAGAGAGAAAGCCAGAGCATGTGAAAGCAAGGGAGGAGCAGAGAGAAAGGGAGAGAGAATCCCTATGTGGGGCTTGATCCCACAAACCATGAGATCAAGACCAGGGCCAAAATCAAGAGTCTGACACTTAACCGACTGAGACACGCAGGTGCCCTTCCAACTTAAAAATTACTTTTATGAGTCCTGTAAGACCAATATGTAATATTCCCAGCGAACAAGGCAGAGGTGACTCATTGAGCTTAGAAACCTAGAAAGAGGTGGGCTAGATGGGTATCAAAGCAGAGTGCCAACCTAGGCAGGAACAATCAAAATATCCCTGGAACACATTGCACGTAGGGTGCCAGGAAACAGGGATTTGCACACATGACTCCTTATATGGAGAGTCTTGATCTTCCTGAAGTAGACAGACATTGAATAGAAATGGGAATAAAGAATAAAATTTAAAATGTTCCTCTCTTAGTGACACAGTACAACCAGAGACTGTATCCAGTCCAGACTGAAACGAAACCTAAGAAACTCTCTTGGGAGTGGCAGTCAAAGTCAGCTGAAATTCTGAAAATGCGGCGTAATGCTGTGAATTATGCAAAAGATTTAATTTGTAATCTAAGTTTCACACCTTCCAATAGTTCTGTTGCAAAGTATAATGAAAAAAGGAACAAGAGACATAAAAAGGTAGGAAAGCATATTTCCTATTAAAACTTTAAAACACATTCTCAGTAAATATTTTTGTAACTGTGTTCATGAGTTGTCTCTACGCTTTAAAGGTTCAGTGAGCAATGCTGCCCATTAGAATTAAATGAAAACTTTTTACATGAAAGACAATTCTAGAAAAGTTACATTACTGTGTTGAGTACATCTGATATATCTCTAATTTTTAAAAATGATGTTTTCATGAATTTTTTTTCAAAGCTCTGCTTCTGATAATATTTTGTTTGTTTTTGTTTTGTTTTATTTTTTATTTTTTTAAATTATATCCAAATTAGTTACCATATAGTGCAACAATGATTTCAGGAGTAGATTCCCTAGTGCCTCTCACCCATTTAGCCCACCCCCCCTCCCACAACCCCTCCAGTAACCCTCTGTTTGTTCTCCATATTTATAAGTCTCTTCTGTTTTGTCTCCCTCCCTGTTTTTATATTACTTTTGTTTCCCTTCCATTATGTTCATCTGCTTTGTCTCTTAAAGTCCTCATATGAGTGAAGTCATATGATTTTTGTCTTTCTCTGACTGATTAATTTCACTTAGCATAATACCCTCCAGTTCCATCCACATAGTTGTAAATGGCAAGATTTCATTCTTTTTGATTGCCAAGTAATACTCCATTGTATATATATACCACATCTTCTTTATCCATTCATCCAGTGATGGACATTTGGGCTCTTTCCATACTTTGGCTATTGTTGATAGTGCTCCTATAAACATGGGGGTGCATGTGTCCCTTTGAAGCAGCACACCTGTATCCCTTGGATAAATGCCTAGTAGTGCAATTGCTGGGTTGTAGGGTAGTTCTATTTTTAGTTTTTTGAGGAACCTCCATACTGTTTTCCAGAGTGGCTGCACCAGCTTGCATTCCCACATGAAAATTTTTAAATAGAATTAATAGTACATGGCACTTACGGGCACCTGGGTGGCTCAGTCTGTTAAGCATCCGACTTTGGCTCAGGGCATGATTTCGTGGTTCATGGGTTCAAGCCCTGTGTCAGGCTTTATGCTGACAGCTCAGAACCTGGAGCCTGCTTTGGATTCTGTGTCTCCCTCTCTCTCTCTGCCTCTCCCGCACTCACACTCTCATCTTTCTGTCTTTCTCTCTCTCAAGAGTAAACATTAAAAAAAAAAAACATTTAAAAAAATAGTACATGGCATTTTAATATTTTAACTAGATTATCCCATTCTGCTTTGCCAGTGATTGATTTGGAAGCGTCATATGATCTGATATAGCTCAATGAGATGTGAAGAGAGGTTTGCTAAGAGCTGGGAAAGCTCTTACTCACATCTCAGGGGAGAGTTTCTGGAAAGAAGAGTTCCCCTCTTTCACTGAAAGTAAAAGACTCAAAGTCTGGCATGGCTGCTGCCATCTTGTCCCCCCTGAAGATGAAACCTACACAAAGAAAAGGTGTTGGTTCACAGCCTTCTTGGTACTTTCCCCGGTGTAATCTGAAACCCACCCCCAAACGTAGAGGGCAGGGAGGAACTCAAGAGAGAGGTAGGCCACTGTGGGTTTGTAGGTAGCTGTTTTAATAAGCAAAGGGCACTTATGTATGAGGCTTATCTTGAGTTGTGGCAAGACTAATGGATCCCCACACCCAACTTCCAAATCTTACAAGTTTGTGAAGAGGTCCTAACTTGACTCAGTCACGTGTACCCCGCGATGTTTTCAACACATCATCATCTCAAGGCTATGTCCTTGGAGCAGTCGCTAGGGACAGGAAAGACATTCCAAGGACAGGGGAGGGGATTAGGAGCCTCCGAATACACTGGTCTAGCTCATGGGTCAAGCAGTGGTCACATCTTTTTGATGAAGTTCAAAAACAAAAGGGCAGAACCAAGGGCAGAACCAAGAAGAGAAGCAGAACTACAACAGTGAGGTTGGAATCTGTTCTATTTGTGGGCTTCCAGTTATGCAAGTCCATCAGAGTTGTGTATCTAAGATGCCTCACTCACAAGGCTGAGAACTGAAGCTAGGTGTCAGCTGGGAGAGCAACCAGGGCTGCTGACTACAATGCCTGTGTGTGTGGCCTCTCTGGAATGACTGTCTTAGGGTAGTCGAACTTCTTTTTTTTAAGTTTATTTATTTATTTTGAGAGAGAGCAAGCAACAGGGGAGGGGCAGAGAGAGAGAGAGAGATGGAGAGAGAGAATCCCAAGCAGGCTCCACATTGTCAGCAAAGAGACTGATGCAGGGCTTGAACTCATGAACCATGAGATCATGACCTGAGTCAAAGTCAGACGCTTAACCAACTGAGCCACCCAGGTGCCCCAGGGTAGTCAAACTACTTACATGGTGGCTGGCTTACCACAGAACAAGTATCTCAGGAAACCACAGGGAAGAGGCATGAGCTTTTCTGACATAGCTTCAGCTGCCACTGTTCTCAGAGTCTATTGGTTATCAGTGAGGCATAAGGCCAGCCAATATTAAAGGGGAGGGTATTTAGACTCTCCTGTGGCAAATTCATACTATAGGGGGTCATATGGAATGTGAGACACTGTTACAACACTATTAAGAAAATAAATTTTGCCTCAACTTTTCTTTCTTTCTTTCTTTCTTTCTTTCTTTCTTTCTTTCTTTCTTTAGCACAAGTGAGGAAGAGGGGCAGAGAGAAGGAGAGAGAGAGAGAGAGAGAGAAAGAGAATCTTAAGCAGACTCCATGCTCAGTGCAGAGTCTGATACAGGACTCAATCCCATGATCCCACAGAGATCATGACATGGGCCTTAGTCAAGTTGGACACTCAACTGACCAAGTGACCAAGGCACCACATTTATTATTATATTTTTAATTATTTTTTATCACTGTGCAGTGCCAGGCACCATTTCCTGAGAAATATTAATAATGATGCAGAAAATAAGTCCCACAATGTGCCTGCAAAATTGTTAAGTCGAATGCCCCTAAGCATCAATTTTCTCTTCTATGAACAGAAGTAATAATAGGACCCTACGTTGCAGGACTGCTTTGATTGTTAAAAGAATTAATGCATAAAGTGCTTAGAAACATTTCTGGATTGTAACACGCATCAACAGGTGGTTGTTGGAAGGGATTAAAGGATTAAAATAGACCATTTATTAAAAGTCTACCAACTTGGATTTTAAAACATTAAACTGTGTGGTGGAAACAGGAGATATGCTCAAAGTAAAAAGGAAACAAAACTATCCAAAATAAAATGAGAAACATACATGAGGCAAATAGTAACCAACTAGCATAGAAATATCAATGCTGAAAAAAAGAGTTTAAAATGATAAGCAGCAGTAGGAATATAGAGTGATGTCATTCCATGATGTGATGTTACTCTATGATCTATGAAGAAACCATAAACTTACGTTCACTGAAGCACTGTGTATAATAGCAAAAGATGCCCTTCTTCAAGAAACTGTATAAAGAAAACATTTTATATTTATGCAGTGGAATACTAAGTTTAAAAGATTGCTAAGAAAATGTGCTAAATTCACGTGATAGGGGTACTATTAAGTTAAAAATATCATGGCTAGATCTCAAAAACAGTTTAGTTATAGAACAGTAAAGCTTTAAAATTTTAAACCCATTGTGTTTGCATATCAGTATACAAAGCAAAAAATACACAGGTACACTGAAAGGATACACAGCAAAAATAATGATAGTTTCTGGGAAGATGGGGAAGAAAATGCCCTTCCAGTATTAGTAATTTGTTATTTCTTTTAGTTTATGAGGGATATGTAGCAAATGCATCAAAATGTTAGCATTTTCTAGGAAATGATAGTGATTGTTAGTAAACGTTCCTGTAGTTTTCTGTCAAACTGATGACAACACTAAGAATACTACTTACACACTAAACTTTGTGTTGTTTGCCTTTTAATTGTGGGAAGCCTAAACGAATGGGATAGGGGGTTCATTGCTTTCTGAAACCATTGCATTACCTTTTGATTTCTGAATTTCTTTTATTCTGTCCTAACTTCGAAGTAACTGCTGTTTTCACTTTTTCATCAAGTACTTTATTTTTTTTCAAGTTCATTTATTTATTTTTGAGAGAGTCAGAGACAGCGTGAGTGGGAGACGGTCAGAAAGAGGAGAAAGAGAATCACAAGCAGACAGAACCCAATGTGGAGCTTGAAGCCATGAAACGATGAGATTATGACCTAAACTGAAACCGAGTCAAATGCTTAACTGACTGAACCACCCAGGTGCCCCTCCTCAAGAATTTTAGTAATTTCTGAATCATGAGTTGACACGGGGAGGTGACACTGAGGTATAAAGAGTTCTGGTGAGGTTTTTGGAGTGTTTTGATTGTAGTTCAAGGATCATGCTCTCTCATTTAAATTTTCATATTTTAAATACATGAGTCAAATTCATAAATCGCAAAATAACATAAGCAGTGTTACCCAGGGGTTTGACAGAGGCTAACTCTTATAATAAGCTTGGCTTTGCAAGTCCTGGACTTTTGACTTCTGGACATCATCCAATGTTTTTCTTTCGTGATTAACTGTCATCTGGTTTCAAGGAATACAAAGCAGAAGAGAGAAGAGATAAAACTGTGGTTCACATGTAATTTTATATCAGTTCGTGCTTTTCTGTCATCACCTCATACTAAAACAATATGCCTTTAATGTGAACATGCATATATTATCAGTGCAAAAAAACTTGGGAGAACCTAAATGTAAATAATAAAGATTCCAAAATCACCTGTAACTGTGGACACCTTCCACACTACACTTTAAAAGAGAGTTCTTGAGTGTACCCGTTTAGAAGAGAAAGGAAACTGCAGAGACCTCCACATGACTTTTCAAGTGTTGGCATTATGGATAATTATTATTTCATTGTCTATACTTCGCTTCAATTTCCAAAATTCCTATATGGAAGATGTCATCTGGAAGAAATTTTATTTTATTTTATTTTATTTTATTTTATTTTATTTTATTTTATTTTATTTTATTTTTTAACGTTTATTTATTTTTTGATACAGAGAGAGACAGAGCATGAACAGGGCAGGGTCAGAGAGAGAGGGAGACACAGAATCCGAAACAGGCTCCAGGCTCTGAGCCATCAGCCCAGAGCCCGACGCGGGGCTCCAACTCACGGACCGCGAGATCATGACCTGAGCCGAAGTCGGAGGCTTGACCGACTGAGCCACCCAGGCGCCCCCTGGAAGAAATTTTAAAAGATTCCAAAGAGAGAACATGTAATGAGTGATTATATGATACATAAATATTTCTTTCTAGAATGTCATCAACCAACACTGACTCATTCACCAGCTAATACTCTCGCCCTCCCTCTGCCTCAAACAGCGATCAAGCTGTTTCAAAGAGGTTTCCACGTAAACTTCCTTGCCCATAATTCCCTTCTCCCTAGTTTCCAATGCAGCCGAGGGCTTCCAGGGTCCGCCCAACTACACGGGAGGTAAGCCCGCCCCCTCTCTCTTTCCTGGCCATTCACGATTGGCCCCACCCCACCCCCTCGGCTTGATTGGATAAGAGCGAGGCGCCGTGGGAGGGGTGTGTTCAGACAGCGGGCGTGGAGGCGTGGCCTCAGCCGCCCCCAAATTCCACCCAGGCTCCCGGGGCACCATGTACCGCGTCGTCCGACTCCTCGCGCGCTCGCGTCGCCTCGTGCGGCCTCCCGGCTCAGCCTCAGCTCCCGGCCTCGGAGGCGTGCCGGTCCTCCCACTGCGGGCCCCGAACGCCGCCGGAATGGTGAGCGCTGGCCGCCCGAGCCCCGGCCTCCCCGCGGTGACCTTCAGCCCTCCGGCTCGCCGGCCCGGCCGGCGGGAGGGATTCCCGCGGCGTCCCGGCCGACCCCGGCCTGGGCCGCGCGCCCGCGTGGCGGGCTTCCGGGCCTCGTAGCGCCGCCTCCTCCCCGGGTGAGCGCGTGGGCCGGGGCTGCAGCCGCCGGCGAGGGTCCTGCGGGGACCCCTGGGGTGGTTCTGCGGCGATCCAGCCGGTGCGGAGGCCCCCACCCTGGGGCGCTGCCCTGGGGACTGTGCCGGGGTGGGAGGCGGGGGACGAGGGCCGCTGCCGCCCCTGCCCCTGAGCAGGCCCAGTGCTGATCGTCGGCCCGGACCTGCGGCCTCTTATCACCACTGGGCGGTGAACTTCTTTCGGGCCTCGGGGTGGGGTTGAAGGTTCCTGGGAACTTCAAAGATTTTACTTTTCACGAAGTTGCCAATTTTGGTAGGCTGACGATGGGTTTCCCCACTTTTGTAAAACCTTGAAATTTGTTGAGGGGGACAGAGTGTCCTTAAGTATGTTAGGGAAGATTGGATGGCATCTAACTGTGGCTGAGTCAGTATTTTTTAATTCAGAAAGACCAAAGGAACGTAAAGGTCCAAGTTCAAGTCCTTTGCCTGTTCGAGTGTCACCTTCAGTAGTTTGGGCTTTGACGAGCGTTTTAAATACCTAGGCGCACGCGTATTGGTAGGAGGAGTTTGGAGAATAAGTGGTAGTTTAGTAAGAGGTACAGTTCTGCACAAGTTCACCGTGCTGTAGTTTGAGCTCTGCAGTCAGAGATGTGATTTCAAATCCTACTCTGCTGCTCAAAGTTCAGATTTGGGGCAACTTGTCTTTGTGCCTCAGTTTCTGCATGTAAAATGGAAATAATAACAGGAACCCAGCAAGATTGCCCATGTGAAAGTACTTTGACAGTGTTTGGCAAGTAGTAGGTGCTCATTAAATAAATGCCTCCATCTAGCATATTTCAAAGGCCCAAGACATGTTCCGAACTGTGAACTTTAAGATAATTTCATGGCATTACTGTACTTGAAACTACAAAATCAGGGGTGCTTCATATTCCTGCAGTTTCCTGCTCTAATAATTTTAGTGCATTTAGAGCCTTTAAAACATGTATGTATTTTTTACTGTTTTGTAAAAAGGGAATTGGCGGCTGGAGAACTGAATCTGTCCTGTTATAAATATTGAAAAAATAGCACTGCCTTGCTTTTTTAATGTTGTAATGTTAGCTAAGATCAAATGGAGGTAGGATTCCCCCCTCCCCCGTAATTCCAAATCTATCTTTTGCCCTGTAATCTCAGTTCAAAATCTTTGTGTTGATTTTATTAAAAGCTTTTTTTTTTATTGCTACTGTTGAGAATTTACATAACCATAAATGCCCTACGTTACCTTGTATCCAAATGAGCCATAAATGTTGATCCACTAGGAAGGTAGCATTTATTGAGTGCAGGCTGTGCATCTGAGTCCTGTGAAAAAGACAGTCACTACAAGCATAAGATAATGCATTTATTGAACACCTGTTATGTATCAGGCCCTTTGAAAAAGACAGTTGCTACAAGCATAGAGTTTAGAGATTACTGGGGGTGTTTAAATAAGGAAAGAAATGATGCACAGTTAATTACAATGTGATAAATACTGCCTAGGAGAAATAGCACAGTGAGAGTGAGAACATGTAGTGGAGACCAGCTTTGACAGTGCCTTGCTGGCATGGTGGATGGAAAGCCCTACGTCTTTTAAAGTTTCTTTTCTGTATTTCCTTAATGGTCTGCAGGATGGCCATGAAGACTGGAAACAGATTATATCTTCTATATTACAATGTATCAATATCAATAAAACAGTTATTGTATATTTGCCAGTATTGCAAGACTTTGTGGTCACCCTATATTTTAAGTTGAGCCAGAGTTTTCCTGAAAGAAACTTAAAACCCAAACGCTGTGAAGTCAGACTTTGGATTTTTATCTTTGGAGGTTGTCCTTTTACAAGGACAAAATGATGTGGATTTTCTTGAACACTGAATATTCTTTTAAACCACCTGAAACTGAGAATCTGAAAGACATTTCTTTAGAAAGTGCCATGGTTTAGTTAATGGTTATCTTACACATGCATGTGCAGGGGGACATCTTAGAGGCTCGAGGCCTGTATTTATTGACTTTTCTGGTTTAGACTGGCATGCAAATTTTGAGACCATTTCATCAATTTCTGAGGTTCCTGAGTTAGTGGCTGCTAACAGTACATGGTATTTCTGTGTCTTAATGGCAATAAGCCTGCAGAGAACAGGACCATTACCCTTCATGCTTCTCCGGAAGGGGGGCTGATTTTAAATGAGCACAAGCCTCACAGGAACCATTGGGAAGTCACACTTTGTGTCTGCCTCATGCCCAGCTGGTTAAACTCTTTATTTTTTTTATTCTTTATTTATTTTTATTTTTTTTAACGTTTTATTTATTTTTTTGAGACAGGGAGAGACAGAGCATGAACAGGGGAGGGTCAGAGAGAGGGAGACAGAATCTGAAATAGGCTCCAGGCTCTGAGCTGTCAGCACAGAGCCGACGCGGGGCTCAAACTCACAGACCAAGAGATCATGACCTGAGCCGAAGTTGGCCGCTTAACCGACTGAGCCACCCAGGCGCCCCTGGTTAAACTCTTTAAGCCCTGGTGTTAAATACCTGAAGTGATGAACTGCCTTCTGCTAGAAACTCTCTGAATTATGGCATAAGAAGGCATGGTTTTCAGAAATGCTACTTTTTTGTAACAGTGGATTATATGAATTAAAAACTTCTATTTAAGAGATGCCATTCATCACTTCATCCTCAAAAGCACTGATAATTTTCAGTTATTTGAGGATGAGCGTTCTCTTCATGCCCAGGCCACTGGGAAGAGATGATGTATGTGATAATGTGGAAGATTTTGAAAACCACACGAGTGCTTTTCAGACCTCAAGTGGACGCATAGGTAGATGGTGGAATCAGTGTAGTGGGTAGCTACCAGTATTATTATTATTATTATTATTATTAATATTTTAATAGAATGGCATAGAATGGAAAATACGGGTGTGTAACATACTGTTTCATGAAATTTTTGTTTCAGCCTTGTGTGCGTGTATGCACGTGTTTATGTATGTACCGGATCACTGTCGGAAGGTTTTTTCTGTGGGTTATTATTGTAAAGAACATTTGAAAGAATGTTTGAAGAGACCTGGCAGTTACCTGGTTCGTTGTTCCCCTATCCATATACATATATATATATGGATATGGATATATATGTGCTTATCTAACTGATGCTAACTCCACATAAGCATAGCCTCCTCTGACAGTTTTTCTCTAATTCCTGGTGCCTTTCAAAGTGTTTTACAGCATTGCTTCAGTTTCTGTTCAACAAATGGATGCAACCTATATATTTCCTGGGGTTAAATGAAGAGATAACTGTTTGGCTTTTTGGAATTTGTTATTAGCTAGCTAAGCTGCTGCAGACGGTGTTTATTGTTGCAAATTTGGGATGTTTATTTTTATTATAGGGACAGTAAGCATATTTTTGGAAGTTTTTGCTGAGATTATGATTTTGGCCATGATTGACTTCTGTACTTTTTTAATGATCACTGTCAGGATCCTAGAATTTGATTAGGTTGTTGTTTCTTGATTTGGAATACAAAAATTGTTAAGGTTTAAGCTGAAGAACATGGTAAAATGTATTCGTCTAGATCTTTCAAGTAACTTTTAATGGATCTGAGTTTCATCATAGCAACCAGTTATTTAGGGGGCAAAGATACTGCTGTTTTATGATGAGAATTTAATAATTTTGAAAAAAAATTTTTTTAATGTTTATTTATTTTTGAGACAGAGACAGAGCATGAATGGGGGAGGGTCAGAGAGAGGGAGACATAGAATCTGAAACGGGCTCCGGGCTCTGAGCTGTCAGCACAGAGCCCGACGCGGGGCTTGAACTCACGGAATGCGAGATCATGACCTGAGCCGAAGTCGGCCGCTCAACCGACTGAGCCACCCAGGCGCCCCGAGAATTTAATAATTTTGAAGCAGAAAGTGGTGATGTAAATCTAAGGGGTTGAACCTGATTTCACAAGTGACTGATGGAAACCATTCTCCTTTTAGAGCTGGCATCTTGTTGCTGTCTCCTAACAAGGTGATGAGAAGAAGAACACTGAGTTTATGAGTTGAGTGCCCCTGCTGTCATTGCTAGTGTTATCCGGTCAAAGTATACTTTAACATACGTGAAGATTTATTTAGGCTACCTAAAACAGAGATCGTAATGCAAAATATTTTCATTAGTGCTTCGGAGACACAGAGCCCCAGGTGCTTTGGGTCTACAGGGTAGGAAGCAAGTTATAGTGATGTATAGTGGTGTCAGTATAACCAAGCTCTGTTAGAGAAAAATCTAACCACACATGTCCACCTCCTTTTATTCTTCAGGGTTAGGGGCACAACTCAAGGCTCTGTTGTGGCCAGTCTGGAGTTACTCCCTCTGTGTCTTGGCTTACGGAAGTAGTAATAAAAAAGTAGTAAATCCAAACAGCTTTTGGGTTTTGCCAGTCCAGGCTTTGAGGGTTTCAGGTCTTTCCCCTTGCTAACTGGGTGATCTCCTGAGATTATTTAATCTCTCCAAATCTCCAATTCCTCTGAGGTGCAGATGCAATAGCACAGTCTCCTAGAGTGATTATAAAAGTCAGATAAAGTGATGCTTGAAAAGAGTTTGCTGCATAACATAATGCTGAGGTGTGATTATTATTTTTTTTTTAATTTTTTTTTCAACGTTTTTTTTATTTATTTTTGGGACAGAGAGAGACAGAGCATGAACGGGGGAGGGGCAGAGAGAGAGGGAGACACAGAATCGGAAACAGGCTCCAGGCTCTGAGCCATCAGCCCAGAGCCTGACGCGGGGTTCGAACTCACGGACCACGAGATTGTGACCTGGCTGAAGTCGGACGCTTAACCGACTGCGCCACCCAGGCGCCCCAAGGTGTGATTATTTTTATTAGCTGCTGCTTCTTATTGGCTTAAGCTAGTCCTCCACAGACTTAGACAATAGAAGAAAATGTACCTCATTGGTAATACTACTATATGTCTACATAGATACAATGATACTTTTCTGTTTCTGCAATCCAAAAGGCTTTATAACATATAAAGGGTTTTGTAAATCTGTCTAGTCCCAGGGTATAACTACAAATTACGTTTTTCTTTTTCAGAGGACTATTAGTAAAACAGAATTACTTGGCTAGGAATTTTTAAATCTTTTGAATCATCTGACCATGTTTATTTCATAATGCACACTAATTAAAGCTCTGAGTATCTCTCTGGAGACTCCTTGCTATAAAGTATCATGTAAATTCCAACTTTTTATTACTTTACATTAAGTCTTTTTTATAATATTCTAAAATATTTGTTGAGCAGTTAATTTTTTATTAGTATAAATATATATTTTTTAAATTTTTTATTAGTATAAGTTGATGTACTTGATAGAATCTTGGAGTCTCCATAATAGGGACTTTAGATCATGGGTTCTTATTCTGGGTAGTGGATTGGCTTCAAGATACAAACTCTCTAAAATCATATGTAAGATTTTGCATACAGCATATGTATTTGTGTTCATTTTCCTAGAGAAAGGATCCATAGCTTTCCTCATATTCTCAAAGGGTTCCATTGCCCTGAAAAGGTTAAGAACTGACCTAGCCCATCCTCCCTTGTCTGTACATTTGATTTATAGGTGAGAGAAGTTGACTTGTTGAAGGTGACACAGCTACTAAGTGGGGGGCTGTCTTGACTGCAAAGCCTGGGCTGTTCATATTCACTCATCTATCTATCATGCCTGGTATTTGTAGACCATGGCTGAGCTCTGCTTCAGTATGTAACATTTACAACCTTTAAAGTATCATTTTTAGGCCGTTTTCTAAAGTTTCCTGTAAAATAAAGATCAACCCAAGTACTGCACATTGCATTGGTCAAAGCTTTTCCTAAAGGAGATATACTTCTGAACTGGAAAAGACTATTATTTTTACTTCAGAGTCTGTCCTTTATTTCACCTCGGCATAGCATGTGAATTCTACAGTCTGTCCTTAAAATCTGCAGTATTTGCAAATGATATCTGATAAGAGGTTAATTTCCAAAATATATAAAGAAGTTACCCAACACCAAAAAGCCCAAATAATCTGATTGAAAATGGGCAGAGGACCTGAGTAGACATTTGTCCAAAGAAGATGTGTAAATGGCCAACAGAGACATGAAAGGATGCTCAACATCACTAATTTTCAAGGAACTCCAAATCAAAACCACAATTATGTATATTACCTTACACCTGTCAGAATGGTTAGCATCAAAAAGACAAGAAATAAGTGTTGGTGAGGATGTAGAGAAAGAGGAACCCTTGTGCACTTTTGATGGGAATGCAAACTGGTGTGGCCACTGTAGAAAACAGTACGGAGAATCCTCAAAAAACTAAAAACAAGGGTACCATAAGATACAGTAATTCTGCTACTGGGTATTTACCCAAAGAAAATGAAAAAAATTCAAAAAGATAGATACACCCTTGTGTTTATCATAGCACTACTTACAACAGCCAAGATATGGAAACAGCCCACCTGTCCGTTGATAGACCAATGGATAAACAAGATGTGATATATATACACAGTGGAATATTACTCCGCCATCAAAAAATGAGATCTTGACGTTTGCAACATGGATGGACCTAGAGGGTACGATTCTAAGTGAAATAAGAGAAAGACAAATACCACATGATTTCACTTCTATGTGGAATTTTACAAACAAAGGAATAAACACAAAGCAGAATCAGACCCATAAATGCAGAGCACCAACTGCTGGTTGCCAAAGAGGTGGGGGATGGGGGAGGTGGGCAAAATGGGTGAAGGTACAGGTTTTCAGGTATGGAATGAATAAATCACCAGAAAAAAAGGTACGGCATAAGGCAATAGTCCATGGTATTGTAATAGTGTTGTGTGGTGATAGAGGGTAGCTGTACTGTGGCGGGCACAGCATGGACATAGAGTTGTGGAGTCATCATGTTGGACACCTGAAACTAATGTGACATTGTGGGTGTCAACTGTATCCAAATTGAAAAAAAAAAAAAAAAAAGACAAAAAATTCTCAAGAAAAGAACTGGGTAGTAGAATGAGAATCCAATGGGATTTTTTGGTCTTTGTGGTACTTACTAAGGTTTCTTTCCCCTTACAGCTGACAAGGTGTTATTGCTTTGATACTCGGTTTCTTTTTAAGCTATAATAGCGTCTTATTTTTCTCTTTAGGCAAGCCAAAATTCCTTTCGGATAGAGTTCGATACCTTTGGTGAACTCAAGGTCCCAAATGATAAGTATTATGGCGCCCAGACTGTGAGATCCACGATGAACTTTAAAATTGGAGGTGTGACGGAGCGCATGCCAGTAAGTGGTTTTGTGGAAGTATTGGCTTTATTCAAATGAGTCACTTCACTCTATAAATAAATACTTTACAGAGTTAAAACATGAAGTTATTATGTAACTGGCTTTGTGAACAGTAAGATATTTCTCTTTAAAATATCAAAGACCTTTTTGAACTTTAGTACTATTATTTTGAGCTGTGACTTTGAATATTTTAGAGTTTTATTTGATAGAACTCAGTGACTTGTCTTTTTATTCTTGCTGGGATTATTCAGATTTTTACTAGAATTTTACAGTTTAAACATTTTTAGTTTCAATACTTAATTTTTTAAACTGGTTTAAAAGAAAACATTTTTCTTCAATACTATATTTTCTATCTTTCTTGGTTGCAGTTTCTAGGAAAGCATACACAAATACATAAAAATATTCTTCTTAACCATATCTGGCATATAATAGGTAATATATAAGTATATGTTCATTGCTACACGAATGATTGATTAGAAAACTTTCTACCATGTTTCGCTAAATTTAAGATGACGTCAGTTAGAAGATACACCATTCTGTAGCCCCAGAAAAGAAGGGCTGTCAGAGCTGTGACGTGTCATTGATGTGCCTTGGTTTCAGAGATGTCAGAGTGTGAAAAGAACTGAAGGAGTAGATTACCTGTGCTGCTGGAGCCCATCTGCACTGTGAGCACTAGTCGGTGCCACAGTGCAAGGTAGGGTAGGAGCCTAGGAGTAGCCAGCCCTCCTCCGGTGAGATACGGTTTAATAGCTGTCTTCTAAATACACTTTTACCATACAATAATTTTAACTTCCGTGTGGAACTTCAACCCATTCCCAAGCCTTTACGACTGAATCTCTGACAGGCTTATACGATTTTACAAGTGGCTATAGTTGACTCTCCTTTGAAGAAAGTCTTTTTTTGTCATTGTCACTGACAGCTGTCTTGGTGGTGAGGTAAACTCGGGTCAGACGACGTGGTTAGGCGACAGAGGGTAGCAGCTGATCCTAAAATATCCTCATCTAGTTCAACTCTTGGGATTAAGGAGGTCAGTCGTCATCAGTGTTGGTAGGAGTAAGCATGTCACTTCTTAATGGTCCTGCTTCAGGCGGCGAGGGATGGGGTTCTGGGGGGTGTGATTGCCGCTGCTGCTCCAGAGACTGGGCAGCTATGCACATGACACGTCTGTAAAAGGTGGACTTGTGGGGTATCTGTTTTGTCACGTTTTGTTTCATCTCTGTCAAGATCCTGAACTTTTAAAAATGTAAAGCAGACGATGATGTGCCCTGACCTGAGTACTATGAGTAAACCCAGCCCTTTGCCCCTGAGGTCCAACGGAAAACGAAACCAAAAAAGATCATGAACTTCCAATGTGAGTCAATTAAGAATAATGAGACCCTTCTTTTCTCCCCAGTGTCCGTTTACCATTTCACTGTGGTAGTGTTCAGTGAAACTCTGCTGTGACCCTCTTTCATTTTTACGAGTCTGTGGACACTGGGGTGAGTCACTTCATTTGGACGGCCAGAGCTGACAGGCTGTCACTTATGACTTTGGCAGTAGTTTAAGCCACCACCAGTGTGCCCCTGTAGAAATTTCAATTCCCATCTGTTTCATGTTTTTTAAAAAAAATTTTTTTATTAGGTTTATTTACTTAGAGCACATGCATGAACAGGGGAGGGACAGAGAGACAGTGAGAGAGAGAGAATCCCAAGCAGGCTTTGCACTGTCAGTGCAGAGCTTGATGCAGGGGGCTCGATCCCACGAACCATGAGATCATGACCTGAGCCAAAATGGGAGTCCGATAGATGCTTAACAAACTGAGCCGCCCAGGTGTCCCGCATCTGTTTCATGTTTAAAGTTTTTAAGTTTCGAATCCTATGTGCCATCGGTCTCTATCTCATTTGGGTAGAACACTTAAAATGTTTTAATTTTAGTTTCTTTGAATTCAAACTAGGAAAACTCTTTAGTTTTTTCCTTTTCAGTTTGCCCCTCAGTGTATCCTCTCTCTGGCCCAGGTTTAACGTGTCCTGTTCCTTCCTTTTCTTTGTTTTTTTTTTTTCACCTTGATTTCCCTTGAGGACTGAAGCTTCCATTGTGCTATTCCTTCCTCTTTTCCCCACCCTTCCTTTCTTGCTTGCACTCTGCCTCCCTTCAAACCTGGTATGGAATCCAGACTACCGTCTGCACTGTTAATTTTGGCAAGAACACATAATTCTTTCATCTTACAAAAACCAGATATCATTTCCTTAAAACGTCATCAAAAGTTACTCGGTTTCATCCCTTTAAATTTGGTGAGGTGATTCCGAGCCGGAAGTGAAGAGATCTGCAAACTGAAAGGGTTTGAAATTCAGTTAGATGTATCAGTGTGTAGTACCCTGGGCTTGAAGAAATATTCAATGACTTACAGAGTGTCAAGCCCTCAATAACTAGAATATCATGCTTTGTGACTTCGGGATGAAATGATACCCATTTAATAACTGGTTATTTAAAACTTATTGGCAGTTAAATATTACTTTTATTTTTATTGCTTTTAAAGAGAAAAAAGAAAAATAATGATGTGGTATGAGATCCAGTGAGGGAAAATAATGGTGCTTGCTGGTGAAATGATTGAGCACCGTTTGTTTTTATGTATATAAACACACATACATTATAACATATTATAAAAAAGCAGGAGGAGTGGTAGGTACATTGCATATGCGCACGTGTTTGTGTGGAGGGAATACACACACGTGTAAAACGTGTAAAACGAGTCAACATACTTGCTTTTGTTTGGTTCCCTAAACAGATACATGACGAATCTTGGTCCATTCCACGCCTATCTGTCTGTAATCCTATGTTACTGTAGTGTTGCTTCAGTTAGCGTTTACTTAGTTTTTGCACTTGCATAAAATATTAATCTTAATTTTTTATGCTAAACAAAACTTGATAATTTGAGATGTTTTTCCGATTCATTTTAGATCCCAGTTATAAAAGCTTTTGGCATCTTGAAGCGAGCGGCTGCTGAAGTAAACCAGGATTATGGTCTCGATTCGAAGATTGCTAATGCGATAATGAAGGCAGCCGATGAGGTAGGAGCCCATAAGTGTGCTGTTTACGCAGTGGCATCAGGCCCCTTGCGTTTACGAGATGCTGTCAGGCCCAGGCGGAGGAAAGGGCCACTGAGTTCCTGAGTTAATGAATTTCAGGGTAATGTGGCAGCCTTCTTGTTTGGTTAGGATGAATATTAATATGGTGCTTAAAATATTGTGGCAGAATTTCTGGATGATCTTATGCCTTTTTAATTCTCTTGACTTTTCCTTTTAATTTATATAATTTAAAGAAAACTTGAAGAGGCGGTGTTAAACTTACAGATTTGACTTTTTATTTTATGTATACATGATTCCTTTTAAAACTAGTTGGTTATTTGATGATGATATGTATGGAGATGTAATGTCACTAATCCACTTTTCATGTAATCTTAAGGACATAGAGATAGCAGTTAAAAAACTGTATATATAGTGATGTTCATTGCAGTACTATTTATGATAGTAACAAATTAGACTGTATCCGACCATAACAGATGCTTATACAAGTTATATTGTGAAGCGATAGAAAATTGGTTTCTTGAAGAATGTTCTAGGATAAACCTAGCATGAAATAAGTATGGGGTGGGGAGAGTAGCAAAATATGTATTCATTTATTTTTAAAAATTAAAAAATATTTTTTTAATATTTATTTATTTTGAGAGAGGAGAGAGAGAGAGAGAGAGAGCATGAGCAGGGGAGGGGCAGAGAGAGAGGGGGACCCAGAATCTGTAGCAGGCTCCAGGCTCTGAGCTATCAGCACAGAGCCTGACATGAGGCTTGAACTCATGAACCATGAGATCGTGACCTGAGCCAAAGTCAGACGCTTAGCCGACTGAGCCTCTCAGGTGCCCCTAAATAAATATATTTAATGATCGTAATTGTGTGCCAAGAGTCACTGTTCCTGAGGGGTAGGGCTGTTGTAATTTACAACGTTTTCACTTCTCAAAATGTTCCACACTGATCATCTATTATTTTTATATAACTAGGAAAAAAGTTTTACTTTAAAATGAACTAATTATTGGGGCGCCTGGGTGGCGCAGTCGGTTAAGCGTCCGACTTCAGCCAGGTCACGATCTCGCGGTCCGGGAGTTCGAGCCCCGCGTCAGGCTCTGGGCTGATGGCTCAGAGCCTGGAGCCTGTTTCCGATTCTGTGTCTCCCTCTCTCTCTGCCCCTCCCCCGTTCATGCTCTGTCTCTCTCTGTCCCAAAAATAAATAAATGTTGGAAAAAAAAAACTTAAAATGACCTAATTATTTAAGGTGCTAATTTTCTAAGGTGCATGCTGATTTTTTTCAAGCTAAACTCATTCTAGAAGCTGAAGTTAAGCGCTAACTCTCTTAGAGAGCTTATAATTCAAGAACTGGCACATAAAAATATGACAGAAGCAGGGACAGATCTGGACTGTGTGTATGTCTCTGCACTTGGCAGTTGCTGCTCATTGGACATCTGCAGTGAAGTAACTATCAGCGAACTCATTTTCAAGTAATTCGTTCATTATCATGCTGACTCCAGCTGTAACATCTGTTGGATGTTCCCGCTGAGCACTGCAGTCAGTGTACCTAAAAACTTACCACATGTGCCAGCCTTTATAGGTGGCCCTATCTGGATGTTATTAGAAGAGGCAGTTGGAGATACAGAAGAAAGATAGCTTTGATTCAGTTTTCATTTGGAATCCATGAAATTGCATCTTTCAGAATAGATGAAATTTTCGTTTTATAAGTGGCGGTGGTTGGAACATGGGATCCTGAAGCTTGGACTTCCTGGACAACCACAAGCTGTGCAGCACCATCTGAAAATCATGTAGCATGTGAGAGAAGTGGGCATCTTTAAATAGCACTTTATAGGCGATCACTTACTTGTAGTCGATTATGGTAGTTTACGTGAATATTGAATACTGCTTATTTTTAAAAACTCATTTCTTAAATTTGTTTTTCTGCAGGTAGCTGAAGGTAAATTAAATGATCATTTTCCACTTGTGGTATGGCAGACTGGATCAGGAACCCAGACAAATATGAATGTAAATGAAGTCATTAGCAATAGAGCAATTGAAATGCTGGGAGGTGAACTTGGTAGCAAGAAACCTGTGCATCCCAATGATCACGTTAATAAAAGCCAGGTCAGTGGACCATCTCCTCTTTTCTTTGTTATAAATTGAAAAGAATACCTGAGATTATTCTTGTAAAACAGGCGTTAGCTTTTTGGCGAAGAAGCTTCATTTGGCTTATATTCTTTAGTAGAAAGGACTTCTTACATGGGTTCTTATTTCTTTTAAGAATCTTGGGTCTATGCCTTAAACTTCATAAAAATCCCTATTAGGACACCTGAATTTAGTGTATGTATATTTGTATTGTTTGGTTTGTTTGTTTATTAATGTGTATTCCTATTTGAGAGAGAGAGAGAGTGTGAGCAGGGGAGGGCCAGAGAGAAAGGGAGACATAGAATCCGAAGCAGACCTCAGACTCTAAGCTGTCAGCACAGACCCGGATGCAGGGCTCGAACTCAGAGACTGCGAGATCATGACCTTAGCCGAAGTCAGAGGCTTAACTGACTGAGCCACCCGGGCGCCGCATTATTTGGTTTATTTTTTAAAAGCTCTTTATTTTTAAGTAATTTTAGAATTCTGAAAGAATTACAAAGATACCTCAAAGTGTTCCTGTATACCCTTCTCTCAGTTTCCCTTAATGTTAAACATTTTTTATAACCCTGGTATGTTTACCACGCAATGAAATTAATATTGGTATACAATACTATTAACTAAACAGACGTTTTTAGGATTTCCCTAGTTTTCTACCAATATCTTTTTTTTTTCTTGCAAGATGCAGTCCAGACTACACATTGCATTTAGTCATGTTCTTAGTCCAGTCCAGTCTCTCGACAGTTTGTCTTTTGTCAGCTTAACACTTGTGAAAGTAGCGGTCAGGTATTTGGTGGAACGTCCCTCAGTTTGGGTTTGTTTGATACTCTCTCATAATTGGACAGAGGCTGTGGGTTTGGGGAAGACTGTTCAGAAGTGAAGGGCTCTTCTTGCTTCACGGCAGGGGTATGTGATGGCATGTGACTTGGGACTGGTGATACGAACTTTAATCACTTGGTTAGGCGGGGTCTGCAGGGCTTCCCCACCTTCCATTTTCTGTTGGAAGTGAGTCACTGACATCTGCCTGTGCTCAGGCATTGGCACTTAAGCTTCACTTGCTAAAGGAAGTAGTATCAAGAAATTTTTGGTCATATGTTAAAATCAACACAGAATTGATATGTAATGTTTAGACTGCAAATATCTTCTTTCTCCTTAAACTTTTGCCCACCAGTGTTAGCATGCAATAGTGGATCTTGCCTATAGCAGTTACTACTGTGGCGTTTTAGTGGTGATTTTCTACTCCTCTCAGTCCTTCTGCATGTATTTATTGAAACTTGTCTGTGAAGATTTGTCCTCTTCTGTCTACCCCCCTCCCCGCCACTTACATATTTATTTAACTGTTGATGTGTATCGACATGAATTCGCGAATATTTATTTTATTCCTAAGGTCCTAACCCAGTACTGTTACTTATGTTGTTGCTCACATCGTTCCAGCTTTGGAAGCCCTCTGGGTTGGCCCTGTGTCCTTTGGATGTGCCGCCATCCTTTTTTTTTTCTTTCTTTTTTTTTTTTTTTTTAAAGCAGTTCTTTGCTTTCTTATACCACTAGGTGTTCCATGTTCATCAGTGTTTTCCCTGTCCTAGCCCCCGTCAGCACCCATTTTTCCAAGGAACTCTTAGAGGATCTTACTGGAAAATATTTAGAACTCAAGATCTGGTGCTAGGTGTTATTTAATATATTTTTAAATGTTAATGGGGAAGTGTTTTCACATAAATTTATTGTATGAAGGATTTTTCAAACTTATTACTTGCAATTAAATATAAACTTTTATATATACTTCAGTCTGAAGTCTGCATGAGAATAATCCAGTATGTATGGTCTGATGGAGGAGTTGGGTAGAGCTACAGGTGAGGCAAGATTGGCTTGTGCTGATAATTGTTCGAATTTTGGTGTAGGTACTTGAGTGTTTATTATACCATTCACTCTACTTTTCTGAGTGGTTTGATATTTTCCATAGTAAAAAGTTACAATATATCATTTTAAATAACATAATAGTTTAAAAGTACGGGGTTTCAGTTGATTACAGAGCGTGGAGTGTGAACTACCTTGTCAGGTCCCAGTTCTGCCAGTTCCTAAATATTTTGGCAAGTCACATATCTTTGAGAGCTTGGCTTCCTATTTTTAAAGTGTTGACCTATCTTACAAGAATTTTCCTCAAGTTTAATGAATGAAGAAATGTTTGTAAAGGACTGTTTGCACTGTATAACTGTAAGATGTTTTATTATTGCTCTCCTTACATGCAGTTGTTAATTGTACTTCTTTAGGTTTTGTTGTCATTTATTAGCAGATACAATAATAATATATGATAGTAAGCTGCATATAGAATCCAGTCCTGAGTTGGTTAAACCAGGTTGCTTCTTATTTGACCTCAAGTGACCTCTGACTTGCCACACATAAATGTAATTGAGCACTAAATGCATGAGTTTCGAGTAATCATTTAGCGAGATGTTTAACAGGGATATTCAAGTGTGTTTTTTGTTGCTTTTGATTTAACATTTTGCATTTTTTGGAAATTTTCCAACAGAGTTCGAATGATACCTTTCCCACAGCGATGCACATTGCTGCTGCTGTAGAAGTCCATGAGGTGCTCCTGCCAGGGCTACAGAAGCTGCATGATGCTCTCGAAGCCAAATCCAAAGAGTTTGCCCAGATCATCAAAATTGGGCGCACTCACACCCAGGACGCCGTTCCACTCACTCTTGGGCAGGTATAGGAGTGTCATTGGATTTGATTCAATTTGGGGGTTGCTGCAGATGGCCGACACATTACCCTCCAAACCATACTAGTTCAGAGGTCCAAGTTCATCACAGTTGAGTTCACCGGAACAGATTGCTCTGCATTAACCAATCAGTAGCTTTACTGACATCCTCTGAGGGAGGAGCACTGAGCCCGTCTGGGGGCAGTTGGGCCTGGTCAAGAGCTTAGCGTTGCTGAGTACAAGCTGTGGGACCTTGGGAAAATTATTTAGCTTTTCTGTGCCTCAGTTTTCTGAGCTTTAAAATGAGGAGAATGCTATCTCTATCTTAGCGTCGTTGTGAGGTTCAAATGAACTGGTTCACTAAGTGCTTAGAACCATGGGGACCACAGTAAGAAGCACGTGCAGGTGTTAGCTGCCATCGTCCCCATCTTCACCTTCACCAAGATCAATTATCTTGTCTCCTTTTGTCTCTTAGTCTAGATTTGTAGGCTCCATAAAAATTACTTTTAAATTGATTAATCACGGCATATCTGACTCTGTAAGATTGTATTGGGCCACATGTGAAAGAGGATTACTCTCTTCCCCCAAATACCAGAAGGTATTTTTGTGTTTCTTGATCGGTGCCTTGAAGAATGTCTAATGGCATGCACCGTGAAGGAGATGACGGGAATATGGATAATAGTTTTTGATAGTAAAACTCTCTCATAGTTTAGTTTGGGAGATAGGGCATACGTAAATTTGATACCAAAAGATGGTTATATATACCAAATATCAAGTGATAGAGTTGCAGAAATTGAGGTGAGGTAGGTGAGAGTGTGCTGCTTGCTTACTTGAAAAGATTCTCACTTGTAGTTTCACTAGGATGAACACTGCAAAAGCTTGATTACTTAGCTTAATCTCATTACAGAAGGAGTGAGGAAAATGAAATGATTAATTGGAATACAGATGCTAGGAGTGAAGCGAGCTCCCTGGCTTCAGCTGCCTCTGAAGGCTTGGTCTGTCTTCTCTTTGCATCGTGGGTTCTTAGCCCTAGGCATGGTTCCCGCGGAGGAACAGTGTGTGTCTGAAGCTGGAGGATCCCCTGGTTTCTAATGTTTTCCTTTCTGTTTGTCCCGTGTGGGAAAACCACCATGCCAAAGTCTGGTTGGGCTGTGTCAGCCTCCTCTGTAAGATCATCAGTCCCCCTGTTACGTCAGAACCGTTTTCTCTTCTACTTTATCTTACCAGAGCATTTACACTTGCTTTTATTGGAACTGTCTTTTGAGTTTATGCAGGTTTTCCCCAGTAAAAATAGACTTCTTAAGTGAATCCAGCCAGTGTATGTATTAGTGATCCTGGATCGATGGATCAGGTCTACCTGAAAGGAATTATATCTCCTAAAATGTTTTATTTTCAAATAGTAATATATCCTAATACTAATCAAAAGTATTCATGGTTTTTCAGTGTTTTTAGGCAGAAAAAAAGACAACTCTACTGTAACCATACATCCTGGCTTGCTCAGCTGAGTTCTGGTTTATGCCTTTTGTCCCTGCATAATTCTTCTTTTTTTTTCTTTTTCAGTATATGAAGTTTATTGTCAAATTGGTTTCCATACAACACCCAGTGCTCATCCCAACAGGTGCCCTCCTCAATACCCATCACCTACCCTCCCCTCCCTCCCACCCCCCATCAACCCTCAGTTTGTTCTCAGTTTTTAAGAGTCTCTTATGCTTTGGCTCTCTCCCACTCTAACTTCTTTTTTTTTTTTTTTTCCTTCCCCTCCCCCATGGGTTTCTGTTAAGTTTCTCAGGATCCACATAAGAGTGAAACCATATGGTATCTGTCTTTCTCTGTATGGCTTATTTCACTTAGCATCACACTCTCCAGTTCCATCCATGTTGCTACAAAGGGCCATATTTCATTCTTTCTCATTGCCACGTAGTACTCCATTGTGTATATAAACCACATTTTTTTTTTATCCATTCATCAGTTGATGGATATGTAGGCTCTTTCCATAATTTGGCTATTGTTGAGAGTGCTGCTATAAACATTGGGGTACACGTGCCCCTATGCATCAGTACTCCTGTATCCCTTGGGTAAATTCCTAGCAGTGTCCCTGCATAATTCTTAAAAGGGGCCTTGCTGTGTTCAGACACAAGAAATTCTGTGGCTACCTTTTTAAAGTGTGTCCTATTTTGAGAACCAGTGTGACATTAAGAGCAGAATTAAATTGCATCCTGAAGCTATAATCTTACTCTAGCCTGTTACCTTCTTGTGCTGCTTGTGCTGTTCAGTGAGTCATTCAGCTTCTTGAGACCTTGTGAAGCACCTTTCTGTTCTCTGTTAGGTTTATAAACTGAAATTGTTCGGAGAAAATGTCTGTGTTTCCATTTGTCATGGGAGAGTTGTCTAGGATACACCAAAAAATAAGAAATCACCTGCAAATAAACCAACAGTTTAATGTATTAAAGTTCTTTTTTAAGCCTGATTTTCCGTGTTGTTTTTCTTTGCTTTCTAGTAAAAGAGGAGATTATAAACAGGCTACATATCATCCTCAGTGGCATCGTCCCACCTTATAGGTTTACAAATCCTCATTCTTCCTTATACTTTGCTCATTATATGAAGTAAAATAGTACAAATACCACTTGGTAGCTCATAACTTAGTAGCTGAAACATATTTAAAGGAATTCTTGTCTCATGCAGTCAGAGTAACTTGTCAGCCATTAGGAAATTCTATAGTCTCACCTTCTTTTCCTTCTGTTTTCAGGAATTTAGTGGTTATGTTCAACAAGTGAAATATGCAATGACGAGAATAAAAGCCGCCATGCCAAGAATCTATGAGCTCGCAGCTGGAGGCACCGCTGTTGGTACTGGGTTAAATACTAGAATTGGCTTTGCAGAAAAGGTTGCTGCAAAAGTGGCTGCACTCACAGGTTAGTGACAATATGAATTGTGACTCTTTTTTATTTTGGTCCATATATTTTCTAGGTGTTTCTCCTTTAAACTCTTGTGAATTTAAAGTTAAAAATAATATTTTCCCATCGAGCGTGTGTTTTATATCTATTTTAGAAGTGGTAATGTTAGTCCTTTTGCCTTTTAAAAGTTTCCCACCTATGATTCATACCGTATGCAATTAAAATCTGTCAGTGCTAGCTTGTTTACTCTCTGGTGGTATTACAATTATTTTCCCTTTAAAGCTGTTTTGAATACCCATTTTATTCTTCTGTTGTTTAATTTTCATTTAAATTTTAGTTCATATACAGTGCAATATTGGTTTCAGGGTTAGAATTCATTGATTCATTACTTACATCCAACACCCGGTGCTCATCCCAAGTTCCCTCCTTCGTACCCATCCTCCATCTAGCCCATCCCCCACCCACCCACCTCCCTCCATCAACCCTCAGTTTGTTCTCTGTGAACAAACTCTCCTCTTTTTCCCCCTTCCCATGTTCATCTGTTTTGTTTCTTAAATTCTACATATGAATGAAATCGAATGGTATTTGTCTTTCTCTGATTGACTTATTTCGTTTAGCATAATGCATTCTAGCTCCATCCACATCATTGCAAATGGCAAGATTCGTTCTTTTTTGATGGTTGAGTAATATTCTGTTGTGTGTAGGCATACACACACACACACACACACACATATACGTATATATACACCACATCTTTATTTATCCATTCATCATTTGATGGATACTTGGGCTCTCCCCATTGTTTGGCTATTGTTGATAATACTGCTATTAACATTGGGGTGCATGTACCCCTTCAAATCTGTACTTTTGTACCCTTTGCAGAAATACCTAGTAGTGCAATTGCTGGGTTGTAGGCTAGTTCCTTGTTTAGTTTTTTGAGGAACCTACATAGTGTTCAGAGTGGCTGCTCTAGTTTGCACTCCCACCAACAGTGTAAGAGGGTTCCCCTTTCTCCACATCCTTGTCAACACCTGTTTCCTGAGTTGTTAATTTTAGCCATTCTGACAGGTGTGAGGTGGTATCTCATTGTGGTTTGGATTTGTATTTCCCTGATGATGAGTGATGTTGAGCATGTTTTCATGTATCTGCTACCCATCTGGATGTCTTCTTTGGAAGCGTCTATTCATGTCTTCTGCGCATTTCTTAACTGGGCTATTTATTTTTTGGGTGTTGAGTTTGATAAGTTCATGATAGATTTTAGATACTTTCCCTTTATCTGATATATCATTTGCAAATATCTTCTCCCATTTGGTAGGTTACCTTTGAGTTTTGTTGATTGTTTCCTTCCCTGTGCAGAAGATTTTTATCTTGATGAAGTCACAATAGCTCATGTTTGCTTTTATTTACCTTGCCTCCGGCCACTTGTCTAGTAAGAACTTGCTACATGGAGGACAAAGAGGTTGCTGGCTGTGTTTTCCTCTAGAATTTTGATGGTTTTCTGTCTCACATTTAGGTCTCTCATCCATTTTGAATTTATTTTTGTATGTGGTGTAAGAAAGGGGTCCAGTTTCATTCTTCACATCGCCATCCAGTTTTCCCAACACCTTTGTTGAAGAGACTTTTTTCCATTGAATATTCTTTCCTGCTTTGTCAAAGATTACTTGACCCTATAGTTGTGAGTCCATTTCTGGATTCTCTGTTCTGTCCCATTGATCCGAGTGTCTGTTTTTGTGCCAGCACCATACTGTCTTGATCACTACAGCTTTGTAACACAGCTTGAAATCTGGAATCGTGGATGCTGCCAGTTTTGTTTTCCTTTTCCAGAATTGCTTTGGATATTTGGAGTCTTTCGTGGTTCCATACAAATTTTAGGATTGTTTGTTCTAATTCTGTGAAAAATGCCCTTAGTATTTTTGATAGGGATTGTATTAAATGTGTAGATGACTTTGGGTAGTATAGACTTTTTAACAATGATTTTTCTTCAGTCCATGAGCAGGGAATGCTTTTCTATTTCTTTGTGTCCACTTCAGTTTCTTTCATAAGTGTTTCATAGTTTTCGGAGTACAGATCTTTTACCTCTTTAGTTAGGTTTATTCCTAGGTATCTTATTGTTTTTGGTGCAATTGCAAATGGGGTCGATTCTTCAATTTCTTTTTCTGCTGCATCATGTTTGGTGTATAGAGATGCAACAGATTTCATGTTGTCTGCAAATAGTGAAAGTTTGACTTCTTCCTTTCCAGTTTGTATGCCCTTTATTACTTTTTGTTGTTTGATTGCTAAAGCTAAGACTTCCCAGCACTATGTTAAGTAGAAATGGTGAGAGTGGACATCCTTGTTTTCTTTCTGATTGTAGGGGAAAAAGGCTATCAGTTTTTCCTCACTCAGGATGATATTAGCTGTGGGTCTTTTGTAGATGGCCTTTATGATCTTGTGGTATGTTTCATCTTATCCCTACTTTGTTGAGGGTTTTTTCAAGAATTGATGCTGTATTTTGTCAAGTGCTTTTTATGCATCTACTGAAAGTATTCTATGGTTCTTTTCGTAGTGTGGTGTATCACATTGATTTGTGAATATTGAGCCAACCCTGCAGCCCAGGAATAAATCCCACTTGACCATGTGAATAATTCGTTTAATGTACTGTTGAATTCGATTTGCTGGTATTTTATTGAGAATTTTTGCATCTGTGTTCATCAGGGATATTGGCCTATAATTCTCCTTTTTAGTGGGGTCTTTGTTTTTGGAATCAAAGTAATGCTGGCCTCATAGAAGGAGTTTGGAAGTTTTCCTTCCATTTCTTTTTTTTGGAACAGTTTGAGAAAAATAGGTATTAACTCTTCTTTAAATGCTGGTAGAATTCCTGTGGGAAGCCATCTGGCCCTGGACTCTTCTTGGTTGAGAGATTTTAAATTACTGATGCAAATTCTTGGCTGGTTATCAGTCTGTTCAATTTTTCTATTTATTCCTGTTTTAGTTTTGGTAGTTTGTAAGTTTCCAGGAATTTGTCCTAGTTTATTGTCATAAAATTCTTCATAGTATTCTCTTATTTGTATTTCTGTGGTGGTAGTTGTGATCTCTCTTCTTTTATTCAAAATTTTATCAATTTGGGTCCTTTCTCTTTTTGATAAGTCTGGTTGGGGGTTTATTAATTTTATTAATTCTTTCGAAGAACCAGCTCTTAGTTTTGTTGATCTGTTTTTTTGTGTTTCTATATTGTTTATTTCTGCCCTAATATTTATTATTTCCCTTCTTCTGCTGCCTTCAGGCTTTATTTTCTGTTCCTTTTCTGGCACCATTATTTGAGACTTTTCTTTTTGAAGTAGACCTGTATTGCAATATACTTCCCTCTTAGGACTACCTTTGCTGTATCCCAAAAGTTTTAGACTCGTCTTTTCATTTTCATTTGCTTCCATGCATTTTTTAATTTCCTCTTTAATTTTCTGGTTAACCTATTCATTCTTTAGTAGGGTATTCTTTAACCTCATGTATTTGAGGGTTTTTCAGATTTTTCTTGTGGTTGACTTCAAGTTTCGTAGCATGGTGGTCTGAAGATATGCATGATTTGATCTTGATCTTTTTGTACTTGTTGAGGGCTGATTTGTGACCCAGTATGTGATCTATTCTGGTGAATGTTACCTTGGCCCTCAAAAAGAATGTATATGCTGCTGCTTTAGGATGAAATGTTCTGAATATATCTGTGAAGTCCATCTGGTCTGTGTGTCATTCAAAGCCATTGTTTCCTGGTTAATTTTCTGCTTAGATCTGTCCATTGTTGTAAGTGGGATGTTAAAGTCCCTTACTGTTATTGTATCATTATCAGTAAGTTTCTTCATGTTTATTATTAATTGATTTATATATTTGGGGCTTCTAAATTGGGGGCATAAATATTTACAGTTGTTAGATCTTGATGGATAGACCGCTTAATTATAATACAATGCTCTTCTTCATCTCTTGTTACAGTCGTTTTTATATCTAGTTTGTCTGATATAAGTGTGGCTATTCTGGCTTTGTTTTGGTGTCCATTAATATGATAGATGGTTCTCCACTCCCTCACTTTCAGTGCAGGTGTCTTTAGGTCAATAGTAGTGAGTCTCTCGTAGGCTGCATATAGATGGATCTTGTTTTTTTAATCCATTCTGATACCCTGTGTCTTTTGATTGGAGCATTTAGTCTATTTACATTCAGAGAGATTATTGAAAGATAGAATTTAGTGTCATTGTGTTACCTGAGCTGGTGTTTGTAGTGATGCTCTTTGATCCTTTTTAGTCTTTGTTACCTGTAGTCTTTTTTTCCTCCATTTAGAGCCCCCCTTAAAATTTCTTGTAGGGCCCGTTTAGTGGTCATGAACTCTGCTAATTTTTGTCTGTCTGGAAAACTCTGCTTCTCCTATTCTGAATGACAGCCGTGCTGGATAAAGAATTCTTGGCTGCATATTTTTCCCATTCAGCATGTTAAATATACCCTGCCACTCCTTTCTGGCCTGCCAAGTTTCTGTGGATAGGTCTGCTGCGAACCTGATCTGTCCTCCCTTGTAGATTAAGGACTTTTTTTCCCTTGCTACATTCAGGATTCTTTCCTTATCTGTTTCCCCCACAGTAGCGGACTCCAAGAGTTCAGGTTTTTCGCTCCGCTGTGGTAGCCTCTGTAAGCAGGGCTCCCTCTTTGCTGCCGTATCCATAGTTCTATCTCCCTCGCACCTCCTACTTTCCAAAAGGTGGTTGCTTTTGCACTTGTAGACTTGCAGTTTTTATTCTCTCAGACCTCGGATTGATTTCTTGGGTGTTCAGAATGATTTGATAATTATCATGCTGTGTTTGTGGGACAAGACAAGCTTAGGGTCCTGCCATCTTAACTCTGAATACCCATTTTCAAAGCCGGCAAAATCAATGGATGGTTGAGAGACATTTATTTCAATGGTAAATATGTTTATTCTGTTTTTGCTTTTCATATCCTGGAACTTTCTATTTATCTTGCTGAAATTAGAAAACTATTTAATTTTAGACGATAACTCATAGGGTTATTTTTTTCTTCAGGGTTGCCTTTTGTCACAGCTGCAAATAAATTTGAAGCTCTGGCTGCTCATGATGCTTTGGTTGAACTCAGTGGAGCCATGAATACCACCGCCTGCAGTCTGATGAAGATAGCAAACGATATTCGTTTTCTGGGTTCTGGTCCACGCTCAGGTCTGGGAGAGCTGATCTTGCCTGAAAATGAGCCAGGAAGTAGTATCATGCCAGGTAATGACTAGCTGGTAAAGATTAGCGCTGGAACTTGACAGGGACCCAGGTGTTCTCATGAACAGAGCATGTCTCCTTGTGTTAAGCGTGATCCCAAACATAGATAGAGACGTGTGTGGCACAGTTATTTCAGAATATCTTTGTGGGCCACCTTTGATCAGAATTGGGGAACATCACCCAACATTATAGGAAAAGAGAATTTTAATAGCATGTATGTGGATTCCTACATTAGAGAATAGAGGAATCTCTCTTTCACAATCCAAAGCCAGAAGAATTCTGAAACCAGCTGTGAAAGTGGTCAGCCTGGATTGAATAAAAATGAATTATTCCAGTTGCCTGTTATTTCATTTTCTGCTTGGGGTTTTGGCCTGTTCAGTAAGGGAAGTTACACAGGCTTTGGATGTCTGGATTCTAGGAAGCCATTTGACAGATTCATGTGACATTCACTGAATCCTGAGGGGAAGTGTTGGTAGCTCTGTTAGACGAATGTAGTGGGTGAACAGTGACACTTAAGTGACAATAAGGAGGTGACTTCAGACTGGAGGCATGTCTCAGTAGCAGGCCGCAGGTCTCTGCCACTTCACCACTTCCCTGGTGACTGAGGGTGAAAGCAGAGAATACGTGTGGGTCACATGAGCAGGTAAGGAAACAGCAGTACGCCAGAATTGAGGCCTCTGTGTGTTGGGCTAAAACTGACAAGGTGACTTCTAATAGTGAAGAAGAAAGACCTGAGTGTTGATTCTTTTAAATCTACACATGTGTACAGAATGAGAAGAGATCTGATTTTAAAATAATTCATGTTCAAAAATGACTTGAGTTTAGTTGATGGCAAATGCAAGGTGATTGCCTAGAAAAGAGAAACCCAGATCCACAGATGAGGAAATAACCTTCCCAGTGTGTTGCCTTGTACTGGTAGGCAGAACCTGGTATGTCAGGTTCACACCTGAGCTCGTCAGAGGGGTGCTCCCAGGGTACTGGGACTCTGGGGACTCAAGACGAATAGGAACATTCCAGTGTAACGTCCACTTCCTCTGAGCAGTCTCCCAAGTGTCAGCGAGGTGCTAAGAGTTCCCATAGCAGCCTGCTTCTCTGTATTTACCCCTCAGGTCCTGTAGCTGCCTGCTGTCTCTGCTTGGCCTCCCAAGTTCTGCAGCCCAGGGGCTGCACCTTTCTCACCCACTGTTGCATATTCAGTGCCTGGCTTCGTAACTATGTCCATGATGAATGAAAGCCGAGAAGATGGGGTGGGCTGGACTCAATGTGCGGTTGCCCAACTCTTCACACATTAGCTGTTGAACCATTCACGGTCTGTGGCAACCTGTCCTTCCTTATTTGATTGGTTTGCTTCATTGCATCAGCACTGATGGTTGGACACTTGCTTTCTTATATGTCTTGCTTTATTTAATGAAGTCAGATTTCCTTCTTTTCTTGATAATTTGACATAATACCTAATCTTGAAGCCACGAGCATGTTTTTTTTTTTTAAATATGAAATTTATTGTTCAATTGGTTTCCATACAACACCCAGTGCTCATCCCAACAGGTGCCCTCCTCAATACCCATCACCCACCCTCCCCTCCCTCCCACCCCCCATCAACCCTCAGTTTATTTTCAGTTTTTAAGAGTCTCTTATGGTTTGGCTCCCTCCCTAACTTTTTTTTTCTCTTCCCCTCCCCCATGGTCTTCTGTTAACTTTCTCAGGATCCACATAAGAGTGAAAACATATGGTATCTGTCTTTCTCTATATGACTTATTTTCACTTAGCATAACACTCTCCAGTTCCTTCCACGTTGCTACAAAAGGCCATATTTCATTCTTTCTCATTGCCACGTAGTATTCCATTGTGTATATAAACTTGCACTGTCGGTAGGAATGCAAACTGGTGCAGCTGCTCACGACCTTGTTTGATGTGAGTCTTTCCTTGGTGGCTTTCTTGAAGGCAAGGTGAACCCTACGCAGTGTGAAGCGCTCACCATGGTTGCAGCCCAGGTCATGGGGAATCACGTCGCCGTTACCGTTGGAGGCAGCAACGGACATTTTGAGTTGAATGTTTTCAAGCCAATGATGGTAAGCTTTAAATCTGATTTTTAATTTTTTTTTTGACTGAAATCTAAGTGTATTGTTTTTTCTTTCATAAAAGTCTTTGGAGGTTTCACATTAGGTACTGGGATGATAGAAGTAGCAATTGGAAGTCAAGCATATGTTGATGTTAGCAGATTAAGCCTGGAAGGAAGCCTAGGGGAAGTGTGACTAGCCCTTTTAGAAGACTTTTAGCTCAAGTAATTTGATGACTTTTAGGTGACTTTTAACTCAAGTAATTTGATGGTTTGCTTTATTTAATAGGAAGAAAAAGTGTGGAAATAGGGTGTGGGTTTCTTCCTTATCCCTCACCAGTGAGGATGCCAGTGGCTAGAAAGAAGTCAGGTCTCCTCAGGCTGTCCCTCAACTGTCTCCTCCTCATGCTGCTGCTTTTTTTTTTCTCTCAAGTTCAGTCTTTTAGAGGAATGACCCACATTCACTTTCAGGCAGATTCATTACTCCTGGCTTCCCCCCGCCCCACTTGTGCTTGAACTGTTCCCCTGGTCATTTGGAACCCCCGCAAGCCCATAGACTTGCTGACCTCTGAGCTTGGCCATGACTCCCTTCTGCTTGGCGTCCTCAGCATCCTCCTCCCATGCCCTTCTGTCCCTCTCTGGCTTTCCTTCATCTGTTTTCCCTCTTCCACAGACCTCGAAAACATTCGTGTGTCTAAAAATCGTTCTTGGGGCGCCTGGGTGGCGCAGTCGGTTAAGCGTCCGACTTCAGCCAGGTCACGATCTCGCGGTCCGTGAGTTCGAGCCCCGCGTCAGGCTCTGGGCTGATGGCTCAGAGCCTGGAGCCTGTTTCCGATTCTGTGTCTCCCTCTCTCTCTGCCCCTCCCCCGTTCATGCTCTGTCTCTCTCTGTCCCAAAAATAAATAAAAACGTTAAAAAAAAAAAATTTTTTAAAAATCGTTCTTTTACTTCATCTTCATGAAGATGGAATGAGGTGACATCATCTTTCATCCATTTTCCTCTGCTTCGGATAACAGGGCTGTCGTCACGTGGAGTCTGTTACTAGTGTAAAGTGTTATATCTAAAATATATTAAGGGCTCATTTCCAGTTTGTATCTGGTATAAAGTCTGGTTTTAATTTGATAAGAACATGCAAATGACAAATATTAAGAATATTCATTCAGTGTATTTGTCAAATCTAGATCAGGCACTGTACTGAGTACCAGTGGTAGAATAATAAGGAAGACAAGATATTTATTTGTCCTCAAGGCCTGTACGTTCTTGTGAGAAATAAAAGGCCAAAGCAGAACTCGCACATGTAAGCTTTTGCTTTCCTGTTGGATTCCAAACAATACGAGCTGCCTGGCAAATAGAGGTGTGCAACAAATGTCTTGCTAATCTTTTTATGTTAAAACACAAAAATCTGTTTTTTTGTCTTTAATAGAAAATACATCAGGGTAATCAAATTTGCCTTACATTAAAGTCATTAGTATCAGATTTAACCATGAGGTTCTGTGCCTTCTAGTAGAGTCCATTGTTGGGAGTATAGTTTTCAGATCCTGATGTTTTAGAACAAAAGAGAGTAGGATGTGACTATAGCTTTATACATATTAGAAATGTTACCAAAAAGGAAAAACATGCTAAAACTAAAAAACTAACTGATTTTACGTTGGTTTTAAAATAATGTGTGAAAGGTCATTTTAAAGTTCCTGAGGAATATTTGTTTTGTTAAGCATAAAAAATGTGATCAGTGAGACCTGGGAAGTCCTCACTTCATTCACTGCTTCCAACAGCCTGAACATTCTAACATTTGCATCTTTGCTTCTCTTCCAGAGGATTCTTTTTCCATCTCTGGTTGTTTGAGTCCCCTCCATCAAATAGGACTTCACCAGTTCCTACCACTGGGATTAATTTCTCTTTCTCTGTGCTAACATTTCATACCCATGTTTTATCACACTACAGGGTCTCTTGTGTTTCAGTTTATTTGTATTTATGGCTTTTATGTTTTTTAGATTTCAGTGTCCTCAAATGTTCCATGGATATAGTGCTTTACAAGTTGTAGGAGTGCTGTTTATCAAATTACGTATTCATTTATGAGCCAGCAAATAATATATGCTAGTGAACAAAAAACGTTAGGGTTAATAAGCCTCTCTCTTCTGTGTCTCTCCCTCCCTCCTCCTCTCCATGTTCTACTCCCCTCATAGATTAAAAATGTGTTACACTCAGCCAGGCTGCTGGGGGACGCGTGCGTTTCCTTCACAGAAAACTGCATTGTGGGAATCCAGGCCAACACAGAGAGAATAAACAAGCTGATGAACGAATCTCTAATGTTGGTGACAGCTCTTAATCCTCATATAGGTAAGGTTTAAGGAATAATAATGTCATTTTGAATACAAAATTTAAAAGCTAAATATTTTTAAGAGATTATCGGATCAAGGTGGACAGCAAATTCCTTTTGGGCATTGTTTCAGTAAAATCTCATAAAATATTTGAAATTGCATTGAAAGACACTATTTATATATTAGTATGCTGTCTGTTAGGTTTCATTTTATTTGAAATGTGGTAAACTCAGAAGTTCAAACTTCCATGAATCTTAATGGAATTGAGATGCTTAATGCTCTGTGCAGCGCCTGGCCCTCACTTGGTAACGTCACTAGGTGGCACTGGCTGATTAGCAGTGTGGGATGAACTCATTTTTCTGCCTTCTCTAGAGGCCCTACTACACTTTGATTTTCTTGTTTTATTCAATTCAGAAGTGGAAAGCTACCAATAAGAACAAAAGAAAAAGGACTAAGTATTCATTGCTTGTAGGGAAAGGGGGGGAAATGCAAATATTTTATCTAAAACTGTGACTCTTCTATTGCAAGCCTTTTCTAGAATTGCAAATATTTTATTATGTATTCAAACATACCGACTTGGATTGCAGACTGACCCCAGTGATCCTCACCAAAGATACTCGTCTGACTTGTAGGTCTTGACACATTCATTGCATTACATTATGGTGTCTTAAAAGCCTTTTCCCATCTTCTGCTAAGCTGAGGTTGTTAACATATTGGTTGATTTTCTGTTTTAAAACCGGTTCTGATGTAGTCATTTGGCATGATATGTTTGCTGTTTAAAATATTCTTCTATATGGGGCCCCTGGGTAGCTCAGTTGGTTGAGAGCCCGACTTTGGCTCAGGTCATGATCTCACAGTTTGTGGGTTCAAGCCCTGAATGGGGCTCTGTGTGACAGCTCAGAGCCTGGAGCCTGCTTCCGATTCCGTGTCTCCCTCTCTCTCTGCCCCTCCCCTCCTTGTGCTCTGTCTCTCTCTCAAAAATAAACATTAAAAAAAATTAAAAAAAAATTCTTCTATAATGCTGAACTTCCAAGGCAGATTTTCTACTATTGGCCTCACATCAACATATAATTTCAGTTTTGTAAAGTAAGAACTCATTTGACTGCTTCAGGTAACTCTGAGCCCAATGTGATATAGCCTATTATTTGATGTAGTGTTGAGATTGGTAATATTTTGATCCTTTAAAAGTTATTGTACATGGGCCACCTGGGTGGCTCGGTTAAGTGCCCAACTCGATATCAGCTCAGGTCATGATCCCAGGGTCATGGGATCGAACCCCACATTGGGCTCTGCGCTGAGCATGGGGCCTGCTTGGGATCCTCGCGCTCTCTCGCTCTCTCTCATAATAAATAAATAAACATTAAAAAAATCGTTGTACATTAGCATTCAGCCAGAGAGCTACACGGGGGATCCCAGAGGCTTATGTGAGAAATGTTCCCTCACATCTGTACTTCAGAACCTGTTGCCAAAACACTGAAGCTAGAGGTGCACTTAAAGCTGGACGATTGGTTAGTCTTTTTTGGAATCCGTGTTCTGTGAGGTAAAGGCCGTGCGAGGATAAACCACACCTTGCTGGTGCAGCGTGAGCCTTGCAGCTGCATTTCCTGGGTTGTCTGTGTGCTTATTATGTGGTGGGCTGGTTGGGAACAGGGTTTTGTAGGACTTGAAGAGAAGAACTGAATGGTTAGCATAAGGCTTAGACGCGAATGTCATCAAAATAAATGTACACAGTTCCTATATTGACCCTGAACATTTGATGAACATTCTTCCTCAAAGTTCCTCTAATCAGTAAGCACCCTGTTCAGTATGTTTAGTATTTACAAATTCAGTTGAGTGAAAAAATGGCTCCTAATTAGTTCATAGATGGTTACTGGTTACATGCCAGCTTCACAATAGTGTTGCCTCAGGAAGCTTTGTTCCTTTGACCATAGTCCTCTGATCTGGGGGTATTTGGGGTTTTTTCCTCCTTCATTGGTTTCATTTTTGTTTTTTTCTGTTTTTTCTTGTTTTGCTTTCTGACCTTTTATTTTTTTTATTTTTTAATTTTTTTTTTTCAACGTTTATTTATTTTTGGGACAGAGAGAGACAGAGCATGAACCGGGGAGGGGCAGAGAGAGAGGGAGACACAGAATCGGAAACAGGCTCCAGGCTCTGAGCCATCAGCCCAGAGCCTGACGCGGGGCTCGAATTCACAGACCGCGAGATCGTGACCTGGCTGAAGTCGGACGCTTAACCGACTGCGCCACCCAGGCGCCCCTCTGACCTTTTTTAAAAATTGTGTTAAGTGCAGACAGCTTGAGAAGCTGCCCTGCCCCTTTGTTCATTCCAGAAGCAAATGATCGAAGCAGACAACGTACCTGGGTCTTAGTACATGATTCCATCTGTGCTGAAACTTCCCCACTGCGTCCTTGTGGCTTCTGGGAAGAGGTCAGGGTACCAGGCACTGCCTGTAGAGAAGCACGTAGAGAGGTGCTGTTGGAAGCAGCTGGCAGGTGCATCCCTCCCCAAGGCCCTCGTTCCCCTGCCTCCCACTGAGAGCCAGTCCCTGCAGCTCCCGCACAGTGCTGTTTGCTGGTGGCACAGCAGCAGTTAGCTGGTTATGCTTTGGTGCAGAGATCGCTTCTGGTTAAACATGTTAGAAACAACACATATTTCTACTACTCAGATGTTTTTTCATGTCTTGGTGCTATATTTTCTTTTTCTTCCCCCTGCAAAAATATCTGAGTTATTCTTTGGTATAATATTGAGATTGGTAATAATGTTTCGATCATTTAAAAATTATTATACATTATGGGTGCCTGGGTGGCTTAGTTGGCTAAGTGTCTGACTCTTGATTTCAGCTCAGGTCATGATCTCATGGTTTGTGGGTTTGAGCCCTGTGTCAGGCTCTGTGCTGGTAGTGCAGAGCCTGCTTAGGAGTCTATCTTTCTCTCTGCTCCTCCCCCACTCACATACTCTCTGTCTCGAAATTAATAAATAAACTTAAAAAAATAAAAAATGAAACTTTTATACACTAGAATTCAGCCAGAGAGCTACACAGGGGAACCCAAAATCTATTGACATTGGCAACTACAATTAGTAACAAATCTGTTGTCCAAAGTGAGGTATGGTGAAGTCTGTATTAAGAAAAGTAACGGGGGGCGCCTGGGTGGCGCAGTCAGTTGAGCGTCTGACTTCAACCAGGTCACGATCTCGCGGTCCGTGAGTTCGAGCCCCGCGTCGGGCTCTGGGCTGATGGCTCGGAGCCTGGAGCCTGTTTCCGATTCTGTGTCTCCCTCTCTCTCTGCCCCTCCCCCGTTCATGCTCTGTCTCTCTCTGTCCCAGAAATAAATAAACGTTGAAAAAAAAAATTAAAAGAAAAAAAAATGAGAAAAGTAACGGTTTTATCCCGTATCAAACATAACTCTGAAGATGATCACTGTTAAATATTTTTAAGATTAAAAATGTTATTTTGGATGTCAGTAGCCTCAGTATCAAGTAAATAATGATTATCTTTTGCTTTAGAAAACCAAATTTCACTACTAACTCCTACGTTGCCTGTGTTATTTTTCTTCAGGGTATGACAAGGCAGCCAAGATTGCTAAGACAGCACACAAAAATGGATCAACCTTAAAGGCAACTGCCATTGAGCTTGGCTATCTCACAGCAGAGCAGTTTGATGAGTGGGTAAAACCTAAGGACATGCTGGGTCCAAAGTGATTTAAATGAATTTATAATAAAAAAAATTATGTTCTATAAAATAAAAAAAAAAAAAAATGAAAAAGACTCCTTTTATTTCTTAAGCAAAAATGGATGAATGTGAAAGGAAACCGCTCCTGAACTTGACTGTCTCTAGCAGAGCTCTTTGATCGGTGTGTAAAACCCTGGGATGTGCTTGGGTCCAAAGTGAATTTGAAAAGGGTAAAATGAAATAATTAAATTGTATGAAGTCAAACAGACTCATTTTTTCTTTTATGTTAATTGTCGTTGAATCTCATTTTTGTGACTGTGTTTATTCATATATTTTATAAAAATTCTGTATCAATTTTTAAAGAGTTTTAATTTTTTTAGCTGGTGTTTTCAATTCCCCTGTAGTGAAAAGGTACTTGTTATCTGATTCGTAATGATATACTTAGACATCTCTTATTTTCCTGTGATTTGGGGGCATAAGGTAACCAAGCACTGGGCCTACTATGTGGGGATGTCAGTGTCTGTGTGTACATGTGCGCATGTGCATATATGTGTCTATTAGGAAGTAGGACAGGTTAAAAAAAACTGGGCACATGTATTCCGTGTGCTGATTACACACACACACCTGGCCTTAGTTGAATTACCACAGAAAGGCTGCAGACTATGGGTCAGGAATTCTAGGATGTGGATTAGAAAGGACCAGGGTACAGGCCTGAACTTGGGAAGTGAGGAGGGTGTGGGGAAAGTGAGTCTGCCCCCTGGTCTCTGCGCACCACTGCCGGGACTTTTCAGCAGGAATTTGCTCGAAACAACCACAGGGGATTTTGAACAAGCAGTTCTAGGGAGATCCAGGCCAGATTGATCCAGGTTTAGCTTCTAAACCTGAAGCTAAAGGTGCTATTTAACTCAATCAACCTCCATTGTGGAGGGAGCTAACAGTTTGTTTTGTTCTTTCTTGCACTTTCTCTCATGATAAATGACAGGGTTGTGGAGAGACAGTCCCACTGGTTAAAGTATCTCGCATCTCCTCTATCAACTGTGTTTTTTTACTTACCCCTGATATTTATTCCTGGAAAATTGGCCATCAGCCCCCACTCTCTGTAGTATTTAGATGGCAGTGTAGATAGCATGTAAAATTGTAATTAAAACTTCTAGAAACATTGTGATGAAAGGTGAGATTATGTTCTTCTAACTAATCTCTTAAACTTGAGTGGACACTTTTTTTTTTTAGCTGTAAAAAGGATTTCAAAGCTGTTTAAAAAAATTTTTTAATGTTTATTTTTGAGACAGCACGAGCAGGGGAGGGGCTGAGAGAGAGGGAGACACAGAATCTGAAGCGGGCTCCAGGCTCTGACATGTCAGCACAGAGCCAGACGCGGGGCTCAAACTCACAAACCACAAGATCATGACCTGAGCCGAAGTTGGATGCCCAACCAACTGAGACACCCAGGCACCCCTCAAAGCTTTCTTCATGCAACTGTGGAACCTATAGGATCTACTTTTCAGCCCATCAGTGACTGTTTCTGCCAGTGTTCTTTACATGGGGATGATGTGGTGTTTGTGCAGTTTGCTTTAAAACAAAGCGCCCATTCTCTTTGTTTTGTTGGGAAAAAAAAAAAGATTTTTATTGGAAAACATAAAATCAAATTGCTTAGCGGTGCCTGAAAGTCAACAACCAAATGGGCAACCGATCTGTAGTTGTGGAACTTCATGATGTTGGATGTTCTTTCTTAGGCATCTTCCATCTAGATAGGCTGTTGTTTAAGGGCTCAACTAGAGACATAACCAGTTACATAATAAGGACAATAGTGGATTGAGTTCCTAGTCTCAGTCTATGTACACCTGTCTACCATTTCCTGAATGACATGTTATAAATCGTCATGTCCTGATGACTTAAGTTGTCACTGAAACTTGGGAGCTGACTGCCTTCTTTGATGTTTGTGAAGGAAAGAAAACTGCTTTCTGATGTAATCCTAAGTAAGGTTTTTAGAATTCCCTGGTGAAGGGTTGTACTGAAAGTCAACTTCAGTGTTTTTACACTGGGGAGTTTTGTCTTCCATGGGACATTCAGCAATATCTAGAGACCTTTTTGGTTCTGATGACTGGAGACGGGGTGTTACTGGCCAGAGATGGAGTGGGTGGAGGCCAGAGATGCTGCTGAACATCTATAAGGCACAGGGCAGGCCCCTACAACAAAGGATTTTCCAGCCCAAGATGTCAATAGTGTTGAGACTGAAAAACTCAAATCCGAAAAGTATTCTCTTTGGAGGTGCTCACCATTCAGTTAGGCTTCACTACTTCCTGGTGTATGTATGGCGTCCTGGAGTTGCGGTGACTTGATGAATTGAAACTGTGAGCTGTCTCATGCCCTCCGTGTGAGTGGGAGCAGAAAAGTGTTCGTGAAACATGAAGTCAAGCACAGGTGCTCCTGCCTGCAGTGACCTGTTCCCAGCAACATGTCCAAAGATTTGTACTGGATAAACCTGACGAGGGGCAAGGACTGACAAACGTGGTGGGTAAATGTGTTTAAAATGGACACAAAAACAATCCATGGATTGTGCACATGTGATTGTGAAGAAGCCTGTAGAATGACGAAAGGCTATCTTGAGAAACTAATTTCAGGAGAAGAAAGTCAAGGGATTCATGATCCACCTGGAACTACCACCAATTTGACCCACAGAAGCATTAGGGAAATTCATAGTCACAAGGTAAATTTAAATTTGCTCACTTAATAAACTAATTTGGTTGACAGAAAAAAAAATATGTTCAGAAGAATTTGGTAGAATATTTCATACTCAAACATTTTAAAGACCATGTTCTTGACTATGGCTTTTCTTACATGTCTTCATTTGTCCTTTTGCTTTATAACTATGACAGCAAGCAATCTGGAAGAGACAAATTTAATACATGTTTTGAAAGATACAAGCTTAAAACTGGCAACCTAGAATGAATTTAGTGGTAGGGATTAAGAGGTACAAACTTCCAAGTATAAATAAGTTATGGGAGTGCAATGTACAGCACAGGGAATACAGTCAGCAATATTTTAATAGCTTTCTATGGTGACAGATGGCAACCAGACTTGTGTGGAGCATTTTGTAATATATGAAAACGTTTAATCATTATGTACACCTGAAACCAACAGGATATTGCATGTCAATTATACTTTGATAATTCTTTAAACTTTGGAAGAAAAGCTCCTAATTGCATACTGCGTCATAAAAAGAGGTTTTTAAATAGCAAGTTTATTAAATTTACATTCAGTAACTGGCTTTTGAGCGACTGATCTCAAGCTGCTCCCACCTGCAGTTTGGGTGAGGAGAAAGAAGCTGCTGATTCTTGTCTGCTATTTGTGATGTCGAGAGGCAGAGCATATGCAACACTGTCATGCCAGACAGCTGAGGCCACTGTGTTGGTATCTTCTGATCATCCTGGAGACCTCTGCCAACATTGCACCCACCCTGCACTTCAGGGTTTTCCCCCAGACTGGAGACGGGTCCCCAGCTACAGATCAGTTTGCTAAGATGAGCACCAAAAAGCTCACTGGTGGATACCAAACGTATCCACCCGTGAGCCTCTGGAATGAGAGGTCTCTGGGATTGAAGGGTAGGAGAGAATGAAGGTTTCCTAATACAAACACTACACTCTGATGAGCCTCCTCTTTAAGAATCTGTGGTCAAGGGCACCTTGGTGGCTCAGTCAGCTGAGCGTCTGACTTCGGCTCAGGTCATCATCTCATGGTTCGTGAGTTTGAACCCCACATCAGGCTGTGCACTGACAGTGCGGAGCCTGCTTGAGATTCTCTCTCTCCCCCTCTCTCTGCCCCTTCCCTGCTTGCTCTTTTTTTTTTCTCTCTCTCTCAAAATAAATAAACTTAAAAAAAAAGGAATGATTTGTAAAAAATAAATAAGGAATCTGTGGTCAAGAATATTCATTTTGCCTCAGTCCGATGAGAAAGGAATTCTCACCTCTTCATGAGAGCTGCATGTTTTCTTCAGCAACTCAGGGCTATTCATCACATCAGATGTTCAAGCAGAGGTGAAATGCGAAGCTGTATGGAGAATGGCCAAGCAAGACACACAAGGAAAATGAGAGGTAACCACTGACAGAGACAGATGTGGGCATGGAGGTTAATCGGAGTGGCTCATATTCTAGGCACTTGGAGGAGGAGGAGGAGAAAGCAGGTAGATCCAGTGGAGTTCAGTTCTACCTCTGCTGCCTCCTGGGGGGCTTTCTGGTCACAACTCAAGACCTGTAGACCCATCACCTTATCCTTACAATGGAGCTATTGATACATATTCATACTTCTATCCCTAGGCTCATGCGAGTATATAAAGTACCCAGCACAATGCCTGCCCCAGTTAGCTTCTCCGTTTCATTCCTTGAAGACAATGGGCACAATTGTCAAATACTGAACTGATTTTTAAAAGGATGAGGCTGGGGTGAGATCAGAGTTGGCGATTTTTCCCCTCAAGAGTGTCCAGCTGTGTAATTTATCAACCAAGCTGGAACACTTTGTAGAATTAAAGGAGGCCATCAAATAATTAAAATTATACAATTTTTGAAATGTCTATGAACCAATTATTTTTATCATATTGGTGGGCCTACAAATAGTGCTACTCAAAAGCTAATCTCAAAAGTAGAATTCTCTCCAAAATAATAAACAACACATATGTATGTGTATGTACATTAAAAAGCAAAATTTTAAACAATTCTGATTTTCTGAACATTAAAAATAGAAGCAAAAACTCTTGGTACCTATTCATAGAATTTGGTCAGTTCCTTGGTTTTTTTTTTTTTTTCTAAAGTTTATTTATTTTGAGAGAGAAAGAGAATGTTAGCAGGGGAGGGGCAGAGAGAGGGAGAGAGAATCCCAAGCATGTTCCAAGCTGTCAGTGCAGAGCCTGGCGTGGGGCTCATGTCCACAGCTCGTGTCGTCAGACTCATGTGGCGGGGCTTGAACTCACGAACCATGAGATCATGACCTGAACTGACTGAGCCACCCAGGCACTCCTGGTCAGTTCCTGATTATCTTCCTCTAATAAAATGTCACTTTTTTTTTTTTTTTTTAGGAATGTATTTTTTCCAGTAGGGTCTTATTATTTTCAAATTTTACACAAAATTGTCTGTAATCTTTAAAATTGTGTTAATGGTTAATAAATGTGAAAGTTTGCTATTTTAAATTTACTCTCCTTTGTAGACTATATGATATTTTTAATTGAGCAATTAGTCTCTCTATAGCTGCTGACGCACCTGATAAGCTCATAGTAAATTCTGTTAAATTGAGCATACTTATAATATTATTTTTTGTATTGACATGTGTAGTATTTTGACCCAATTTCTCTTTTTGCCCCCATTCAAGCTAACTTTGATAGGTGTTTTTTTTTTTTAATTTTTAAATTTGAGTATAGTTGACACACAATGTTACATTGGTTTTAGGCATACACTATAGTGATTCAACATCTCTATACCTTATGCTGTGCTCACTACAAGTGCAGCTGCGGTCTTTCACCAACGCTATTACAATGCCATTGACTATATGCCTGTACTGTGCTTTCCATCCCCAGGACTTATTCCTTCCATAACCAGAAGACTGTATCTCTCACTCTCTTTCACCCATTTTGCCCATCCCTCCCACTTCCCTCTGGCAATCACCAGTTTGTTCTCTGTATTTATAGGTCTGATTCTGCTTTTTACTTATTCCTTTGTTTTGTTGCGTTTTAGATTCCACATCTAAGTGAAATCACATGCTATTTGTCTTTCTCTGGCTGACTTACTACACTCAGCATAATAGGTTACATGCTAAGTGTAATACGTAAACAAAGAAGTTTTTTTTAATTTATGATTTGTTTGCCATATTTAGATGCTGTGAAATCGTGGGATTTTGGTATTCATCCTATTCCAAAACAGAATGTTAATTTGCACAATTATAAGTAGGAATTTCATACAAAAAGTTTTCTCAAAAGCTGAGATGCTCCAAGTGAAATCATGCATGGTTGGAGCATTCATCATGGAATTGGCTTAGTCCTCTTGTTTTTTTTTGTTGGGACAAATTTCAATGTCTTCCTTGTTTGTAAGCTTTGTTTTCAATCATTGCAATTCAAATTACAAAGCTAGAATACCTGGGGCGCCTGGGTGGCTCAGTCGGTTAAACTTTGTCGGTTTGACTTTGGCTCTTACCATGGTCTCTCAGTTCGTGGGTTCAGGCCCGGTGTCAGGCTCTGTGCTAACAGCTCAGACCCTGGAGCCTGCTTCGGATTCTGTGTATCCCTCTCTGCCCCTTCCCCACTCGCACTCTGTCTCTTTCTCTCTCTCTCTTTCTCAAAAATAATAAATAAACATTAAAATAAAAAAAGCTGAACTACCTAAAGCTGTTGGTGCTCCATTTATCAAATATGTAGATTAAAAATCTCCAATCTTATTAGTTACCTGTGGCTACTGTAATGAATTACTACGCATTTGATGGCTTACAACACAGACATTTAGTTCTGGTTGCCCAAAGTCTGAAATCCATCTCACTGGCCACAGTCAGTGTCTACAAGGCCACACCCCTCCTGAGCTCCTGGGGAGAATCTCTTCTCGCCTCTCAGCTTCTGGTGTTTGGGGGCAATCCTGTGGCTGCATCCTGCCAATCTCTGATCCCATGCTCACATGGCCTCCTCTTCTGCCTGTGTCAAATTTCCCTCTTTGTCTCTTTCAAGAGTGAAGATACATGTGGCTGCCTTTGGGGTCCACCTGGATAATCCAGGACAAGCTGACCATCTCAAGATCCTTGATCAAATCTGCAGAGTCCCTTTTACCATATGAAGTAACATTCACAGGATCTAGAAATTAGGACCTAGATATCTTTGACAGTCATTATTTAGCATACTACACCAAACAATTCCGAACAAAATGCAATTACAATTTAGAAGCTGCATTTACAAAAAATTCAGTTCTACTGGATGTCACAATGATTTATGAAGTCATTCTTTAAAAGCGTTGTGTGCTACCCTAGCTTAAATAATTTTCAAATGTCAGCTTGTTCGCAAGAAATTTTGATTAAGTATGTAACATGTTTATATATTTTGATAAGGACATCTTCTATTTCAGCGAGGAAAATATCACAGCTTATTTGAATTGTGTTTAGACCATAACCAGTTCCAAGTATGCTTTTGCTCCATAAGCTTCTTAACTTAGTGAAAACATTGTTTTTACCACCACACTGTGTTTCACCAAAATAAGTATCTATATTGCTACAAGATTAAAAACATTTATCCTCAATGTTGAACTTTTTAATAGCATTTACAATAATACCCATGATGCTTTTTCACTTCCAACAACTCAACAAAAATAGATTTTGATCATCATTGGAGATAACTGACTTCCTGTTTGAAACACTTGGTGACTAATACAAAAATGTAACTCCTCTGTTAATGAACCCAACTTTATGGCTCCTTTTTTTTTTTTTAATACTTTATTTTTCTTTGACTAGTTTTAGGTTTACAGCAACATTGAGAGGAAAGTAAAAGATTTTCCATTTATCCCTGCTCCTACCCATGCACAATGGCCCCTATTATCACTATCCTGCACCAGTGGGTACATTTGTGCCAGTGATAACCCTACATTAACACATCATTATCACCCAGAGTCCATGGTTTACATTAGGGTTCCCCCTTAGTATCGCACGGGTTTGGACAAATGCACAGTCACGTGCATTATAGCTTCACTTCTGGTGTGAGCACAAGAAAACTGGCAAGCAGGAACAAATGACATTCACTTTGTAGGACTGTCATTAAAAGTAAATGAAAGGGGCGCCTGGGTGGCGCAGTCGGTTAAGCGTCCGACTTCAGCCAGGTCACGATCTCGAGGTCTGTGAGTTCGAGCCCCACGTCGGGCTCTGGGCTGATGGCTCAGAGCCTGGAGCCTGTTTCCGATTCTGTGTCTCCCCCTCTCTCTGCCCCTCCCCCATTCATGCTCTGTCTCTCTGTGTCCCAAAAATAAATAAACGTTGAAAAAAAAAATTAAAAAAAAAAAAAGTAAATGAAAAAGCTACGCTTCACAGAGTGAGATCGAAATGCACTTTCTGAGGTGCCTGGGTGGTTCAGTGGGTTGAGCTCAGGTCATGATCTCGTGAGTGATCCATGAGTTCGAGCCTTTCATCAAGCTCACTGCTGTCAGCATGGAGCCTGCTTTGGATCCTCTGTCCCCCCCCCCCCCCACCCTTCTCTCTTCCCTCCCCAGCTTGTATTCTGTTTTTGTATTCTGTCATTTTTGTATTCTCTAAAAAATAAGCAAACAGTAAGAAAAAATTATTTTAAAAAATGAACCTGTTTTTGAGTTTATTCCTTCTGACGAGGCTTATTAAAATCTTAAAAAAAACAATTTACCAAATAATAAGTAAATAGTTGTATATTTGTGGTATACAATAAACCTCAAAACGCTTGTGGCAGGAGCGCTCAAATCATTCGCCATATGCTCTGTGGCAAGATGGCTCCGCCTGTATTTCCTACCCATGTGTAATGCAATATAGGCCTATTTTGGTTTGCTATTGCTGGAGTAACAAACTGCCACAAAATCAGTGGCTTAAAACCACACACAGTTATTCTCCTATAGTTAGTTTTGGAGGTTGGAAGTCCAAAGTCAGTTTCACTTGCTGGCAGGTCTGGTTCTTTCTGGAGGTTCCAGGGAGGAATCCATCTGTTGCCCTGCCTTTTCCAGCGTCTAGAGGCTGCTTGCATTTGCTTTCATGTCACATTTTCCTCCGCTCTTTCTGGCAGGATGGCCACATCACATACACCTTCCCACCACCACTGACTATTTTTAATTTTTATTATTTTAACACTGCCATGAACTACTGGCCACTCTTCTAATTACTTTCCTAGATACACAGTACCGGGAGGTTTGGGGTGTTGAGAGTATGAACTTGTAAGAGTACTTTTGATATATTCCATCGATTCTCATTTTTCCTGGCAGTTATGTTCTGTAAAAGTCACGGCAAAGACCAAGTTAAAATACTGAACGACCGCCCCTGCAAGAAATTCAAGGTTGGGATCCTCCAAGACTCTGGTCAACACACTTCCTCAACTGATCAATACCTTGTTTTATGTGTTTATGCTTAAAAATCTTTTATTTAATATACATTGTTGATTCATTAACGTAGAACTCCTGGCTGGCAGCGCTGTGACTCACGCCTAAATTAAGCTTACCTGACAAATGTACTTTCTCTGTGAGGCACACCACAGCCTCTTGTGCCTGAGGGCATCAGAGAGCACTGCATTTGGTGGCCATTTTAAACAACAAAGTCACCAACAAAAAGCACAGAACGAGAAAAACATACTGCTAAATAGACCATGAAAAGAACACTGTTGGCGAAAGAAAATTTTTCCTCCACTCTCAAGGTCTTCCAGCTGGATTAAAAATTGAATTGACATGGGATAAATTAACAGGAGAAAATACCTCCGAAGTTTTATTATGTGCACTCAGAGGACCAATAATGAACTTGAGGAATTCTAAGCAGCTGAGGTAGTAGATGGTAAAGTAACATTTATTTCTGCAGGTTTTTCGACTTTAAAGTCACGGTCTTAAAAGACTGAGGATTTTTTTTTACTTCTTAGTATAGGGAAAATGTTTTTCTTATGGGAGATTTGTTTCCTGCTTTCAGGGGGACAGAGGAGAATCTGAGTGTCTTGCGCTGGTTGTTTCTTAACAAACTTTTATTTAAGATAATCAATATGCCAAGGTGGCACATTTTTGGAGCCTGCCCTTGGCCCCTACACTGCTGTTTGCAGAATGAAAGCTGAAACAAGAAGGCAGAGATTGCCTTATTTGAACGCACTGGGAGTGCAGGTCACGTGACCCGGGTTTTGCATTGTATTTTTCATGTCCACCAATGGCCTCAAAAGTGCTGGCAGTACTGACTTGGGGTTACAAATATATTTTAGCCAGGAGGTGAATTAGCAAAGATAAAATCCACAAATAATGAAGATTGGCTGTATTACCAAACTCTTTTCCAGAAAAGTTTTACAAATTTATGTTGCTAGTAGCAATTGTATGAGGATACTATTTCAGCTTATAATAAGCATTGCCATGTCAAAAAGTTGTTGAACGTTTTTTTTTTTTTCCTTTTAAGATACCTCATTGTTTTAGTTTGAATTTCTTCTATTACTATTGATGTTAATTTTTGGATTCGTTTGTTAGTCATTTGTTTTTCTATGAATTTTTTGTCCTTGCACTTTGCTTATTTTTCTCTTGGGTTTTTTGTCTTCATATTAACTTCAATGAGCTTTATATATATCAAGTTGATTGACTCTTTGACATATTTCATGTATATTTTCTCCCAGTTTTACTTTTGCTTAATAGCTGCGTTTCTGAATGTTTGGTGTGCAGGAAATCCATCAACTTTCTCCTTGAGCTCTTTTGAGATATTTGGAAACAACAACAAAAAAGACAGGGCTGTAGTTTGAGAGATAAGAGAGTTTGAGAGACAAAACAGACAAAGTGAACTGTCTTTCCAGCCAAAGGCTAACCTGCAGGATTTTAATCCTGTACTGCATACTGAAATGCTGAGAAAACCACCACCCAGATTTCTGGATCAATTCTCTAAATAAAACCTGTATGTTTTTGCAATCATCAGACCAACAGTATAGATGATGGAAATAGTCACCTCACAACAGTAGCTAAAAATGTGTTAATTTTAATTAAATCTATTCCAAATACATTTCACAGTTTTTACAAGGTGAGAAATGCCTTGCAAGCAAATAACTCAGCAGAGGATTGTTTCCTTGTGTGTATATGTGTGTGTGTGTTTAATTATTGATGCATTAATCAAGAATATTAACAAATATAAGTTTTGAATTCTTGGTTTTGGGTTATGTAACTACATATGATTCTATTTGATGTATAGATAGACATGCAAAACAAAAACACAGGTTTAGATTCACACACTGTAGTCTTTTTCAGAGAGGGTTGCTGGGTGTTTAAACTGACCACATTTTTTATAGTAAAAAATCTTAAATAGGGAGAGTTTTCATTTTACTGAGATGAGATAATGACAAACCGAATTCTGATTGTAATAATCTTTGGTCATGTTTATACTATAATTATTGACATTCAATTTATTTAACATATTTTCTGGCATCAATTTTTTTTTTTTGAGAGAGAGAGAAAAAGAGAGAGTGCAAGTGGGGAAGGGATGCAGAGAGAGAGAGAGAGAGAGAGAGAGAGAGAGAGAGTCTCAAGCAAGCTCCACTCTCAGCATGGAGTCTGACTCAGGGCTTGATCTCACAACACTGTGATCATGACCCGAGCCAAATCAAGAGTCAGATGCTCAACCACTGAGCCACCTAGGTGCCCCAACCAAAATGTAATTTTTGATTACAGGGTTTATCTTGTATATCACATGACGGATATATTTGAACAAAAAGCAACTATAAGAGTTTTTCTCACCACAGCTGGTGGGGGAAGGGCAGCATATTAGAATCTCTGGCAACTTCTAAAAAATATCAATGTCTTGCTCCATCCCTCATGAATTAAATCAGAATTTCTGAGGAATGATGACAGGCATTGGCATTTTTTTAATGAAAAGCTTCTCAGGTAATTTTTATGGATCACCAGGGCTAGGAACCACCAATTTGTATAATATAATGATAATATTTCAATACATAAGTAAGCAACTTATTATATTCCAGATAAAATTAAAATCATTTTTAGTATGTCTAATAAATGTACCTTGTGCTATTCATGTTATAAAGCTGTTTAAATCATCTGGCAAAATTTTGCATGACCAATCACTGTTGTTCTTGTAAATTCTCCGGTTACTTTTTTATTTTCTCAAATCTTAAAGGCACTCTGATTATTAAGGGAGAAATTTTCATGGACATTTTATCTTAATGATTAAACATTTTTCATAAACAGTTTTTCTGTATTACTAACAGCCTTCTGATGAGAATAGAGAGACCATAGTTTCTTGGAATTTTTTGATATTTTCCCCAAATAAGAAGGACCCCCCCAGACTCCCCACACTTAGTACGTACTGTCTATGGTTATTCTGATTTTAACTTAAGCAATATTTGACTTTATACTTTCATAATTATTAGATGTAGTTTTATTGACATTCCTCACCATGACTTTCAATACTCCCTAACCATAAAAGAACATGTATTTCGGAAGATCATCCAAACTTTACAGGCACAAAAGCTAAAACACAGTAATATACCACATAATGCTTTCTCATTTTATATAATTATATTTGTCACAGAATATATATGAGATAAGGAAACTGAAAGACTCCATAAAAATTTGTTTTTGGTTCCTTTTTCTGCTTCTATTCTTTCTAGGACCTGAACCCCCACCTTACACTTGTGTCCTCCTTATAAGGTCAAGGAGTTAATGATATGCACCTGGGTGGCTCGGTTGGTTAAAGTGATCAACTCTTGGTTTTGGCTCCGATCATGATCTCAGGTTTGTAGGCACAAGCCCTGTGTCAGGCTCTGTGCTGACAGTGCGGAGCCTACTTTGGACTCTCTCTTTCCCTCTCTCCTTGCCCCTTCCCTGCTTGCTAGCTCTCTTTCTCACAAAATGAATAATAAATAAACATTAAAAGAAAAGATTTATGACTTCATTAGCGTCTTCCATCACACTAGGTAGCATCTAAGGAAGGGCTGGGTGAGAATGATCGAATGAAGCCGCATGTGTGTATTCCAGACCCCCAGCTCCAAGGAACAAGTGACTTGTGAGGACACCTACATCTTTGTCCTTGTTCTGACCAGTTCCTGGATGCCTGAGAGGACATGTACACTAGACCATGTTCCTCAATAAAAACCCCAGATCCCAAGCAAAGACCAGACTTTCTCTCCTTTCCTTTCTGAGTCTCCCAGATACTCTGTATCTGCTCTCTCTTTATACCCTCAACAAACTCTGCTCTCACTTCCTGTTGGCTCACGTTTGATTTCTATCCTGCGTGTAGCCAGGGACTGTCTTGGCTGGTCCTGCCCAGCCCCCTCTGGGCCCTCGGACTCAGCTTGCCTACAACAGCAATGGTCAAACCTGAGCTAAAACCAGGGTATTTGTGTCTATGTTGCTTTGGGTAAATCATAGCACTTTTTCATTTCAATTTTTTGAACTGAAAATTGAATCAAATCCTGCTTGTCATCCAACTTCACTTCATTTTTCCAGCTGTTTCATTAAAATCCTAGTGTTTGCCTCATTGATCACCACTATTTTTATTTTCCTTTTTATAAAATAAGATTCTTATTTTGAACTATTTTAGATTTACAGAAAAGTTGGGAAAATAATATAAAAAGTTCCTTTACATCTTTCAACCTGTTTCCCCTAATGTAAACATCTTACACAACCACAGTACTGTGCTCAAGATCAGGAAGCTAATGTTGGTAAAATATTACTTAAAAATTTTTTTTTAAGACAGAGAGAGACAGAGCATGAGTAGGAATGGGGCAGAGAGAGAGGAAGACACAGAATCTGAAGCAGGCTCCACGCTCTGAGCTGTCAGCACAGAGCCCAACGCGGGGCTTGAATTCATGAACTGTGAGATCATGACCTGAGCCGAAGTTGGACGCTTAACCAACTGAGCCACCCAGGCACCCCGGTACAATATTATTAATAAACTATAGTCTTGTTCTCAAATTTCATCATATGCCTCACTATTATCCTTCATCTGTTCCAGGATCTTGTCTGATGTCCCAAATTGCATTTAGTTGTTAACCCTTCTTAGTCTTTCCCAGTCTGTATCTGTTTCTCACACTTTTCTTATCTTTTATGACCTTGATACCTGGAAAGAGTATAGACCAGAGATTTTATAGAATGTTCTTCCATTGGATTCTTCTGATATTGTCTCATGCTGGCAATGAAATTATCCATTTTTTACATGAATAGAACAGAAATGATGTGGTGTTCTCAGTGCATCATACCAAGAGGCACATGATGTCTATTTCTTACTACCAATGCTGTTTACCAGAATCACATGGTTAAATTTATGGCTGTTGTTGGTTTTTCTATGGCAAAGTTACTGTCTCTCCCTTTGCAGTTACTATCTGGGGGAGATATATTGAAACTATACAAATCCTATTTCTCCTCAAACAGTCACCCACCAATTTTTGCATCCATAACGGATCTTATCTGCAACAGTTATTGTGGTGGCATTTGCTTAGTAGTGATTCTCTATTTTTGTTTAATTTTAACTTAAAAAAATTTAAACACAAGTTAGTTAACATATAGTGTAATCATGATTTCAGGAATAGAAGTTAGTGATTCATCACTTATATATCACACCCAGTGCTCATTCCAAGTGCCCTCCTTAATGCCCTGCTTAATATAATATCGCTTAATATAATACACTCTAGTTCCATCCACCTTGTTGCAAATGGCAAGATTTCCTTCTTTTTGATTGCCAGGTGATATTCATATATATATATAGCATAGTGTATGTTGCAAATGGCAAGATTTCCTTCTTTTTGATTGCCAGGTGATATTCATATATATATATAGCATAGTATATAGCATAGCATAGCATAGTATATGCTATATATATACATACATATATATATACCACATCTTCTTTATCCATTCATCTGTCAGTGGACATTTGGGCTCCTTCCAGACTTTGCCTATTGTTGATAGTGCTGCTATAAATATTGGAGTGCATGTGCTTCTTGAAAAACATGTACAGCACACCTGTATCCTTTGGATAAATACCTAGTAGTTCAGTTGCTGGGTTCTAGGGTAGTTCTATTTTTAACTTTTTGAGGAACTTCCATACTGTTTTCCAGAGTGGCTGCACCAGTTTGTATTCCTACCAGCAGTGCAAAAGGGTTCTTCTTTCTCCGCATGCTCACCAACATCTATTGTTGCCTGAGTTGTTCATTTAACCCATTCTGACAGGTGTGAGGTGGTAGCCCATTGTGGTTTTTATTTGTATTTCCATGATGAGTGATGTTGAGTATCTTTCGTGTGTCTGTTAACCATCTGTATATCTTCTTTGGAAAAGTGTCTATTCATGTCTTCTGCCCATTTGTTAAGTGGGTTATTTGTTTTTGGGTGTTGAGTTTGATAATTTCCTTATAGATTTTGGATACTAACCCTTTATCTGATATGTCATTTGCAAATATCTTCTTCCATTCCGTTGGTTGCCTTTTAATTTTATTGATTGTTTCCTTCACTGTGCAGAAGATTTTTATCTTGATGAGGTCCCAATAGTTCATTTTTGCTTTTGTTTCCCTTGTGTCTGGAGACTGGTTGAGTAAGAAGTTGCTGAAGTCAAGGTCACAGAGGTTGTTGCCTGTTTTCTCCTCTAGGATCTTGGTGGCTTCCTGTCTTACATTTGGATCTTTCCTCTATTTTGAGTTTATTTTTGTGTATGGTGTAAGAAAGTGGTTCAGGTTCATTCTTCTGCATGTCACTGTCCAGTTTTTCCAACACTGTTTGCTGAAGAGGCTGTCTTTTTTCTCATTGGATATTCTTTCCTGCTTTTTCAAAAATTAGTAGTCCATACATTTGTGGGTCCATTCCTGGGTTCTCTATTCTGCTTCATTGATCTATGTCTCTGTTTTTGTACTATACTGTCTTGATGACTACAGCTTTGTAATACAGCTTAAAGTCTGGAATTTGATGACTCCAGCTCTGGGTTTCTTTTTTAGGATTGCTTTGGCTATTTGGGGTCTTTTTTGGTTCCATACAAATTTTGGGATTGTTTGTTCTAGCTCTGTGAAGAATGCTGGTGTTATTTTGATAGGGATTGCATTGAATATGTAGATTGCTTTGGGTAGTATCAACATTTTTTTTAAAATTTATTTCTGAGACAGAGAGAGACAGAGCATGAGCAGGGAAGGAGCAGAGAGAGAGGAAGACACAGAATCTGAAGCAGGCTCCAGGCTCTAAGCTGTCAGCACAGAGCCCTATGCGGGGCTCAAACTCATTGACTGTGAGATCATGACCTGAGCTGAAGTCGGATGCTCAACCAACTGAGCCACCCAGACACCCCTGGGTAGTATCAACATTTTAACAATAGTTGTTCTTCCAATCCATGAGCATGGAATGTTTTTCCATTTCTTTGTGTCTTCAATTTCTTCCATAAGCTTTCTATACTTTTCAGTGTGTAGCTTTTTCACCTGTTTGGTTAGGTTTACTCCTAGGTATTCTATGGTTTTTGGTGGAATTGTAAATGAGATCACTTCCTTGATTTCTCTTTCTGATGCTTCATTATTGGTGTAAAGAAATTCAACCAATTTCTGCACATTGATTTTATATCCTACAACTTTGCTGAATTCATGTTCTAGCAGTTTTTTGGTGGAGTCTTTTGGATTTTCCACATATTGTGTCATCTACAAAGAGTGAAAATTTTACTTCCTCCTTGCCGATTTGGATGCCTTTTATTCCTTTGTGTTGTCTGATTTCTGAGGCTAGGATATCCAACAATATGTTGAATAACAGTGGGGAGAGACGACATCCTTGTTGTATTCCTGACATTAGGAGGAAGCCTCTCAGTTTTTCCCCATTGAGGATGATATTAGCAGTGGTTCTTTCATAAATGGCCTTTATGCTCTTGAGGTATGATCCTTCTATTCCTACTTTCTTGAGAGTTTTTATCAAGAAAGGATGCTGTATTTTGTCAAATGCTTTTCTTCATCTGTTGAGAGGATCATGTGGTTCTTATCCTTTCTTTTATTAATGTGATATATCACATTGATTGATTTGTGGATATTGAACCAGCCCTGCATCACAGGGATAAATCCCACTTGATCATGGTGAATAATTATTTTAATGTATTGTTGGATCCGGTTTGCTAGAATCTTGTTGAGAATTGTTGCATCCATGTTCATCAGGAAATTGATCTGTAGTTCTCTTTTTTAGTACAGTCTTTGTCTAGTTTTGAATAAAGGTAATGCTGGCCTTGTAGAATGAGTTTGGAAAATTTCCTTCCATTTCTATTTTTTGGAACAGCTTCAAAAAAATAGGTGTTAACTCTTCTTTAAATGTTTGACAGAATTCCCCTGGAAAGCCATCTGGCCCTGGACTCTTGTTTTTTGGGATATTTTTGATTATTGATTCCATTTCTTTACTGGTTATGGCTCTGTTCAAATTTTCTATTGCTTCCTGTTTCAGTTTAGGTAGTTTATATGTTTCTAAGAATTTTTCCATTTCTTCCAGATTTCCCTATTTGTTGGCATATAATTGCTCATAGTGTTCTCTTAGTATTATTTGTATTGCTGCAGTGTTTGTTGTGATCTCTCCTCTTTCATTCATGGTTTTATTTACTTGGGTTCTTTCCTTTTTCTTTTTGTTTTTTTTTTTTGTTTTTTCTTTTTAAATTTTTTTTTTTCAACGTTTATTTATTTTTGGGACAGAGAGAGAGAGAGCATGAACGGGGGAGGGCCAGAGAGAGAGGGAGACACAGAATCTGAAACAGGCTCCAGGCTCTGAGCCATCAGCCCAGAGCCTGACGTGGGGCTCGAACTCATGGACCGCGAGATCGTGACCTGAGCTGAAGTCGGATGCTTAACCGACTGCGCCACCCAGGCGCCCCTCCTTTTTCTTTTTGATCAGTCTGGTTAGGGGTATATCAATTTTTTAAAATTCTTTCAAAGAACCAGCTCCTGGTTTCATTGATCTCCATTACTTTTTTTTTTTTTTTTTATCATTGATGTTGGTATCATTGATTTCTGCTCTAATCTTTATTGTTTCCTTCTGGTTTGGGGCTTTATTTGATGTTCTTTAAAAATGTTTTAAAGAGTGTTTATTCATTTAAACGTTGTGTGTCATTCAAAGCCATTGATTTCCTTGATTTTCTGCCTACATGATCCATGCATTGTTGTAAGTGGGGTGTTGAAGTCCCCTACCATTATTGTATTATTAATACACGTTTGTGATTTATCGATTTATATATTTCATATTGAGGGCATAAATACTTACACTTGTTAGATCTTCTTGGTAGAAACCCTTAACTGTAGTATAATGCCTTTCTTCATCTCTTGTTACAGTCTTTATTTTAAAAACTAGTTTGACTGATATAAGTATGGCTACTCCAGCTTTCTTTTGATGACTATTAGCATGATAGATGGTTCTCCATCCCCTTACTTTAATCTGCAGGTGTCTCTAGGTCTAAAATGAGTCTCTTGTAAAGTAGCATATAGATAGATATTGTTTTTTTTTTTATCCATTCTGATACCTTATATCTTTGGAGTGTTTAGTCCATTGACATTTAGAGTGAGTACTGAAAGATATGACTTTAGTGCCATTGTGTTACCTGTAGAGATGGTGTTTCTGGTGATGTTTCCGATCTTTTCTAGTCTTTGTTGCTTTTGGTCTGTTTTGTTTTGTTTTGTCTTTTCTCCAAAGAGTTCCCCTTAAATTTTCTTGGAGGACTCTTTTAGTGGTCGCGAACTCTTTTAGTTTTTGTTTGCCTGGCAAACTCTTTACCTCTCCTTCTATTTTGAATGACAGAATGCTGGATAAAGAATTCTAGGCTGCACACTTTTTCTGATTCACCACGTTGAATATATCCTGCCACTCCTTTCTGGCCTGCCACGTTTCTGTGGGTAGGTCTGCTTCAAACCTGATCTGTTTTCCCTTATAGGTTAAGGACTGTTTTTCTCTTGCTGAGTTCAGGATTATTTCCTTGTCTGTGTGTTTTGTGAATTTGCCTATGATATATGCCTTGGTGACGGTCAGGTTTTGTTGAATCTAATGGGAGTTCTCTGTGCTTCCTGGATTTTGATGTATGTGTCCTTCCCCATATTAGAAAAGTTTTCCACTATAATTTGCTCACATAAACTTTCTGTTCCTTTTTCTCTATCTTCTGGGACTCCTATGATTCAGATGTTATTCCTTTTTAATAAGTCACTGAGTTCTCTTAGTCTTGTATTGTGCTCTTTTGCTTTTGTTTCCCTCCTTTTTTCTGCTTCATTATTCTCCACAATTTTACCTTCTATATCCCTGATTCACTGCTCTGCTTCATCCATCCTTGCCGTTGTGGCAGCCATTTGAGATTGCATCTTGGTTATAGCATGTTTAATTTTGTCCTGACTAGATTTTATTTGTTTTATCTCCACAGAGAGGGATTCTACGCTTTTTTTCAACCTCAGCTAGTATTCTTACTACAGTGATTCTAAATTCTAGTTTAGACATTTTGTTTATATCTGTGCTGATTTAGCTCCTGGCTGTAATTTCTTCCTGTTCTTTGGGGTGAATTCCTTAGCTTTGCCATTTTGGAGGAGGAACAAAATTAATAAAATAAAAATTAAAAACAAAACAAAAAAATTAAATATAGGAAGCTAGATCCTAAGTTTATTTTGGTCTTCTTGTTGAAAGAAGCTTGCTAGAATAGAGAAAAAAGGGAAAGAAAAGGGAAAAAATAGAAAAAAGAAAAAAAAATTAAGAAAAATTTAAAAATTAAAACGATAAAATGAGGGGCACCTGGGTGGCGCAGTCGGTTAAGCGTCCGACTTCAGCCAGGTCACGATCTCGCGGCCCGTGAGTTCGAGCCCCGCGTCAGGCTCTGGGCTGATGGCTCAGAGCCTGGAGCCTGTTTCCGATTCTGTGTCTCCCTCTCTCTCTGCCCCTCCCCCGTTCATGCTCGGTCTCTCTCTGTCCCAAAAATAAATAAATGTTGAAAAAAAAAAAAAATTAAAAAAAAAAAAAACGATAAAATGATAAACTAAAATAAAAAATTTTAAAACATCAAAAATAAAGTAAAAAAATAACATAAAAATGAATTTTTCTTTCTGTATCCAATGAGGATGAAATGAAAGAAAACAGAATACAATTTAAGCAAAAGTAGAAGCAAAGATAATGAACAAATAAGTGAATCAGCAAACAGAATGAAACCTGAATGAAGATACATCCAGTTTCCCCTAGAACTAAAACTATGAAGCCCTTTATAGTCCATACACTAAGCAGGTGGAGGGACTTGTGCTGGTCTTCTAGGGGATGTGTTTGGAGGGTGTAGTTGTCTGGGGCTTGGTGTAATTGCTCTGTTCTCTACTAGGTGGCACTGCTTAGCTTGCTGGAGTGGTTGGATCTATATGCATGTGCACATGGGTCTGCATGGGAGAGGTGAAAAAGGCTTCACCCAGCTCCCTAGTCTCTGGCACAGAAACTTTGAGCTCTCACCCACCTGTGATCAAGCACTCCTCTTTTCTCTTAGGTATCCATCCATTCCCTGCTTCTACCCTGTCCATGCCCAAGCTGTGTGCCTGCCAGGCAGCACCTCCCACCAGAGTTTTATCTCAGATGGGGTTCTGTTTCAAAACCCCACACTTGGACCCATGGCAACTCTCTGGGGGATGGTCTTGCTAAGCAATGGCTGGGTACTGGTTTCACCCAGAAAATGTTCATGCAATCGTGCAGTGGAAGAAGTTCAGAGAGTATGGCAAATCACAACACATAGCCGGTGCCAGGTTTCACCACAGTCTCTTGTCTTTGTCCCAATACCAGCAAACATAGCTGCTCTCCAGGGTCCACTGGGAATTTGCCTGTGGGGAGGCCATATGGCCTCTACCAAATGCTCTCCAAGCAGGGGAAGTGCTTCTCCTGTGTGGCACACATACTCCTTAGACCCCACTGTCTGCTTTTGGTGATTCACCCTATTTCCTCACCAGAGCACTACCAGGCACTGAGCTCTGTAACTTCAGGCTCTGTGCTTCACTGTTTATAGAATCCTGGTGTTATTGAAACCCTCTCCTTTTTTCCCATTCAGTCCCCAGAGATTGCTTTCCTTCTTTCTTTCCAGGTACTTTCAAAAGAGTGTTTTTCTTGCATGATACCCATGGATGCACTCTTCCCCTTTCTCTTTATCTATCCTTTCTCTGCAAAAACAGTTCCCTACTCTCCACCGCTTTTTTCTCCCTCAGTTCACCTGTCAAGTTCTGTGGCTAAAATTTGCACATTGTTGTGTTAGTCCTCAGATCAATTTCCTAGGTGTTCGAAATGTTTTGGTGCTGATCTAGCTGTATTTTAAGGAGGAGACAAGCTCAGGGTCTCCATGCTGCTCTGCCATCTTAACTCCTCCCCCCTCCCCTATACCTTACTGTAAGGCAGATCTGTTTCTTCTCCCCAGTTACTTGCTTATTTTTTTCATTTATTTGTAACAGTATGACATTATGAACTTTTATTCTCCATGTTAAAATTTCTATTATTATTATCTGTTTTGTGATTCAGTTTTCTCTAAATTCAGCCATTTAGGTTGGACCTTGTGTTCATGTGACAAGTTGTCAGATTTTTGTGAGTGTTTCCTTACTTTCCTGGCACCATAGAATTGTCTTCATTTGGTCTGTATGTAATCTTCAAACATTTCTATGATGAAATAAGACTGATTCTATGTGGACAAAGTGTTACCTTTGAAAATTCATGAGTTAACATGACTAGTAATTATTTACTCTGTGAATTAGTTCACTTCTGTTATAACCAATATGACTGTAAAATAAAAATTGTGTGTCTCTGAAGTGATGACAGTGCCACACAATACTTACAGGTAAATAAATATTGCCAAAAACCACTCGTAAATGAAAAATAAAAAGCTGAAATCACATCTAATGTATGGAGTTGTGTGTATGGTGTGTGTGTGTCTTCGAATGAAACCAAGAATAAATACTTCAGATTATTTTCAGGGGTTTTAAGGGATCTGGGAGGGAATCAAGGAAGGACATGACCACAAGGTGGCAGGAGTATACACAAGTCTTGCTGGGTGATCCTGACAGATTTGCTGGAGAGGGAAGTCCCTCACAGAGACCCTCCAGAGTCTCAGGTTCAGGAAACCACTCAGAGAAGGAGGGCAGGGGAACTCCCAGGTTAGAGGAGAATCTGGAAAGGGGGTTTCTGTATCCAGGGAAAGCTACTCAGAGCACATCAGGAGTCTTGGAGTCAGAGAGCTCCAAAGGGCAACAGCAGCTTGAGGTCTTTATGACATGAGGCTTATCTTATCTATTGATAGCAGATATTGGCTGCGGTTACATGAGGTATACAAAACAAGAAAGATCTAAATGGCCAAAAATCTGCTTTTTTCAAACAATATTTAAGAGAATTGGATATGTAAAAATTTAAGTTTGGTGATAGCAGGCTCTTGAACTAATAGGTCTTTGTCTTCAGGGAAGAAATGAATAACCTAGGGACCAATAAACGGAAGCCATCTTGGGTTCATTTATAGAATAAATGTAAAGCAGTACCATGCTCTTCTCATGCTTCATCAACTCCTTGTACCACCAATGTAATGCATGATTATTGAAGGTGAGCTGGGGGACTAAGTCACTTGTTGATCAACTGACATAAGAGAATGATGAGTAATGAGTGGCAGATTTGTACCTAGAGATAAAGTATCAGAAGAAAAAGACCAACTGGAATCTACCCACAGTGCCATATTGACACTTGTGGAGAAGACATAGAAATAAAGTGAGTTTATAAAGGACAAAGATGGTACTGGCTGAATGACTTTAGCCAGAATATTTTATGCAGTAAGAATGACACATTATTAGCATAAGGCTATTATAATAGTAATAGTTTAAAACTACCTTGCAGTCCTATACTTCCAGTGGGAAAGAAAGGTGTGGTCTAATGAGAAGCTGAAGATGGCATGTGATTCCTGATTACCGAGTACATATCCAAGTGGCCTTGGGAAGGATTTAAAGTGACACCTATGGTTGGATGGACAATGATGGACTTAGGATCCAAAGTCTTCTCCAGATCCTGACACTGTTACTCGCTTGTCCTGTGACCCTAAGTAGAGAGGACTTTGTGAAGCCAATTTCCTTTGCAAAATGAGTATAGAACTTTCTAACTCACAAGATTGTTGTTTGTGCTGGGATGTGTTCCAGAATCTAAATGCTACCAAGAATGACTTAAAAATTTCTGCAATTCATGTGGTGACCAAGTAGGTAGTCACCCTACCTGATGTGATTTTAAAGGTATGAAAATGTATGGAGTTGTGGGTCTGGTGCATTCTGTATAACGTTGACTTAAGGAGCCACTGCATTATAAGGCTCCATGAAAATAGGGCCTAGGGACTAATGTAGGAAACAAAGGCAGAAGGAAATGGCAGATAAAATTAAATGCCCTTATAACCTGCAGTCTACTGACAAATACTTGAGACAGGCAGAGTAGTTTCTCCAGGAACCCACTACTGTTGTAATGCTAATACTTTTCTAGAGGGAAAAAACAACCTTAGTTTGACAATACATAGGCTTCCAGTATCCTGTGGGTCTTCTTTAGCATATGAAAATCTCTTTGGAAACTTCTCCTTGACTTTACCTCCCCCAACCCCATAGTATATAACAAATCTCTCCTCAAGGTCCCTGGGCAGCTCTTCCTGCCCACAGGTCCTGTCTCTGTGGTTTAATAAAATCACCTTTTTATTAGACGTCTCAAGAATTCTTTCTTGTCCATTGGCTCCGAACCCCACCACCATCACCCCAAAACCTTATCAGGGACCAGGTACCTTTTGTCTGCATCTGAATAACCAACATCTCACACAGTCCGTGGAACATAATAAGAACTTCATAAACATTTGCTGATCAAATAAGAACTTTATTTGAATCACTTCTTTGAGAAAACCTCAATTCTAGGTGACCATCCCAATAAACGCAAACATTCTCTATTAAATTATTAAGGTGTTGGCTTACAGTAATCAACCAAGTTGGCTTCAGTCACATAACAGTATCTTAGAGGAATGAGACATAATTTTGATGAGAGAAGGTCAGGAGTGCAGGATACTGTTGGGTCAGGGAGGCATGGCTGTGCTTTGTGGGCAGGCAGTTGAACAGCCAGTAGGAAAAAGCATTGGAAGAGGATCACTCAAAGCAAGGAGTAAATTCATAAAAACAGCCACTTAAATAAGGTATGGACAACTTTCCAGGGTGAGTTCTGTGCCGATACAACATTTAATGTGTCTGAGTCTCTAGCTTACTAGAAATGAGTTGCTGTGGAATTAATCATATCTTGGGCGTGGTTAACATTTCCCAGAGGTGTAACCAGAAAGGCATTAACACCCATTTTTGTAGGTCCCACACCTAGTTGTCTCTGAGGTGTAAACGTCAAAAGGTCGATATGCACAGAGAGAAGGACGGAAAAAGGAAGACTAAGGAGGGGAAGAGAAGTGATGGACACACGGATTGAGCGAAGGGAGGGAGAAGCCAGGGAAAACAAGGGAAAGAAAGAAAAATAGGATGCTAGCCATCTTGAAAACTGCATGCCATCAGCTACGTGAGCTGCATTTCAGACTTTCTGCTCCACTCAATGACTTCTTGGCATAAGCCAGAGTCCCAGATAATGTTTTTTCCATGTTTCTCACCCACATCCTCAACTACAATTGCCTTTGAAAGGTATTCATCTGCTTCTCAAATGTTGTTCCTACAGAAAAAAGCCTTTGGAAGCAAAATATCATCGTGCGTCTCAGCCACCAAAAAGAACATTTGTGGAAAGTAATTGGGCAAATTGAGGGTATGAGCCCCAGAAGAAACAATGTATTTTGACAGGAAAAATTGTTTGGCAAATGTTAAGGTATTTATGAGTAATCATAATGATTCTTTAAGTAATTATAATTTGTTCTGTACTCTGTCACACTTGTTTCAGTTTGTGGCTTTTATCAGTGAATCAAGTTTTTTAGTTGTCTTTATTTTTAGGAAGAGATTCACAGTATTGAAATATTTCAAATGCCAATGATGTTATGTTTCTTGAATATTTTCCCTTTCTAGTGCCTGATGAGTCATTGGACTATCATTTTGTCCCAAGAACATTATGGTGACACCAGTCTTAGTCACAAAACCATTACTGTGGCAGGGGCTGGGGGGGAGGGTAAAGAGGTAGCATAAGGGGAGAAATCTACATAATAAGAAGAATCTAGTTTAATGTGAAGGTTGGAATCATTACCCACATTTTCAAAGCAAATTTATTTTAATTTTTATTTTTTTAAATGTTTATTTATTTTTGAGAGATAGACAAAGCACAAGCAGAGCAGGGGCAGAAAGCGGGGGGGACACAGAATCTGAAGCAGGTTCCAGGCTCTGAGCTGTCAGCACAGAGCCTGATGAGGGGCTCGAACTCACAAACTGTGAGATCATGACCTGAGCCGAAGTCGGACACTTAACCGACTGAGCCACCCAGGTGCCCCTAAAGCAAATTTATTTTAAACTAGATTTCCAAATATACAATTGCTTAGCTGCCCTGTTATAGTTCTATCCTCAGTTGTATGAAGTTCTGTGTTTCAGGGATATGCAGTTAGAATACTGTCACTTCATAATTCAGTTTTCATTTCAGCTGTGTGATAAATAGGGTTTGGGAGGATTATCTCACAGGAGACCAAGCATTGAATGTAAGCCCTGATGTGCTGCTACACCACAGAAGCACAAAGCTGGCACACATCCAAAGGTTATCTGGTTTAGTCTCCTATTGAAACATGAAACTCATTGTAACAAGCTCTCATGAACTTTTTTCCAGAGGAAACATACACCACGTGTTGGTTGATTAGTAAAGCATTTGCATTAGCGAAGCTTTGCATACCGTTGAAAAACCTAAACAGAAGAGCTGTTTCCAAGCATGATAAATAGATCAAATAGTCCTGTGAGAATTAAAATAGACAGCTTCCCTAGTTACAACACAGCAAAATATAACACAATATTGTGAGTTTCATTTTTCAGTGGGAAAATGAATTACAAGTGAAACATCTAGTAGTATTGAGTTTGTTTTTCACTACATCTCAGAGCTGGAGTGTTCAAAGATTTGATACTGGCTAAGGAAGACGACCTGAATGGCGAATGCTGTAAACTTGTCTCCTTTATTAATACACAAATTCAAACTCAAAGACACTGGTGAGGTGTATATATATATGTGCTATGTAACAAACATTCTTTCAACAATAAGTATTTAACACATTACGTCTTTGGATCTTCATTAGCCTTAAGGTCTAAATGATAAACAAGAATCTAAGTCTAAAGAATAGAGGGCTCCTTCAGGCATGATGGGAGATGAGCAGAGATGGGGAAATATCTCTAGCAAATATCTTGGTGAATGGGGAGCTGAGGGCCAGTGCTTGGCATCATATTTTCAAACTTCACTTTGAGAAATGACCAGCGAGTCCTTATGTAAGCAATGCACTTTCAGTTATAATAACGTGTTAATGTAAAATCATCAGTTATAACAAATGTCCTACTCTGGTGGGGATTCTGATAAGGGAGAAAGGCTGTGAGTACGTGGGGGCGGGGCTGTGTGGAAAATCTCTGTACCTCAAAAATCTCAATGTTGCTGTGAACCTAAAACTACTGTAAAAAATAAGGTCTATCAAAAAAAAAGAATACTAAATAGTTAAATATCTGCTATAATTTCTGTCTTTTACTTCTCATATACCTAATTCACTTTCAATTCATTCAAATTTATTATTATTATCTCAAACACAGTTACTAATATATGCATATATTTGACACATAACATTTTTTTTTTTCAACGTTTATTTATTTTTATTTTTGGGACAGAGAGAGACAGAGCATGAACGGGCGAGGGGCAGAGAGAGAGGGAGACACAGAATCGGAAACAGGCTCCAGGCTCTGAGCCATCAGCCCAGAGCCCGACCCGGGGCTCGAACTCACGGAGCGCGAGATCGTGACCTGGCTGAAGCCGGACGCTTAACCGACTGCGCCACCCAGGCGCCCCAATTTATTTATTTATTTTAACATTTATTCATTTTTGAGAGTGGGAGAGATAGAGTGTGAGTGGGGGAGGGGCAAAGAGTGTGGTAGACAGAATCAGAAGCAGACTCCAGGCTCTGAGCTGTCAGCACAGAACCCAGTGAGGGGCTCGACCTCAGGGACTGCGAGATCATGACCTGAGCTGAAGTCAGACGCTTAACCGACTGAGCCACCAGGCACCCCAAGGTTTTTATTTTTATTGCTAATGCAAATTTCTCATTCTGATGAAAATTATTTATACTTTATTTGTCAATTATTTATTTATTTATTTTTAAATTATTTATTTTGAGAGATAGCACATTCAAGTGCACGAGTGGGGGAAGGGCAGAGAGAGAGAGAGGGAGAAAGAGAATCCCAAGCAGGCTCCACTCTGAGTGTGGAGTCAGTTGTGGGCCTTGATCCCACCACCATGAGGTCACGACCTGAGCTGAATTCAAGAGTGGGACACTTATCCCATTAAGTCACCCAGGTGCCCCTATTTGCCAATTATTTAAATTATTTTATTTGTGAATGATTTAAACTGTCTTATTATGAGAAATTTAAAAAGTAAAATATACAAGGAAGTCTTTAAATTTAACAATAAACATAAAATTCCCCAATTAGAAAGTAGGTAAAAGATCTGAGCAGGCACCTCAACAAAGAAGATATACAGATGCAGATAAGCATATGAAAAGATTCTCAACATTATATATCATTGTCATAAGGGAACTGCAGGTGAAAAGACAAGGAGATACCATTACCCCCCAGTGGAATGGTGAAAATCCAAAACCCTGACTCCCCCAAATGCTGGTGAGGATGTGCAGCAACAGAAACTCTAATTTACTGCTGATGGGAATGCAAAATGGCACAGCCACCCTGGAAGACAATGTGGCAGTTTCTTACAAAATTAAAAATACTCCAGGGGCACCTGGGTGGCTCAGTCGGTTAAGCGTCCGACTTCAGCTCAGGTCACGATCTCTCGGTCCGTGAGTTCGAGCCCCGCGTCGGGCTCTGGGCTGATGGCTCAGGGCCTGGAGCCTGCTTCCAATTCTGTGTCTCCCTCTCTCTCTGCCCCTCCCCCATTCATGGTCTGTCTCTCTCTGTCTCAAAATAAATAAACGTTAAAAAAAAATTTAAAAAAAAACAAAATTAAAAATAATCTTACCATAAGATCCACCAATTTCACTTGGTACTTACACAAATGAGCTGAAAACTTACATCCACACAAAAACCTGCACATGAAGTTTATAACGGTTTTTAAAAGTTTTAATTTAAATTCCAGTTAGTTAACATACAGTGTAAAATGAGTTTCAGGTGTACAATATAGTGATTCAACCTTTCTGTACATCACCCAGTGCTCATCACAAGTGCCTTCCTTAATCTCCATGTCCCATTTCACCCCTCTCCCCATCTACCGCCCCTCTGGTAACCATCAGTTTGTTCTCTAAAGTTAAGAGTCTGTTTCTTGGTTTGCCCTTCTCTCTCTTTCCCCCCCTTTGCTCATTTATTTTGTTTCTTAAATTACACACATGAGTGAGGGAAGCCATATAGTATTTGTCTTTCTCTGACTGGCTTATTTTGCTTAGCATAACACTCTCTAGCTCCATTCATGTCATTGCAAATGGCAAGATTTCATTCTTTTTTCATGGCTGAGTAATATTCCATTGTATATACAAACTACATCTTCTTTATCCATTCATCAGTCGATGGACACTTGTGTTGTTTCCATAATTTGGCTATTATGGATACTGCCGCTATAAACATTGGGTGCATGTATCCCTTTGAATTAGTATTTTTGCATTCCTTGGGTAAATACCTAGTAGTTCAATTGCTGGATTATAGGGTAGTTCTATTTTAAACTTTTTGAGGAACCTACACACTGCTTTCCAGAGTGGCTGCACTTTGTATTCCCACCAACAGTGCAAGAGGGTTCCCTTTTCTCTACATCCTCTTCAATACCTATTGTTGTTTGTGTTGTTGGTTTTAGCCATTCTGACAGGTGTGAGATGATATCTCGTTGTAGTTTTGATTTGCATTTCCCTGATGATCAGTGATGTTGAGCATCTTTTCATGCTTCTGTTGGCCATCTGGATGTCTTCTTTGGAGAAATGTCTATTCATGTCCTTTTCCCATTTATTCACTGGATTATTTGTTTTTTGGGTGTTGAGTGTGATAAGTTTTTTTATATATTTTGGATACCAACCCTTTATCAGATATGTCATTTGAAAATATCTTCCCCCATTCCATAGGTTGCTTTTCGTTTTGTTGACTGTTTTCTTTGCTGTGCAGAAGCTTTTGTTTTGATGTAGTACCAATAATTTGTTTTTGAGTTTGGTTCTCTTGCCTCAGGAGACATATCTAGAAAGAAGTTGCTATGGCCAATGTCAAAGAAGTTACTGCCTGTGTTCTCTTCTATGATTTTTAAGGTTTCAAGTCTTACATTTAGGTTTTTAATTCATTTTGAGTTTATTTTTGTGTTTGGTGCAAAAAAGTGGTCTAGTTTCCTTCTTTAGCATGTAGCTGTCCAGTTTTCCCAACACCATTTGTTGATGAGACTGTTTTTTCTCCCGTTGGGTATACTTTCCTGCTTTGTCAAAGATTAGCTGAGCATTTAATTGTGAGTTCATTTCTGCGTTTCTATTCACTTCCATTGATCTAAATGTCTATTTTTGTGCCAGTACTATACGTTTTTGATCACTACTGTTCTGCAATATAATTTGAAGTCCAGAATTGGGATGATTCCAGCTTTGTTTTTCTTTTTCAAGGTTGCTTTGGCTGTTAGAGAGGTCTTTTGTGATTCCATAACAGTTTTACTTACAATTTCCAAAAATTAAAAACAGTTAAGATTTCCTTCAATAAGTAAGTGGATAAATAAACTGTGGTACATCCAGACAGTGGAATATTATTCAGTGATAAAAATAAATGAGCTATCAAGTCATACAAAGACATGGAGGAACTTTAAATGCACATTCAGTGAAAGATACTAAGTGAAAGTGAAAAGAGTCAGTCTAAAAAGGTTACATACTATGTGAATTCAACTCTATGACATTCTGGAAAAGACAAAACTATGGAGCTTCGCTGATGTCCTAGTAATCCTATGGTTACCAGGAATTTGGGGAGAGGGAGGAAGGCAGGGATGAGTAGGTGAAGCAGAGGGGCATTTTTAGAACAGTGAAAATATTCTATATGATTCGGTGATGGTGCATACATGAACATTATGCACTTGTCAAAACCTGCAAAACTGTATAACACAAGAATGAACCCTGATGCAAAGTATAGACTTTAGTCAATTAATAATGTATTAATACTGACTTACCAATTGTAACAAATGTACTACAATAATGCATGATGTTAATAATAGGGGGGAACTGGGAGCAGGAGAGAGAGAGTGTATCTTTCCATAAATCTAAAACCTCTCGGGGGCACCGGTTAAGCATCCAACTCTTGATTTTGGCTCGGGTCATGATCTCACAGTTTGTGCTATCTGATAGCACAGAGACTGCTTGGGATTCTCTCTCCCTCTCTCTCTGCTCCTTCCCTGCCCATGCACATGCTCTCTCTCTCTCTCTCAAAATAAATAAGTAAACATTAAAAAAATAAATAAAACCTCTCTCTCAAAATAAATAAGTAAACATTAAAAAATAAATAAAACCTCTCTAAAAGTGTATTAATTTAAAATTTTAAATATGCAAAAGTAGGGGCGCCTGGGTGGCTCAGTCGGTTGAGCGCCGACTTCAGTTCAGGTCACGATCTCGCCGTCTGTGAGTTCGAGCCCCGCATCGGGCTCTGGGCTGATGGCTCAGAGCCTGGAGCCTGCTTCCGGTTCTATGTCTCCCTCTCTCTCTGCCCCTCCCCCGTTCATGTTCTGTCTCTCTCTGTCTCAAAAATAAATAAACGTTAAAAAAAAATAAAAAAAATATGCAAAAGTATACAGAATATAAATGGATTATGTTACTGGATTTTCACAGAGTAAATGCTATAAAATCACCAACTGTAGAATCAGTGAAGATTTCTATAGAATAAGCAACTAATTAAAGTAGATGGCTGAATCTATTGGGTGTGGTACTGTGCTTGGTTTGCACCTGAAATAATGGAAAATCCTGCCTAGATGAGCTTCCACTTTATTTGGGATCACTGGGGATTTCTATTAGCATGTTTTTTTTAGTTCTAAGATGCTTTTCTAAGATAGATAGATATATCATCTCTAATATATACATAATAAATTATGTGTATATATCATAGAATAGCATCTCTAATATGTAATATATATTATATATCTCACATATATTATAAACTAGCATCTGTAAAATTGGTAAGCATCTTGCCATTAACGTAATTTCATAATTGGTAATCTTTCTTTTCTTAGTGGTTCATAAAATTTATGAAATCTTGAAATTCAACAACATATGGCAGCTGCTTTCTTGTAGTCTCTTAGGAGAGAACTTTCTCTCCCAACTTAAAGACAGCGATTTAAAGGTCTAGGAGACCAGGGGCCTGGCTCTGTCATTAACTAGGTGTTGTTTGGGGCCATCTCCGTTAATTTTTCTGATCCCTAGTTTCATCACCACCAGTTAAAATAGTGCTAGCTCAACATTTGAATCTAGGCCACTTGGTAGACTAAGACAGGGAAGGTGCCAGAGTAATAGAATGAGATTGAATTTCTCTCTCTTCGCTCCCTGTGAAGCACGTGGTCTGTTTCCAAATAGATAATGCAGTTTAGTAATTGTAAGGAAAGGTCCTTGCCATGCTTAGTGAGGAAATAGCAGAATTGCAGGACTCAGGGGATGTGACCACACATTTTATATATTTGCCACCACCTTAGACTTTCATATGAATAGAAAGAAAAGGCTTTTGGGGCGCCTGGGTGGCGCAGTCGGTTAAGCGTCCGACTTCAGCCAGGTCACGATCTCGCAGTCTGGGAGTTCGAGCCCCGCGTCGGGCTCTGGGCTGATGGCTCAGAGCCTGGAGCCTGTTTCCGGTTCTGTGTCTCCCTCTCTCTCTGCCCCTCCCCCGTTCATGCTCTGTCTCTCTCTGTCCCAAAAATAAATAAACGTTGAAAAAAAAAAAAAGAAAGAAAAGGCTTTTTCGTTTTCAAAAATAAAATGTTTCAAATTTGATCTGCCTTTGGATTATACTTAGAAATAAGGGGGAACTAGCTCAGTCTCCAAGGCACCCTCCAACTCCCCATCTGCCTGCTCACCCCTGTGCTTTCCCAACGCCCTCTGCACTCCCACGCCACCACCAGTGTTACTGGGTATTGTTTCCACGACCCCTCCCCCCACTCCCTTCTCCAAGCATCTCCCTGGATTCCAGTCTCTGCATACAAGTCTACACTTTGCAAACCACCTACAGCTGCTCGGAGTGAGGACTCCATCCCTCCAAACCCTCCCCAGCAAGCCTGTGAATAATACTCCAAATGTCTTAGCTAATATGGCAAGCCAGTAAGCCTCCTCTAGGGCTGATTATGTAACTCTGGATTTTGTTTCCTATAGTTGTGATTTGTGAGCAAATTAACAAACCCAGAAAGGCTGCTAATCTTTGCTACTTGCCTGTATGATGCTGCTGTGAATAACAGCATTGTATTATTTGTTAATGATAATCATGTGTTTTGATATGGTAATGATTCTTTCAAATTAACTCCACAAGGGCATTAGTCTAGCCTTTAGTCATGCCTCAATCTATCAATTAAGTTGCCAGAGATATCTGTGAAAAGTCAACCACTTCACCCACCACTGAAACCTACCAGCTGTCCCCATGACACAGAACTGTTGATTACTTCATTGAGAATCTGTCTCCTGACAGTTCTGGCCAGAAATGAAGATGAGTAAGATAATGAATAAACATCAGAAGGGGAAATTTAGGGCAATTTTTAAATTATATCATTTCTGTTTTGCTGAATTGCCCACATATCGTGTGATGGAAAAATTAATACACGATTTTAAATACTGGAGACACGAAAACCTACTATTTGCTTTCTAAACCCTTGAGACTAGATATACAGCTCTGCCTTCTTTGTCAGCTTATTGTTATTTATTACTTTATAAGTTCTATTCTTGTTGCTATCTTGGTTTTGGAAGATAATAGATGTTGAGGAAAGCCAATATCTACTTTCAGATCTCCTGCCCCCCTGGTCCTGGACGATTTCAGCTGATTAAAAATGATCACTCATTTCTCCCTAATTCCCTTCCTTTTCCCCCATTACCTAGCCATAATTACTCCCTTAGGTTTAGATAATTACAGAGATTGAGATACCCATGTCATGGTATTCATGTGTTCACAACCAAAATTGATTTGATAACAGCATTGAATTGAAGCTGAGCCCTGACTGGTAAGCTGCCTCCCAGGTTTTTTGCTAGTGGGCTTGCTACCCAGTAGAATACCACAGAAATAACTTTTGAGCAAGACGGTGGTGTGAGGAAAAGGCATTTTTATTTTTCCTTTCAAATTTCTATTTAAATGACCAGCATATTTTTTAAGTAGCTGAAAGCTAGAGACAAAAATTACCCTTACCCTGTAAGCGTTGGAGGAACGCTGTGATGATTGTATTTGAGAAAGCAGGGCCGGAAGTGGATGCAGAACTCTGGAAGAGCTTCTCAGACAAGCGATTAGCTCTAGAACTGAAGCCAGCAACAGGCTCTGGGGATCTAACTCCCTCCCGCCTTTTCCCACTGGGAGGGTTTGGGTTCCAAGAGTAAACCCTTCATCCCGTGTTCCTTCTTGTTTCCTGGGGTCTGGAAAGTAAGAACAAGCACCAGCTAGACTTGGCTCCCCACCCTGTGAGTCTAGGAGGAAAACAGGGACAAAGACTTCTCATCTGGGGAGTTGATAATGCTGGTGGCATGGGTGATGTCCTTTAAGTGACAATCTATGATTTATGTTCCCTATCCTTGCCCCAGGCCCTTAGACCATGAGAATGGTTTGTATCTGTGGACTTTTCCTTAAAGGGTATGGGGCTGGGACCAAAAATATCCACCCTAATTCTTGCTTGAGTCAAAACTTCACCTTGAGATGACTGAACTGAGATATTATAGGATCTATGATAATATGCAGCACTCACATGAAATGGATTGCTCAAATATAATTGTGATCCTATTGCTTTCTTCTGAAATAGATCTTCTGCCTGACCGAGAAGGGGAAGTTCTAACCCCTTACAGAACCATGAGTCTGAAAGGGCGGACCTACGCCGGCCGACTCCATCTGGTTCTGTGTCCTCCACCTTGAGTGACTATGTCCCCGACATGCCCCCTTTCCGGGAAAATCGCAGAAACCTCAGACCACGCCTCCTCCCCTTGAGTAACCTCCCGCTCACCCGTTCAAACTTCCCGATCAAAACACGCCCGGCAACCTGCGCAACAGGACTCTGACCCTTCCCCAAGCCAATCGGCCGAGGCCACGACCCTTCCCCAGCCAATCGGCTGAGGCCACAGCCATTACCTCACCAACTGCCCCTAGACCCCTATAAAACCTTTGTGCTTTTGAAACTCGCTCTCTCTCTCCAGCATCTCACCGCTGCTCGTTGGTGCAGGTAGGGGATTGAGCTCGAGCTAGCTCGAATGAAAACTCTTTTGCTTTTGCATCAGACTCGGCTCCCTGGTGGTCTTTGGGGATCGCGAATTCTGGGCATAACAGAGGCCATCCCATAAGTGATTTTAATATTTCTGAAGTGAAGTTTTGGGACAGAGGATTACATGGGGATGCTGAATGTATGTACTGCAAACGCAAAGATGATTAGGTGAGGACACAGGGAAAAAGTTACTAATTAATAATTGTAAATGCTAGGGGTGGGGGGAGGAATCAAATTAGTCTTCCATCCCTGATGTGAGAATCAGAGAAACTACACAATAATGAAAAGAGTTTCCCAAACTCAGTCCATATAGCAGAATATGAAAAAGTAAGGAGAGTACATATATCTTTATGAAAAAAAGGAAAAGTAGGGGTGCCTGGGTGGCTCAGTCAGTTGAGCATCCAACTCTTGGTTTTGGCTCATGTTATGATCTCACAGTTCATGAATTCAAGCCCTGTGTCAGGCTCTGTGCTGTCAGTGCAGAGCCTGCTTGGGATTCTCTCTCTCCCTCTCTCTCTCTGCCCCTCCCTCACTCGTGCTCTCTCTCTCTCTCTCAAAATAAATAAACATTAAAGAAAAAGACAGTTAAAAAAAGTAAGATAATTAATATATGTTAAACATATCAATTTACAATGTAAATGGATTAAATTCCCTGATTGAAGTGAAAGACTCTTAGGTTGGTTTAAAATGAAAGCAAAATGCAAATCTCATAATATATTGTTTACAAGGAATATACCTAAAATAAGGAAAATGAGTTTTTAAAAATAAAGAAGTGCAAAGATTTATTAGATGAACACAAAATAAAGGAACACAGATTCACAGATATTGGTAAGCAAGCATTCAGTCGTTATATTTCTGTTTATTCCCTTTCGTTTTTGTTTTTTTTTTTAATTTTTTTTTTTTTTTTCATATTCCCTTTCGTTTTTATGTACCTTGTATGTGTCTGGCAGTTTCCTAGGCACTGAAGATAAAACTCAGTAAAACAAAGTTCACGCCTTAATTGAACTCGCTTTATTCAACGGAACTAAACAAATAAATTACATAATGTAAAGTCAGATAATGGTCACTGCTACAAAGGAAACTAAAGCAAGGTAAAGGAGGCTGATGGAGACAGCTGCTTTAGAGGGAATGTTCTCCAAGGAAGTGATTTGTGTTCAGGGACCTGAATGAAATGAAGAAGAGCTGTGTAGTTATCTGTGAATGTGTTGGTGATCTACAACAGTGATCCTCAAAGTGTGGTCCGTGAAATGTTTGCTTCCAGGTAGGGATAAGGTAAAGAGATGGTCCCAGAATGTAAAGGAGCCGTGTAGTGAAGTACAATCTTCAGGCCAGCTGGCATTTTCTTTCCTGTGGAAGGAAACAATGTGTCTGTTTGCAGTCTGGCTCATTGTCTCCGACTGCTACCTTGTTGTGCTTTGAATTACACTGGGACAGAGGACAAAGGCCTGAGGCAAAAGCATAGTTAGCATATGTGACAAAGCAGACTTGTGGAGTAGGCAAAGCTAAATACGCACACTTAGCTTGAATACACAAAACAATTAAATGATTATTTGACTTAAAAGAATTGTTTAAGTAATAACATTCATTTCTTATATATTAACATCCAGATTCTGTAAAGATCTCGTCTTAAACTCACAACTTGTGTCGGTATATATAATTTTCACCTAGAACTCTCATTTGACATCTCATAAGCATATAAAATATATAATGCTCCAAACTCAAGTTCTGATGCCAGCTCCTCGAGTCCTGCTGTCTTGTGCTATGACTTGTCACCACCTCAGTGTAAATCAGCATCTTCCATTGTAGGGATTGTTGCACTAGATCCCTACATGCTCTCTCTGCTTCTCCATTCCTCTCTCCCAGTCTAGTCTCCACTTGGGTCCAGACTAGTTCTATTAAAAAGTCAGACTACGGGCCTACTGCTCACATTCCTTGCTGTTGTTCCATCTCATTCAGAGTATGGAGCAAAGCCCTTGCACTGGCTTATAAAGCCTGTGTGGTCTAGAACATGCTACTTCTCTAATTTTATCTCTTGCCCCTTGCTTATTGTGTTATAACCAAATTTGGCTCCTGGAAATTCTTTGAACACCCCAAACATACCCTAAAAACACATCTCAGAGCCTTTGCACTGTTAGCTCTCTCCATCATTTCTTTTAGGTCTATTTGCATATGTGAAACCTAATCTGACTATCATGCATAAAATTTCAACTCATCCCAAAGCCAGGGTACCCTTTTCCAATTACCTTGCTTTATTTATCTCTGAAGCACTTCATATTATTTTATGTTTATTGTTTTCTTCTCTCTCTCTCTCTCTGTCTCTCTCATCTTCTTCCCCAATAGCATAAGGCCATGAGAGAGTTGGCTGTTTTTATTCATAGCACCAAGATTCAACTCTCTCTTTCTGTATTGGTATGTATATATTTGTTTAATAGGTGAATACAAGAAAAATCATGTTTAAGAGAAAATGCAAGAGGTAGAATATAAAATGTAGCTTTCTTTTCAAAAAACAAATCTGGACCTGGATGAGGAGAAACTCTAATCACGAGGACCACTGCAATAGGAAGAAGGCTCTGACTATAACATCTAAAAGTGTCTCAAACGTTGGGCAAAAAGGTCTTTTCTTTCACGGGAAAGAGTAGTGACAGCTACGGAGAAGTGAATGTTCAGGGGTAGGGTGGGTGAGCAAGGGGTGTGAGTAGACAGCTTGGGCAGGAAAAGGCCATTAAGGGGAAGATGTTCTGCATTTTACGAAACCTTGCTTAAGCTTAGGGGCAGGCAAAGTTCTGGGGCCTGGGGGAAGGAGATAAGCTTGGTCAAGTTTAATCAAGTTAAGTTACTGGGCATTTTTCCAAATTGGTCAGCTAGTCATCTGTGGGAATTGGGAGGGTCTGTGTCTGGCCTGGTCCTAGGTACTTCAGGAAGTCTCCCTGAGCCCTGTCTAATCCTATCACATAGGGCTGGGTGGTCTTTGCAGACAGCCATTTCCCGGAACACAAAGAGGGGGGGATTTCTTGTCCTTGACTGTTTTCCAGGCGCCCAGGCTCAGCTAAAGTTCCACTCTGTTTGCTCCTGGGAGTGTCGTCACCGGGAAGTCTCAGGACTGGAGAACGATGGCTGTAGCTGCATCCCTGAGCTGGTTTCATCCTCCACAACGTGGTGCCCCTAAGGAACTAGAGGTGAGGGCGTGACCTAACACCCTGTTTCCAGATGTCCTCAGTCAACCCTAAGTGCCAGCCTGCCTCCTCCACCATCTTGACTCATTCTGCCACCTTGTTCCTGGGTCACTGAGACAGACAAATTAAAGGCGATTCAATAGGGGGAGTCAGAATGTGTATTTCTTTTCTTTTCTTTTTTTTTTTTTAATTTCAACGTTTATTTTTATTTTTGGGACAGAGAGAGACAGAGCATGAACGGGGGAGGGGCAGAGAGAGAGGGAGACACAGAATCGGAAACAGGCTCCAGGCTCTGAGCCATCAGCCCAGAGCCTGACGCGGGGCTCGAACTCCCGGACCGCGAGATCGTGACCTGGCTGAAGTCGGATGCTTAACCGACGGCGCCACCCAGGCGCCCCATGTGTATTTCTGATCGTGCTCATCACTCTGCCAGCCAGTGTCATATGGTATTACCAGAGCTAAAACAGTGACGATTTCAGTTATAAATCATTTACTCTACCAAAAGAAAGCTGGAATTCAGTTGGTTATGTTCTCTTCTGTGTAAATAGCTCGTTCAGGGAGCCGGCCGTGTCTTTGAAACCTAGTTTGGCATCAACTCTCAGGATTCTGTAGATCTTATTAAGTACATAAATCTTGTGTTTTCTAAAGCGCTGCTTTATGTGAGCAACCCGCCTCAATTTCTGACCTTAAATATTAAAGGAGAAGAATTTGGGGAAATACTAGGAATCTATCGAGGCCATATCCAGCCATCCAGGTAATGTTAAAGTTGTGTTTACAGAGAAAGATCTCAGGACACGAGTGCTGTGAGAATCATCTCCTGGACCCTTCTACCATAACCTGGAAATATGAGAGAAGGTCGGGTGGCCCCAGACAGGAAGGGTCAGACTGAACCGCTCTAAAAGTCTGTCACTTGAAAACTTTTTTTCAACAAGCAGGAAAAATAATGCCTTCCACTTGTATGGAACTTATACTCTACAGAGTGCTTTCAAATACACCATGTCATTAAATTTCACAACAATTTGGCAAGAAAGAAATTATCATCTCCATTTTGTGGATGAGTAATAAGAGCTATTATCTATTTCATACCTATTTCTTGCCAGGCACCACGCTCAGTGCTCATTTAATCCACACAATCTTATCACGTGTGTGCTATTATTATCCTGCTAATACCCAGATGGAAAGTTAGGCTCAGAAAAATTAAGGGATCTGCTCACAGTTAGGCGACTCATAAGTGGCAGAGTGGAGATTTGAACCCATGTTTTCCTAACTGGTGGTGCCATAAGCTGGTGGCCTTCACCCTATTTTGGCCACAACAGTTAAAGATTATCTATTCGCTCCTGTACTATCATGTGACTTAAAAACATATACAAGAATAGAAATTTAAAAACATAAAGGTAAAATGCAAATCGAAGTTCTGATTGTTTCTCCTCGCATGCTCTCAGAATACCTTGTGCTTCACCTTGATCACTGCAGTCTTCTAGGGACGTGTCCAGCATGGACATGAGGATGAGGAAACAAGACTCACTGTGTGCTGATCACTGGTCCATGATCACGTAGTCAGTGGCGTCTCTAAATCTGCCTTGTAACTCAGAGCCTTTGTCACCATTGTACCCCCTGCCTCTCCGTCTGCCTCTGGCCACAGCACTTAGTCACAGTCTTATACTTGGCCAGACCCCTAAACCCCCAGCCTGGGCACAAAGACCTACCTTGCTCAGAGTAGCTCCCTCCTTCGACTCTGTGAGGAGTAAGAGATGTTAACACCCTAGCTTTTGTAATTGTTGGTATGAATCAGGCCAAAGTCCTCTTTAAAGCCAATTTCTCTGGGCACAGGGCCTCTCCTGCTTTCATGGGATGGTTGCTAACCTCTCCTCGGAGTGATGCCTGCTGAGCATGGTCCAAAATAGAGTTATGTATTTGTATTTGGGGGTAGAATTTGCATTTGACTGTACTCTTCTTTGGGGACTGAGCACTCCCAAATTTCCTGCCCATCACTTTACTTGAGTGCTTTTGTGAAGTTCCAGTGATTTTCTATGAGTTTACTTTCACAGGAGCAATACAGACTGTGGCTCTAGGCATTCACATTCTAAACACTGTGATTGTGATTAATGAGCAGGTGTCCTCAGCACAAAGAGCACTTTGTCTGGAGCCCTCAGGGCAAGATGGTGGAGTGGAGAACCCCACAGGATGAGGCGTGGTGGGAAGTCTGGCATGATGTCTTCCCCAGAAGGGAGTCTGAGCATGAACAAACTGTGTCTTGTCACCAACTGTCCTCGACAGAAGTCCACCAGGGACGGTTGCACAAACACACAGGTGGCGATGGGTGTCCTAAAAGCTAGGACTCTTTATGGCCACCGAGGGGAGCTATTGCTTTATCAAGCTTCTCATTCTAGCACTCCAAACCTTTACCTTCAAGGGCCATTTAAAAACCTCCCTCTCCAGCCATTTATTTTCTTACAACAGTTCACTCTCACCACATAGAATACAAACCAGACAATAACAGAAATATTATCATTTCTTAGTTTCATTTGCTTCTAAGAGGAGTTTGCTGAAGGAAAGGAAGTGGGTACCACTGCCGATCATTTGATTTGGTCTCACTTGGTCAACAGCTGCCTTAAGTTCCCTCCACTGGCCAAGCACAAGGCAGTACACTGGACGGTGAAAAGAGAAACAGACAAGGTCCCTGTCTTCCAGGAGCTGATTGATGATGGTCTGGGAGGGAAGGTACACAGTCAGCTGGCAGTGGTTTGGGCTGTAACTGTAAGCATTCATTCCAAACACAGCATTTGTTAACTCCCTCTATGTCATCCATGCTATGACACTGAGATGTCAGGTGGGCTAGACTCTTGGTGCCAGGTATAAATACAACCCAGTGCGTGCTTTGGGATAACACTGGCATCTCTGGGTAGCTAGATGGGTGTCCTCGCCATCTGGCAGCCTGGCCTTCCTCCTCAGGGCTTTATGATTTTATCACTGTTGGAAGACATCTCAGGGCTTCCTTAGCAACGGTCCCCTTACTCTAATAGCAGTGACAATGACTAATCGCTCACTTGGCTTCTTTAAGTGCTCTCTGGGGGATGTTGAGAGGAGGCCCTAAGAAGATAGCCCACCTCCACGGCACAGAGAAGGGGTTTTCATATTTATTCTTTTAGAGCCTCTAGCTCCAGCCATCTGCTGTCTTTTTCACTGACCCCTGGGAAATGTAATTTGCCGTGGTTTAGCTCATCCTTGGGCCTAACCTACACCAGAGTGATAATAAATACAGAATGTAGTGATCCCTCTGACCACCTATCTACACGAGCACTCACCCTCCTGTGCTTTATTTCTTCCCAGTTGTTGCCCAGTATAAGGTATCTTTATATGCTTTTCTGCTTGGACATAGCTACCCAATAGCAGGGCCCTGGTGTGGCTTGTCCACTACTGTGTCCCCAGTTCATAGAACCCTGCCTGGCCCAATAACAGTTGGTTGAATGAATGAGCAAAGGAACAAACAGATGACTATCTTGCACAGAGGCTAATTCTATTAAATATATTTTTTTCAAGTTTATTTTTATTTTTGAGAGAAAGAGAGAGAGAGAGTGAGCACGAGTGCGGGAGGGGCAGAGAGAGAGAAAATCCCAAGCAGGCTCTTCACTGTCAGCATGGAGCTCAATGCAGGGCTCCAACTCACTAACTGTGAGATCATGACATGAGCTGAAATCAAGAGTTGGACGCTAAACCGACTGAGCCACCCAGATGACCCAATTCTATTAAATTCGTACCAAAGAGGAGCTGTGATATTTAAGGAAACCAAAGATGGCCTCCTATAGTCACAATCCTTCATTCACTTTGTTAATTTACATGTCCACAAAACCATGTAGAGTTATCGCTAAAGTTCTCTGCGTGACTCTGAACTCATAGAATGACCTTCACATGTTCCAGATGTCAAGGCTCCCCCCAGGGGAGGCAATTTTAATAGGGTGGCAGGGTGTTCAGAACACTGGGGTCCCAAATTTTCTTGACAACCCCTCAGGGAAAAGTCTTTCTATCATATTTTAAGCAACCATTTTTTAAAACCAAGAAACAAAGCATCTTCGTGCAACTTTAGGTAGTGGTGTGTGTTTGGAGGACGGGTGTGTGGTTATAATAACATATACACAGAGGAATGTAGTGAAATCTGGACAACCAGGGCTTAAAAAAACGATTCTGGATGGAAGGCAATTGCAACAGGAAAAAATGGTGGATTTGTTCACGTAGTTTCTACATGCACATGTCTGTTTCTACTAACTCTCAATTCTAGATATTGATATAAATATGAATATTGGGATAGATGTCTCTGTTTACTTTATAGCACCTGCTAACTCACTGTTTCTGTTACCACATCATGTAAAGCTCACACAGGTCCATCATGACTGTCCTCCTACCCCTCTCGACCTGCCTCTCTCTACATCAGGATCTTTGTAAGGACACACAAATAAAAAGTCTTAATCCTCCCATTGAAATTAGAAAAGAGATTTCCCTCCCCACTTTTTCTTTGAGCATTTACTTTAATTATAATTATACATTACATATATATTAATTTATATTTAAATATATTTATATTTAAATATATATTTATAAATATAAATATATATTTATATTTAATTTTATATATTTATATTTATAAATAAATAAATATTATATAAATATAAATAAAATACATTTATATTTAAATATATATAATAAATATATAAAATATACATAACACTATATTATATATAATAAATATATAAAATAAACAAATAATTTCTATTCAAATATAATTAAATTATTATAAATTATAATTATGTAAATTGAATTATAATTAAATTATAATTATAAATGCTTTCTCTTCTCTGAAATGTATATAAATCCTTCTGAACATGAGATAGGACTTGTGTCAGCTTTTTGACCATGAATGTCTTTCTCAAGGAAGAAGGAGCCATCTCTTTGGAATGTAAACATCAGAGGAGCTAGGGCTCCCATCTCCTGGTTTCTGTGGGAGGGTAGAGGCCTAACTTTAGTGGGTTCCTTGCTCCAAGTTTCCAATCTACTCCTGCCATAAAGATATGAGATGCTTGTTTTACCTTTGGATAAAGCCAATTAGCTAACAGAGATGGTTGCCCCAATACCAGGTAGAGTTAGGATAAACTCTGGATGACAAATGGTGCTGGCAAGTCATTACACTCAAGGACTAGTTATTGTTTATCATGAGAACATGTACGTAGCAAGTTGTATCTGCTTGTCTGTATAAAAGGGTAAGATTTCTTTCTGTTTTTGCAATCTCTGAGCGGATCGCCTGTGGTGCTCCTCGCATTCTGGTTTAATGCTTATTCAATAACAAAGGTGTTTTATTTCTCTACAATCTTTGTAAGGAGGACTTCTGTTTTTGTTTTTGAAGATTTTTGTTTTTACTTGTATTTTCCAAGCACCTTTCACTTTTATCTCTCTCAGGGCTACCTGCCTGATTTTCCTTTCAAATTCCTTTTAAAAAAAAAAGTCTATTATTGGTCAGTTTTCCTTTGGAGCAAGGTGGCCAACATATGAACTGGCTACAAATGGAAAAAGTGCCTGCTCTTGGTCCAACCATGAGTCCAGGGGTGAAGCTGGGTCTTCTGTCCTACTCATTGTGTAGAGGTCTTCTCCACAGTGGGGATTGTGTTTGAGATGGATTGTCTCAGTGGTTGTGTGCCAGCAAATTTTTTTAAAGTAGGCTCCACACCCAGCATAGAGCCCAATGCAGGGCTTGAACTCATGACTCTGAGATTAAGACCCGAGCTGAGATTAAGAGTCTGGATGCTTAACCCACTGAGCCACCCGACGCCCTGCCAGAAAATATTTTTGACATGAACACATGCCTACTAGCTTATCACCTGATGCTCAAGTTGGCAATTAGAATTTAAACCTCAGACAAGCTTACCTAGTTTCTCACAAAGAAATTCAACTCATCTCTAGAATCCAGGTTCTATTCATAACGTTGGAGAGCCATCTTGTAACCTAAGGCACTAGAGACAAAGGAGACCATGAGGAATGGGGAGCTGAATATGACCCCATTGGGGAAAATCATTCAGGAAGTACCTTGTTCTAGTGATAATAGTAACATTTTCACAGGAAAGGGGAACATGGAGTATAATATTCACAAGGAAAGAAAAGGTGCAGATTACAGCAGAGAAAAGAATGGAAAGTGAGAAGAAACACCAAGTACAATCTGGAGACAAAAGGAGGATGTGTAATGAACAAAAGCAGAAGAAGGTGAGATTCCTAAATCTCAGATGATTGGATGAGAAGAGGGAACCATTGCCTGGTTCAAATGGCCTGCAGTGATTTTTAAGTACTATGGACACTTAGTGTGTACAAATATTTTGGGGGGAGGGGCAGAGGGAGAGGGGCAGCCAGAATTTTAAACAGGAGACATGCCCAGCATGGAACATGATGAAGGGCTCTATCTCAGAAGATCATGACCTGACCTGAAATCCGGTTAAGGATGCTTAACTGCCTGAGCCACGCAGGTGCCCCAAGTTTGTACATATTTTAAGAGTTTAAGTAGAATCATGTTTCTTTAGCAGAAAATTCTGCGATTCCCTCGTTGATGCAGAAGTTTTGGGTTGTTCGGCTGACTGCACGGCAATGACCACTGTGTTCTGGGAAACCTCCCTCTCTGGAGGAACCTCATGCAGTTTCAAAAAATTACTTTTTCTTTGGGACGGAGGTTTATTGGTTCTCTGCATGGCCAGGAAATAATCCTGTTTGGACTATGGAGAGTCTTAATTACCCCTTCCAAATTAGTTTGTTCTTCCTCTATTGGAACTTTTAATCAGTACAGTTTGCCAGGCGTAAGGCTGTTTATCCAGAAAGTGGAACGCCTCCAGGTTTTGCAGACAGCCGTCTTGCAGAGGGCATATCATTCCGTATTTCTTCCTAACAAAGGACAATGGTGGAGAAAGGAAACAAACACATATTGAAATATACTATGTTCAGACCCTTCCATGAGGTGCTTTGTATGGAATGCTTCATGGTAAATGATATAGATACCATTTTATTTATTTGCCTATTTAGTTATTGAAGGATAGCTGACACGCAATGTTATTAGTTTCAGGTCTACAACATAGTGATTTGCCAATTCTGTGTATTACTCAGTGCTTACCACCATAAGTGCAGTCACCATCTATCACCACACAACTATTCTTTTAAGTTAATTTATTTTCGGGGGAAGGGAGGCAGAAAAAGAGGGAATAGGAGAGAGAATCCCAGTCTCCGTGCTGTCTCTGAACCTGACTTGGAGTATGAACCCACAAACCATGAGATCACGACCTGAGCCAAAACCAATAGTTGGATGCTTAACTGACTTAGCCACCCAGACACCCCGATCACCACACAACTTTGTTATAATATTTGTAGATGCCACTTTTACTATTTAAAAAATTTTTTTTTTTAGTATTTATTTAGTTTTGAGACACAGATCAACAGGGTGTGAGTGGGGGAAGGAGCAGAGAGGGAGAGGTTGACATAGAATCTGGGGCACGTGGGTGGCACAGTTAAGCATCTGATTTCAGCTCAGGTCATGATCTCATGGTTCATGAGTTTGAGTCCTGCATCGGGCTCTGTGCTGACAGCTCAGAGCCTGGAGCCTGCTTCAGATTCTATGTCTCCCTCTCTCTCTGGCCCTCTCCTATCTCTCAAAAATAAATATACATTAAAAATAATTTTAAAAAAAGAATCTGAAGTAGGCTCCAGGCTGTGAGCTGTCAGCACAGAGCTGGACACATGGCTCAAACTCGCAAACTGTGAGATCATGACCTGAGCCAAAGTTGGATGCTTAACTGACTGAGCCACACAAGTGCCATGTAGATGCCACTTTTAAAAGGTTGCCTGACACCCCAAAAGACTGAGTTATTTGCCCAAGGGCTATACTGTGTGAAGTGGTGGGACACGGATTTGAATTCAGCCTTGTCTCCAAACGTTTGCTGGTTGCAATGTAGCTAGTTAATATACTCATTAGTCTCCAATTAGGCCTGGGCTAAAGACAAGGAAGAAAAGACGCTAAAGTCATTGGATTAATGCAGTTTAACCAAGCCTTTCCCATGTACACAGAGAGGTAAAAATCTTACAAACCTCTCCTCTTACCTAGTATGGTTCCTCAGCTCTGATTTTACTCCTGTATTGGAGACATTATTTTCCAGAACTCTTCTGGATGTTTTCTCTTTCATTAATGCAGTCTTTATTCCTCTCTCCCTCCCTCCCTTCCTCCATCTCTCTCTCTTCCCCTTTCTCTCCCCTCCCTTCTTTTCTTTTCTTTTCTTTTCTTTTCTTTTCTTTTCTTTTCTTTAATTTTCTTTTCTTTTCTCTGCTTTCTCTCTCACCACCCCCTGTAGCCTTTTTTTTTACCATTACAGCAAATTAGTAAGCTTTATTACCCAAGTGAAAGGCAACAAGAATAGACCCACACCATAGAGTAAGAGAAAAAAACTAACTGGGGATGTTTCTCCCCAACAGAAAGGAGAAGTAGAAGCTTTCCTGGTCTATAGGTCAAGGGAAAAAAATTCAGAGATGATCCAAGGCTTAGGATGTAACCTGGGTCCCTCAACAACCTAGAACTTCTAGCTTTCAGGAATTATAACCCAAATTGAGGACAGTAGGAGCCAGTGACAAGGAACAGAAGCTTCCCTACTAATGCTGAAGGTTTTCTATGAACTGCCATGTGCTCTCAATACCTATAGGAAAAGATGGGAAAGGAAAGACATTTTGGAAGGAAAAAACATCATGGATAGGGAATTGAATTTTAAGTTGTTTTAGATATGAAGTAGTTTTTACCATGAAAAGTAAAGTTACCTTATCCTGGAAGTTCCAGGCTTCCTCACCTGTGCCTCTCAATCAGGGGGGTTGGGGGATAGGGCCTTTCAATCAGGATGAGAGAAATGAGAGAAAATGGAAAAATCTGTATTTGTAGCACACCCCTCGTTTGTATTGTATAAATTTTGGACAATAGTATGCTTCCATAACTCATTCTTTTGTATTATTAATAATGACTCCTTGAAATACAAAGAGATTATCTGAGAGCCATTACATGTCAAGCTGTGATGAATATGTACACTATGGCATGAATTAGATCATTGCAGCTCATCTCCACACCCTGTGGGTCATAATCCTCAGGGTAAGTCTCTGATGAGAAAGCAGGTACAGGAAAGACCCTATTGTGCAGAAATATAATTCAAAGGCTGAAAAGTGAACACTTGGGCTCAAGGTCCTTGGGGAAGGCTGGGAAACCAATGTGGAAAGGCGGACTATGAGGTGGAGTCAGGGGCACTGGTAAGACCTTCCTCTCCTTAGCTCAGCTTGGTGTAGTGATCCGGGATGGGTTTTGGATTCAGACATCCTGAGGCTGAATCCTCCTGGCTACTTGCTCCCTGGTGCCTTTGGGAAAACTCATTTGCATAAGGAAAGACCATTAATTTAAGGGATTTAGGGTTTTGTGAGGGTTAAGTGAGAGAATATTTATCAATTGCTCAACCCTGTGCCTGTCACATGGTAGCTGTAGATTTTAAAATCTGAACTAAGGGCCACACTAATTTGCTCTGGAGCTTTCCCTGAAAGGATGGAAATAAATAATATGCTCTATGACATGGGTGGCCCAGGAGCACATGATGGCATATGTAGGAGTTTATGTATCTTTTTATGAGGGTTCTGAGTGTTCTGGACATGAAATAATAGCCCTGTGTAACTCTTGTTAACTGACTTAGTGGCCTAAAAAAGGGGCAAAACAACATCTACCCTCCTAAAAATTTCCCCAAACCTTATTTTGTTTTGGGCCAGTTTTATAACTTTTTCTGAGTTCATTTTGATTTAAGGGTCTACCACCTGACTTATCTATGGATTTGCCAGTCTGTCCTACTTATTAAGTTAGGACAAAGACCTCTTCAAGTGTTGACCCAGGGAATGTGTTTGGGGTTCTGGAGGTACCACCAGCACTAAGTGTGAGTAAAGAGGGTGGACCCTCTTTTTCTAAGAATATGGTTTACTGTCCTGTCAGGGTCCTTTGTGCCACCACTTCCTATTTACTGTTTAAAAAGGATAGAAATTGGGAAGCATTCAAACCAGAATGGGAGTGGAGAAGTCCCAGTCGATGAGAAAGGAAGATCTGGGGATTCTTCTGGTGTGTATGTAACCTGCATATCTCTGGCTCTCTTTGCTTGTTCACTTGCCTTTGTTCTTCCCAACACCTGACTTAGGAGGAGTTTATCTGTTGTCCCATCTTGACTGCTCACCTCTTGTGCCCTCCCTCACTTCGGTCTCAAAGCAGTCAGGGTATGAAGATGCTTTATTGAAGTTTAAATGAGGAAAATGTTCTCTTGGGGGTGGGCAGGGGATTGGGGCTCAGTCCCTGAAGGCATTTGTGGATCAAGGCTGACAGAGGCTCTGACATCATCAGCACACAACCCCTGATGGCTCATTGACACCAGAAGGGAGAAAAGGCAGGGTGATAAGACACATCTCCATCTTAACCACTTCAACATACATCTCTTCTATAAAGAGGAGCCTCACTGCATTGGTGAGGCTAGCCACATGGCCTGACCATGAGGAAAGAGATTTTGTTTTGTTAACTTCTGTGTTCCCCACACTTGTAGCAATCTCTAACATGTACCAAGTGCATGACAAATAGTTGTTGGATTTAGTTCTGATTGAGTGAATCTTTGTACCATTAGCACAGCATCCACACAGTGCCTTTAAATATATACTTAGAAATAAAATACAGTTTCCCATCCTACGCTGTGAGCATTTCAAGAGATATTTCCATTTTCCAACTAATGGCCCCACCATCTCTAAACTCTATTTTTCCAAATGAGTTCTACTTTTATGATTTTGTCTTATTAGCTTCATGAGACCAATTATTGGTGTCAATCATAAGAAATAATCTAAATAGGATTTATTTTCTTTGATGTTTACCAGGAAGCAAAAACAGTACTCTAGGTGGAAAGAAATGTATAGATTTCCCTGAAAACTGATGCCTAATCACTTAAAATGGACAGTTTGGAGATAATGGGTAAACCGAAATCACCCTGTGATTGTGAAAGCCAACCTGCCTTCTACAGATCATTAGCACAAACACAGTTTGATCTATTCTTGAATAGAGTCCTTGAATCTGTGGCTCCCAGTTGCTCTTAGATTATTCTTCCTTGAACTTGTTTTCCAGTCCTAATAAAATCCAAAACTCAGTTGAGAGCATTGAAAGGTCCTTCATGAACAGTGTTAAAAGTGTATATTTCATTAAGATTAGAAAGTAAAGCTATATTTTAGGAACCAATGTGAATAATGGCAAACAAACATATGAATGATATTGTACATTTATTAGAATGACAATATTCAAAGCAATATGATGATTCAGAGACCCAAATTTGAATTTCCATTCTGCCAATTTCTAGCTGTATGACCTTGGACATCTTGCTTAACTGTTCTGAGTTTCATTCAGTCGTTGATCTTTAAAATAATTGTCTCTTCCAACTTCAAAGATTTTCTTAACAAGAAATAAAGAATGTGAAAATGCCACTTAGGCCATTAAAAACTATAAGCTATCATTAATATAATCCAACAAGCAGGCCTCATGTATTATCCCTTATATATGTATCTGTGTGGCTCTACATATCTCTAAAGTTATGAGGGCAAATGTGTGTCTTTCACTAAAAAGAATCCTTAGTGTTCTCAATACATTGTTATGGTATCTTATTTAAAATCCTATGTGCTCTACATTAAAAAAATACCTATGATCAGATAGAATAGACCAAAATATCCTCTTGTTCCTATTAGTTTTAGCCCTGGAAATGCAACAAGATGGAGGAAAACCATCTGAAAGCTAATTAGATTTCAACAATTGCTTGCTGTGTTAGATAGACTTGGGATAAAATTTGAGTTAATAATACTGCTAGACACTGCATTTTTTTTTTTTTTGATTCCACATGTAAGTATTTGTGTTTCTTTGTCCGGTTTATTTTACTTAGCATAATGCTTTCCAGATTCAGCCATGTTGAATCAAATGGCAAGATCTTCTTTTTTCATGACTGAATAACATTCCATTATATATATCTCATTTTATTTATCCATTCATCCATGGAAGGAAATGTAGATTGTTTCAGTATCTTAGTTTTTATGAATATTGCTCCAGTGATCATGGATGTGCATGTACCTCTTTGAGATACTGATTTCAGTTCCTTCAAATATATGCCCAGAAGCGGGATTGCTGACTCATATGGTACTTCAATTTTTAATTTTTTGAGGAATGCTTCTACTGTTTTTCCTAATGGTACAAATTACTAATTTCAATTATTTCAAAGGGTACAAATTTTCAGTTATAAGAATAATAAGTGCTGAGGATTGAATATAGAGCATGGTGACTAGAGTTAATAATGTGGTGTTGCATATTTGACAGTCATTGAGAGTAGATCTTGAGTATTCTTACCACAAGAAAAAAGAGTTGGAGTGCACAGGTGACTCAGTTGGTTAAACATCCGACTTCAGCTCAGGTCATGATCTCGCAGTTCGCGGGTTTGAGCCCCATGTTGGGGGTCTTTGCTGTCAGTGCAGAGCCTGCTTTGGACCCTCTGCCTCCCTCTCTTTCTCTTCCCTTGCCCCACTAATGAGCACACGTGTGCTCTCTCTCTCTCTAAAAGATAAATACACATTTTAAAAAAAGAAAAGAAAAAAGAGTTAACTATGTGAGGTGATGGATGTGCTAATTATCTTGACCTTGGTAACATTCTACAATGTGTATGTATATCAAATAATCACACTGTGTGCTGTAAATATATACAATTATATTTTTCAATTATATTCCTCAATAAAGTTATTAAAAATGCTATTAGACACATGGAGTGATAGTCCTGAAAGACTAGAGATTTGGAGAAAATGTCCTGCTTCTTCATTAAGAACTTGACAAAATTTTCATAGATTTATCAGGTCAGGGAATACAGATCATTGGCTCTACATATCTCTAAAGTTATGAGGGCAAATGAGTGTCTTTCACTAAAAAGAATCCTTAGTGTTCTCGATACATTGTTATGGTATCTTATTTAAATTTTTTTTTAATTTAAAAGGTTTTTGAGAGAGACTGAGCAAGCACAAGTGGGGAAGTGGCAGAGAGAGGGAGAGAGAATCTCAAGGAGGCTCTATGCTCAGCGTGGCATCTGATGTGGGGCTCAATCTCATGACTCTGACATCACAACCTGAGCCAAAACCAAGAGTGGGATGCTTAACCAACTGTGCCACCCGGGTGGTCCTGTTACAATATCTTAAATTTAATTGCTAGATTCCCTACATGAGACCAACACAACTGACTTTCTAAAAAGTGAGGAGAGTAGACTTTGGTATACAGTATTCTAAATGGTAGATTTAATTAACCTTTAGTCTTTGAGATGACTGGGTTTTGGTATGACTTCAATAAGATTATGAATTTTGTTAATCTGTTGATAAGAGGATAAAAGATAAAAGGTCTTTAAAAGAAAACGTTTAACCCAATCCAATTCTATAATTGTACATTTGTTTGCTCTGGAAGTGAGAGGTGAGAGACTATAGAAACAAATGTTAAAATGGGAAGAATCTTTTGTGTATTTTAAGTTTGGGTTAGCACTGAGTTATATTTTGACACTTTGGGGAGGAAGTGATAGTGAGCATCGCCAGTGGCATCTCTCATTTTGAAGCCAAGCACCTTATCAATAACCATTAAAGTATAAATGACAGTTGATGATTCATTTTATATATAGAAGATATTTTTTAAGTTTATTTATTTTGAGAGAGAGAAAGAGAACATGAGCAGGGTAGGAGCAGAGACAGGGAGAGAAAGAATCCACAGCAGGCTCAATGCTGTCAGTGAGGAGCCCAATGAGGGGTTCAATACCGTGAACCATGAGATCATGTCCTGAGCTGAAATCAAGAGTTGGGTGCTTAACCAACTGAACCACCCAGGTGCCCCTATATAACAGATATTTCTTGATTGGTGCTGGAAGAAAATATTCTCTAAACATTTTGGAAACTAGCTGATGCATTGTATTTGGTTTTAACCCATGTGAAATCATCAATAAGCAACAATGTAATGCCATGGAACAGACATTTACATGACAGTTCTTTTTTTTTTAATGTAACAAAAACTTTTATTAGGACATTAAAAATATTTCATTTAGTCTTTGCAAAAACTCTAGCAGATTGGTATGTTTATTAGCTCCCAGCTCATTAAAATATGAGAAAATCAAGGCACAGAATTTACAAGAGAACAAAGCATTTATTGTATATGTGTGATATAAAGTTAACACAGACACCAAAACACATGCAAACTTGAGCTAGCATCCGTCAGCCCGGATGCTGATGTCAAAAGTCAGCTTGGGAACTATAGTGGGTTGAATGAGGTCTCTTCAAAATTCATGACCACCCAGAACCTCCAAATATGACCTTATTTGAAAATATTATCTTTGAGATATAATTAACTAGTTAAGGATATTTGAGATGAAATCATCCCGGATTTAGGTTGTTCCCCAAATCTAATGACTGCTGTCCTTATAAGGAGAGGAAAAGTCACAGAATGAGACACATAGACAAGAAGGCCTTGTGAAGACAGACAGAGGCTGGGGTTATGCTGCCACAAGCCAAGGAACACTTGCAGCCACCAGAAGCTGGAGGAGGACAGAAACATTTTTTCCTGGAGACTTAAGAGACAGTGAAGCCCTGATGTCACCTTGATTTCAAATTTCTAGCGTCCAGAGGGATGCAAGATAAAGTTTCTGTGATTTTAAGTCATTACACTTATGCTTCTTTATTATGACAGACCTAGGAGACAAGTCCAGGAACATAGAGGCAGGACTTATAGTATAATAGAGTGAGACATTTGTACATTCTCTTTCCAAAAAATAAGTAACTGGAAAAACTCATTTCATGGCTATAGAAATTAATAAAGTAATAAACTTTGAGAAGCAGTTATTCATAAAAAAATGACAACTTTGGGTGAGAATAACCTGAGGCATGCATCTCTCCAACTTGGGTTTAAGAGTTAATTTGAGGTAATAGAAGAAATAATCAGTGAAGTTGAAGATAGATGAATAGAAATTACCAACCTGAAAAATCACACACACACACACACACACACACACACACACACACACACGCACAAAAGAATGATGAGAGATCTGAATAGATCTTCAGAGGCTTCTGGTAGTTTCAGAAAGCAATGAGAGAGATGAAGGGGTAGACAAAAAACATTTGAAGAAATAATGGCTAAAAAATTCTCAAGTTTGATGAAAAAAACATTAATGTTCAGATCCAAGAAGTTTGACAGACTCCAATTAAAATAAACAGAAAGAAAGCCACATCTAGAAAATCATACCCAAACTGTTGAAAACCAAAGACAAGGAGAAAATCTTGAACACAGCAAGACAACACTGACTAGTCATACACAGGGGAGCAACAATGTGACTAGCATCTACTTGGCTTGTCATTTAAAAAGAGAAGACCTGAAGGCAATAAAATAAAATATTCGAAGTGCTGAAAGGGAAAAATGTCAATCGAGAATTCTCTAACCAACAAAACTATCTTTCAGAAAGAAAGGTGGAATAAAGAAATCTGGAGATAAAGACTGAGAAAATCTATTGCTTGTGGACAAGACTTACAAGCAATACTAAAGGGAGTCATCTAGGCAAAAAAAGGAAACAACATCAGTAACTTAAATTACACCAAGTAGTGAGGAGCATTGTAAAAAATAAAAATGTGGGTAAATATAAAACGTCATGTGAATACTTGTTTTCCTTTTTTCTCTTCATTTCTTTAAAAAACACAAGTTTGCATAAAACACTAATTATAATTGTTGGATTTGTAATATACATAGATATAAAATATATGACAATAATAGTACAAAGAAGAGAAAGAATAGAGTGATATTGGAGAAAATTTCTTATCTCTTACCAGAATTGTTCGTATTAATCTGAATTCGACTACTAATTTAAGATGCATACTATAATAGAAAAATAATTAAAAGAAGATTTAAATGATATACTAATAATATTTATTTAACAAAAAAAGTAAGCAGTAAAAGAGGAAAACAATAACAACAAACATGAGCTGTATAGAAAGGAAGTAGTAAAAAGGCAGATACAAATCCTGCTTTATTTTATTACATAAATATTATTACATTGAATGTATGATTACATGAAGTGTGAATTGACTAAACACTCCAAACAAAAGGTATTAAATGCCTTACATTAAAATGCATTAAATGTGAAGGAACTAAACACTCCACTAAAAAGGCAGATATTGTCAGATTGGATATAAAAAGAAAATAAAAACAAGATCCAACTATGAGCTGTCTACATACTTAAATTCAAAGACACAAATAAGTTGAAAGGAAAAGGAAAAGATACAACATGGAAATAGCAATCACAGCAAAGAGGAAGTGTTTATATAATACAGACTAGATTAACAGACATATCACTGACTTTAAGAGAAGAAATATTACTAAGGAGGGACATTTCATATTGGTAAAAAGGGTCAATTCATCAGGAAGATATAATAACTAAAAACATATATGCAACTGACCATAGAATTCCAAAATCCAGGAAGCAAAAATTTACAGAATCAAAATGGAAAGTATATAATTCAATAATAATAATTGGAGACTTCAAGAATCCACTCTCAGTAATTGATAAAACAATATAGAAAAATAGCAATGATTTATAAAAATTCATTAAGACTATCAATTGACTTATACTAATCAATACTTATAGAATGTTCTACCTAATAATAGCAGAAAACACAATCTTTTCAAGAGCACATGTAACATTCTTCAGAATAGATAATATGCCAGATCTTAAAACAAGTTTCAATAGATTTAAAAGTATTAGGATAGCAGTATTTAATTCTTTCTCATTTCCAAGTAGTATTCCATTGTATGTGTGTGTATACCACAACTTCTTTATCCATCCATCAGTTGTTGGGCATTTGAGCTCTTTCCATGATTTGGCTATTGTTGAATGTGCTCCTATAAACAACGTGGATGGAACTAGATAGTACTATGCTAAGTGAAATAAGTCAGTTGAAGAAAGACATCATATGTTTTCACTCATATGTGGAATTTGAGAAACTTAACCGAAGACCATGGGGGAAGGAAAGGGGAAAATACCACTGAGTGTGGTATGTAAGCAACGAATCAGGGATTCTACTCCCAAAACCAAGTGCACACTGTATACACTGTGTGTTAGCTAACTTGACGATAAATTATATTAAAAAAATAACATACGGTTGATTTGTTTCCAGTTTGGGGGCTATTATGAATAGTGGCTATTATAAAAATTCATGTGCAAGTTGTTTTGTGGCCATATGTTTTTGTTTCTGTTCCAGAAACTTAGAAATGAATTACTGGGTCTATGCTGAGATTACATTTAACTTTTTAAGAAAAGGCCAAGCTGTTTTCCAAAGTAGTTTTACAATTTTAAAGCCACTCATACAATTTCATATATAGCGTTTTTGTTTATATTCAGTTTAAATATTTTCTAATTACTCTTATGAATTGTCCTTAGAGGAAAGGATTATTTAATTTTTTTAATGTTTATCTTTGAGACAGAGAGAGACAGCGTGTGAGCAGGGGAGGGGCAGAGAGAGGGAGGGAGACACAGAATCCGAAGCAGGCCCCAGGCTCTGAGCTGTCAGCACAGAGCCCGACGTGGGGCTCAAACCCATTAACCATGAGATCATGACCTGAGCTGAAGTTGGGCACTTAACCAACTGAATAACCCAGGCACCCTGAGCAATGGGTCATTTAAAAGTGTGTTTTTAAAATATCAAAATATTTGAGGATTTCCCAAATTTCATTCTTTTGTTAATCATTCCAATCCTTCTATTTTTATTTTTTGAATTGGTTTATTTATTTATTTATTTATTTATTTATTTATCCATCCACCCATTATTAATTTATTTTTATTTTTTAATATAATTTATTGTCAAGTTAGCTAACACACATTGTATACAGTGTACTTTTGGTTTTGGGCATAGATTTCTGTGATTCCTCACTTATATACAACACCCAGTGCTCATCCCAACAAGTGCCCTCCTCAAAGTCCATCACCCACTTTTCCCTCCAGTTCCATCCACATTGCTGCAAATGGCAGGGTTTCATTCTTTCTTATTGCCAAGTAGCATTCCATTGTATATATAAACCACATCTTTATCCATTCATCAGTTGATGGACATATAGGTTCTTTCTATAATTTGGCTATTGTTGATAGTGCTGCTATAAACATTGGGGTACAAGTGCCCCTATGAATCAGCACTCCTGTATCCTTTGGATAAATTCCTAGTAGTGCTATTTCTGGGTTTTAGGGTAATTTTATTTTTAATTTTTCAAGGAAACTCCATACTATTTTCCAGAGTGGCTGCACCAGTTTGCATTCCCACCAACAGTGCAAGAGCGTTCCTGTTTCTCCACATCCTCACCAGCACCTGTTGTTTCCTGATTTGTTACTTTTAGCCACTGTGACCAGTGTGAGGTGGTATCTCATTGTGTTTTTGATTTGTATTTCCCTGATGATGAGTGACGTTGAGCATCTTTTCATGTGTCTTTTGGCCATCTGGATATCTTCTTTGGAAAAATGTCTATTCATGTTGGTCTGCCCATTTCTTCACTGGGTTATTTCTTTTATTGGGGTGTAGAGTTTGATACGCTCATAGATTTTGGATACTAACCCATTATACGATATGTCATTTGAAAATATCTTTTCCCATTCTATTGGTTGCCTTTTAGTTTTGTTGATTGTTTCCTTTGCTGTGCAGAAGCTTTTTATCTTGATAAGGTCTCAATAGTTCAATTTTGCTTTTATTTCCCTTGTTTTTGGAGATGTGTTGAGCAAGAATTGCTGCAGCTGAGGTCAAAGAGGTTATTGCTTGTTTTCTAAGTTTTGATGGTTTCCTGTCTGAAATTTAGGTATTTCATCCTTTTTGAGCTTATTTTTGTATATGGTATAAGAGAGTGATGATACTCTACATAGAAAACCTTAAAGACTCCACCAAAAAACTGCTAGAACTGATACATGAATTCAACAAAATCGCAGGATATAAAACAATGTACAGAAATGGGTTGCATTTCTATACACCAATAATGAAGCAACAGAAAGAAACATCAAGGAATTGATCCCATTTATAATTGCACTGAGAACCATAAAATACCTAGGAATAACCCTAAACAAAGAGGTAAAAGATCTGTACCGTGAAAACTATAGAAAACTTATGAAAGAAATTGAAGAAGACACAAAGAAATGGAAAAACATTCCATGCTTATGGATTGGAAGAACAAATATTGTTAAAATGTTGGTACTCCCCAAAGCAATCTACATATTCAATGCAACCCCAATGAAAGTTGCACTGGATTCTTCTCAGGGCTAGAAGAAACAATCCTAAAATTTTTATGGAACCACAAAAGACCCCAAATAGCCAAAGTAATGTTGAAGAAGAAAACCAAAGCTGGAGGCATCACAATCCTGGGTTTTAGCCTGTCTACAAAGTTGTAGTCATCAAGGCAGTATGGTATTGGCATGAAAACAGACACATAAACCAATAGAATAGAATAGAGAACCCAGAATTGGATTCACAAATGTATGGCCAACTCATCTTTGACAAAGCAGGAAAGAGTATCCAATGGAAAAAAGACAGTCTCTTTAGCAAATCGTTCTGGGAGAACTGGACAGCAACTTGCAGAAGAATGAAACTAGACCACTTTCTTACATTAAATGTATGTTAAAGGGCAAATGGATCAACAAAATGTAGTATGTCCCTACAATGGAAGACTATTTGGTAATGAAAAGAATGAAACTGATACATGCCATAAAATTAGATGAACCTCTGAAACATTGTACTACATACTGTATGATTCCATTTATATACAATGTCCAGAAAAGGCAAATCTATGGAGACAGAAAGTAGATTAGTGTTTATCTAGATCTGAGGTTGGAAGTATGACTGACTCCAAATCAACACAAGGGAACTTTTGGGAGGTTAGAGAAATGTTCTAAAACTAGATTTGTGTAATGGTACACGACCTTCTAAATTTAGTGAAAATAATTATTTTGTGCAGCAGATGGGTAGGGGTGGGGAAGTATAGATGAAACAAGATTGACAATGTATTTATAATTGTTGAAGCTGGTTGATTTATTATTATAATATTATACAATTTCTTCTACTTTAATGTATGTAATATATATGTATATGTATAATGTATGTGATATATATTATAATATATATTATTATTATACAATTTCTTCTACTTTAATGTATGTTTTAACATATTTTATAATAAAATTATTTTAAAAATAAATATTAAAACTAAATTAATAAAATGTAAGCTTGGTTTTCCACACTTCTGGTGTCTAAATTACATCTACCTCTTTTACACATATATGGCATAAGTCCTTAAGTGTCTATAATTCAACCATGAATTAACTCAAGTCCATTCAACTTAACAAATTTTTTTATTGAACATCAACTATGTGCAGGGTTTTGTCTTGTTGCTTACTACATTCTTTTATTCCTCCAGTTCCTGGCTGGTTTAAGCAGATAGTCAATGTTATTGTCTTAAAATTTGGTGTTTTTTTGTTCCTTTTCACTGAAACTTTATTAGTGTCAATTGTATGAACTCAGACAAATTCTGTTCTAGATTTCTTATAGATGATGGGGGTTTTTACACCCACAATTCAAAACATCCAATTGCTAAAGTAAGATACCTTGCAATCTGGTAAGATAATTGGGTTTTGGAAAAAGTAATTAGACCCCTCAGGTGATGTCCAGCAGAGACAGTGATTCAATGCTATGGTCTGAGTGGCAATAAGGTCTCACTCTGGGAAACTGATTTACTTTATCTAGAGATGACATGGGTGAATTCCTCCTATCCAAGGGTAATTAATACATGTACTTAAGTGAAGTAGCTATTTGTAATTCTAGCTTCACTTATTTGAACACCTGAAAAAGAATATGGAATAGAAAGAATAGTTTTAGAATGTTTTTCAGTACTTGCTGCCCATAAAAATAGACTAGCCTATAATTGGATATTGGAGATACTACATTCACAGAACTTATTAAAATATGTATTTGGGGGAAATGGTTAGAGCCAAAGGAAGGGTGACTCCTTTCTCTTGACAGTCCCCCAGGGATCATCAGGCCCAAGTAGTCTTAACTTCTAGAATTTAGGTACAATGTCAAAAAAGTCAACATAAATGAAAAAAATTAACTGTCTGTAGTGGTAACTACATAAGAGATAAGATTTTGAAATATTTCCAAAGCTCAACCAAGACATGGGAGAATCTTTGAAAACTTTATCAACAAAACAGAACAAACAGACAAACAGACAAACAAAAATCCTTCAGGTATTTCTGAAATCTCCACCCTCCTTCATAGAGCTCAGTAAAAGAGCTCCAAGATTCAAAGAGCTCAGTAAAAATGCATTGAACTGAATGTTGAATTTATTAGCATTAACAGTAACTGGTGTAAGATAAATTGTATGCTTATTAATGATGTTATACCTCAAGTAATAATACCTAAGTATTGTGGTATATATAATCAAGGAGAAAGAAAATTAAAGATTATACGTGTGTGTGTGTGTATACACACATACAACTTTCATATGTTTAATTTTCTTTAATCTTATACACGTATATATTGTGACTAAGGAAAAAGACACCATCTCTGAGAGATTTGAGAATATATGTCACTAGAAAAGGAGACTACAGAGCAAAATAGGAAACAAAATATCCAGATTACACCACTACCCAGATGAAACGTTTGATCTGTTTCACCAAATAATCATCTGATTATTTAATCTATATGGGAAAAACTTTCAACTTGAAAGGAACAAGGCAACAGACACAAGTACACCAGTCATTGAAAAGATATGTGCCATTGGAAATTAAAATCGAAATTCTGTTTTGTAAATCAGTGTTTAGTCTTGATTCAGCATACTAATGTGTTGTTTGACCTTGAGAAAATAATTCACCTCTCCGTATTTCAATTTCTTCACTTCTACAATTGAAACAGAAATTAGGTCAGCATTTTCCCAATTGTCTCCTTCAAAATAAAAGTCTTAAAACAGAGCAGTGCTCAATCTGTTAGAATAACTATACATCCACATGCAAGAGGAAGAAGAAGAAGAAGAAGAAGAAGAAGAAGAAGAAGAATTATTTAGACACAGACCTTACACCTTTCACAAAAATCAGCTCAAAATGGATCCTAGATTTCAATTTAAAATGTAAAATGATAAAACTCCTAAAAGTTGACATAGGAGAAAATCTAAGTGAACTGGGTTTGGCAATGACTTTTTAGATAAAACATTGAAAGCATGATCCACCTTAAAAATATTTATAAGTTGGATTTCGTTGAAATTAAAAGCTTCTGCCCTGCAAAAACACTCTGTTCGGAGAATGAAACAAGCCACAGACTGGGAAAAATATTTGCAAAATACATCTGACAATGGATAAGTATCCAAAATATACAAATAACTCTTAAAACTCAACAATAAGAAAAGAGCAAAACAATAAAAAAAATAAGCAAAATATCTGTATATCTCACCAAAGAAGATATAGAGGTGGCAAATGATCATATGAAATGCTGATTATTTTATCTTTACACTTATTCCACATCATATGTCATTAGGAAATTCCACACTAAAACAACAAAAAGATACCACTACCTACCTCTTAGAATGGCTAAAATCCAAAACAGTGACAATACCAAATGCTGGTGAAGATGTGGAGCAACAGCCCATTCATGGCTGGTTAGAATGCAAAATGCCACAGCTACTTTGGAAGATAGAGTGAAGCTTCTTACAAAAATATGATCCAACAATTGCTCCCCTAGTATTTATGCAAATGGATTAAAAACTTATATTCACAGAAAAACCTTCACATAAATGTTTTTAGCAGCCTTATTCATAGTTGTCAAAGCTTAGAAGCAACCAAGAAGTCCTTCAACAGGTGAATAGGTAAGCTAACTGTGGGGCATCCATACATTGGATTCAGTAATAAAAGGAAATGAGCTATGAAGCCACGAGAGTCTGAATGAACCTTAAATACATATTATTATTGAGTAAAAGAAAAGAATATCCCACATGATTCCAACTATATGATATTCTGGAAGGGCACAGTGTGGAGACAGTAAAAAGATCAGAAGTTGCCAGGTGTTTGGGGAGAGAGGAAGGGATGAATAGGTAGAGCACAAGAGAGTTTTAGGGCATTGAAATTCTTCTGTATGATACTGCAGTGGTGGATACAGCTCATTATACATTTGTCAAAATTCAGAATGTACAACCTGAAGAGTGACACCTAATGCGAACTATGGACTTCAGCTAAAAATAATGCATCAATATTGGTTCATCAATTTTAACAAATGTACACCAATGTATGCATGTTAATAGTAGAAACTAAGGCAGAGGGAAGGTTAAGAGGGTATATGGGAACTTCATACTGTTTGAGATTCTCTTTGTGGTTCATATAGAATTTTAGATTTGAAAGACTGGGAAGGTCTGTGATAAAGGAACATGTTTAACATTATTTAGCCTAGAATTTCCTAAACTTACTTGAACCTCAGTATTTCCCCGAAGGAAAATTATTATTATTATTATTATTATTATTACTGAGAGGGGGAGGGGCAGAGAGAGAGGGAAAGAGAGAATCCTAAGCAGGGTCCATGCCCAGCACAGAGCCCAATGCGGGGCTCCAACCCACAAACCGGGAGATCATGATCTGAGTCAAGATCAAGAGTCACACACCTGACTGAGCCACCCAGGCACTCTTCCCCCAAGGAAAATTATTAACATCCTGAGGAACTAATGTTTCACAGAACATTCTTTGGGGATTATTGACTTCAATGATTATTATGATTCTTCCTAAATTTGAAAATCTGAATTTACCTGTTTTGTGAATTTCTTTAGTAGAAATCAATCATCACCAGATGAGGGGCGCCTGGGTGGCGCAGTCGGTTAAGCATCCGACTTCAGCCAGGTCACGATCTCGCGGTCCGTGAGTTCGAGCCCCGCGTCGGGCTCTGGGCTGATGGCTCAGAGCCTGGAGCCTGTTTTCGATTCTGTGTCTCCCTCTCTCTCTGCCCCTACCCCATTCGTGCTCTGTCTCTCTCTGTCCCAAAAATAAATAAACGTTGAAAAAAAATTAAAAAAAAAATTATCACCAGATGATTTTATAAAGTCAATTTCTGACCCTGCTAAGTGAGAGCCAGATTCTAGGCCCAGTAGCCCCAGGAGAGGATGCTGGTGCCTTGTGAGCCCACTATTCAGCTCTCTGACTGGCACCTGGTTTTACTACTGTTAGTAGTAGTGAGTTCATTATTTTGTTAATAAATTTTATGGAATTTAACAGGTTAGCTACTTATTAAATACAAAAGATATCATATTCATGTCTAAGATTACAAAAACTAGTAACAATACAGACATTGCATTGATATTATTGAAAGGATTTCTCAATCAATATCACTCCTAATGTGGGAGTTAACATGAGAGATCAAAGCTGGAAGTGGTGTTTGCATGAGAGGTGTGGAGTGTGGTTATACATCTTGAGGGCATTTACTCAATAAATACTCATTCACTGACTTGCTGATGATTTTTCATTGTGTCCATGTACATTGATTAAAATTTACTGCATTTTTTGAAGCATATTTTTACTTTAATTTTCTTTCTGGCTTCAGAGTTATCAAGTAATATTCTCTCTGATTTGAGGAAGAAAATTAATATTTCCCTATCCTGCCTCTTTTTCTAGTTTCTCTAGGCTAAAAGTCTTCTATAGAAGTGTAAAAACAGTATCAGTGTAGAAAAAAATCTCCAGACTGCCAGAGAAGGGCCTGGCATGGCCGTGGGGGATGCTGTTCATTATGTGCAGGACTTTCTAACAGACTTGGGCCACTCCACCTCCAGAAACACCTTCTCCAGTCAGCCCTTTCAATGCAGCTGCAGGACATGGCTGCCTGCAATGACTTTCACTGAGTCCATTTACCTCTAGTCACTTTTAACCTTCTTGTTCTTGACCCCTTTTCCTCTTTAATCCTTTCACTTAAGCTTTGGCATCTGGGTTCATGTTTTTGCTTTGATGATGTTTAGTTGGGTTTCTATGGCTCTGAGTGGTCAGCATTTTCCACCACTATCTTGTCCATGTTCAGTCTGTAACTTCTGTCACCACAGTCAGGGGTAAGGTGTGCTCTTGCCTGTTCTCATTCTCAGTATCCCCACTGGCCAGGTCCTCCAGTGAAGAAGAGTTAGAAGAGGTTTGATACGTGCCTCTTAACATTTTCCCCACTCTGCTGCATAATTCCTTGTGCAGAGAGGTTTGGGGACACACTATGGATCTCTACAAGTACTTTCAACTTTCCTTTTTGTCTCCTACTTTGTGGGAACTGCTGAGGGATTAGAGGAAGAGAAAATGAAGAGACTCATGTTTATGATGTGCCCATTGCATCAGGAACTGTGCTACTTGCTCATTGAATATCTACATCACTGCCATTTGACAAAGGGGATTACTAAAGCCCACAGAAATTTACTTAACTTTCCCTATGGCGAAAGTAGTAAGGGGAAGAACTGTGATTTGAACACAGTTATAGGTGATACCCAAGCCAGTTTCTTTCCTCTACATCTCAGTGGAACATCTATTTATGGAAATAAGACCCAAAGTCTGGAGAATCACATATAATTAACTTTGAATTTCATATTATTTCATGAAATAATTTCATTATTTCATATTATTTTTATATTTAGTAAATGATAATAAATACTGAACATATTTCTTCCTTTGTTTATCAATAAATATTTATCAAATAACTTCCATATGTCAGACATTCTTCCAAGCATTTTAGGATACATAAGTTTTTAAAAATGACAAAAATCACTGCTCTTGTATTGCTCACATTCTAATGGGTGAAGAATAGAAAATAAGCAATAAGCACAATAGTAAAAAAATAAATTGTAAAGTACAGTAAAATCTTGGTTTGTGAGCATAATTCATTCCAGAAACATGCTTGTAATCCAAAGCACTTGTAAATCAAAGCGAATTTCAAGAACCATTGGCTCAGTTGTGACATCATGTGACATCTGACATCACATATTGCAAGACATCACTCGTTTATCAAGTTAACATTTATTAGAAATGTTTGGTCGTCTTGTGGAACACTTGCAGAACAAGTTACTTGCAACCGAAGGTTTTACTGTATATTTAAAGTGTAAATAAACTGGAGAAACCAGTATAATAGAGCACTGGGTGCGGTTTGTAAGTGATGAATCACTGAATTCTACTCCTGAAGCCAATATTGCACTGTATGTTAACTAAAATTTAAATAATAAAAAGAAAATAGAGCAAGATAAAGGGGGTCAGCATGGGGTGTGGTTTGGAGTGGTTACATTTTAAAATGGGGTGGTCATTGAGAAGATGACATTTGAACAAAGATTCCAAGGGAGGAGCTGGCTGGTAGCAGACTTTCCAAGGATGCTGGTAGGACTAGAACATAATAAGCAGTGTGGAGAGGAAGGAGAGGGTGAGAATACAGAGATACAGACACATGAAGGCCACTGGAAAGGCTTTCCCATTTCCTTTCTGCAGTAGGGAGCCACTGAATGTGTTTGAGCAAAAGAATCATTAAGTTTAAAAGAATACCATGTTGAGAATTGACTAAGATAGTTGAAACATCCAATGTTTTCAATGTGCATTAACGATATCTCATGCAGATTTAGGCTAGATCTGATTTAATAAGATCAAAAACATGACAAAAGTTTATTATCCTCAGATGGACCACTGAGAAGAGCTGGTTGTATGTGAAGTCTAGAGTCAGTGTAGGGATGGGATGAGGGACATTGGGCAAAGCTGTGATTAGAGAAGAAGAGTGTGCCCCAGGCTTAGGAAACTCAGTCTATGACCTCAGCCATATTCCCAAGTTTTTTTCTTTGATATGCAACATTCTTTTCTCCATTTCGTGGAATGATTTCAGTTTAAGAAATTGAATTTGCTTTTAAAGATCCCATATTCAATTACACATAAAACTTTAAATTTCAGTGTAAATGACGAAAGAAAAACCACTTTGGGCCCAATTCAGATTTTAAAATATTTATCTATGTATCTATCTGTGTATCTATCTATCTATCTATCATCTATTTATTTTGTTTTATTTTATTTATTTTTATTTTTAATATAATTTATTGTCAAATTGGCTAACATACAGTGTGGACAGTATGCTCTTGGTTTTGGGGGTAGATTCCCATGATTCATCACTTACACACAACACCCAGTGCTCATCCCGACAAGTGCCCTCCTCAATGCCCATAACACATTTCCCCCTCTCCCCTACCACACCCCCCATCAACCCTTAGTTCTCTGTATTTAAGAGTCTCTTATGGTTTACCTACCCCCCTCTCTGTATCTATTTTTTCCCCCTTCCTTTCCCCCATGGTCTTCTGTTAAGTTCCTGAAGTTCCACATATGAGTGAAAACATATGATATCTATCTTTCTCTGACTGACTTATTTCACTTAGCATAATACCCTCCAGTTCCATCTATGTTGCTGCAAATGGCAGAGTTTCATTCTTTCTCATAGCCAAGTAGTATTCCATTGTATATATAAACCACATCTTCTTTATCCATTCGTCAGCTGATGGACATTTAGTTTCTTTCCATAATTTGGCTATTGTTGATAGTGCTGCTATAAACATTGGGGTACAAGTGCCCCTATGAATCAGCACTCCTGTGTCCTTTGGATAAATTCCTAGTAGTGCTATTTCTGGGTTTTAGGGTAATTTTATTTTTAATTCTTCAAGGAAACTCCACACTATTTTCCAGAGTGGTTGTACCAGTATGCACTCCCACCAACAGTGCAAGAGTGTTCCTGTTTCTCCACATCCTCACCAGCATCTGTTGTTTCCTGATTTGTTACTTTTAGCCACTGTGACCAGTGTGAGGTGGTATCTCGTGTTTTTGATTTGTATTTCCCTAATGATGAGTGACGAGCATCTTCATGTGTCTTTTGGCCATCTGGATATCTTCTTTGGAAAAGTGTCTATTCATGTCTTCTTTCCATTTCTTCACTGGATTATTTGTTTTTCAGGTGTTGAGTTTAGTAAGTTCTTTATAGATTTTGGATACTAACCTTTATCCGATATGTCATTTGAAAATATCTTTTCCCATTCTATTGGTTGCCTTTTAGTTTTGTTGATTATTTCCTTTGCAGTGCAGAAGGTTTTTATCTTGATAAGGTTCCAATAGTTCATTTTTGCTTTTAATTCCCTTGCCTTTGGAGACATATCCAGCAAGAAATTTCTGTGGCTGAGGTCAAAGAGGTTGTTGCCTGTTTTCTCCTCTAGGGTTTTGATGTTTTCCTGTCTGACATTTAGGTCTTTCATCCATTTGAGTTTATTTTTGTGAATGGTGTAAGGAAGTGGTCTAATTTCATTCTTCTGCATGTTTCTGTCCAGTTCTCCCAGCACCATTTGCTAAAAAGACTGTCTTTTTTTCCCATTAGATACTTTTTCCTGCTTTGTCAAAGATTAGTTGGCCAAACATTTGTGGGTCCAGTCCTGGGTTCTCCATTCTCTTCTATTGGTCTGTGTGTCTGTTTTTGTGCCAATGCCATACTGTCTTCATGACTACAGCTTTGCAATAGAGGCTAAAGTCTGGAATTGTGATGCCTCCCACTTTGGTTTTCTTTTTCTACATTACTTTGACTATTTGAGGTCTTTTGTGGTTCCATATAAATTTTAGGATTGTTTGTTCTAGCTTTGAGAAGAATGCCTGTGTAATTTTGATTGGGATTGCACTGAGTGTGTAGATGGCTTTGGGTAGTATTGACATTTTAACAATATTTATTCTTCCAATCCACAAGCATGGAATGTTTTTCCAATTTTTTTTTGTCTTCTTCAATTTCCTTCATAAGTTTCCTGGCTTTCAGCATACAGATCTTTTAACTCTTTGGTTAGGGTTATTCCTAGGTAGTTTATGGTTCTTGGCAAAACTGTAAGTAGAATTGATTTCTTGATTTCTCTTTCTGTGCCTTCATTATTGGTGTATAGAAATGCAACCGATTTCTACACATTGATTTTGTATTCTGCGACTTTGCTGAGTTCATGTATCAGTTCTTTTTTTTTTTTTCATTTATTTTTCATGTATCAGTTCTAGCAGCTTTGTGGTGGAGTCTTTTGGGGTTTCCATGTAAAGTATCATGTCATCTGTGAAAAGTGAACGTTTGACTTCTTCTTTGCCAATTGTGATGCCTTTTATTTTGTTTCATTGTCTGATTGCTGATGCTGGGACTTCCAACACTATGCTATACAACAGTTTTGATAGTGGACATCCCTGTCGTGTTTCTGATCTCAGGGGGGAAAGCTCTCAGTTTTTCCCCATTGAGGATGATATTAGTTGTAGGCTTTTCATATATCGCTTTTATGATGTTTAGGTATGCTCCTTCTATCCCAACTTTCTTAAGGGTTTTTATTAAGAAAGGATGCTGTATTTTGTCAAATGCTTTTTCTGTACCTATTTACAGGATCATATAGTTCTTATCTTTTCTTTTATTAATGTGATGTATCACACTGATTGGTTTATGAATATCAAACCAGCCTTGCAGCCCAGGAGTGAATCCCACTTGATCATGGTGAATAATTCTTTTTATATGCTGTTGAATTCGATTTGCTAGTATCTTGTTGAGAATTTTTGTATCCATGTTCATCAGGGATATTGGCCTGTAATTCTCCTTTTTTGGGGGGGTATCTGTCTGGTTTGGGAATCAAGGTAATTCTGGCTTCGTAGAATGACTCTGGAAGCTTTCCTTCTGTTTCTATGTTTTTGGAACAGCTTGAGAAGAATAGGTATTAACTCTGCTTTAAATGTCTGGTAGAATTCCCCAGGGAAGCCATCTGGTCCAGGACTCTTATTTGTTGGAAGATTTTTGATAACTGATTCAATTTCTTCACTAATTATGGGTTTGTTCAAATTTCCTATTTCTTCCCATTTGCGTTTTGGTAGTGTGTGGGTGTCTAGGAATTTGTCCATTTCTTCCAGGTTGTCCATTTTTTGGCATATATTTGTTTATAGTATTCTCTGATAATTGCTTGTATTTCTGAGGGATTGGTTGTGATAAGTCCTATTTCATTTGTGACTTTATCTATTTGGGTCCTCTCCCTTTTCTTTTTGAGACGTCTTCCTAAGGATTTTTCAATTTGGTTTATTTTTTCCAAAAAAACAGCTCGTAGTTTCACTGATCTGTTACACAGTTCTTTTTTTTTTTTTTTTTGGATTCTATACTGTTTATTTCTTCTCTAATCTTTATTATTTCTCTTCTGCTGGCCTTGGGATTTCTTTGCTGTTCTGCTTCTAGTTCCTTTAGGCGTTCTGTTAGATTTTGTATATGGGATTTTTCTTGTTTCTTGAGATAGGCCTGGACTATAATGTATTATCCTCTTAGGACTCTCTTTGCTGAATCCCAAAGGGTTTGGACTGCCATGTTTTCATTTTCATTTGTTTCCATATATGTGATCTATCTTGGAGAATGTTCCATGTGCATTCAAAAAGAATGTGAGGGGCGCCTGGGTGGCGCAGTCGGTTGGGCGTCTGACTTCAGCCAGGTCACGATCTCGTGGTCCGGGAGTTCGAGCCCCGCGTCGGGCTCTGGGCTGATGGCTCAGAGCCTGGAGCCTGTTTCCGATTCTGTGTCTCCCTCTCTCTCTGCCCCTCCCCCGTTCATGCTCTGTCTCTCTCTGTCCCAAAAATAAAATAAACGTTGAAAAAAATATTTAAAAAAAAAAAAAAAGGAATGTGAATTCTGCTGTTTTTGGATAAAAAGTTCTGAATATATCTGTCAAGTCCATCTGGTCCAGTGTATCATTTAAGGCCATTGTTTCTTTATTGATTTTCTGCCTAGATGATCTGTCTGTTTTTGTAAGTGGAGTATTAAAATCCCCTGCAATTATCACATTTTTATCAATAAGATTGCTTATGTTTGTGATTAATTGTTTTACCTATTTGGGTGCTATCGAATTGGGTGCATAGACATTTATAATCGATAGCTCTTCTTGATGGATAGACCCCATAATTATGATATAATGCCCTTCTTCATCTCTTGTTACAGCCTTTGGTTTAAAATCTAGTTTGTCTGGTATAAGTATGGTGACTCCAGCTTTCTTTTGACTTCCAGTAGCATGAGAAATGGTTCTCCATGCCCTCACTTTCAATCTTAAGGTGTCCTCAGGTCTAAAATGGGTCTCTTGTACATAGTAAATAGATGGGTCCTGTTTTTTTCTTTTTTTTTTTTTTAATACATTCTGGTACCTTATGTCTTTTGATTGGAACATTTAGTTCATTTACATTCAGCATTATTATTGAAAGATATGGATTTAGTGTCATTGTGTTATCTGTAGTATTCATGTTTGTAGTGATGTCTCTGGCCCTTTGTGGCCTTTGCAAGATTCCACTCACAGAGTCCCCTTTAAGATTTCTTGTTGGGCTGTTTTAGTGGTGATAAACTCCTTCAGCTTTTGTTTGTCTGGGAAAACCTTTATCTCTCCTTCTATTCTGAATGACAGCCTTGCTGGATAAAGGATTCTTGGCTGCATATTTTTCCTATTCAGCACATTGAATATTTCCTGCCACTCCCTTCTGGCCTGCCAAGTTTCAGTGGATAGGTCTGCTACTACCCTTATGTGTCTACCCTTGTAGGTGAAGGACTGTTTTTCTCTAGCTGCTTTCAGAACTCTCTTTATCTTGTATTTTGCTAGTTTCACTACAATATGCCATGCAGAAGATTGATTCTTGTTACATCTGAAGGGAGTTCTCTGTGCCTCCTGGATTTCAATGTCTGTTTCCTTCCCCAGATTGGGAAAGTTCTCAGCTATGATTTGTTCAAGTACAACTTCTGCCCCTTTTTCTCTCTCTTCTTCTTCTGGAACTCCTATGATATGGATATTATTATGTCTCATTGAATTACTTAGTTCTCCAATTCTCCCCTCATGATCTAGAATTTTTTAATCTTTTTCTCAACTTCATCTTTTTCCATAATTTTATCTTCTATTTCACTTATTCTCCCCTCTGCCTCTTCAATCCTTGCTGTCACTGTATCTAGTTTATTTTGCACCTCATCTACAGCATTTTTTAATTCATCATGTGTTTTAAAGGCTTGTTATGTGTTCTGTACCTGCAAGCACTATATTAAAGTGGTGTCATACACTGTCCAGGGTCTGGCCCTTCAGGAGGTGTTTTTTGGAGTGTGTTACTTGCTCTGTGTTTTTGTTACTCTTGTTGCTTTATCTCCCTACTCATAGTGATATTTTGGAACCTCCACTGGGGGGTGGGGGAGGCTTTGATTTGTTCATTGAAGTACCCCTGGAGAAAACAAACAAACACCCAAACAACAACAACAACAATTGTCCCATACAAACAAATAAATGACAGGAGCATGGAAAAAGAAAAGAAAAGAAAACTGACCAGGCTGAGAAACTATGTGGCTTCATCCAGAGAATAGAGAGAGGAAAATAAAGGAGGAGATATAGAACAGGTATAAAGAGAATAGATTAAATATGTCTGCTTAAACACACCAACAACCAGAATAACTGGATTAGAGGATATATATATATATATATAAAATAACAATTGTCCAAGAATTAAATCAGAAAATGCAAACCCACTGGGTGCCTTGGAACCCATGGCAGTGCTTGTCCTGAGGGGCTGTCTGGTTGGTTAGTGTCAATCTCCAGTGGATACTGGAGCAGTTACCAGGTGCAGTGGGGTATGGTTTTGTGTGGGCAGGCCCTGCCTCCACTGTGGGCTCACTGTTCATTCCCTGAAGCCCCACCTTGTTGGTGATGGGGAGAGAAATGGCGCCACCCCAGTATCTCTTCCCCAGGTCCAGTGTCCCAAACCACTGTGTTCAGGCTGTTCTCACAGTGCCCTGGGCATGAACGAGGAGGTTTGTCTTGCTTTGCAGACTCCCGCACCTCCCTGGCACTCAGCTGGGATTTAAACTACGATGTCTTGAAGGGTCCCACTCCGTGTACTCTGGTTCCAGGGAAATGCCTTCTGCCCTGCCGATAAATGGCCTCTGGCTGGCCAGGACAGGCAGGAACCTTTGTCCTTTGAACGGCTGTATACCTTGTTCCCACAGCACTCCAAGGAGGGGATTGGTCTCTCCCTCTGCAGACTGTGTCTCTGACCTAGTTACCAAGCCCAAGGTTGGCTCCCCTCCTCCCCAGGTGCACAAACTGGGCAGCTGGGCCCAGTCTGGAAAAAGCTCCACAGTTAGAGATTGGATCCTTCTCCATCCTCATCCATGGTTTTTCTCTTGTCCAGTTATAGTCCTCCACTTTCACAGCCTCTCTTTCTCTTCCCTTTGTCTCTCTGCAGAAGGGGATACCTCCCTTCTGTGTCTATGCTGTCAGCTTTATCTAATTTCGCAATCATGCACCTATGGCCCGCCAGGGTGTCCCCGTGGGCTCCTGGAGACATCTCTGTCACTCTGCAGCCCGGACTCTGGGAATTCAAAGTCCTATGGCCTCAGCACTGCTGTGTTTGAAGGATGAGGGTCTTGCCACTTCTCCACCATGTTGGATCTCCTCAGATTTTTAAAAATATTTTTTGAGCATATGCCAGTAGTTACATGAAATTCTCTTACTGCCCATTGATTGATTCTCTTCTATGCACTGTATTCCTTCCCTTTTTGCCTGTCTAGTTTCACTTGAATTCAAGACAAGATATTCGAGTTCCAAATATTCAAATTATTTCCGATAGCTGTGAAAATTTTATCCTGTTTTGTTTATACCAGTTCTGTCACCCCAGCTTCGAATTTGGGATGTGGAAGAGAGATGCTTCTAGTCTCAAAGAGCCACATGTGTTGCTCTCACATTCCTCTCCCACTTATCTAAAGCATGAATCATATTTATATGTATTATAATAAGTTAAAAATACATATACCAAGCACCGTTTCAATTCAAAGCACCAGGCTGGGTAATGAAGTATGAACATGGGCAGGCATATCCTCTGAGCTCAAGGAGTTCAAAATCTAGAGACTGTCAGTCCAGTGGGAATTTTATTACAGGACCATTGTTAAAAGCATTCTCTAATACTTTAATTCTGCACAGCCATTGATTCTGACTGAGGCATTGAATGACTCCTCTACCTGCCCTGGTATTAGGAAATAGACAAGAGATTAGAAATCCTTGCTAGCCACATTATAGCCCAGAGTCACCTTACATCTTTGGTGACTTCATCTGCTCATTATGATCCTGTAAAATCACTCTTGGGCTTCAGACTTGCAGGAGTATCTCTTGTGGTAGAAAGATTTCTAATTAACCCAGTATATACCGATGTAGATTTAAACAATAAGTCAATTATACATTTTACCAAAAGATTTGTAATTGATTGCTTGAAGAGGCAAAAGTCCTCTTCTACATCATTAAAAAAAAATATGGTTCAATTGATTAAATATTCACAATGCTACTCTTTAGGGATACAAGTGTTAGAGAGAGGTATCTTTGTATTGGGCTGCAGTAATAACTCCTATTAGCTCTGTGAATGAAAAGATAACATTATTGGAACAAAGGATCCCACAAAGATAAAAATCCGTTTCGCAGAAACTGAAGGCAGTTCATTATACCTCAGGGCAGCGGTGGGGGGAGGAATTCATTGTCATTTCCTCAAGGGCATACCAAGGAGAAGAAAAAGGAATTGTACTTTTACATTTCCCTCTTATCAAAGGGACAGCTTTTAGATGGTATTGTATTTTTAAATGCTTTTTCTATTTCCTGTGATTGTGTTCATGTTTGTGCATGCAAGTATGTATATCAAAATACTTTTGATAAATATTACTGTCTAATGTATAATACTATCTCTGTTTTATCTCTCTATGTATCATATCTGTCATTTTTATCATATCTATTCATATATCTATCTGGCCATTTATCCTCTCTATCCATAAACACTCTAAGATAATTACATTTTTCATGAAAATCTCTCCGTTACTAGTTCTGCCTCACTCTCTTCTGAAAGGGCTGTGGTTGGGCCCAGGCCTCTGGGGCCACTGCCCCCTCATGTCCAGCTCTTTAGGACCATGGTCTCCAGGCCACCAGTGACCGGCATGGCTCAGGGTCAAGTGTCCTTCCTTGTGCACATTAATCCCACTGCCAGCCTGCTCAGGTTGTGGGAGGCCATGAAATGTCCACAGTCCAGCAATTTAATGTATTCTGATGTGCCCTCCACCACCTTTTGATCAAAAGGAGCTGTAGGAGAGAGACTGAGGCAATTCAAGCCAAGAAAGTGCAGCCTATTTCCAAAGGGAGCAGGTGTCGCAGTTTGAGAGCACCTAGACTTTCAGGCCCCACAAGGGCATAGCTGGCAGCCCCCAGGGGTAAGAAGAGTGTGAAGACACTTGGCCTATTCCTGTTAATTGCCGCTGGTGGTCATCTTGCTCATGTGCCCAAGTACTATGCCCTCAAGCCATGCTCTTACTGTGGCAATTTAGTAGCAGTGATTATACACGCTTGGCTTAAAAATGAAGCATATGCCTGGGAGAGCCTGACTCATTATTTTCTGATGTTTACATCCTGAACAGTCTATTCAGATAAAAACTACTGTGCATTTGGTGGTGGTGTTCGCATGCCACGCAGCTCAGTGCTGGAGTGCCGGCTCTGTTCTGTGCACGTGAAGGACTCACCTAGTTTCCGCAATGGAACCGCTGTGTCATACAGTGATGGGGCACGCTGACTTGCAATGTGTTTCTTTCATTGTCAAAGGTGCAGCTTTACCCTAAACACAGATTAAATGATTAAAATGATTCAATAATAAAGGGCACTAGCTTTTGTAACACTCAGATCTCGATTCAAATAACTGTTCCACTACTTAGCAAATGGGTGAAACTGAAAGCCCCCCGAAGCTCTGAGCCTCAATTTACGCATCTATAAAGTGAGGATACAGTAAAGCCTTGGCTTGTGAGCCTAATTCGTTCTGGAAACAGGCTTGTAATCCAAAGCACTTTTATATCAAAGCGAATTTCAAGAACCATTGGCTCAGTTGTGTTCCTGTGATGTTTGGCCTCACGTACTACTTTTGTATTGCAAGACATCGCTCGTTAGCAAGTTAAAATTTATTAGAAATATTTGATTGTCGGGGCGCCTGGGTGGCGCAGTCGGTTAAGCATCCGACATCAACCAGGTCACGATCTCGCGGTCCGTGAGTTCGAGCCCTGCGTCAGGCTCTGGGCTGATGGCTCAGAGCCTGGAGCCTGTTTCCGATTCTGTGTCTCCCTCTCTCTCTGCCCCTCCCCCGTTCATGCTCTGTCTCTCTCTGTCCCAAAAATAAAATAAACGTTGAAAAAAAAAATTAAAAAAAAAAAAAAGAAATATTTGATTGTCTTGTGGAATACTTGCAGAATAAGTTACTCGCAACCCAAGGTTTTACTGTACTAACATACCACCCATTGAAGAGGACTGTTGTGAGAAATAAAGTAAATCATGTACCTAAGCGGCTCCTCAAAGAAATTGGCATGGCCAGAGTGTAAGAAATACTAGTTAATACTATTGGCAAATCTGTCTCCAAAGCTCATTTCTGTGAACTGGGTAGTAGGTGACTGTGCTCCTGCTGATTTATTCAGTAGCCACAGCAGAATCTATCCTACCTGACAGAATTTTTTACCTGGAAGGGGATGTTGCCAGTGAGATTCTAAAATGTGGAGTTGGCTGAGTGGGCTTTGGGCAATGGGGACTCTGATAGTTCAGGCTACAAATATGGTCACCCTTCTTATGTGGTGGCAAAACATTTGGTCAGATTGTCACCTGCCACACAGACCATGTGCATGAATAAGTAGTAAGAAAAATTCAGAACCATGTTATGTGGTTATAGATTTTTCCCCAAGATACTGAGACTACAGTTAGCCAGTCTGCACCCAGAGACAGGAGAGGTATTTTTTTTACCATTCAAAATTGACTGAGAGTCCTGTATTCTGAATACATGCAGAATTTTAAAAATAAATGTATTTTTACCACACTGAGATAGGTAAGGAGAGTGACATGAAGCACAGACTTTGCCTTTCATGTGTATATGTATATATGTATATATATATGTATATATGTGTATATATCTTTATGTATATATACACATATATACATTTTATATATGTGTATATATACACATATATATGCACATATATATGTGTATATATACAAATATATATACACATATATACATTTTTTAATCTGCTAATTATATGAGATATGATTTTAGGACTAGAATCTTCTTTCTCTAATGAAGATATAACTGACTTCTAGTCAGGAAAAACCATTACATCTTGGTTACCTCTATAAACATTGAAATCATTTTACTGGTCTCTCATTTTTCCTGATTTCTGTTCTTGCATTTTAATAAATTACAAAGGAAAAAGCCCTCTAAGACACAGCAGACTTCCAAGCTCCAAGAGGACTGAATTTGGAATGTCTAAGGTGGAAAGCTCTGATAATAAATTTGCTCAAATCAAGTAAAGTTCCCCCTCCTAACATGCATAAAAATGATCACTATAGTTAAGCAGCATGCACCAGATGTTCTAATTTGCCAGTCCCCTTTAATCTACTGATAAAGTAAACAACATATGATATAAAACAGAAGAAGGGGGGAGGAATCTGCCCACCCCTGCTACATCCCCTTTTGCCTTTCTTGTTACCAGCTTCAGTGGAGATGATAAGGCTATAGTGTTTTGTGGGCCAAACTTGGCTCCTAGGCCAGTTATGTTCAGCCCAGTGTTTTAAAAGATTTTCTAAGTACTTGCTTTTAAGCCAATGGGCCTGAGACTATAAGGAACATGTCTGTAGTTAAGGACATTAGGTTTTTTTATATTGTTACAGCAAGGGTGATTTCACTCTGGGGAAACCTCAGGGGTATCTGGGGAAGGGGTTCTTAAGAGGGTATTTCAGAGGCTAGATGATTCTAAGGGGGAACTCAGAAGTGGAGACTAGATTTGGATTTGGGGCTATCAAGAAGCTAGGTCAACTCAGACCCTCCTAGTTCATACCTAGGAGGCAGGAACACTAAAGTGAGTCTAGAGGTACAGCTGCTGAAAAAGAGCATCTACTCAGAAACAGGTGATGTTCATCAGCAGAGGAGGATGGCTAGTCATTCTTGTGTCATGGAGTGGCCTTATCTGTGTCTTGTTCTGGACATGATCATGGAGCGACCTTATTTACACATCTTCTCTTGAGGAATATGATCTGGGAACACTGTGGTCTGGTTCTCAACAGTGGTCTTTTTCTTTTTTTTTTTTTAATTTTTTTTATTTTTTCAACGTTTATTTATTTTTGGGACAGAGAGAGACAAAGCATGAACGGGCGAGGGGCAGAGAGAGAGGGAGACACAGAATCGGTAACAGGCTCCAGGCTCTGAGCCATCAGCCCAGAGCCCAAGGCGGGGCTCGAACTCACAGACCGCGAGATCGTGACCTGAGCTGAAGTCGGACGTTTAACCGACTGCGCCACCCAGGCGCCCCAGCAGTGGTCTTTTTTAAATTTCTCATCATCAACGTTTAAAAATCAGGAGATCTTCACCTAAATGTAGGTTTGTCTTATTTTGGAAAAAAAAAAAAAAAAAGGAAATATTGGGCAATGCTGGCCTTTGTTTCCAGATTACACAAATTGTTTATCTTATTTCCAGTTGGCCACAGTCTCCACCTACTTCTTAGTATTTGATACCAGGTGAACTTTATTCTTTTACTTTATCTCCCTGGCCTTTATAGACATATGCATTTTGCACTTCTGGTCTAGATAATTAGCTAACTACTATTTTGCAATGGCCTTGGTCTTGCCAATTATTAAAAATGTTTAATTCTCAAAATTTCATCACAGTTATTAAAGTGAAATCATTTACCATCATTTAACTAAATCATTATGCATTAAATTTTGGCCTGTATTACTTTTAGGAAAATAAAATGAAAGCATCATATATCTTATTTCAACTGATTGATCAGTCTCTAAATGGCTCAGGTGATTTATGTTGAGTTTAAAAGATAGTAAACTGGAACACACTGTACCTCTTTAGAGCTAACCCCCAGAGGATGCCTTTAACTTGCCTATCAGTAGGACACTTGAGGACCACTGACAAAATAATCTCACTCAATCTGGCTTAAATAAAAGAAATTTATTGACTCATCACTAAAAAACCAAGGGGAAGATTTGTCTGTGCAGCTAGATCCAAGCACATAAATAGAACCATTTCTGGATGCAGTCTTCTCTCAATTATCATCTGGTCTCCTTTACATTGGTTCCATGCACAGCTTGGAAAAGGCAAATATATATGAAATAATACAAATATAGTTTAATGTGTGAGTGTCTCTTTATTTTTTGAAAGCTGCACATTCATGTTTTGAAAGCTCTCAATTCAATTTATCTGTCTTACTCCTTCTATGAATAAATTAATAAAATTTTTCCCATCTCCTCCCCTCTTCTCCTCTCCCCCACCAACAAAATTAATTTTTTTTATTAATGAAAAATCAGCGATGTTGACTATATTTTAGACACTGTGCAGTGATAGGAATGCTAAAGCAAGCACAATACATTCCCTTCCTTCAAAGAGCTGATCGTTCATTAGGGGATTCAGACAAATAAGTAAATCATTACAGTCTAATAGGATGAACACTATTACAACCATATGTGCATGGGGCTAAGAGACCCTAATAAGTTATTAGATTTAACTCTGCCTGCAGTGGGGGTGAGCAGGGAAAGTTACATATGGCAAATACTCACTGAGAACCTACCATGCTCTGGAAGGTATGCTGGGGTGTGGAGTTACAATGGAGATAAAAAAGCCTGAACAGACTTTACCATCCTTAATAGATGAGGAGGAGTTTATCAGATGGACAGCTGTTGGTGATATTCCTAGCAATGGAATAATCATATATGCTAGGATTTGGGGATATCCCTTGTCTAGATAATGCCAAGAAGTTCAGTGTGCCTGGTGAGGGTGAAAATGGATAGAAAGAAACCTGATCACAAAAGGCCTCAATGAATGAACAGCAGATTGTAAGAAATCAGGAAGTTTGAAGTGTGTTAATTAGGGAAGTAATGTCATCAAATTCTAGTGTTTATGTGGAAAAGATTACAGAAAGCTGAAACATGAGGATGCAGGCCATTTGGAGACCATTCTACACATCGTTTTTTAGTTGAGGGTTTGGACTAACGCATGAGAAATGGAGGGGAATTTTAAGAGATACTATAGAAGTAGAATTAATGAAATTTTGTGAAAATATGAGAGAAGTCCACGAGTGAAGGCTGAGCTCATTCTTGGGCTTTGGCTTTTGGTGACTGGATGATTAGTGGTACCATTAATAAAGACAAGGGAAAACAGGAGCAGAAGGTGGATGGATCATGTGAGAAGGGGAAGTAATTAATTCCATTTGGGGATATCAAGTGTGACAGCATACATGACAGAAAGCAACCAGATGCATGGGGCTGAAACTCAGGAAACTGGAACGAAGAGCTATAGATCTATTGATAGCACTTCAACAAGGGGATTGAAGACAGGGAGAAGTTAGGATTATTCAGGGAGAGTGTTTAGAAATTTTTGAGGGAGGGGCACTGGGGTGGCTCAGTTGGTTAAGAGTGTGAATTCAGCTTAGGTCATGATCTCCTGGTTTGAGCCCTGTCAGGCTCTCGGCTGTCAGCACAGAGCCCGCTTTGGAGCCTCTGTCTCTCTCTCTCTTTGACTCTCATGCTTTCTCTCTCTCTCAAAAACAAATAAGACAGTTTTAAAAATAATAATAAAAAAAAACTTTTGAGAGAGACAAGGATGGTGCCTGGAGTAGACCATGCTTTGAAAGTACTAGTTGGGCAGAGAGAACCAATGGATAAGGGTGGCGGGGAAAAGGAGTGTGATTTTCTAAAGACAAGGGAAGGACGTGTTTCAAGAAGGAAAGTGTGGACAGTAATGTGAACTGTTGCCGAGAACTGAAGTAAAATAAGAACAAGAAGTAGTTTTTAGATTGGGCACCTTGACTGTAATTGGTGCATAAGGAAGGAGGTCAGTTTAAAAATTCTGAGGGCTGAAGAATGAGTGGGAGATGAAGAAACAGTGAGTAGGTTGCTTTTTCCAAAAACTTGGCTATTATGGAAAAAAGGGTGAATGCTATAGGACTTCTCAGGGCAGAAGACTAACTTTTTGTTTGTCTGTTTACTGTTTTTTATTTCCTTTCAGGTGGAAAGACTTGAGTGTTTGTATACAGCAAGGTACGGCCATGGACAGTAAGCACTTAGGTGTGACAGGGATTCCTGTTGGGAGAACAAACTGGAGGCAGAATAAAAAACAGCTAGAGCCAATGGCTCACTGGTTTGCAAGCCTGTCTGTGCAGTGGGTTCACCCAGGAGCTCTAACGAAATGCCAATGAGGAGACCCTATTCTGTTCTGACAAATTAAATCAGAATTTCTGAGGCTGGGGCCAGGGCCTGGCTATTTTCTGAAATTATTATTTTTTTTTTTTTCAGATAACTTCAACATATACTCAGCACTCCCTAAACAAATAAGATGCTTCCGACCTTGTCAGAAACAATAAAGAGTGAGAAATATCTTCAAGGCTAGAAAATAAGGACTAAAATCCTGAAGGCAGTTGGAGATGGTTCTCTCCCAGTCCTGGACACTCGTCAGGCTTTCTTTTCATGTTTCTTTCTGTCATCAGACAAGTTATAGAAGTAAGATATGGAGGCCATGAAAGTGGTCCACAGGAGTGTCAGAGGGTGACAAAGGTGAAGTATTTGTCTTCTAGGCCCTGGGTTTCAAGGAATCGCATTAATTTTGCCAGAGAAGGCTGGAGAGGTATTTATTATGGTCAGTTTTCACTCAAGGGAGATGGGATGTCTGTTCTCTTTGATCACTAAGGACAAAGGAGAAATATAATTCAGCAAGACGCAAATTAAATACTAAGAAAAACCTCTAGTCATATATATGGGTTTTGAGATGATGGAAAAATGAGGAGGATATTTCCTTTAGAAGATGTAGGCAATATAGACATAAAAATGGAGTAAATGAATTCTAGAGATCCTTTTGATCCTTGGGAAAACTTTATACTGAAGGAGTTTCGTAAGCTGCCTGTCATTTCCGTGAGGAAGGCCTAAGACAGAGGTGTAAGTCTTTCAACAACATTCTCCTGACACACACACGCACATGCATACATACACACACATATACACAGACATATGCATATACATGCACACACATGCACACACACGATCATGGAGAAAGGAAGCTAAACCCCAAACCAAAAGACAAATATTTAGGATTTTTATCAGTTATGAATATTTTCGTCTGAGGCAGCAGAAAATGTGACTCCAGGGACTAAACAATTAGGAGTTAGTCACATGATATAATCACGGACACAGCTGTTAATGTTGGTTCGGTGACTTGACAATGACCAGGCCACAAAACCTGTGATCCACTTGCCTTTGCCTTGCATCCCACACTCATCACAGCATGCTGGAAGATGGGCATTCTGCTTCTTGGTCTCGGCACATACTTAAGGCTAGAAGAGAGAAGGGCAAAGGGCTATGCAGACTGCGACTTTTCCGTTTCATCTGGAAAGCAAAAGCTCTCCTGAAGTCTCCTTCGGTGACTTCTGCAAAGGGCTCCCCGACAGATTGTTAGCTGCTTGTCCAACATTTATTCGCCCCTATTCCTCAATAACGGAATCCAGTTTTAGTTACAGGGTCACTGTGCTCAGCTAAAACACTATTCTGGACAGAGCCTTAACATGAGTGGGTTCTGCCCTGTGGCTGCTACTGTTTCTGGGGTGTTTTCCCCTGCATGTCACTGGGCTGCCTAAGGAATTGTTTTATCCCCTGAAACCCATTGCCTGTGGGGCAGTCTTTCCTGACCCCAGCTTGTCTCACTTGTACAGTCTTTCAGCAACTTCTGTGGATGTTTTGAAGCTTTGGAGCCTAATGAGGACTAAATTTTCCAGTGTTGCCTCGATATTCCACCTTTTTCTGCAGGCGTGGGACAGAGCTCTGCTAATTGTCTTCTGTTCAGAACTGCTCAGCTGTGTTTATAACACTTTGAACTTGCTGCTTTTATTGTCTCTTGTTCCTCTAAAACTTGCAGGCATCTTTTAGCCCAGGCAACACCTGAATATGCTGATGTTGTCTCCCCACTTTGAAAGCTCGTTCAGTTCCCTTGAAGTCTTTTTATTTTATTTTTTTTTCAACGTTTTTTATTTATTTTGGGACAGAGAGAGACAGAGCATGAACGGGGGGAGGGGCAGAGAGAGAGGGAGACACAGAATCGGAAACAGGCTCCAGGCTCCGAGCCATCAGCCCAGAGCCTGACGTGGGGCTTGAACTCCCGGACCGCGAGATCGTGACCTGGCTGACGTCGGACGCTTAATCGACTGTGCCACCCAGGCGCCCCCCTTGAAGTCTTTTTAAAATACGTTCAGCCTTTGGATGAAATACATACATTCAAGGCTATCCACTCACTGTTCCTTACCCCGGAAGGCAGGGTGGAATTTGGGCAGAGAATCTAGCATTTCCACTTAGACTGAGCATGAATAATTTAAAGGTAAATCCCCTCTAGTGTCTTTAGGGGGGAATGTAGGTGCCTTGACATTTGAAAGCAACAATGATTTTTCTGCCCAATAATGCGTAAAAGGCCTATAGATGAAGGACTCTCTTTGTCCTAAAGTTGAATCCTTACCTCAGCTACAACTGCTTAGAAAAATTACACCTTCTAGTTCCAGGTCAAGCTGTGGAGGCTGGCAACGTCTCTACACACTGTCTCTTTGCTGAGGCTTTTACACTGTTTTCCAAAGCTCTAGTGCACACAGCTTGGTCTCTATAGAAACAGCAGCTCACTGTGGGCAAAGTTGCTGTGAACCACCAAGATGAGAAATCCCATATGGCTGTGCCTCACGCCTAAAGCTACACACCTTGGTAACCACAGCTAAATGCTAAATAAATATGCAGTTGTAAGAAGCACCTACTCATCTCAGAACAGCCTCTCTGGCCACAGGCCAGGGTCAAAGTTGTGCTTACCGAAGTCCACACCTAAATGCCCATGCCCTCGTCTCAACTAAAGACTTACCACATCATTTTGGTTGGGTTCTCAAATTTCTGGCTGAATGGATGTTTTTTTCCCCCTGCCCAAATATTGAGCCGATAAAAAAAAAAAAAAAAATAAGCCATCCTCAATAAGACAATATGTCTCCCCAGAGTTAGCATACTGAAACTTAATCCCCAGTGTGATGGTATTAGGATGTGGGGCCTTTGGGAGGTGATTAGGTCTTGAGACTAAAACTCTTATGAATGGGATTAATGCCCTTATAAAAAAAAAAAAAAAAAAAGGAGGCCCCAGAGGGCTCCCTTGCCCCTCCTACCACATGAGGACACAGTAAAAAATGGCCATCTATGAACCAGGAAGTGGCTCTCACCAGGCACTGAATAATGCTGACACCTTGATGTTGGACTTCTCAGCTTCCAGAACCATGAGAAATAACTTTCTGTGGTTTATAAGCCACCCAGTGTGTGTTATTCTGTTATAGAAGCCCAAATAGACTAAGACAGGATGTATTGGAAACACATAGCAAGTCTGTTATGAGTAAAGCTATTGCTTAGAACATGATATATATCTATGGCACGTGTTTTCAAATAGTCCCCACCCTGAATCTGAAAGGGCAGACCGCTAGCACCACATGGCAGGGAGAAGAGCAAATTCCTGGGGTCTGTAAACAGCCAGAGTCAAAGAAAAAAGAAAGAGGAAAAGGGTAGCACACTTGCTTGCTTTATGTCCCAAACTTACCAATTAAATTATTTATTTTCTGGGGAAGAATGAATATTACAGCAAGGGAACCCTTTCCATAAGGTAGGAGAAAATAGGATCAGAAAGGTGAAGTAATGTGTCCAAGATTGCAGGATTAAGTAGTATGAATACTGGAATTTGAATCTGGCTAAACAACTCCAAAGCCAGTGTACCTTGATATCTAGGAAGTGGCTAACCACTTCTTCGTTTGCACACCTCTCTTCTTTATACATAAAGCTCTTATTATGCCTATAATTGTACTTTGTTGTAGTTGTTCACAATGTGGCTGACTCCACTACTTTGCAGAGGCTATAACTGTATGACCTTGGACTCTCCAGGTGCTGGTACCCTGCATGAAACATAGTAGAAATTGAATACGTGCTTGTTGAGCTCAACTGAATGGAGCTGCTGTCTTTAGAAGGAACTCATGATTGTTTCTGTTCTGATTAAAATTGCTGCATAACAAATTAATCCCCAAAGCAAGAACTTGAAACAACCACTTGAAAAAACCATTTCCTGGATGATGTTGTGGGTCAATAATTCTGGGAGGGTTGGGCTAGACTGTGCTTGCTTGGGGTCTCTCCTATAGTTTTAGAAGATGTCGGCATCAGTCATCTGAGGGTCTGGCTGGGCTGGCATCCAAGATGGCTTTCTCTGGGTGGCAGCTGAAGCTGACTGTTGGATAGATGGAAGTCCATGAAAAGTGTCTCCTCTGCCTGGGACTCTAGGGTAGTCAGACTTCATCCATGGTGGCTGACTTTCCCTGAACAAGTGGCCCGAGAGAACCAGGTAGAAAGCACATAGCCTTTTCTGACCCAGCCACAAAGCCTGGGAAGACACTGCTGCGGTGTTTTATTGGTACAATTTAGTTACTAAGGCCAGCTTTCATTCAAGGTGAGGAGAGATAGACCCTGCCTCTTTTTTTTTTTTATATAATTCATTGTCAAGTTGGCTAGCATACAGTGTATATACAGTGTGCTCTTGGTTTTGGGGGTAGATTCCCATGATTCAATTGCTTACCTACAACACCCAGTGCTCATCCCAACAAATGCCCTCCTCGATGCCCATCACCCACTTTCTTCTCTACCCTGCCCTCCCATCAATCCTGTTTGTTTTCTGTATTTAAGAGTCTCTTATGGTTTGCCTCCCTCCTTCTCTGTAACTATTTTTTCCCCTTCCCTTCCCCCATGGTCTTCTGTTAAGTTTCTCAAGTTCCACACATGTCTTTCTCTGAAAAGAGAAATTATGCCATTATGCTATTTCACTTAGCATAATTACCCTCCAGTTCCATCCATGTTGCTGCAAGTGGTCAGATTCCATTCTTTCTCATTGCCAAGTAGTATTCCATTGTATATATAAACCACATCTTCTTTATCCATTCATCAGCTGATGGGCATTTAGGCTCTTTCTATAATTTGGCTATCGTTGAAAGCACTGCTATAAGCATTTGTGTACAAGTGCCCCTATGAATCAACATTCCTGTATCCTTTGGGTAAATTCCTGGTAGTGCCATTGCTGGTCACAGGGTAGTTCTATTTTTAATTTTTTGAGGAGACTCCACACTATTTTCCAGAGTGGCTGCACCAGTTTGCATTCCCACCAACAGTGCAAGAGTGTTCCTGTTTCTCCACATCCATCTGCTATTTCCTGATTTGCTAATTTTAGCCACTCTGGCTGGTGTGAGGTGGCATCACAATGTGGTTTTGATTTGTATTTCCCTGATGATGAATGATGTTGAGCATCTTTTCATGTGTCTGTTGGCCATCTGGATGTCTTCTTTGGAAAAGTGTCTACTCATGTCTTCTGCCCATTTCTTCACTGGATTATTTGTTTTTCAGGTGTTGAGTTTGGTAAGTTCTTTATAGATTTTGGATACTAAACCTTTATCTATGTGTCATTTACAAATATCTTTTCCCATTCCATTAGTTGCCTTTTAGTTTTGTTGATTGTTTTCTTTGCGGTGCAGAAGCTTTTTATCTTGATGGGGTCCCATCAAGATAAATAAGAGCTTTATGATGGGTTCATTTTTGCTTTTATTTCTCTTGCCTTTGGAGACATGTCAAGCAAGAAATTGCTGTGGCCAAGATCAAAGAGGTTGTTGCCTGTTTTCTCCTCTAGGTTTTGATGTTTTCCTGTCTCACATTTAGGTCTTTCATCCATTTTGAGTTTATTTTTGTGTATGGTGTAAGAAAGTTAGACCCTACTTCTTGATGAGAAAAATGTCAATGAATTTGTGGACCAATTTTGAAATTACCACATGACCTTTCCCATTCAGTTACACATCCTCCTCTCTCCACCTACCTTCTAATAAGCAATCTGTAATTTACGTCCTTTGAACTGCATTCATCACTTAACTGATAAGTTAACTCATTTTATCTAATTTAATGAACTCTGACAAATAAATATATTGCTTCTGTAAAGAAAATGTTTTCATTTTAAAGAGGGCTTTCAGAACTGGAAAGAATAGCTTAAAATAGCATAACTGTCAAGAATGATCCTATGTGGAGAAATTTTTGAGAAGACAAGACTTTCAGTGGTCTGAAAAGCATTTGTAACTAACTGTAACTAAGCTGAGTGGTCACTCAGTGTTTGTAACTAACTACATATAGGTGGATCAAAATATGAGGATTCTGTCCTAAGTGAACAGATTTATATGAAGTCCCAGAAAATCAAATGCAATTCATCCATTGCCAAACTTAACTGAGGTAGAATGTATCAGTTATTTTAGTGTACTGACTGCCAAACTGGAAAGGTATTACTTATCGGAAAGTGTAGAAAATTCTCAAAAAACACGTTGCAACTTGAGAAATACATATTGTGCAGTACTCTTCAGAAGAGAAAACTATAGAGTGGGGTCAGTTTAATAGAATGCCATGGTGCTTCAAATCCCTGTATTGGTTCCTTTAGGTTGTTTGGTGATCAGGAGCAGAGCAGAGGGACCTAAGATTGAGGCCATATTCAGTGAAGGAGGGAAGGTGCTATTTTGGAGAGTGGAAAAGGCAATTTATATTTCAATAAAAAAGGTGTTTGTATGTTTCCCATTGGGGCGATGTATCAGACTATATATTCTTTTAAAGAAAAATCTCCTGATAAAAAACCCAATAGAAAATCTGTTTTGAGGATACAATTCTATGTTGAAATATACATACAGAAATACATAATATACATGCATACACAACTCATAAATCTATAGCTCTAAAACTTTTGATTTGGTTTATTGAATATACCAGTGAGATAAAGAATATCACCAGCATCCTGAAAGACTGTCTTGTGCCTCTTTCAGGTTATTATTTCCTCCAAAGTCCACCACTATTCTGATTTCTATAATCATAGGTTTGTTTTGTGTTTGAACTCTATATAGAGAGAATGTTATGGTATGAGGCCAATTGTCCCAGTTTCTTTCATCCAACATTCTTTGTGATATAGATGAATAAACATATACAATGTGTAATATTGTAATGAATTAATATTTTCCAATGATTTATTCATACTATTGTTAATAGGTATTTAGATTGTTTACATTTTAGGGTAATGGTTTTCAACCAGGGGTGATTTTGCCCCCCAGGGGATATTGGCGATGTTTGGAAACATTTTTAGTTTTTATGGGCTGGGTTGTTACTGGAGTTCAGTCCAGAGTTGCTGCTAAGTCTCCTTGAAAGCACAGAAGAAGCTTCTCACAATAAAGAATTATCCAATCTAACATGTTAAAAGTACTGAGGCCAAGAAACTGTGGTTTAGGATCATTACAGTAGTTTAGTTATGAACTCTGTTGTGTGGGTCTTTTTGTGAATTTACATTGCATTTCTCTTGGGTAAATATGTAGAGATGGAATTCTTGGCTAATAGGGTAGGTTCATGTTCGACTTTAGAATATATGATTCAAATTACTTTCCAAAGGGATTTTGCCAAATTACACTTCCACCAGCAGTGTGGAAGAATTTCAGTTGCTATCTCCACACCAAGATAGTTTTTCTCTGACTTTTAACTTTTGGTGTTTCTTGTGGTTGTGTAGTCATATGTTTTTGTGCTTTTGATTTCCATTTCCATGATGACAAATGATTATGAACCCTTTCTCATATGTTTACTGGATGTCTAAATATCCCCTTTTGTGAAGTCCCTGTTCAAGCAACACACCAATTTTCTGTAGGGTTGTTTGATGTTTTCTTATTCACTTCCAGAGTTCTTTATACATTTTTGTGTATACATCTAAATCTGGGACTTCTCTCTCAATGCCACAATGTGTCCATACATATGCACTCTGAAGTGCAGGGAGTTACCATCTTTTAGGTAAAATTTTGACCACGGGAAGATGGGAGTTGATGTATTGTTTTCCCTTTTTATCTCATACTGAACAAACACCCTGAAACCATGCTATTATGTTTACTCAGCCAGTCCATGGACTTGACCAACCTGTTGTCCATGTCAGAGGCCAAATTAATCATTTATTTTTAAACCCCAAAATGAAAAAAAAACCTTCAGAATGAAAAGCACTTCTCCAAGACATTTTTAGAGCTATCTTCTGCCAGAACTCAGCTTATTCTTTCCTTCAACTGCTCTAAATATCATGTATGATATTTATGAACAATCCAAATTTATTCACCTTTAACTTCCACATAGCAATAGATAACTCTGACAGTGCATTTGCTATATTTACAGCACTGTGCTAAGCCCTTTATATATATATATATATATATATATATATATATATACATATATATATATATATATAATCTCACACACACAATAATTACTATTATTTACTCTATTTTACAAATGAAAAGACTGCACATAGGAGTTTAGCAACTTACTCAAGATTATATAGATAGTATGTGCTGAAACAGAAAATCAACTCAAATTTTTTTTGATTCAGAAATCCTGTTTGACTCATTTTATGAGGCCAGAATTATCTTGATAGGAAAATCAGAAAAAGACACTAGTAGAATGGAAAACTACAGGCCAGTGGTCCTGATAAAATAGATGCAAAAATGCTTAACAAAATATTAGCAAGCTGAAATCAGCAGCACATTAAAAAGATCATTCACCATGATAAAGTGTGATAATCCCTGGGATGCAAGGATGATGTAACATATGCAAATCAATCAAACTGATACGCTGCATTAATAGAATGAAATGAATCAATCGACATGATATACCACATTAACAAAATTAAGGATAAAAATTATATCATCATCTCAATAGACACAGAAAAAAACATTTGACAAAATTCCACGTGCACTTATGATAAAAAAGACTCTTAAAGAGTTAGACATAGAAGGAGCATATCTCAATGTAATAAAGGCCATATATGACAGGCCCACAGCTAACATCACTCTCAGTGGTGAAAGGATAAAAACTAAGGTCTGGAACAAGACGAGGTGCCCGCTCTCACCACTTCGATTCAACATAGTACTGGATGTCTTAGCTACAGCAATCAGAAAAGAAAAGAAATAAAAGGTATCAGAATCAGAAAGGAAGAAGTAAAATCGTCTCTATTTGCAAAGGATATGATCTTATTTGCAAAAAAAAAACAAAACAAAACAAAACCTAATTAAAGACTCAACCAAAAAGCTCTTAGATATTATAAATGAGTCCAGTAAAGTTGCAGGACACAAAATTAACCTCTATGGTAGTGTTTCTATAAACTAACAATAACATTTCTGAAAAAGAAATTAAAAAAAATCAATCCCATTTACAGAAGCATCAAAAACAATAAAATATTTCATAAATTTAACCAAGGAGGTGAAAATTCTATTCACTGAAAACTTTGACAGTGATGAAAGAAATCAAAGAAGAAACAAATAAATGGAAAGGTATACCTCGTTCATGGATTGAAATTATTAAATGTCAGTGCTACCAAAAACCATCTATAGATTCAAAACAATCCCTGTCTATTCCAATGGCACTTTTTACAGAATGGTACTTGCATAAAAATAGACAAATACACCAATGGAACAGAACTGAGAGCCCAGAAATAAATCCAAGCATATATGTTCAACTAACATTTGACAAAGGAGCCAAGAATAGCCAATGAAGAAAAGACTGTCTTTTCAATTAATGGTGCTGGGATAATTGGGTATTCACATGTAAAAGAATGAAACTGGACTCTATTTTATACCATTCACATAAATTAATTCAAAATGGATTAAAGTCTTAAAGGTGAGGTATGAAATAATGAACTCTTAGGAATAGAGCTCCTTGACATGAATCCTGGTAATGTTTTGAATATGACACCTAAAGCACAAGTAACAAAATCAAAAATAAATAAGTGGGACTACATGGAACTAAAAAACTGCACAGTAAAAAGAACCATCAACAAAGTGAAAAAACAAAGTGTAGAATGGGAAAAATATTTGCAAACCATATATCTGATAAGGCATTAATGTCCAAAATACATACAGAGCTCATACAACTAAAGAACTAACTAAATAAATGAAATTTCAAAATAGTCCAATTAAAAATGGGCAAAGGATCTGAATAGACAAATCTCCAAAGAAGATACATGAAAGGCCAACATGTACACGAAAAGATTATCAATGTCACTAATCATCGGGGAAATATGAGTTAAAAGCATAAAGAATCACCTCATGCCAACTAGAATGGCCATCAGCAAAAAGACAAGAGACAACACATGCTGGCATGGTTGTGGAGTAAAGGGAACTCTTCTGGACTGTTGGTGGGATTGTCAGTTGGTGCAGCCCCTATGGAAAACAGTATATAGAACCTCCAAAAATTAAAAACAGAACTTCCATATGATCTAGCAATTCCACTTCTGGGAATATATCTAAAAGTAACTATAGCACTAATTTGAAAAGATACCTGAACCTTCATGTTCAAAGCAATATTATCTACAATCATCATGATATGGAAACAACCTACGTGCTCATGGATTGGCAAGTAAATAAAGAAGTTGGGACACACACACACACACACACACACACACACACACTGAAATGTTATTTAGCCACAAAAAAGGGGAAATCATACTGTTTGGGACAACATGGATGGACCCATGAGGACATTATACTAAGTGAAAACAGAGAATGACAAACACTGTATGATCTTACTTACATGTAGAATGCAAAAAAGAAAAAAATCAACCCACACCAACTCGTAGAAAAAGAGATAAGACATAATGACTATAACTATGATATGTAGGAAAGTTAAGAAAGTAAATCCTAAGCATTCTCATCACAGGAGAAATTTTTATTTCTTTCTTCTTTTCTTCTTTCTTTCTTTTTCCTGTATCTGTATGAGAAGATGGATGTTAGCTGAGCCTGTTGTAATCATTTCACAATATATAAAATCATGCTCTACATCTCAAATGTATACAGTGATGTATGTCAATTATTTCTCAATAAAACTGAAAAAAAAATTCTGTTTGATTAACTGCAGTGTTCCACTGCTTCACTTTGATCATAGTTTTAAATCCAAATAAATCTGACAAATCTGCTGCTGGTATCATTGTGACATAATTTCAAGTATATGGAAATGACCACCATATTGCTCCCTAAGGCTTCTTAGTGTTTTCATGTTGATGATGATGAGAAGGAGGAGGATACTGATGAGGATTGTGACAATGAAGCACCTAGTCTGACTTCCCTTATGAAGTAAAAAGTAGGGAAATCTCGGCAGGGGGGGCGGTTGGGGAGAATTTCATTCACCTCAAGGGGAACAGATGGCTCAAGCTTAGAAGGAGCTAGACAAACACAACTAGGAAACTGGAGCCTGTTCCTAAGCATACAGTGGGCTAATAAAAGAAAACAAACATTCAGCAACCAATGTTGAATGAGATAACAAGAAAAAACACCACAGCCACAACAGGGCAAGCCAGGAAAGCATAAAGGGAATCTTACTTGTACAACAGCACATGTAGCTTCCTATTTACCCATCTTTAAATGTTTAATCTCCATTTTATTACTGGTGACTCACTGAAGGCAGAGATTGAAGTGAACGAACCAAGACTTTGGGGCTGCACGTGCTTGGGTTTAATACCAGTACTTTTGCCGTATGTCTTCAGAGAAGTTGCTTGATCTGGGAGGTTCAATTTTCTCATCTATAAAATGACTTTGAAAAGCCTGCTTTTCTAGGATTTTGGAAGGGTATTTGCATGCAACAGTTTTATTTGGCTCTTCTTGGGATCACACCTGTGGGGGAGGGAAAGGAGCAAGATTGGGTTGATTGGGAAGTTGGCCTGCTGTGCATTTATAACAGAAACCTCCTCTGATCCTGTAGGGGCTCTGGAGCTAAGATGAGACATTGGCAATGGGTTGTGTCCAGGGAGGGTGTGTGACCTTGGGTAGGTGTCTCTCTTTAGTTTAAGCAGGTTGTCTGAGAGCTGCTACTCTCAAGGGCTGGGGGAGTGAGCACTTCCATCGTGAAGGAGGATCTGGGTAGTGCCACCAACTATCCACTAGAGTAGGTACAGTCCTGATCCCATGATTCAGTAGATGCCTCATCACCTCAGCTCCCTTCCCAGCATCTCACTGTGCTTTTTCTTAAGATGCTGTAACTGGACATTGAGCTGCCACCATTGGGCCCCACCCTAGGGATCATCTGTCTTCCTGGTCCTGGTCCGGAGCTTTCTATCCTAATGGCCATTTCCTGAGATTATAGCATGCTTTTCTGGCAAGTCTCAAGCCACTTAATTCAGAGACTGTCTTTGAGAGGTTCCTGACAGCAGCCAGCTTTTCAAGCCCAGGTCCTAGATCTGTTTACTCTGAGAGTCTTTGTATATTTATGCTCATCTCTGATGTAGTCCAGATACTAGAGCTTTATCTCCAAATGTGAACCTGGCACTAGTCAGAGAGCAAAAAAATACTGCCAAGAGCCAGAAAAATCAGGTAGGAGTCAACAGAACAAACCCCTGAAAGTATTTGCATTGAGGTTGGGCTTTTTCCCATAACAGAGTCAGAGGAGTTACCTAGTTGGGAATAACTAGTTAGCTGTTGGATGGCACTCCCCACATAGCCTGGGGACCACTGAATCTTATTTTGTATACTATGTGAACCCTTCCAAAGCCTCAAGGATGGCTTTGATTAATGGCAACTAGTATTTATTGAGCCTTAGCCATGTTTCACATGCTGGGATAAATGCTCCATGTGGAATATCCCACATTATCCCCACTGTGACCCTGTAAAGCTCTTGTAAGGAGAGAAGTGTTATTGTCTTCATTTGTAACTGAGGATATGGCCTAAGGCTTTGGGAGAGGTGGAGGGTCCAGCACCTGCTCCCTTAGATCCATGAATAAATAAACCTTGTGTCAAGGAGGAGCATGTGAGGTCATAATGTCATCTTATTTGGCAATAGGATCTTTGTAGATATAATTTGTCAAGGATCTCAAGATGAAATCATCTCCATATCCTATGATATTGTTATGAGTAGAGGACATGGAGAGATACACAGAAGAAAGTCAGAGGCAGAAATTGGATTGATGTGGCTGTAAGCAGTAGAAGCTGGGAGGATCCAGGGAGGATTGTTCTCTAAAGTCTTCAGAGGAAGTGTGGCACTGCTGACTTATCTGCTCCAGAATCATGCAAGACTAAATTTATTAAGCCAGAAAAATTGTGTAATCTGTTATGGAAACCCTATGGAAACTGTAATAGAAACTGAGATAAACTGGGAACCACTGACCCCAATGTCTTGTTCTCTGGGTCAATGGAATCTACAAAATGAGGATTTTGATCCAAATAGCCCCTAGAATGCCCTTCATCTTTGTCAGTGTAGGATGCTACATCATGCCCTTCCCTAACGTAATCTCTGTGCCAGCCATTTCATTTCATATTTGTGGGTCCAGCACACAGGCAGTCACTCAGCTCCTTCAATATGCCTTTGTAAGTGGCTTTTCTCTTACAAATCTCTTTAATAAATAAAGTGAAATCTAAAATTACTTCAATTTTACAAATACTCTTTATATCTTCTTGCAATCTCTTTACCTTCTAAGCCAGTTACTTGTGGCACAAATGACAGGATCAAAAATTATTGCAAAGCACTAGATTTTCCTGACTCTGTCACTTTTCAGTGGACTATATTAGTAACGTCTATGCCCTAGAAAGAGCCCGAGTCTTAGAAACCATCACATCAGTGACCTGAAAAAGGTTGAAGGCCATGAAATGCAAGACTCTTTACTGCACGCAAAGTGCCCACATGAATGATCTTCCTTAAACTTTTGCAAGACAAGACGGTGACCACCATCTTTGCATCAAGGAGGCAATAAAATTAAAAGAATATAAGTGTAGGACACTTTGCTGCTCAGTGATCCCATAACTAGATCTAGAAATAGATCATACTCCCTCACTTTAGACATACTGTTCATATGCCCATTCCTGATACCCAAAGCGTCAGGGAACTGAAGTAAAGGAGTGTTAGTTAACTTGCCCAAGGTCACCCAGCCAATAAATAAAGGGACTAGAATCAAATTTAACTCAGTCTGACTCCAGAGTGTATGCTTTTTAAAAAATAACAGCACTTCTTTTTTTTAAATTTATTTACTTATTTTTGAGAGAGAGAGAGAGAGAGAGAGAGAGAGAGAGAGAGAGAGCATGAGCAGTGGAGGGGCAGAGAGAAGAGGGAGAGAGAGAATTCCAAGTAGTCTCCACGCTGTCAGCACAGAGACCAATGCGGGGCTCGATCTCACCAACCATGAGATTATGACCTGAGCCAACATCAAGAGTCAGATGCTTAACCGACTGAGCCACCCAGGTGTCCCCAGAGTGTGTGCTCTTAGTTTCTACCTTATTTCCACCCTTTCCCCATACCCTGATTAGAGAATGTCTTCGCTGGAAGCAATAATGAAGACAATGAGACTAATTAAGACACTTTTTATTTTCCAGGCAAGAAACAATACACACTTGAATGAAGGTAGGAGTTGTACTATAGAAAGAGTGACTTGCAATATTCAGAAGGTGGAAATTAGAAAGCTATGGGGATTGATTTGCAGGAGGGTGATGGGGATAGATGACATTTAGTTTTCTGTCTTGGTAAGTGAGTAAATGGTGGTATTCTCTTAGGCTGGGAGTGCAGCAGAGATAGCTTGATGATACATAATGAGTTCAGTTTTGGACATGCCAATTGTATCTCCATTCCTGTGGAGATGCTCACTAGACAGTTGTCTAAATGGTATATATCAATTTTTATGTCTCCCAGATTCGTGTGGCCTCTTCCGCTTCCCAAATAGTTGGCCACTTACTTAATGGAGAAAGCTTAAACTGCTGCCACCTTCTTGTCAAGATTGCTGGGAGTCTCAGTTACCCCTGAGGAGGACCAGCCTCTAGCAACCTCCATTATCCTCAGTGTGGTGGAAGTCACTATGGCTCTGGTCTCCAAATCTTGTATGACTGGACCCAGAAGTGCTGGCTTCTTCCACCACTTCTGGGCTCAGATAAAGTGCTACCCTGGGAGACTGGCTTCCCCAGCAGCTTCTCATAACCTGGAAGTACAGGGGAGTAAATGTTCCATATGATAAAATTTGACTAATAAGAGACAAAAGATAGAGACATCCAGCAGATACAATATTTTTCCTTCTTCCCTATGATGACTGTTTTATAGCAAAATAGTTCCAAGACCCTTGAGACATCCTATGTGAATGAAGAGAAGAACTGCTTTCTTGGAGGTTGTAGCAACTTGGCCATGTACCACTGTGTATTTGTTTTCTCTCATTTTCTTTTCCTTTCATTCTTAATTTCCTGAATAAAACTTCCTACCTGAATAAAGCATTGGTGTGTAAGATTAGCCTTTGATTCTGTTTTCCAGGGAATTTGGGTGATAAAAATTGATATAAGGAGTGGCTCTGGGAAGCAGACACTCAGCATGGGGTTTTGATAATGGTTTTTCCACCCATCTGAGATCAAAAAGAAACTGTTGTTGGAGCAAGTGTGATGCCAGAACCCCTCTGGAAATTAGAACATAGCAAATACTGATGCTTTCACATGTATTTAATTGGGACAAGGTGCAGGTGGAAGGGAAAGAGGTGAGATCAGTAGATGCTGTACCAAAGGGTGTAAGAGCAGGAATAAGCACTGTGGTATGAGGTGAGTATTTTTGAAAGAACCGATGGTCTTGTGAGAAAAATAAACAATTAGCTCGGGAAAGTTACTTGCCAATTTAAGAAATACTGTAGGGGCACTTGGGTGGCTCAGTCGGTTAAGCTTCCAACTTCAGCTCAGGTCATGATCTCATGGTTCATGGGTTTGAGCCCTGTGTTGGGCTCCGTGTTGACAGCTCAGAGCCTGGAGCCTGCTTTGGATTCTGTGTCTCCCTCTCTCTCTGCCCCTTCTCTGCTCATGCTCTATCTCCCTGTCTCACTAAAATAAACATTAAAAACAAAAAAGAAATACTGTAAATGTTAGGGATCCTTTGTGGCAGCTTTTAAGGGGAGTATTGTTCTCTGTAGCCCCAAGCCATGCTATGCTGAAATATCAGGTCTGGGATCTGATTCTAAGTGTTGCTGAATTGCAAAGGAGACTGACTGCATAGCCTTGACAAGTTTTCTGTGTCAACGTCAGGGCTATCATAAATGAAGAGAAGACCTTGAGGCCTAGGATGGAGACACTTGGGTGGATTAACCTGAGCATCTTTTACCTATAAATTCCCCCAAGACCTCTGGCAGGTAGAGCAGTCTTCTTTCCTTTGCCATAGAAGAGTACATTTTCCTAGCCTGGAAACTGTACAGAATCTCATCTGAATGAAGTGACTTGCAGTATGTTAGGTCCCAAATTCTACCCTCTCAACTCCTCATTGGCTTCAGGCCAATAAACAGGGTCAGACCTCAGCATACCCTGAGCAGCAAAGCAAAACCTCTGTTTGAGGAAAAACGGAAATCATGTTAAAGAAATGTAGCACATGACTAATATACACTAATAGGAAATGGCAGAATATTTATGAAAGGGGGCATTTGGGGTATTGGATTAAAGTGCTGTGCAAGCTGGAGCAGAATAAATAGGGAAGAATTTATTGACATGGAGGGTCTTACTCATGAGTTAAAATTTAATATTCTGCCCTGGAAAGTCACATGTGTGCCAAGTATGGGGTATATAATCCATGAAAATTCTTGGGGCTGACATACTGGTGAGGCTTTTAAGCAAGGATATCTGCCTGAATTTGGTTCTTATATTTTGTTGGGATGGACCCTTGAAGCTTAGGTATGACCATGACTTAGAACAAAAATGAAATAGAAATGCCAAAGTCTCCTTGGCTTAAGATTGAGGGGGTCAGAAGGCTCAGGGATATAGAGTGTGAGGGTGGATTTATACGTAAAACTCAAACCCATCACTTGCCAAAGTAGTCAGAGGAAGGTCTTTCCACCAAGACAATCAAGATTGCATTTGCAAAGGAAAGGAGGAAACAAAATCTTTGAGAAGCTTGATGGCATTGAAGCTTGAAGGGTTGACAGTGGGAGATGCTGCCATGGAACTAGGCTCCCTTTTATCAATGGGTATAATGGGGTTCTGGAAAGTCAAAGGCCAGGTATAGCATTTAACTCTCAGAAGCCAAGTAGTGCCAGTTACATACTGCTAAGTGTACTCATTAATTTTAACAGTTTGTCTGCAGATTTGTTTGTGCTTTTTACCTATATAATCATGTTGTCTGTGCATAATGCAAGTCATGTTCTTTCATTCCCAGTCCATATTACCTTTTATTTCTTTTTTTTTTTTTGCCATATTGCATTGGCTTGAACCTTTCTTACAATGCTAATGACTGTCTCATCTCTGGTCTCAAAGAAAAATATTTCAATGTTGCATAATTAAATATGCTTGCTGTTGCATTTTTGTAGACATCTTTATCTAGGTTAAGAAAGTTTGCTAGGAATTTTCCTTATTATCATCATTATCATTATTATTAATGGGTGTTACAAAAATTATCAAAATGGAGAAAACCACCAGAAGACTAGAAGAACGGATTCTCTGGAGCCAAGTGTAGACGACAGGCTCACGGAAGAGGGTAGGAAGGGCGGAGAGGCGGTGCGCACTACACGGACTGGTGGGAGGGAGCCGGGGCAGAAGGGCAGCCCGCCGGGAAAGCAGAGCCCCTGAGTCTGGCTTGCAAAAGCCAGTGGGGTGTTAAAGTCCCCTGTAATTACCACATTCTTATCAATAAGGTTACTTATGTTTGTGAGTAATTGTTTTATATATTTGGGGGCTCCTGTATTTGGCGCACACACATTTATAATTGTTAGCTCTTCCTGATGGATAGACCCTGTAGTTATTATATAATGCCCTTCTTCATCTCTTGTTACAACCTTTAATTTAAAGTCTAGTGTGTCTGATATAAGTATGGCTACTCCAGCTTTATTTTGACTTCCAGTAGCATGATAGATAGTTCTCCATCCCCTCACTTTCAATCTGAAGGTGTCCACAGGTCTAAAATGAGTCTTTTGTAGACAGCAAATAGATGGGTCTTGTTTTTTTATCCATCTGATACCCTATGTCTTTTGGTTGGCGCATTTAGTCCATTTACATTCAGTGTTGTTATAGAAAGAAATGAGTTTAGAGTCATTGTGATGTCTATAGGTTTCATGCTTGTAGTGATGTCTCTGGTACCTTGTCTCACAGGATCCCCCTTAGGATCTCTTGTTGGGCTGGTTTAGTGGTGATGAATTCCTTCAGTTTTTGTTCATTTGGGAAGACCTTTATCTCTCCTTCTATTCTAAATGACAGACTTGCTGGATAAAGGATTCTCGGCTGCATATTTTTTCTGTTCATCACATTGAAGATTTCCTGCCATTCCTTTCTGGCCTGCCAAGTTTCAGTAGATAGATCCATTACTAGTCTTAAGGGTCTCCCTTTATATGTTAGAGCATGTTTATCCCTAGCTGCTTTCAGAATTTTCTCTTTATCCTTGTATTTTGCCGGTTTCACTATGGTATGTTGTGCAGAAGATCGATTCAAGTTACGTCTGAAGGGAGTTCTCTGTGCCTCTTGGATTTCAATGCCTTTTCCTTCCCCAGATCAGGGAAGTTCTCACCTATGATTTCTTCAAGTACACCTTCGGCACCTTTCCCTCTCACTTCCTCCTCTGGAATCCCGATTATATTATTGTGTTTAATTGTGTCCCTTATTTCTCTAATTCTCCCCTCATACTCATGGATTTTTTAATCTCTATTTTTCTCAGCTTCCTCTTTTTCCATAATTTTATCTTCTAATTCACCTATTCTCTCCTCCGCCTCTTCAATCCGAGCTGTGGTCGCCTCCATTTTATTTTGCAGCTCATTTATAGCATTTTTTAGTTCCTTCTGACTGTTTCTTAGTCCCTTGATCTCTGTAGTAATAGATTCTCTGCTGTCCTCTATAGTTTTTTCAAGCCCAGCGATTAATTTTATGACTATTACTTTAAATTCATGTTCTGTTACATTGCTTAAATTGTTTTTGATCAGTTCGTTAGCTGTCGCTACTTCCTGGAGTTTCTTTTGAGGAGAATTCTTCTGTTTTGTCATTTTGGATAGTCCCTGGAGTGGCGTGGAACTGCAGGGCTCTTCCCCTGTGCTGTCTGGAGTAACATGCGTTGGTGGGTGGGGCCACAGTCAGACCTGATGTCTGCCTCCAGCTCACCGCTGGGGCCACAGTCAGACTGGTGTGTACCTTATCTTCCACCTCCCAGGGGCGGGACTCACTGTGGAGTGCTGTGGCCCCTGATTGGGCTACTTGAACACTGCCAGGCTTGTGGTGCTGTTTCTATGGGATCTGGCATATTAGCCGGGGTGGATCCGCAAGGTGCACGGCGGGGGGGGGGGGGGGGGCAGACTTAGCTTGTTTTACCTTAGGTAGTCCACTTCAGGAGGGGCCCTGTGGCACTGGGACGGAGGCAGATCCGTCAGAGGGATGGATCCAAAGAAGCACAGTGCTGGGTGTTTGCTTAGTGCAAGCAAGTTCCGTGAGGGGAAGTGGTTCCCTTTGGGATTTTGGCTGGGGGATGGGCACGGGAGATGTCGCTTCCCAGCATCTTTGTTCCCCACCAAGCTGAGCTCTGTCCTCTGGGGCTCAACAACTCTCCCTCCCCTTGTCCTCTAGCCCCCCGGCTCTCAGAGCAGAGCTGTTGAGTTATAACATTCCAGATGTTAAGTCCTGCTGGCTGTCAGAACACAGTCCATAAGGCCCCTCCGCTTTTGAAAGCCAGACTCGGCGGCTCTGCCTTGCAGGGCAGGCTGCCCCTCCACCATCCCGGCTCCCTCCTGCCAGCCCGTGTAGCCTGCACCGCCTCTCCACCCTTTCTACCCTCTTCTGTGGGCCTCTGGTCTATGCTTGGCTCCAGAGAGTCCGTTCTGCTAGACTTCTGGCAGTTTTCTGGGTTATTTAGGCAGATGTGGGTGGAATCTAAGTGGTCAGCAGGACATGGTGAGCCCAGTGTCCTCCTCCACCACCATCTTCCTTCAGGCAAAATCTTGACTGTCTCTTTTTTCCTTTTAATGTCCATAGCAATAATACTTATGGCCCCTTTTTCATTAGTAATTGTTTCTTTTCTGTTTTCTTGATTTTCCTGGCTAGAGGTTATAAACTTTATTGATATTGTTAAAAAACCAGGTTTTGGTTTTGTTGGTTTTCTCTTTTAACTTTTGTTTTTGCTTATTGATTTCTGCTCATATGTTCATTATATATTTTCTTCTTTTTGTTTTGGGTTTAATTTGCCCCTCTTTTTTCTTGTTTCTAGATAACTGATTTTAGATCTATTCTAATGTATGCATTCAATATTATAAATTCCATGTAAACAGTGCTTTTGCTGCATTCCACAAATTTTGACAAGTTATATTCATTTTGATTTAAGTGACTGTTTAATTTCTCTTGTAACTTATTCTTTGACAATGTGTTATTTAGAATGTGATGTTTAATCTCCAAATATTTTTACATTTCTTAGCTTTCTTTGTTTCATTGATTTTCAATTTTATTTTATTATAGGCTGAATGAATACTTGGTATGATTTCTATTCCTTTCAATTTGTTAAAGTGTGTATTATGGTCCAGGATGTGTTCTATCTTGGTGAACATTCATGTAAGCTTGAGAAGAATGCGTATTCTACTGCTGTTGGGTGAAATATTCCATAAATGTCAATCAGATCCAGTTGCTGGATGGTACTGTTTGGTTCAATGATATCTTTATTGATATTTTTGCCTGCTGGACTGGTTCATTACTGATAAAAGAGGTGTTGAAGTCTTCAACAATAATGGTGGATTTTTCTACTTCTTCTTGCAATTCTACCAGTTTTTGCTTCACATATTTTGATGCTCATTTGCTAGGTGCATATATATTAAATATTGTTATATTTTCTTGGAAAATTGACCCCTTTATCATCATGTAATTCCCTCTTAATTCCTGATAATTTTCCTAGATCTCAAATCTGCTATGTCTGAAAATAATATAGCTACTCCAGGTTTTTTTTTTTAAGTTTTTATTTTTAATTATTTTGAGAAAGAGATATATATATGCCACAGCTTCTTTATCCATTCATCAGTCTTTTTATCTTGATGAGGTCCCAATAGTCCATTTTTGCTTTTGTTTCTCTTCCTTTTGATGACATATCTAGTAAGAAGTTGTTATAGCTGAGATCAAAGAGGTTGCTGCCTGTGTTCTCTAGACTTTTGATGGCTTCCTGTCTCCATTTAGGTCTTTCACCCATGTTGAATTTATTTTTGTGAATGGTGTAAGAAAGTGGTCCATTTTCATTCTTCTACATGTGACTGTCCAGTTTTCCCAACACCATTTGTTGAAGAGACTTTTTGCCATTGGATATTCTTTCCTGCTTTGTTGAAGATTAGTTGACCTTATAGTTTTGGGTCCATTTCTGGGTTTTTAATTCTGTTCCATTGATCTACATGTGTGTTTTTTGTGCTAGTACCATACAGTCTTGATGACTATAGCTTTGTAATATAGCTTGAAGTCTGGAATCGTAATGCCTCTAGATTTTCTTTCTTTTTTTTTTCTTTTTTTTTTTCAGGATTAGTTTAGATTACTTTAGGATTACTTTTTTTTTTTTAATTGTGTTTATTTTTTTTAAAAATTTTTTTCAACGTTTATTTATTTTGGGGACAGAGAGAGACAGAGCATGAACAGGCGAGGGGCAGAGAGAGAGGGAGACACAGAATCGGAAACAGGCTCCAGGCTCCGGGCCATCAGCCCAGAGCCCGATGCGGGGCTCGAACTCACGCACCGCGAGATCGTGACCTGGCTGAAGCCAGACGCTTAACCGACTGCGCCACCCAGGCGCCCCTAGGATTACTTTTTTAAGTTAAGGGTCTTTTGTGTTTCCATACAAATTTTAGGATTGTTTGTTCTAGCTCTGCAAAAAATGCTTGTGGTATTTTGTTAGGGATTACATTAAGTGTATAGATTGCTTTGGGTAGTATAGACATTTTAACAATGTTTTTGGTCTTCTAATCCATGGAATACTTTTGCATTTCTTTGTGTCCTCCTCAATTTATTTGTTGGTTTTCTCTTTTAACTTTTGTTTTTGCTTATTGATTTCTGCTCAGTTCTATAAGTGTTCTATAGTTTTCAGAGTACAGATGTTTTACCTCTTTGGTTAGGTTTATTCCTAGATAACTTATGGTTTTTGATGCAGTTGTAAATGAGTTCGATTCTTTGATTTCTTTTTCTGCTGTTTCATTGTTAGTGTATAGAAATGCAACTGATTTCTGTATGTTGATTTTATATCCTGGAATGCTGCATTCATGTATTCTAGCAATTTTTTGGCCGAGTCTTTTGGGTTTCTATGCAGAGTATCATGTTGTCTGCAAATAATTAAAGTTTAATTTCTTCCTTGTCAATTTGTATGCCTTTTATTTCTTATTGTTGTCTGATTGCTGAGACCAGGACTTCCAGTACTATGTTAAAGAACAGTGGTGAGAGTGGACATCCTTGTCTTGTTCCTGACCATAGGGGAAAGTTTCTCAGTTTCTCTCCATTGAGGATGATATTAGCTGTGAGTTTTCCACATACAGATTTTATGATGTTGATGTATGTTCTACCCACCCTTATTTCATTGAAGGTGTTTATCAAGAATGGATGCCATATTTTGTCAAATGCTTTTTCTGCATCTATTGAGAGGATCATATAGTTCTTATGCTTTCTTTTATTAATGTGGTGTATCATGTTGATAGATTTGTGAATACTGAACCAACCCTGCTGCCCATGAATAAATCACACTTGATCATGGTGCGATTAATGTACTGTTGGATTGGGTTTGCTAGTATCTTGTTGAGAATTTTTGCATCCAGTTTCATGAGGAATATTGACTGGTAAGTCTCCTTTTTAGTAGGGTCTTATTTTTTTTTAAGTTTATTTATTTTTGAGAGAGAGAGAGAGAGAGAGAGAGAGAGAGAGAACACAAGCAGGGGAAGGGAGAGAGAGAAGGGGACAGAGGATCTGGAGCTGTCAGCACAGAGCCCAATGCCAGGCTCAGACTCACTAACCATGAGGTCATGACCTAAGCTGAAGTTGGACACTTAACTGACTGAGCCACCCTGGCTCCCCTGTCTGGTTTTGGAATCCAGGTAATGCTGACCTTGTTCTAGGAGTTTGGAAGTTTTCCTTCCATTTCTATTTTTTTGGAAGAATTTTAGAAGAAAGGTATTGACTGTACTTTCAACATCTGGTAGAATTCCCTAGGGAAGCCGTCTGGCTTTTGTTTGTTGGGAAATTTTTAATTACTGATTCAATCTCTTTGCTGGTTATTGGTCTGTTCAGATTTTTAAAATTTCTTATTTCAGTTTTGACAGTGTGTATGTTTCTAGAAATGCGTCCATTTTTCCCCAGATTTCCCAGTTTTTTGGCATATAATTTTTCAGAGTATTCTCTTATGATTATTTGTATTTCTGTGGTGTTGGTTGTTATCTCTCCCCTTTCATTAGTGATTTTATTTATTGGGTCCTTACTCATTTCTTTTTGATAAGTCTGGTGAGGGTTTTATCAATTTTATTAATTCTTTCGAAGAACCAGCTCTCGGTTTCCTTGATCTGTTCTACTCAGTTTCTGTTTGTTTGTTTGTTTCTGTATTGTTTTTTTTTTTCCTCTAATCTTTACTACTTCCCTTCTTCTTACTTTCAGCTTTATTTGCTGTTCTTTTTCTAGCTCCTTTAGTTGTAAGGTTAGGTTGTGTATTTGAGACTTTTCTTTCTCTTGAAGTAGGCCTGTATTGCAACATACTTCCCTCTTATGACTGCCTTTGCTGTGTCCCAAAGGGTTTGGACTGTCGTGTTTTCATTATCAATTGCTTCTATGAATTTTTTAATTTCTTTTTTAATTTCCTGGTTAACCCATTCATTCTTTAGTAGGATGTTCTTTAACTTCCATGTATTTGTGGTCTTTTCAAATTTTTTCTTGTGGTTGACTTCATTTCATAGCGTTATGCTCTGAAAATACACATGATATGATCCCGATCTTCTTGTACTTGTTGAGGGCTTATTTGTGACTCAGTATGTGATTTATTCTGGAGAATGTTCCATGTACACTCAAGCAGAATGTGTATTCTGCTGCTTTAGGATGAAATGTTCTGAATATATCTGTCAAATCCATCTGGTCCAGTGTGTCATTCAATGCAACTGTTTTCCTGTTGATTTTCCGCTCAGATGAATTGACCATTGTTGTAAGGGGGGTGTTAAAGTCTCCTCCTACTATTATGCTATTATCAATGAGTTTCTTTATGTTTGTTATTAATTGATTCATATATTTGGGTGTTTTAAGTTGGGGGCATAAATACTTACAATTATTAGATCTTGATGGATAAATGTCTTAATTATGATATAATGCTTTTCTTCATCTCTTGTTACAGTCTTTGTTTTAAAATCTAGTTTATCTGGGGGCACCTGGGTAGCTCAGTCAGTTGAGTGTCTGACTTTGACTCAGGTCATGATCTTGTGGTTCATGATTTCGACTCCCGCATTGGGTTTCCTTCTGTCACTCTGTCAGTGCAGAGGCCTGCTTAAGATCCTGTGCCCCCCTCCCCCATCCCTTTCCCGCTCATGGTCTCTCTCTTAAATAATAAATAAAACAAAAAATAAAAATATAATAAAATCTAGTTTGTCTGACATAAGTAGGGCTACTCTGGACATAAGTAGGGCTACTCTGGCTTTCTTTTGATGTCCATTAACATGATAGTTGGTTCTCCATCCCCTTACTTTCAATCTGCAGGTGTCTTAAGGTCTAAAATAAGATCTTGTTTTCTTTTTTTTTATCCATTCTGATACCCTATGTATTTTGATTGGAACATTTAATGCTTTCACATTCAGAGTCATTATTGAAAGGTACGAAGTTAGTGCCATTGTATTACCTGTAAAGTTGGTGTTTCTGGTGATGTTCCCTGGCCCTTTCTAGCCTTTGTTGTTTTTGATGTTTTCCACACTCAGAGAGTCCCCTATAATATTTATTTTAGGGTTGGTGTAGTGTCAAAAATTCCTTTATTTATTTATTTTTTTTGTCTGGGAAATTCTTTATCTCTCTTTCTATTCTGAATGATAGCCTTGCTAGATAAAGAATTCTTGGCTGCATATTTTTCCCATTCAGCACGTTGAATATATCCTGCAACTCTTTTCTGGCCTGCCGAGTTTCTGTGGACAGATATACTGTGAACTTGATCTGTCATCCCTTGTAGGTCAAGGACTTTTTTCCCTTGGTGTTTTCAGGATTCTTTCCTTGTCCATGTATTTTGTGAATTTGACTATGATATGCCTTGGTGATGGTTTTCTTTTATTCAATTTAATTGGAATTTTCTGTGCTTCTTGGATTTTGATGTCTGTGTCCTCGCCTAGATTAGGGAAGTTTTCAGCTTATAGCTACACACATAAACCTTCTGCTCCCTTTTTTCTCTCTTCATCTTCTGGGACTCTTATGATATGAGAGTTATTCCTTTTTAATAATTCACTGAGTTATCTAAGTCTTGTATCCTGATCTTTTGCCTTTGTTTCCCTCTTATTTTCAGTTTCATTATTTTCCATAATTATAAATTCTATATCACTGATTCGCTGCTCTATTCTGTCCATCCTTGCTGTCATGGCATCCATTTGAGATTGCATTTCAGTTATAGCATTATTAATTTCAGCATGACTAGATTTTAGTTCTTTTATGTCTGCAGTAAGGGATTCTCTAGGGTCTTCTATGCTTTTTTCAAGTCTAGCTAGTATCCTTATAATTGTTTTAAATTCTAGTTCCGACATATTACTCTTATTTGTATTGATTAAATTGCTGGCCATAATTTCTACTTCCTGTTCTTTCTTTTGGGGTGAATTCCTCCATCTTGTCATTTTGTCCAGAAAAACAAAACAAAACAACAAAACAAACAACTATATCCTGGGTGTGTTTTGATCTGCTTGTTATAAGAAGCTAGATCCAGGGGTACCTGGGTGGCTCAGTTAAGCATCTGACTTTGGCTCAGGTCATGATCTAATAGTTTGTGAGTTTGAGCCCCATAACGGGCTCTGTGCTGACAGCTCAGAGCCTGAAACCTGTTTCAGATTCTGTGTCTCCCTCTCTCTATGCCCCTCCCCCACTCACACTATGTCTCTCTCTCTCTCTTTCTCAAGAAGAAATAAACATTAAAAAAAAGAAGCTAGATGCAAAAAATAATACTAAACAAATATAATAAATAGATAAAAAATAAAAACTTAAAAATTTTTAAAAATAAAAAAAAAAGAAGCTGGATCCTATTTCCCCTCTAGCTGAAGCTTTGCAGCACTCTATGATCAGTAGACTTAGTTCATGTGAGTGGTTTGTGCTGGTCTTCTGGGGGAAGGGGTTGTTGGGCTGTTACTCAGGCTGACTTGCCCTACTGGAGATGTGCCTGCCAGCCATGGTGGGGGAGGGTCTCTACTTAGCAGCTCTGGTCTCCACTTGATGGTGCTGTTTAGCTCACTGAGGTTGAATTGGTGCTGGTGGGCAGGGATGTGTGAAAATGGCCTTGCTTCTCTCTCTCATCTTCAGAGTGGAGGGAGGGGGGCTTATGCCTGTCACTCCTCAGGAAGTCTTCACACACATGCAAAGAGTTATGTCTTCTGTGTCCATGGCTTCCATCAGGTCCCCACCTTCTCTCTGTCTATGTCTGAACTGGGTACCTGTCAGGTGGTGCAGCCCTCCTGTGTTTTATGTCAAGCAGGAAGCATGGCTGTGTTTCAAAACTCTAAACTTCAGAGACCCCCTCTGTGGGTCCCCTTGCTGATCCTCTGTGGGAGGGTCTGGCTATGCTGTGGCCAATGCTGGCTTATCCCAGAAAGCAGTTTGGAGTTTATGGTAAATCACAGCACACAAAGCTGGCACCATGGTTTGCTGCCCTCGGCAAGTGTCTTTGTTTCTCTGCTGGTGAATGTACTGAATCATGCCCACCGGTCTTTTACCCACAGAGAATGCTGTATCACCTCTACCAAATGCACTCCAAGCAGGGGAACTGCTTCTCCCCTAGTGACCCGGAGGATTCTCAGACCATGATGCCTGCTACTGGGTCTCTGCCCTCCTTCCCCCCACTGGAGAACCACCAGGGGTGACCCTGGTGAAGGTGCTGGCCTCTAAAACTTGAGACTCTGCTCTGTTGTTTGTAACAAAAACTTGTGGTATTTAAGCCTTCTCCTTTTTCCCAGTCAATGGTTTTAGGGAAATTTTTCTTGTGTAATCTCCTGGATGTGTTTTCAGTCTTTTTTCACTCTCTCTCTTTTTCTGTCACTCTTCTTTCTGCAGTCAGGGTCCCCTCCCCTTTGGAACACCCACAGCTCTTTTCTCTCCCAAATCAACTCTCCACAGTTCCTACCTTCCCTGAAGTGATCATTTTTTCTACATGCAGTAGACATGCAGTTTTGTTTTCTCAGTCCTCGGATCGATTTATGGGGTGTTCAGAATAATTTGATATTTATCTATCTGTGTTCAAGTGAGGAGGCAAGCTTAGGGCTGCCCTATTCCTGTGTCATCTTAACCAAGCACTCCCTGCCACTATTCTTTCAGTGGTTACATGCATCACTCACCCTTGATTCATTTGACTACTTGCCCAATATTAGAACTTTAGAACATGTTAACTCCATTCAACTCCCTGCCAATGTTTTGTTACTCTCACCATGCATTTTAATTCTATATGTATTTTAAATCTTGTAAAATAGTTAAAATATTTTAAAAATTCAATATTTATTTATTTTTTACAAACATATTCGCCCATTCTATTGGTCTTCATTTCTTTTTTCATTTCCATCTTTCCTGGCAACAACGTCTCTAGTTTTAGTTTTAGGGGTTTTGTGTGTGTGTGTGTGTGTGTGTGTGTGTGTGTGTGTGTAAATATCTTTTTAAAAATATTTAGTGGGTATTTTTACTGCTTATAGAATTGTAAGTTGGCGATTATCTTCTGTTAACACCTAAAAACTATCATTCTGTTATCTTCTGGGTTCCATTGTTTCGGTTGAGAATTCAGTTGTCATTTTAAAGTAATGCGTTTCTTTTGCTGATGTGAAGGCTTTTCCTTTATCTTTGGCACAGAAATTCTTTGCTATTAGGTGTTTACATCTTATTTGATTTACTTAGCTTGTGGTTTGCAGTGTTTTTTCTATATCATTTTCCTTCTCTCTGAAGAACTTTCAACATTTCTTGCAAGGCAGGACTACTAGTAAGAGATTTCCCCAATTGTTGTTTAATTGAGAAAGTGTATTTCTTTTTCACGTTTGAAGGCTACTTCTGCTGATTTTCAAAGGTCTTGGTTGTTAGTTGATCTGTGGGTTAATTTTTTACTTGTTTTGGAAAATTCTCATACCTTTTTTTGCCCTAATACTGTTTTTACCCCCTCCCTTCTTTATCTGTACATTATAGCTCTTCAGTGTAGCTCACAATATCTTCCACTCTTTTCTGTATTTCTTCTTCATTTTTTAACCTCAATACTTCTGTCTATTTTCTGTTAACATGTCTTTGAGTTCACTAAGCCTGTCTTCTGCTGTGTCAAAACTGCTGCTAACATACCCATTTGATTCTCAATTTTAGTTATAATATTTTTCTGTTCCAGAATTTACATTTTAACATTTTTAAATTAGTTACAACCCTATGGTTAAGGTGTCCATATTTTATTCCATTTTCTCCATCTTTGCCTGTATATTCTTGAACATGCTAATCATCATTATTTTGAAATTCTTTTTTTTATATGAAATTGTCAAATTGGTTTCCATACAACACCCAGTGCTCATCCCAAAAGGTGCCCTCCTCAATACCCATCACCCATCCTCCCCTCCCTCCCACCCCCCATCAACCCTGTTTGTTCTCAGTTTTGAAGAGTCTCTTATGCTTTGGCTCTCTCCCTCTCTAACCTCTTTTTTTTTTCCTTCCCCTCTCCCATGGGTTCCTGTTAAGTTTCTCAGGATCCACATAAGAGTGAACACATATGGTATCTGTCTTTCTCTGTATGGCTTATTTCACTTAGCATCACACTCTCCAGTTCCATCCACATTGCCACAAAAGGCCATATTTTGAAATTCTTAATTGTCAATTTACTATCTTGATTGCCTCTGGGTATCTTTATTGTTTTATCCCCCCTCTTAGCTTACAATGATTTGTTTCTGTGTCTTGGCATGCTTAGTAATTTTTTTTTTCAATTAAAAAGTAGACATTGTGCATAAAAAAAATTATAGAGGCCCCAGCTTCTATTTTTCCAAGGAAGTTTTGCCTTTTTTTCTGCTGTGTATATAGAGGGGGCTTGCAACTGTACTCCACTCAGGAAATGGGCCAAGTCAAGGCTATGCTTTATTTTTGAAAAGACTCTGTCTACCTTGGGTCATGCCAAATCCTACAATGTAGATTTTCAGTGCATTCTTCTAAGAGCCTGATCTATTCACTAGGGACCTTCCCCCTAGCAAATCCTGAACTCTAATTCCTGTATCAACCTCCCAGTAAGACTGCAAAAAGCACTACTCTGAATTTCAGGATATTTCTGCTCAGGTTTATAGCCTCCCAAGACATTTAGCTTCAGAAATAGGCAATTCCTGGAGAGGAAAGTGGCTCTCCACCAGACCCAGTTTCCACTCTTCCTTACTCTCTGCCTCCACAAGCTTCCAGTGTTGTCTCTCCACATTGTGAGACTTACATAGTATCTTCTGGTTTGGGTTCTCTTGCTGTGGCCACCTCCCCAGGAGAAGCTTAAATTATCAACCTCATGGCTTACAACTAGAATTGACAAGGGCTCTCAGTCAGAGTGGCTAATAAACACCAGCTTACCTTTTTGCAGTTTTTTGTTCTCCAGAATCTTGGTTGCTTTGATCTTTTATCCTTTGGAAACTGTATTATGCTGTTAAACAAATATTAAATTAAAAAAAAATTTTTTTCTAATCATCTCATAGGGATTATAGGTCTGCTGCAAGTTACTTTGTCTTACCTGGTAACAGAAATTTGAAGTTACCTTTACTTGAAGTGGGAAAGGTTGATGATCCTCAAGGAGATCTCTGCTTTTTCCTAAGAATTTAGAATGTAGGAAGATATCTCAACTGAGTGTGAATGTTGAAATAGTTGGCTTAAAAAGAAAGGAAGATGATCCCAGATTCTGAGTTCAGGGAAAATTGTCATGACTTAAGATGAAATGAAGTAGGTAAAACATCGTATGGATATTAAAATAATTTAAAAGTTTATCACACTAAATGAATAACATTAGACTGTAGAACCTATAATACCTCAATTATTCTTGCTAGTATTATGAAACAAAGTACCTTTGAAATATAGTAATAATTGTTGTTTCAATATATATAGAACTGCTTTAGACTAGATTTAGGACAGGTACCATGAGATAAAGTGTGAAAGGCTGGGTAGTAAATCCTAATGACCTGATCTCATTGAGTTCTTTGGGACTCTGGAGGTAGCAGTAGAATATTATTTTGGAGAAGTGACATGAATCAAACTGGAAAAGACTTCTATTACAGAGCTCACTAAGTCTTCCTATTTCTCCATAAGAAATACCTCCCAGGGGTATTTATCTTATAAAGACATTTTATGTGAGCAATACAATGGAAAAACTCTGAAATGATGGCATTTCTAACACTCTGTAGTCTTTCAAATTTCTCCGTTCTGTCGGGTAGTTCTGTTCATTGGTCTTAAAGATTGGCATTTGTGGTTACACATTGGGGCTGGGGTTATGGGTCTGTTTGTTGCCTTGCATGCCAACCAATCTCATTTCCCCTAGATGGAAAGAAGTGAATTTATTGTCCCTTGCTTCTGTTCCATTCCTTTGCTACCTGTTTAACCAATGAAAACACTCCTGCCTGGCTTCTTTTAAGGATAAAGTATAGTTCTAAGGGAGTGAAACAGCTCTTGGTTTGAGGTTACTATCTGAACATGATACTATTGCCTTGAAAAAAAAAAGAATTTGCAGGTTTTGAGTTGCTGGCATCTATGAGTAAATAATAGAGTTGTGGGGGAGAGTGAAGAAAAACTCAGCATGATTCAGGGCTACTTGTAGGTTTTAACATTTTTATTGTTGCTAAATGTTTAAGGCTAGAAGTTATTTAGAAAAAAATCTGCATATGTAGAATTCTTTATCAGCTATTGCATGGTGTAGCAAATACATGATGTCCAATGGTTTTGGTGATAATTTTGTGGTAGTTTGTTACAATTTTTGAAATCTTTTAAAATCATAAATTTGAAGAAAAAATGTGACACAAACTCACACTTTAAAGAAAATACCTCCATATTCTCATTGCATGAAAACTGGTTAGTGAAATTATCCTACAACGAAACAACAGGATAACTGTTTTTAAGTTTTTGCAGGTTCACTTAGCTTTATGGACGTCATTTAACACGGATTTTGTGATAATTTCCTCTCAATCATTTTGTCATCTCTAGAATTAAAAAAAACGGGCTGATTCCTGTCAGAGGTCTTATAAAACTCCTACTCATTTAACAAATGCAGATACTAGGCCCAGAGCAGTTAAATGGCTTGCCCAAAGATACACAGCTGGCTTGTAGTTGATGGAGAGGTTGGAAACAAAAGAGAGAGCTATCTCAGGAGCTGTGAGAGCAGCTGTCTCATGGATTGTGCCATCAGGCCTCAGGAAGTTACATACATCTCCACCTCTTACACTTGTATTCTCTTTATCTTATGTTAGCTTCTTAGAGTAACCTGGCCTTATGCTGTGGGTGACTCAACTTGATAAAATCTATTTTATTCAGTGGAATTCCTGTAAATGACTGCTTTTTAATGCAATATTCTGAATATTCTGTGGAAATCCTCCATGCCACTCTGTCACTCAGCCACCTGATTCAATTCCTCAATGGTCAACCTCTGTTATTAGGTTCTCGTGTAAGCTTGGAAATATACTTTATGTATATGCAAGGAAATAAACTTCATACATTCTTTTTTATCCCTGTTTTTGAAAGCAGCTTTCATTAGGACAATGAAAAACTTCAACTATCAATGGCTTATACCAAGGACCTTTTGCTCATGGGTCTGTGGGTCAACTCTGTCCCAAATGTGGCTCTGCTGGTACTAGCTTGATCTGGCTGGGTTTGAGCCTGGTTTAGCCATATATCTATCATTCTGTACTCCGAGCTGAGGCAGCAACAACAATTTGCACTTGTTCTTCTCATGGCAGATAGTGGGAGCGTCAGAGAGACTAGCGAACACATCACAAGGCCTCTAAACCCTTTACTTACAAATGTCACTCTTTCATTTTCATCCGTATGGCATTGGTTAAACAAAGTCACATGATCCAGTCCGGAGTCAATGAGGTGGGGAAGCATATTCCTCACAGGGAGTGGTTGGTAGGAGTGAATATTTAAAGATTAATAATGCTGATTGTCCACCAAGTTTAAGCTTACATAATATACCCTGTACTTTTACTTAATATATCTTGAACATATTTGAATATCAGTCCATAAATAGTTTTGTTTTTTTAATTTTTTTATACCTACACAGTATCCCATTTTATGGGCATCCATAATTTAAGTAATTAGTTGTTTATTGATGGACATTTTTATTATTTCCGGCCTTTTATTATTACAAACATTACTCCAATGGGTAATCTCAATACATACATCATTTTGCATATGTGCAAGTTCTATCTGCAAAATAAATTCCTTGAAGTTGGATTGTTGGGCCCAAAAGCAGATATTTAATTTTGATAAACATGACAAATTTCCCTTCAGTAGGCACTATGTTTACACGGATCCCCACCAGTAATATGTAAAAGGACCTGTTTCAACACATTTCTGGCAACTCAATGTCATCAAGCTTTTGAATCTTTTTCAATCTGGTGGAAACTCATTGGTTTTATTGTTGTTGTTGTTTTGTTTTGTTTTAACAACAGCTATGTTGGGATATAATTCACTTACCATTAAGATTCGCCCTTTTAAAGTACACAGTTCAGTGGGCTTTAGTGTATTCACAGAGTTGTAAGAACATCAGCATCATGTAATTTTAGAAGATTTTCATCTCAAAAAGAAACCCTACACTCATTCCCCCATTTCTAGGCCTTGGAAACCACTAATTTATATTTTGTCTCCATGGATTTGCCTGTTCTGGACATTTCATATAAATGGAATCAGATCACTGGTGGTTGGGTTTTTATACTTGGTATACTATTTTCAAGGTTCATCCATTGAGCCTTGTTCTAGTGTATATCAGTACTTCATTTCCTTTTGTTACTGAATCATTCCCCCGTATTCCAGTATGCCACATTTGTTTATGCATTCATCCATTGACAGACATTTGGGTTGTTTCTACTTTTTTGCTACTATGAGAAATGCTGATATGGACATTTGTTTCCAAGTTTTTTATATAGACAGATTCTTTCCTTTCTCTTGAGTAAATACCTACATGTGCAATTGGTGGGCTATGTGTTAATTCTATGTTTAATAATGTGAGGAATGGCCAAACTGTTTTCCATAGTGAAAGAACAATGTGACAACCTTTCAGCAATGTATGAAGGTTCCCATTTCTTCTCATCTATACCAACACTTGTTATTATCTTTTTAATTTCAGCATCAGTTGTTTCTCTTTGTGGTTTTGATATGCACTTCCGTAATGCTAATGATGCTGAGCACCTTTCCATGTACTTACTAGCCCTTGTTACGTCTTCTTTAGCAGAAATCTTTTACCTACTTTTTTTTTTTTTTAAGTAAGCTCTCCAACCAAAACAGGGCTTGAACTCATGGGTGTTCACTACCAACCAAGCCAGCCAGATCCCCTCTTTTGCCCACTTTTTAATTGGGTTATTTATCTTTTTATTGTTGAATTGTAAGTGCTGTTTATATATTAGGGATAGCAGCTCCTTATCAAATATATACTATCGAAATATTTTCTCCCATCCTGTGGGTTGTCTTTTCACTTTCTTGATAGTGTCTTTTGAAGCACAAAAGTTACAAACATTCATCAAGCCTAATGAATCTATTTTTTCTTTTGTTGCTTGTGCCTTTGGTGTCTAGGAAATTATTCCTTAACCTAAGGCCATGAGGGTTAACTCTCAGGATTTTCTTAGAGTTTTAAAGTTTTTACATTGAGGCCTATGATCTATTTTGAATTACTTTTTGTAAACGGTGTGATACAGGATTCAACCTTATTCTTTGTTTGTGAATTTTAGTTGTCCCAGCACTATTTGTTGAATAAGCTATTTTTTCCTCTGTAAATGGTCTTGGTATCCTTATCAAAAAATCAATTGGCCATATCAATAGGCACAAAAAAAGATGTTCAACATCACTAGTCATCAGGGAAATTCAAATCAAAACTACCATGAAATACCACGTCACACCAGTCAGAATGGCTAGTATCAAAAAGATGAAAAACAAGTGTTGGTGAGGATATGGAGAAAAGGGAACCCTCATGCATTGTTGTTGGGAATGCAAAATGGTTTAGCCACTGTGGAAAGCAGTATGGAGGTTCCTCAAAAAACTAAAAATAGAAGTACTATTTGATTCAGTAATCACACTTTTGGGTATTTATCCAAGGAAAACAAAAACACTAATTCCAAAAAAATATATGCACCCTTATGTTTATTGCAGCATTATTTATAATAGTCAAGATATTGAAGCAACTTAAATGTTCATTGATAGATAAATAGATAAAAAAGATGTGATAAATAGATAAAAAATATTACTCAGCCACAAAAAGAATGAAATCTTGTCATTCACAACAACATAGACTTTGAGGGCATTATGCTAAGTGATAATACAGAGAAAGATAAATATCATATGATTTCACTTATATGTGAAAGCTAAGCAACAGAACAAGTGAACAAACAGTGACAAAATAGAAACAGATTGATAACTATAGAGAACAAACTCCTGGTTGCCAAAGAGAAGAAAGGTGGGGGATGGATGAAGTAGGTGACAGGATTAAGAGGCACAAACTTCCAGCTATAAAGTAAATATGTCATGGGGATAACAAGTGTAGCATAAGGGATATAGTCAAGAATATTATAAAAACTTTGTGTGGTGACAGATGGTAACTCAACTTATCACAGTGAACAATTTGTAATGTATGTAATTGTTAAATCACTATGTTGTAGAACTGAAACTAATATAATATACATCAACCATACTTCAGTAAAATTGATTCCATTAAGATAAGTAAAAAAATAAAACACACATGGAATTTTTTGTGATGAGAGTGAAAAAATCAATTGGCCAGGGTTTCCTGGCTGGCTCAGTTAGTGGAGCATGTGGCTCTTGATCTTGGGGTTGTGAGTTCAAGCCCCACGTTGGGTGTAGAGATTACTTAAAAATAAAATCTTAAAAAAATCGATTCACCATAATGTATGGGTTTTATTTTGGATTCAATTCTATTATTGTGTAAGTTCATCTGTGTTCTTGTTTGTTGTGCCAGTGCCACACTATCTTGATTTCTGTAGCTTTGTAGCAGATTATAAACAAGGAAGTGTCAGGGTGCCTGGGTGGCACAGTCGGTTAAGCTGGTCACGATCTCGCGCTCCGTGAGTTCGAGCCCCGCGTCGGGCTCTGGGCTGATGGCTCAGAGCCTGGAGCCTGTTTCCGATTCTGTGTCTCCCTCTCTCTCTGCCCCTCCCCCGTTCATGCTCTGTCTCTCTGTCCCAAAAATAAATAAAAACGTTGAAAAAAAATTTAAAAAAAATTACAAGGAAGTGTGAATCCTCCAACTTTGTTCTCTTTTTTAAAGACTGTTTTGGATATTCCAGGCCAGTTGAATTTCTATGTAAATTTTTAGGACCAGTTTGTAAATTTCTCCTAAAAGGTAGGTGGGTTTTTGATAGAGATTGCATTCAATCCATTATCAGTATAACTTTAAATTGCATTTATCTTATAAATTAGTCATGACATATATTTCATATTCTTAAGCCCACTTGTATGTATTTTTCTGGAATGAAGACTCATATCTTTAGGTCACTTTTTGCTGGCTGTCCATTCTTAGTCTGTTCATATAACCACTCAAATTATGTTTGAAAACAAGACTGGAGGGATGGGCAGTTTCCTAGCTACACTGGAATATTGATTTATATATGCCCTTCTCTATGCCCCCTTAAAAGAATTCGGTACACTGGTCTTGTAGTACAGGATATTTCTGATTAAAACAGCAAGATACACATTTTAATTAACAAGGAAAAGAACAGTTATTTTTGCCCTTTCCTAATAAGACAAAGTATATGTATTATAATGTGCCCAGATTAAAAAATGTTCCAAAATAACTTTCATCAAAGTTGTCAGACATTTCATACTTGGAAGAAGAAGTCATTTCATAAGACAAATCTATTTATTTATTTATTTATTTATTTATTTATTTATTTATTTAATTTTTTTAACATTTATTCATTTTTTTTTAATATATGAAATTTATTGACAAATTGGTTTCCATACAACACCCAGTGCTCATCCCAAAAGGTGTCCTCCTCAATACCCATCACCCACCCTCTCCTCCCTCCCACCCCCCATCAACCCTCAGTTTGTTCTCAGTTTTGAAGAGTCTCTTATGCTTTGGCTCTCTCCCACTCTAACCTCTCTCTTTTTTTTTTTTTCCTTCCCCTCCCCCACGGGTTCCTGTTAAGTTTCTCAGGATCCACATAAGAGTGAACACATATGGTATCTGTCTTTCTCTGTATGGCTTATTTCACTTAGCATCACACTCTCCAGTTCCATCCACGTTGCTACAAAAGGCCATATTTCATTTTTTCTCATTGCCACGTAGTATTCCATTGTGTATATAAACCACATTTTCTTTATCCATTCATCAGTTGATGGACATTTAGGCTCTTTCCATCATTTGGCTATTGTTGAGAGTGCTGCTATGAACATTGGGGTACAAGTGCCCCTATGCATCAGTACTCCTGTATCCCTTGGATAAATTCCTAGCAGTGCTATTGCTGGGTCATAGGGTAGGTCTATTTTTAATTTTCTGAGGAACCTCCACACTGATTTCCAGAGCGGCTGCACCACTTTGCATTCCCACCAACAGTGCAAGAGGGTTCCCGTTTCTCCACATCCTCTCCAGCATCTATAGTCTCCTGATTTGTTCATTTTGGCCACTCTGACTGGCGTGAGGTGATACCTGAGTGTGGTTTTGATTTGTATTTCCCTGATAAGGAGCGACGCTGAACATCTTTTCATGTGCCTGTTGGCCATCCGGATGTCTTCTTTAGAGAAGTGTCTATTCATGTTTTCTGCCCATTTCTTCACTGGGTTATTTGTTTTTTGGGTGTGGAGTTTGGTGAGCTCTTTATAGATTTTGGATACTAGCCCTTTGTCCGATATGTCATTTGCGAATATCTTTTCCCATTCCGTTGGTTGCCTTTTAGTTTTGTTGGTTGTTTTCTTTGCTGTGCAGAAGCTTTTTATCTTCATAAGGTCCAAGTAATTCACTTTTGCTTTTAATTCCCTTGCCTTTGGGGATGTGTCGAGTAAGAGATTGCTACGGCTGAGGTCAGAGAGGTCTTTTCCTGCTTTCTCCTCTAAGGTTTTGATGGTTTCCTGTCTCACATTTAGGTCCTTTATCCATTTTGAGTTTATTTTTGTGAATGGTGTGAGAAAGTGGTCTAGTTTCAACCTTCTGCATGTTGCTGTCCAGTTCTCCCAGCACCATTTGTTAAAGAGTCTGTCTTTTTTCCATTGGATGTTCTTTCCTGCTTTGTCAAAGATGAGTTGGCCATACGTTTGTGGGTCTAGTTCTGGGGTTTCTATTCTATTCCATTGGTCTATGTGTCTGTTTTTGTGCCAATACCATGCTGTCTTGATGATGACAGCTTTGTAGTAGAGGCTAAAGTCTGGGATTGTGATGCCTCCTGCTTTGGTCTTCTTCAAAATTCCTTTGGCTATTCGGGGCCTTTTGTGGTTCCATATGAATTTTAGGATTGCTTGTTCCAGCTTCGAGAAGAATGCTGGTGCAATTTTGATTGGGATTGCATTGAATGTGTAGATAGCTTTGGGTAGTATTGACATTTTGACAATATTTATTTTTCCAATCCATGAGCAGGGAATGTCTTTCCATTTCTTTAAATCTTCTTCAATTTCCTTCATAAGCTTTCTATAGTTTTCAGCATACAGATCCTTTACATCTTTGGTTAGATTTATTCCTAGGTATTTTATGCTTCTTGGTGCAATTGTGAATGGGATCAGTTTCTTTATTTGTCTTTCTGTTGCTTCATTGTTAGTGTATAAGAATGCAACTGATTTCTGTACATTGATTTTGTATCCTGCAACTTTGCTGAATTCCTGTATCAGTTCTAGCAGACTTTTGGTGGAGTCTATCGGATTTTCCATGTATAATATCATGTCATCTGCAAAAAGCGAAAGCTTGACTTCATCTTTGCCAATTTTGATGCCTTTGATTTCCTTTTGTTGTCTGATTGCTGATGCTAGAACTTCCAGCACTATGTTAAACAGCAGCGGTGAGAGTGGGCATCCTTGTCGTGTTCCTGATCTCAGGGAAAAAGCTCTCAGTTTTTCCCCGTTGAGGATGATGTTAGCTGTGGGCTTTTCATAAATGGCTTTTATGATCTTTAAGTATGTTCCTTCTATCCCGACTTTCTCAAGGGTTTTTATTAAGAAAGGGTGCTGGATTTTGTCAAAGGCCTTTTCTGCATCGATTGACAGGATCATATGGTTCTTCTCTTTTTTTTTGTTAATGTGATGTATCACGTTGATTGATTTGCGAATGTTGAACCAGCCCTGCATCCCAGGAATGAATCCCACTTGATCATGGTGAATAATTCTTTTTATATGCCGTTGAATTCGATTTGCTAGTATCTTATTGAGAAGTTTTGCATCCATATTCATCAGGGATATTGGCCTGTAGTTCTCTTTTTTTACTGGGTCTCTGTCTGGTTTAGGAATCAAAGTAATACTGGCTTCATAGAATGAGTCTGGAAGTTTTCCTTCCCGTTCTATTTCTTGGAATAGCTTGAGAAGGATAGGTATTATCTCTGCTTTAAACGTCTGGTAGAACTCCCCTGGGAAGCCATCTGGTCCTGGACTCTTATTTGTTGGGAGATTTTTGATAACCGATTCAATTTCTTCGCTGGTTATGGGTCTGTTCAAGCTTTCTATTTCCTCCTGATCGAGTTTTGGAAGAGTGTGGGTGTTCGGGAATTTATCCATTTCTTCCAGGTTGTCCAATTTGTTGGCATATAATTTTTCATAGTATTCCCTGATAATTGTTTGTATCTCTGAGGGATTGGTTGTAATAATTCCATTTTCATTCATGATTTTATCTATTTGGGTCATCTCCCTTTTCTTTTTGAGAAGCCTGGCTAGAGGTGTCAATTTTGTTTATTTTTTCAAAAAACCAACTCTTGGTTTCGTTGATCTGCTCTACAGTTTTTTTAGATTCTATATTGTTTATTTCTGCTCTGATCTTTATTATTTCTCTTCTTCTGCTGGGTTTAGGCTGCCTTTGCTGTTCTGCTTCTAGTTCCTTTAGGTGTGCTGTTAGATTTTGTATTTGGGATTTTTCTTGTTTCTTGAGATAGGCCTGGATTGCAATGTATTTTCCTCTCAGGACTGCCTTCGCTGCGTCCCAAAGCGTTTGGATTGTTGTATTTTCATTTTTGTTTGTTTCCATATATTTTTTAATTTCTTCTCTAATTGCCTGGTTGACCCACTCATTTGTTAGTAGGGTGTTCTTTAACCTCCATGCTTTTGGAGGTTTTCCAGACTTTTTTCTGTGGTTGACTTCAAGCTTCATAGCATTGTGGTCTGAAAGTAAGCATGGTATAATTTCAATTCTTGTAAACTTATGAAGGGCTGTTTTGTGACCCAGTATATCATCTATCTTGGAAAATGTTCCATGTGCACTCGAGAAGAAAGTATATTCTGTTGCTTTGGGATGTAGAGTTCTAAATATATCTGTCAAGTCCATCTGATCCAATGTCTCATTCAGCGTCCTTGTTTCTTTATTGACCGTGTGTCTAGATGATCTATCCATTTCTGTAAGTGGGGTGTTAAAGTCCCCTGCAATTACCACATTCTTATCGATAAGGTTGCTTATGTTTATTTATTTATTTATTTAATTTTTTTAACATTTATTCATTTTTGAGAGAGATACAGGGAGAGACAGAGTGTGAGCAGGGGATGGGGCAGAGAGAGTGGGACACAGAATCTGGAACAGGTTCCAGGCTCTGAAGTGTCAGCACAGAGCCTGATGTGGGGCTTGACCCACAGAATGCGAGATCATGACCTGAGCTGAAGTTGGATGCTTAACCGACCGAGCTACCAGGAGCATCTCAATTTATTTTTATTGTGTATTTTTTTTATCATTTTTTTTCTTCATATGTCTTATCTGTTCTCCACGGAGAGAATTTGCTGAAATTGAAGAATTTCTTGCCCTCTTCTATTAAAGGAATTTCTCCTTAATTTTTTGTATGTTATTTCTCTCTTTTTCTTCCCTTACCTATGGGCTTATAATTATTTATGCTTTTATTTTTCACTTTTCTAACTATAATCTATAGGTTTTTTTTAATGTTTGTTTATTTTTGAGAGAGAGAGACAGAGAGACAGAGACAGAATGTGAGCAGGGCAGGGGCAGAGAGAGAGGAAGACACAGAATTCCAAGCAGTCTCCAGGCTCTGAAGCTTTCAGCACGGAGCCCAAGGCAGGGCTTGAACTCACGGAGTGCAAGATTATGATCTGAGCTGATGTTGGAAGCTTAACCAACTGAGCCACCCAGTCACCCTCTATAATGTATAGGTTTTTAAATTTAGCCCAATCATGCTCCTTGGAAGAAAACACCTTAGGCATATTGCTACATCTTGGCTAGAGAAACAACTCCCAGATGTGTTAAGGCCAGATAATCAAGTGTCAACCTGAGGCACACAATGATGGAGGGACAGGGAGCATCACCTCCCATAATGATCATGGGTCAGCTGCCAGTGGCTTTGCTATTCTCTCAACTGTGCTATGAATGAGATTACGAGTTCAGGTCTTTGAGAGCTTTTGTTTCAAAGATAAAGACCTCTGATTCTATCTCCCTGGAGTGCTGAAAGGGTGCATTTTCATTCCCTCCAAACAGGCTGTCAATGCCAATGGGCATTAATAAATTCTAGATCACTAAAGGGCTCTGACTGTCCTTGATAATGCATTAGAGAAATGAATAAGGCAGTGGTGTTCTAACATAATTAAATTTAACTCATGAGCAAGGTAAGATGACCAGGCATTTTATGCAAGTTTTCTCTGAGAGCCTCTCTTGTCCCTTGTCAAATCTGCTCCTGGGAGGAGTTAATGCTCACCATCTGTCCAGTCTCTCTCACCTGTTTATTCTAAGTTGCCCTGTATTGGATGCCATCATTATTTGTGGTGACAGATACAGCTTGTCTAAATACCTACTGAGGGGTCTCATGGGGACATGAAAGAAAGAAAGAAAGAAAGAAAGAAAGAAAGAAAGAAAGAAAAGTGCATTATGAATTAAGCATGGCATTTCCACTGAAGAATGATAGGAGTGGACTTTTGCCTGTGTTTAACATCTTTCTCCTAAGGAGATCAAAGATCTTTATCAATGTGGCTGTGAATTATCTTTGCATTGGTGCCAAATTTGGAAGAATTTTCATGGCACTAGTATTAACAGATGGCACTGACATTTGCCGTTTCTGGTTAACCATGTTCTCTAGGCATTTTCAGTTTAGTTGTCTTAGAAGATAAGATTTTCTTCAGGTATGGGTAAAGCTATTTTATCAAAACATTGAGGAAAGAAAGGAACTAACCTCTATACAGGTCTTCGTATGTACCAGGTGCCATGCTAAGGACCAAGAAGTATTACCACACTGATCCCTCAGCCATCTTATGAGCTAAGTCTTATTATCTTCACCTTTCGGATATAGAAATTGAGAGCTCTAACGTGATGGGAGAGCACTCTGCATCCTGGTCTGACTGCATAGCCTGAACTTTCTCTTACATACTCACTAACCTAGTCTTGTGGAGGCTGTATGAAGGGCCTTCACTCAGGATATAAAGGAAATGAGCTCAGATTTCCTTGGGTAAGAAACTCCAATGATGCTCCATTTCCATATAATTACGTTTCTATTATGTTTCCATGCGTGTATTTTTTTTCTATAAGGTTTTAGAAAATGTTTTTCAATTCCTTTCCCTTTTCTAGGACAGTGACTATATCTCACACTCTTAGCCAAGTTCACTAGAAATGAGCACTTTGTCAGAAGAGGCTAAGCATGATGGAAGCCCTGTTACAAGTCAGCTTTACTGAGGATCACTTACGGGTGGCATTTCTGGGCCACATCGCTCTTTACAAATGGATCCAAGACTAAAATACTTATTTATGGAGAGTTTATAGTTTCTGCTGTTATGTAAACATGGCCAGCAAATGAAAGGAAAAGGAAAATGGAAGTAGCTTAGACAAAAGCAGAAAAAAATTAAAAATATAAGTGTGTTTGGAAATTGATAGCCACACCATGTCAGCCCCATTGATGGTGCTGAGGCTGACACATAAGAGCTGTCAGAGTTGGAAGGAAACCTAAAGATGATCCAGTCTAATCCACCCATTTCTTCTAATGAAAAAATCAAGCCCCATAGAGATTAAATAACTTGCCCAGAGTTGTACAATTCTGGTCCAATGCTCTTTTCCATGACACTATAGTTATTTTAAGGCTGTAAAATAGTTGATGGCTTATAATTTTTCTATATAATTTTCTATATTCAGAATATATGATGAATTTTACATACAGTAAATTTGACTTACTAATCTGGACTTTTCTTGATAAGAAATAGACCCTTCTTATTTTAAGTCATTGAGAATTTGGGGTTTGTCTCTTATCAGAGCACATCCCACCTCTCCTGAATAATATATGCATCTATAAGATGATTATACATTTTTTCTCCCTGCTTGTATTTACTGGTATGCGATAGTAAAAGATTTTTATGATGTTGAGTTATCCTTGCATCCTTGAGCTAACTTTTAGATTATGATATAATTTATAGACATGTCAGGTGTGATATATACTACATTTAATAATTTACTACTTTAACTTTTTCTTGACTCTAGGACCACAAAAGAGATTGGTTAATCATGTGCTCTTTTTGTCCTGCCCCTGTCAAGTTTTTTTTTAATTTTTTTATTATGTTTCTTTATTTTTGAGAGGCAGAGAAAGACAGAGTGCCAGTGGGGGAGGGGCAGAAAGAGAGGGAGACACAGAATCCCAAGTAAGCTCCAGGCTCTGAGCTGTCAGCACAGAGCCTGATGCAGGGCTCAAACTCACGAACCGTGAGATCATGACCTGAGCCAAAGTCAGATGCGCAACTGACTAAGCCACCAGGTGCCCTGCCCTTGTCAAGTTTTGATATTAAGTTATACTAGATTTATACACTGCCTGATTTTTCCTCTTTTTCTATTCCCTGAAACAGCTTGTATAAGATAAAGATAATTGAGCATAGTCCAAGATAGTAGGAAAACCCTGAGCTTTCTTCCTTTGGTGGTCACACAAAATCTATATCTACATACAGAGTAGTTCCTCCTGAAAGAAGAATTGAGGGCTGATTGAACCAGTTCTGCACACATAATAGAAGGGACACATAGAGAAAGGGTAGGACAGACAGAGATATACTAATGATGGAAATCCCACTGCCAAAGCAGCAACCAGTGTTAGGGAGACATATCACTGAAGAGCCATGCACAGATTCATTTATCCTAGGGCACAGAAAAGAAAGAAGAAGAAGAAGAAGAAGAAGAAGAAGAAGAAGAAGAAGAAAGAAAGAAAGAAAGAAAGAAAGAAAAAGACCAAGGGGGGGTTTAAGAGGAAATTAGATTATAAATGAAGGAAATCCATTTATTAACCTTACAACTTTGGGGAAACAGGTGGCATACTGCTGGAACTCTCTCCAGGGTCAGAGATGCCAAAGATCACTATATTTTATGCTCCCCCTCCACCTTAATAGTGTGGGCAGGACTGTTGGTGGGAATGCAAATTGGTGCAGCCACTCTGGAAAACAGTGTGGAGGTTCCTCAAAAAATTAAAAATAGACCTATCCTATGACCCAGCAATAGCACTGCTAAGAATTTAGGAATTTACCCAAGGGATGCAGGAGTGCTGATGCATAGGGGCACCTGTACCCCAATGTTTATAGCAGCACTCTCAACAATAGCCAAATTATGGAAAAAGCCTAAATGTCCATCAACTGATGAATGGATAAAGAAATTGTGGTTTATATACACAATGGAGTACTACGTGGCAATGAGAAAGAATGAAATATGGCCCTTTGTAGCAACGTGGATGGAACTGGAGAGTGTGATGCTAAGTGAAATAAGCCATACAGAGAAAGACAGATACCATATGTTTTCGCTCTTAGGTGGATCCTGAGAAACTTAACAGAAACCCATGGGGGAAGGGAAGGAAAAAAAAAGAGGTTAGAGTGGGAGAGAGCCAAAGCATAAGAGATTCTTCAAAACTGAGAACAAACTGAGGGCTAATGGGGGTTGGGAGGGAGGGGAGGGTGGGTGATGGGTATAGAGGAGGGCACCTTTTGGGATGAGCACTGACTGGGTGTTGTATGGAAACCAATTTGACAATAAATTTCATATATTGAAAAAAATAAAAATAAAGAAGACTTTTAACAAAAAAAAAAAATAGTGTGGGCAGGAGCAAGGTCGAGGTACAGCCCTGGGCCGCTGGCCCACACTAGACTCAGTCATGCCTCCAACGTGAACCTAATGTGGCATGATCTTCCCCCCACCATCTGTGCCAGTCCCTGCTATAGCCATCTTACCTAGGTGGCCCTAGTGTGGTTCACACTGTCATGTGTCCACTACAGCTGGGACTTCCCTGGCACAGAGTGCCCTGGGACCTCCCAGCCAACGCCTGCTTTGGCTGTAGTCATCCTACCAGGACTGTCCCGAGACCCCAGGCCTGCACGTGTCCTGAAGTACATGCCCTAGCGTGGTAAATGCTGGGACCCTCAGACTGCACCAGCTGCAACCATCCTGCCAAAGCAGCACTGGGACAGTGTGCTCTGGGACCCCCCTACACTGTGCCCACACCAGCTCCAGCCTGCTCACCAGGGGGGCCACAGCACTGTATGCCTTGGGACCCACCCACATGTGCTTCAGCTCCAGCTGGTCTGTCCAAGACACCAGGCACTTGCAGTCTACACAGGACATATTCCTACATAAGGCCACTCTTTTGAGACCAGGAAAAGTATCTGTTCTGCCCAGGTCATAGAAACAAACACAGAAACAAGCAAAAGGAGACAATAGAGGGATATGTCCCAAATGAAAGAACAAGATAAAACCACAGGGGGGAAAAACCTGATGAATCAGAGATAAAACTTTATCTGATAAAGAGTTCAAAGTAATGGTCATAAAGAGGTTTCCTGAACTTGTAAGAACGGTGGAACACAATGAGAATCTCAATAAAAAAGTAGAAAATATAAGAAAGAATCAGAGATGAAGAATATAATAACTGAACTGAAAAATACACTCTGATGCAGTTGAATGCATCAGCAATCTGGAAAACAGAACAGTGGAAATTATCCGCTCAGAACAGCAAGAAGAAAAAATAATTTTAAAAAATGAGAAGAGTTTAAAATCAGTGCTTTTAACTTTTATCATATTTAAACTTTTAAAGAATATGGGACATTTAAATTTGCATTAAAAAGATATAGAGATGATCACCTCTTGAGTTTTGAGCAAAAGGGATGAACTTGGAGAGGTCATGAGGGGTCAGATAACTTAAGGTCTTATCAGGCCACAGTAAAAGGTTCGGATTTTATTTTAATGGAATCGGGAAGCTGTTGAAAGATCTAAGCTGCTAAACATCACCATGATACGTTACCTATTTTAAATATACAACTCTGGTTTTATCTGGAGAATGCTAATCCTAAAAACTAGTCAAGAAACTACTTAAGCTGTCTAGTCAGGAGATGCTGGTGGCTTAAATGGGAAAGTGGCAGGCAAAGGGGGAGGATTGAATTATCTTGACATGATATTTATTTTGATCTGTACTGACAGGACTTGTGAGGAAAAGAGAAGGGCTATGACTTACCCAAATGATTCTTAGCCTTTTCTTGTGTAACTGGGAAGAGAATGCCCTACTTACCCAGAGGGGAATTCTGGGAAAGGAAAAATTGGGGATGTAGATTGAGAAACTTGTTTTGTCTTGGACTTCTTTAAATTTTTTTTTTTCAACATTTATTTATTTTGGGGACAGAGAGAGACAGAGCATGAACGGGGGAGGGGCAGAGAGAGAGGGAGACACAGAATCGGAAACAGGCTCCAGGCTCTGAGCCATCAGCCCAGAGCCTGATGCGGGGCTCGAACTCCCGGACCGCGAGATCGTGACCTGGCTGAAGTCGGATGCTTAACCGACTGCGCCACCCAGGCGCCCCTGTCTTGGACTTCTTTAAATAGAAATGATTATTAAGCGTCCCAGTGAAGATGTCAAGTAAACAGTTGGAAATGTGAGTTTGGAGCTCTGGGATATAGGATAAATCAGAACTGGAGATGTAAATTGGTGTGCCATCAGCCTATCGATGGTATTTAAAGCCATTGAACTAGATGAGTTCAACATAGGACATAAGGAATATCTGGGGCAGCACAGAAGGTGAGCCAGGAAGACATGTCCTCTGGGGCACTTCAGGGCCTCTTTGGTGTTTCTGTTTTGGGTCTAGAAAATTCCGCATCTACTTCGGACTGTGACATTCATTCAGAAACTTCTGAGGCACAATGTAGCTGCTTAACGAATAGAGGATCGAATGATTCAGAAAAAAATACTGCTGTATCTGGGGCAGATGTTGGGGAATCTGCAGGAGTTCTTGCAGTGGCTTCCCAGCTTCCCTCCCACTTCAGAGGCTGAGTGGGGAGCTCTGGGTCCTCTCCCAAGGGATTCCCGGCAAGACCGTTCTGCCTCTGGTCAGGGTGGAATTGTGTCAATTGTGTTTGAGTCCAACATACGGTTCTTTGTGATGGGGGTTTGGGTGTTCACATGGGCGACTTGGGTCTGGCACCTTCACATATGAGTCTGTGAAGAGAAGGAGCACCTCAGGCCAGATGGTCTGAAGGCCTGGAATGCCACGGCCCTTGCCAGGCGAGGGTTGCTCAACCTAGCATTCTTTCTGCTGATCCCTCACGTGGCCACCTCTTTCTCAACATGCAGAGCTCAGGCATCCGAACAAAAACAAAACACAAAACGTTTTTGCCAATCAGGAATTAAACAGTTGTTAGGTTTAAGAGCTGAGGTGTTTGGGAGGCTCAGTTACACGTGTTTAGGAGCCCGAGAGGACTGAAAGAGATGAATCCAGGACGTTGGCCTCTTGCTCAGGGAAGGTTGGGTGCCCAGGTGCCCACAGGCTGCACTGGGAATCTCAGGAAAAAAGGGAACAGCTTTGTTTTCCAAATATCCAGTTAATGAGCTCTTTTAATCAAAGGTAAATAATATGGATTTTCATACCTTGAACAATTATCCCCGAATAACACACGATTAGAAAGAAAAGGGTCTAATATTTAAAAAGAATTGGAGAACACCACCCTGTGCCAAATAGATTGCAAGCTGCAGAGAAGGTGGTTAACATGCTATAAGAGAAAATCTGATACAGCAAACAGAGAATCTTAATTCAGACACCAAGCTCTTTACCTTAGATTGCTTTACAGTCTTTCAGTCACAGTGTCATTCTTATAATATTTGCCTTATTTTCATATTCAAAGTTGATGGACACAGCAAACTAATTTAGGGTCACGTTCCTAAATGTTTTTCTATCAATTACAGAAGTGTAGTAAGTAATTTAAGTAAAGCTTTCAGTTCCTTCTTCTATTTTTTTCCTTGCTATTCCTTCTTCTCAACACAAGTTAGGTTTGTAGAAATTCAGAAGTGCTAATGCATAGTTAGCTGATAGTGCTAAACAATATTTACAAGTAGAGATGATGGAGAGTCAGAGAAAGGAGAATTAGAGAATTACAAGGGAGGCTTGACTTGGGGTGAGCAGGCGCCCTCTTGCCCTGAGCACGATAAAATCAGCATCTTTTGAGGACCTACTAGTCACTGGGCGGCAGATGCACTTAAGACAACTGTGTGGTGGAAACCATCCGCGTGAACATAGAAAATAAATGTTTCTGCATGTGGAGCGTCTGTCATGGTCACACTTGAACAACTGCCATTGCACCCCTTTTCCATCTACCCAATGTTCGAAGCTAAGTAAGTCCCCGTCCCATGTGAGGTCTTCCCTGACAACACCGAAGCCCAACATGATCTCAAAGAGAGGCTGTGTTATGGCTTCACTCATCTGTCATTTTAAATATTTCCTGTCATTCTTGTCTCTGTTTAGATCAAAATCATTTTAAGTCCCCCCAGGAAAATGGTAGCATTTAGTTCTCAAATTGCTTCCTCCTATGCCGTCTCATCTTATAGTCAGACCATGGAAGCAACTTTGGAGGTCATCTAGACCTAGGATCTTCAATGTAGCAACTATCTCTTCCAGACCAGGGTCTACCCTCAGACACCTCAGATGCCTCCAGGGGTGTGCAATTCACCTCCTCATTAAAGCTGAACAGCCTGACTATTAGAAAGTACTTCCTGGTGCTGAACTGAAATCTATGCCTGAAACTTCCACCTGTCAAAGTGAAGTTTGTCCTCCGGGGCTTGAAAGATTGTTTGATTCTGAGAGTCCTTTAATGTTTTCAGAGGATTATCCCAAGTCGCCCAAGCCTTTTTCTTCACTGACAAAATATCTCTTTCTTCCAGTCATCAGAGTGGCTTTTTGGGGGCAGATGTGCGCTCTTTTTGAACAATATTGAGTTTGCTTTCAACTGCAACCCAAACAAACAAAAACCTAGTGTCTTTTTCATTTGAACTGATGTTCAGTCACATCTTGTCCATCCTGTATTTAGTACTTGATCCTGCTGTCTTCGATCTGGATATGAGGCTTACTATTTCTCCTTGGTATATTCCATTTTATGTGGTTCATCAAGGCAGGTTCGTAGCCTGCCTTGATCTCTTTGGGTCCTACTGCTATTCTCCAGTGCATTAGCTACTCCTCATAGCTTTTTGCCATTTATACATCCGGTCACTGGGCCGTTTCCACCTGTAATAGAGTCACTGTTCACATGCCCAGTTAGGGAAATTCTAAGTTGAGAATTCTGAGCCTTTTCCATAAAGTCCTCCTGTTGGGTGGGTTCTGGTCAATTAATCAGTGCTCTTTTTGCCGACCTTATTCAGTCTGTTATGAATCCAATGAATCCAATGAACTCTTATTTAAGCCCCTATTTTAGTATCATGTCTACAAAGCTATCACAAAAGAAACTATCACATGCCGTGCTGAATAACATATATTGCCATCACATAGCCCTCATTTGCCAGTCTAGAGACCATCCTTGCAGAGGAGGTTAAACTAGTCTGCATGGCTCGTAGCTGGCAGGCCCTCCCTGACTCTTCGTGATCACCACTTTTCCCTTTAAGTTTTCAAAACTCATCCACTCTCTGATTGCTTAAAACCCAAGCTCTGCAGCATGAGCTGTGTAGGCTCTTCACAAGCTGTCTCCAATTTGTATACCAGCTTCACCTCCATCAAAGTCTTCCCCTCTCTTTGAAACCAGCCATACCAATCTTTTTGCTGTTCATCAAACATTCATCCTTGCTCGTGTTTCTGCAGCCCAGCACATGTTATTCCACCCACCTGAAGTGCTTCTGTGTTATTCCTCCTCTTTGTCCATCTGGAAGATTCCCATCAGTTTCAAAGACTGATAAAATGTCCTTGCTTCTCAGCTCAGTGCTTTCCTAACACTTTATATGCACATATCCCGAACACATCACACTACAGTGATTTACCCATTTGTCTCCTCTGTCTTGGGAAGGTGTGTTCATCATCAGAGACTAACATGATGCCTGGTATCATGGGACTTAATAAACATTTACTGGATTCTATGACAGAACTTTCCTATGGACAGAGTCTGTGTACCAATTTAATCTGGGTATCGATTTTCTCTCTTATTTCAGGCACATTGGCCCTATTTTGCTATCATCTTTTCTCTACCGCACTTTAAAAGTTCCTGAGAATTTCTTTTCCAAGTTCTTTCAGGACAAAAGAATGGAACTGCTCTGACTCTGGAGACAAACTTTTTAAAACAATCAAGGGCCTTTTTACCAATTTTTCCTTTATTCTGAGTCTCGGTTGCCTCTTAGAGGCAACATCACATACTGGGAGAAGCATCAGATTTGGATTCTAAAGCTTGGGCTTAAGTCCTGGCTGTAACTCTGCTGAGCTGTGTGGCCTGGAGAAAGTAAGTTTGTTTCATCAATATCATGTTTTTTTTTATTTATTATTTGAAGATTATCTCTTCCATTTTTATTGTTTATTGTTCTCATCATGTCTTCTATCATTTCCAATTTGAAGACTGTTTCTGGCTAAGAGTTTGGAAATCAAATAAGAAATAAATTGCTCTGTTTTCCCATCTTCTGGGGTCATAACCCCATGGCCCCCATCCAGCTAGGGGTGCTCTGCCCCCGGCCCTGCTGCCTGCCGAAAGTTCCAAATATGGCCTGTTCTTGCCATGCTTAGCCCTCCTGCAGGGGCACTAACTTTTAGCTCTTATTTTGCCATTCTGATCCTGTTACTTGGTTTTCACTACATTCTAGATACTACATCCTGCCTGTTGCACGGACTGTTTTCAATTACTATAGTTACAGCCACCCCTGGTGTCTGACCAGCAGAAGTGATGGTCTATTTCTATGCCACTGCTTCTCTTGATGTGGTCAATATGATCACCGCCAGACTGTCTTTCCAAAAGACTTCATTTGCCCTGAAATGTTATGTCACAATACATGCCCAGCTCATTTTCTAGTGAATCAAAAAGTGTATAACATTTAAAAATGGTGTCATTCTGAAAGTAATCTAGTTCAGAATTTAAACATTTCAACAGAAAGGAGAGAGGAATCAACTTCTGATAAGGACAAATTTTAGTGTTTTAGTCTTTTTCTTTGTCAGCCCTCTGACATTGTTATGGGAGTCCTAATTAGCAGGAAAATGGCCATAAAATGGACAAAAGAATGGTAAAAGTGGAAAATATTTCATTAACGGGGTTTTGTGATCAAAATAATTGAGAATTAACTACAGAGAAGAAGGTTTGTTTTTTTTTTAACCTGTCCATGGGGTAAGATTTCACAAACCCCTGTTCTTTTTTCACTCTGCTTCTATCAATCTCAAATCAATTATCCCTGAAAATGCCATTGCAGCATTGTGAACAGTGTAATCTCATCAACATTTTCCTCCTCTTTCTACTTGCCCCTGTGTCGCTCACAATTCTTTCATGTAATAAGAGCCTCAAATTAATAAAGTGCTTTCTCCTCGAAATTCAAAATGCCTTTTCCACTTTACCACTTAATGAATTCTCAACCGTTCCTCTGTGAAGTGGGTGTACGGTGGGAAAGAGAATCATTCTTCTCCTTCATGACACACAGGAAATGCATTTTAAGGGTGGAGCATTTCCATCCACAGTGAAACTTGAGTTGAATTCAGTTTTGCTCAACGTTTTTGACCGGATTCTTTGAGTCCAGCCAGTCTTTCAACCGAATCGTGTTCATGGATTTATTTGCAATAGATCAGCAAATAATTATTCGGTGTCAATTATATGCCATATTCTGTTCTAGACCCCAGGAATACAGCAACGAATAGGAGAGGGAAAATCCCTGACCTTACAGAACTTACTTCTTGTAGGGGGAGACAGACAGGAAACGGTAACTGAGTAGTACAGTATACTAGAAGGTGGTGGATGCTCTGAAAGCAAATAAAACAGTGTAATGAGAGAGGGGAGTACAAGGAGAGTATATAATCTTAATTAAGGTGTGTAGAATAGGCTTCACTATTCTAGAATAGGCATCAAATGACAGGATGCCATTTGAGTAAAGAACTGAAGAAAGGAAGGGAGCAATATCTGAGGGACAAGCATTCAAGGCGGTAGGAACAGCCAGTGCAAATAGCTGTGGCAGCTGCATGCCTGGAGTGTTTAAAGAATCAAGGAGGGCAGTGTGGTTAGAACAGAGTGAGTAAGAAGGTGAACAGCATAAATTGAGGTCAGAGGAGGTAACACAGGGTCAGAGCATGAGGCTTTTTGAGGATACCTTGAGTGACATGGGGTGTCTTTGGAGGATTTTACATGGACAAGTGACATGGCTTCATTTTAAAGTGATCACTGGCTGCTACATTGAGAACAGATGTAGATGGGGAAGGATGGGAGCAGAGAAACCAATTAGGTCATTGTACTCACCCCGGAGAGATTAAATTGTGGCTTAAGCCAGGTTGGGAGCAGAGGAGGTGGTGAGAATTCTGGACGTAGTTTGCAGGTAGAGGCCAACTGGATTTGCAGATTGGTCTGTGTGTGAGTTGTGAGAAAAAAGAGAAATTTTATCCTCGGAAAAAGAATGGAAACTTCTTGAGGGCAAAAGTCACATATATTTCTTTAGATTCTTTATATATACACCATATGTATATGTTATATAACATATGTTATATATGTGTATGTATGGTGTAAAAATGAAAATGTAAAAAACACACTTCCACGCACAACTGATAAAAAAAAAAGGAGGGAAGGAAGTAGCTCACAGTTTGGGAATTCTGGAGCCCCTAATGATTTGCAAAAATAAACACTGCAGCTATGGGTTAAATTGTGCCCACACTGTGACCTGGTTTGGAGATTGGATCTTTAGAGAAGTAGTCAAGTTACAATGAGGTCAGTGGGGTGAACCCAAATTCAATATGACTTTTGTCCATATAGAAAGGGGAGATTTGGACACAGAAACAAACACAGACGACAATGTGAGGAGACACAGGGAGAGACAGTGACCTACAAACCAAGGAGACAGGCCCTGAACAAATCTTTCCTTCAGAGTCCTCAGAAGAAACCACCTCTACCCACACCTTGAGTTTGGACTTCTAGTCTCCAGAACTGTGAGACAATACATTTCTGTTGTTCAAGCCACTTAGTGCGTGATAATTTGTTACAACTCTCCTCACAAACTACTGAAACTATGTCCAGTATTTAAAAAACAAATCAAATTCTATTTTTTTTCCAAGATAAGACTGCTGCAGCTAAAAACAAACAAAAAACAAAACAATACCAACAAAAACCACGAATGCCATTATTTGGGGAGAAATTCTATCCACCTAGTGAAGTAACAGGGCTCTTACCTGGTCCTTGGAGTTTTATCTGGAATGGAAAAATGGATGCATTATTACATCTTAGAATTTAATTTGTTTGACAGAAATATCACAAAACATAAGGTCCACAAGGAAAATGATAAAAACATGAGTTTAGCTGAGGATCACATATTTACATGGTTTTGGAAAGAAAGAAAGACATACCACAATATCCATGTTGTTAGCTGTTTACAACATAAAGGGCCACTATGTAGGAGGAGAGTACAAAAGAACATATTAAAACCTTATGTTCTAAGATCCAGATGATCTAGTCTAATTCCCTCAAGGTTAGATAAGAAAAAATGCGAGTCCTAGGAGTATTAAGGTAATAAGACATAATTTTGCTTCCAATGCACAGTAACACAAATTATGATCCGTCTAATGAGGCTTAACAATAACAGAAGAAGAAATGGTGAATCATGCTCTGCCCTGAACCTTGCTCCATGATATTTGCCTTGCAACCATAAGTAGCCATAAGTCATCTTGAGTTATTAGTGCCCAGTGAGAAAGGTGTGAGTTAGGTGTGTGGAGGGAAGACAGGTGCCAGGAGAGAGGAGGCAGACGGAAGAATGACAGGCATCTCTGTGGGAGACCCTCGGATTTTTAAAAACCCATTCTGTAGCTAGAGGCATTTTTCAGGTGTTTTTCATAGGGCTTTGGAGTCACGCAGCAGTGTGTCCGAGTCCAGACTCTGATATTTAGAAAGTATACAATCACAGTCAAGTTTCCTAACTGGAACATCCGTTTCTTTTCATAGCTTATGGGGTAGATTTTGTCAGAAATGGTGAGAATATTTTTAATGTGTTTAGAGGTAGTATGAATTCAATGAGTGGTTGTCTTATTATAGTCATTGTCCTAATGGGTTTTAGCATTTGCCTTTGTGCCTGACTGGAAACTCCTTCCCTCATCACCTTTCAGGTAGACCTCCTATCAGTCCTTGAAAAGCCTGGTTGGAATATCAACTCTTTTCACACTTTCTGTGGTTCAGTTTTGCACTTTCTTGTATCAATGGCTTCAAGGTTTTTGTCTCTGTAACTTGGATTTCTTGTGGAATAGTGAAAAGTACCAGGAAGACTTGGATTTGAGCTCTGCCAGAGAGGTAGAGAACTCAGAGAAGTAGAAACACTGTGAACGCAATGGAGTAAGGGGTGTGTTATGGGAACAAGAGCTTATACAATTGTGAGGGAAGCCGGGGAAGTTATTTTCCAGAACAAGGAATGGGAAGATCTGAAAAAAAGACACTATTAACCCCCCTGAGGTCTTTGGCAAGTGGGTGGGCAAGTTGAAGTCTACAGGGGAAGCTGGGGAGCCAGGCATGGCCAGGTGCAGGAGGGGGACCATAAAAGGAGGCTGGCAGGAAAGTCAGTGGAAAGCTGTGGTCTTTGTGTGGCTGCTGTCTTTGTAGGTCCACATTCAGGCTTTTGTGAAGTGTGTGGGGGTACCATTGCTCAGGAGGGGAAGGAATTTGGAAGACCTGAATGTGAAGTGAGGGAGAGCAAGGACATACTAGAACCTTCTGGGACTTGGTACATGTCAACACACAGACTGCAAAGGCCACCAGAGAGGAAGGTGCTATGTTCCTTGGGTGCAGCCTCACTGTTTTCTCAATCTTGCACAAATTCCTCTCCTCACTTGAATACAAGGAAGGGCATCCTGGGAAATGTAGTTCCAGCTAATCAAGTTGACACAGCACAAACCACCACAGTCACTTAGTGGTTATGTGGGTTGTATGGGGCAGTTTACTTAACCTGTCTGATCCTTTCCTTCCCTGTTGGTGCATTGATGTAAAAGAGATAACAGTTATAACCACCTCTGCAGGGTTTTAGAGGATTAAATGAGATAATAATGTAAACAATGCATTACTAAATATAAAGATTATGTATCAGATTGTTGTTATTAGATACATTGATTCATTTAGTTAACATGCATCTACTGTGGGCTAGGAACTATCCTATGCCTGGAATGCATGGCAATGAGTTAAAGAGACAATATCCTTGTTATCATAAAGCTGAATCAGACACCAATTAGGTATCAAGTGGAGAGCCAGTTGACCGACTGGATTTCAGAGTACAGACCTACATTAAAGTATACATTTGGAAGTTATTACTATTTAGGTAACATTTAAAGATGTGAGTCTGGTTTAGCCCACCTAGGGAATGCATGTAAATTTAGAGGAGAAGAGGCCCACAGATTGAGATCTGAGGCACTCCAAAATTTCAGGGTGAAAAAGCAAAAGAGGAACAAGTAATAGCTTGATAAATAGCAACCAGAAATGCAGAGGAGAAATAATAGATATTGGTGTCCTGGTAGCTAAATGTAGAAAGCTTTTGAGAATGTGAAAGAGATAGATCAACGTTAACGACTGCTGAAAAGCCATTTGATACGATAATTGACCGTTCCCCATTGGTTTAGTAGCATGGAGATAGCAGGATAGAATAGGTTCAGGACAAAATGAAAGGAAAAGACACTCTTGGTGCCAAAGAAGCCAAAAAAATAGGGCGGAAATAGCGGAAAGTGTGTCAAGGGAGATTTTATACATGTCTATACCTACGTACAGATAACTTATGCAAGATAATCTAGATCTAGACCCAGGTATAGATATAGATGTTCTATCTATACGATGGATGGATAGATGGGGTCCCATGCATCTGGGGTGTATTTTATATCTCATGCATAAAATATACAAAGTTGGCTCTATTCTATATGCTAGTTTGTTGATTGATAAGAATGGTCCATCAGTGCTGAGCACGGGCAGGGCCCCCTTCGTCTAGTGATGCAAAGGAGAAACCTTGCTTCCTTCAGGCAGCTTGCCCTTAAGAGGAAAAGTGGTCAAGCTGAGTGAGCATACCCAATTATTCTTTACAAATTTATTAATCCCATTCATGCCAGCTTTCCAGAAGTAGACTGAGCAAAGAGGAAGAGAGAGGGGCTGAAGGGGGAAGAGGTAGGTTCCGGGTGGAACAGAACGTTTAGGAAATGCTAGAGAAAAAAAACAAAAAATGAAATGACAGTTTTGGCGAAAAACAGCATACTTTCCAGAGCACACAATGGAGAAAGTTGGGGAACTGGGGAAGAGCGGGAGATGGGTCAGACCAGGGTGTGTACAAAGCAGTTTGGGATGGGAACCTTTGCCCTGTAGCACTTCGAACAGAGGTTAGAGAACTGTTTGTTCCTTGGGTGAAACGTGCCTGCCCAGATGGGACTGGGGCAAATGCACTGGGCCACATGGCTCTGGTGACCCAACCAGGGGTCGCTTCTGTTCTGTGTGCAGCTAGGATGTTGAGAAGGGGCTGTCTTGGTTATCCTGTCTCTCTCTCCCCCACACCTGGCCCAGCTGAGGAAAGAAAGAAAACTTGATATTTATAGCTTCCCAAATCTGCCCCAGAAAGCCAGAGACACAAGTTTCTTTACTATAATTGGGGCGACAGTGATTTTGCTTCTTCATGTCGTTCCAACCCTTACAGCGGAATTAATGCCATCGACTCGGAGGAGTAATTCTGGGGGATCAGCACCCCAGGGCCTCTCGGAAACCTGCGAGCAGGTGGGAGCAGGGGCGGAGAGGTGGGTCCTCTGAGCACCTCCCTTGCAAGAAGGCGGCGCGCACGGGGGATGGGTGGCCCTTCGGTTTCACAGGTGGCGAGGCTTCCAGCTCGAGTGGGCAGCCTCCAAATCGCTTCCCATTGCTCAAACTTAGGACGAAGCCGACAAAGCCGCAGGCGGCGGGCCGCAGGGCTCCATCGGTCCTGGCCATTTTCTCGCCTCCCGGGACTCGCCGGCATCTCGCCCCGCCGTCAGTTAAGCACAGCGATAATCAATCATCCGCTGCCCTCGCACTGTCAGCGGAGTCAGCAGGCACGTGATGAAACGCGCCGGCTGCGCGGGACTCCATCCAGCCCTGCATCCCTCCATCCGCGCGCCCGCCCTGCCCTTCCGGCTGCCGCTCGCCGCTCTGCGCGGGCCCCCAGGCCGCCCGCGGCGCCCGCACCGGCGGCCGCGCGGGGTGTGCGCCCGCGGGGCCGGGGCGCGAGGGAGGGCGGCGGGGCGGCCTCGGGGCGCCCGCGCCTCCGGCCGCCCGGCCCACGTGACCGCCCCTCCTCCCGCCTCCCAGTCGCGCGCACGGGCCGGCGCCTCGCCTGCGGCGCGCGCTCGGCTGGTCCCCGCGCCCGGGAGCAGAGGCGGCGGCGGGAGCGGGCCAGCCAGGCGGCGGGGAGGGGGGGGGGGAGCGGGCGCGAGCGGCGGGCTGCCGGGGCGGCCTGTGCACGGCGGCGGCGACGGCGGTGGCCTGAGCCGCGCGGTTCCGCATCCGCCGAGTGTGATGAGGCTGCCCTGCGTCGGGGCTCCGCTCGCCGCCAGCTGACAGCGCCGGCACCCAGCCCGCCCGCGAGGGCTGACGCCGCGGGGCCGTGACCTTGGCCGCGGAGGTAAATAGGGGAGGTGGGAGGGGAGGAGGCGGCGCCTCCCCGCGCGCCCCGCACCCACCCTCGCTCGGCGCCCCGCCGCGCGGCCGCCCCGGGAGCCCCGCGCCCCTGCCGGGCTGCGGGCGCCGCGCTCGCCCAGGTCCGCGGTGCTGAAACTGCTGCCATTTGTGGCGCCCGGGGAGCCGGGCGGCGGGAGCTGGGTCTCGCTGCTCTCCGCCGCTTGGGCTGGTTGCTCTGAGGCTCCTGCAGCCGGGCTGCCACGCGCGGGGACCCAGGTAATGGCCCGAGGGGTTGACTCCCACCCGGTCCCGTGTTCGGGACGGATTCTGGCGCCTTTTCGCACAGACCGGGCACGGTTCCCTCCTGACTTCCGAAGTGCAGTGGAGGGGAGGGAGCGGGCGGCGGGCAGTGCCGGGCAGGTGCAAGTGGGCGAAGCTCCCCGGCTCCCAGAGGGAGACCCGGGGAATGGAGAGCGAGAACGGCACGCGGACTGGGCCTGTGCGATGCGCTGCCTGCGGGGAAACTAGCCGGATACCTGGGCGCGCGTGTGCCGCCGCAGGGTACTGCCTTTCCGCCCTTTTGGGAAAACATCATCAAGTCGCTATGCAAGTACTGGGGACCGGAGAGCTCTCTGTAGCGCGGAAACGCTAACCGTGGGTTTTTTAGGTGAGCCTCAAACACTTTTGAAAACGAGTATCCAGAAGATCAAGTCACTTAAAACCACAGCCCAATGACTATTCTAACTGCAAGACTGGCATTTCTCACAAATCCCTGGGGGTACAGTAGGTGTATTTTCAGTTTTTAAAAATCTGTTTCTGTGCCGCTTCCTCCAGCCAGCCTCTCGGCAAGTGTGCCCGGTGTGGGAGCTGTGGATTATGAACACGATTCAAGTCAACCCCCTGAGCACCACCACTCACATCTCACTGAAGTCTCTCTAACCCTCTGCAGGGCAGACGGATCGTTCCAGTGCCTGAGAGCTGACCAAGTGTGGGGTGACATGGCCCAGGGGAATAATTACGGGCAGACCAGCAACGGGGTGGCGGATGAATCACCCAACATGCTGGTGTACAGGAAGGTAAGGCTTTCTTCACTTTCTTGAACAAAGGGAAACTTTTGTCTTCCTTGATTTTGTTTTCTCCCCGGAATATATACTAACTTTGTGGCCTCAGACTTCCCAAATCACAAAGTACTGCACACTATACTTGAAGATGGTCTGAGATTCTCAAGTGTGTAGGGACGCAGTGAAGTGAATGAGGCTGGCCGTACTCCTCCCTCAGCTTCCCTGCCGACTTCACGCAGATTAACCTGCCATCAGCAGCAGTACCCGCAAGTTTGGGCATCACATACTTTGTTACACCTGTGATTTTGTAGCATCCGTAATAGTTTTCAGAAGCTTTTTCATATACTCCCCTAAGCATTTGAGTTATAAGGATTGTATAAAGGTATCGCATTTTAGAGATGAAAAGACCACTTTGCAGTTCAGCAAAGAGTTGATGTGCCTATGAATCTATGGTTGGTGTTAACAGTTTACTTGCGACTAAACTTTGTGTGTGTGTGTGTGTGTGTGTGTGTGTGTGTGTGTGTGTGTGTGTGTTTGGTTTGTTTTTTGTCTTAGCCTAAATTATTTTTTACTTTGGGTTATTTTTATGGTTTTGTTTATGGGTATTTATGTTCCAGTGCCATATGAATCCTACATAAACGTTTATGGTTGCTTTTTTTTTTTTCTTGCCACCAACTGATCTGATAGCTTTATACATTTTATTGCAGCTAGCAGCAACAAACTTCTAGACACTGAGCCACCATAATAAAGATGCATTTGAATATTGTGTGTGCTTTAGAGTGGTTGCTTAGGTAACTTCATTCTGGTCATAATCAACAATAGTCCTAAAATTAAGGAAGCAATATTCTTTATTTAACTTCTGTGCCAGTCGTTTCAATTGCATTTTATGCTGGGATTATTTTTCCTTAGCATATTACCTGTAGCGCTTATGGGGCAAGATTTCTTTAGGTTAACATTAGCAATAACGAAAAGGAAGTCATACCTTGGAATCAAGAAAATTGTTAAAGGTTTTAATTAGCATGAGCCCATTGAAGAGTCCAGGATGAGTTTGTGTATGTTCTTTCATGAATAAAGCTGAAAAGCTGTCTGTTATCTTGACCTGTGATAGATCTAACCTCTTCTATGTGGGCCCAAATCACCGAGAGATGGTGATGAGTATGTGTTTGAGGCAATATTGGTATTGCTTTCATGTGAAGGTGAATGGACATCCTGATGCAATATTAGTTGTTTTTCTCTTTAGCCATACAAACAGTATTGTACCTGTGAATGCAGTTTTTTGTGTCTGGGACAACACAGTATGATAGGAAATAAAAATTGGAGATTAGTTGCTTATTTTAGACCTAAAGCATCCCAACTGGATAATCAAGAACATAATCCACTTGAGCCTAAATTATTATGATTGTATTGCTACATCGATCGAAATAACTGGATATTTGCCCATTCTAAATAGAATTCGTTCTGAGAAGAGCTGTTTGGAGGGCAGTTATGTGTTTTTAAGTAAGTTATGATATTTTTATTGTTTGGTATGCTTTGAATATTAAAATATGCAAGAGATGAGAATCGTAAGTTCTATCTTATAGGCATGTGCATGTGGAAAGCTGGATTTTTGGATGTAAAATTACAGTAGTTAGCTACTCTTGTTTGGTCAAACACTATATTCTTTTTCTGGTTCCTTATAGAAGGTTAGGGTCACATTGATCAGACACCTAATGCTTATCTTGATTAGAAATAAACTTACTATGACATGAATCTGTGTGTCTCATTTAGTCAATTATTATGAGAATAAATGAAAATATGAGGCTAGGAGTTTTAGAAATAGTTATTAGATTATTTAGGGTACCTGAGCTTCTTAGTGCTAATTTTGAATTTGCTCTGTAAGTTGTTGTGTGACACCAAATTGCTGCTAGGGCTACTGGTAAGTTAACAGACTATGTCTTCAGGGAAAGAGTATAATGCCTCATTCTTTTCAACATTATCATTTTGTTGGTTAAGCTTGGAAATGCTTGTATTACTTATTTTTCCCTCCTTTTATTACTGTGTTTAGTATTAATGACACAATTTATTTTTAGAAACTATTTCTCTGCTAAATCATTTTCAGAAAAAAAAAATAACTCAGTTCAGTAAATTGTGCTCATAATGCTTGATTATGGATTGCCTATCTATCCTTTTATTCTCCAAGCACACATATTTTGTATTTGTGATATAAAGAATAATGTATAAATACCAGATAATTTATATAACAAGACACACATCAAAATGGCCCATGTCTGTTTGGAGACATACAACCCTGACGTCATGGTCTCATGTGACCGTTTTACCCCTGTTTCTTGCACCTTGTTTATATTTATATTTTCAGTACAGGCTAGATTTTAATGTGAAGAACAGCAAAGTAGTTGGAGAGGCGTATAGGACTGGTATCTGTTACGAGGATGTTTCATCGCTACCTGCTTAAAGGAAGAAGCACTGGGTTACAAATGCGTAACAATCAAGAAGTCAATCACAGGTTTAGAAAAGAACTTGGGTACCATGGCACATTGCTCAGTAGCAGCGGAGAGAGTGGATAAATTGCTGTTTTTGTCCTCTCATGCCAGTTTTCCACTTCTGCTTCATTGTTGAAACATAGTTCTTGGCAATAGGTTTTGAGCTAGACACATTCACCGGTGTTCTCACTGTTTCCCCTCCCCCGCAGGCCACCTCTTGTTTATACCAGGATTGTGGTGATTCACACACACTAAAGACATGTATGTGCCCTTTCCGTTTTATCTGGGTAGGCTATGAATGACACGTCGTAACACATTCCTGTGAGAGAGGGGAACAGTGAATGGTTAGCAAAGTGGGACGCACAGACAAGAGCTGGGAGGCACGCGTTTCTTGTGTTCGTCAGATGTGTCTCTCTCTTGTGATTACTCTCATCCAGATTATAGGAGTTCCTCCAAATGACGGGAGGATTCTAAAGGTCTCTTTCCATGGAGAATTCCGTAGTGATGTTATGGAAAAATATACAGTGTGTAGAAGGATGATGCTCCAGGCAGAGTGAGTGCTGCTGTGGTGCAGGCTGTGGACAATCGTGGTGCTGCCTCATGGTCAGGGTTGGGACCTGCAGGTCAGCCTGGGATGTCTGTGAGCAGCTTTTTGGGTTCATGTGAGGCATCTCAGGTGGAAGGATGGGGTAAAATACGTAAAGGGTGTTAAGAGATACAAACTTCCAATTGTAAATAAGTCACAGGGATGAAAACTACAGCATAGGGAATATGGTTAATATTGTAATGATGTTGTATGGTGACAGATGGTGACGACAGTAGGGTGGTGAGCAACGAGTAATGTATAGAGTAGTGTATTAGGGTGTTGTACATCTGAAACTAATATAACATTGCACTTCACTAAAAGAATTTTAACAAGAAAGGGTCTCTGTAGGCTTCATTTGATGTCAAGTACATTTTAAACATCCATATGGACGCAGTATATGCCTTACCAATTTTTCAACTCACAACGCTGTTTTTTCATAAGCAAGTGATTAAGTTAGAGTCGTTATGCCATTTTATGTATTTGAGAACACTTTATTTGAAAGCTCATAAGATATGAGTCTCGGCCACATTTAATTTTCGGGCTTTCTAGGCTCCATCCCGGCAGGCCTTAACTAAGATTGGAATGAGAAGTAACCCACTTTCTTAAGAAGAGACCCACTGAGCTCCAGCTTGCCTTGGGTTCGGGAGGTTTCTTGAGACATTGGTAGAGGTGCTAGCCTAGAACGCAGTTTTGGCTTTGGTTGATGAGGCCCAACCACTGCTCCCTTCTCGCTCTGTTCCACAGGGCAGAATCCTTGTTATGGATGCAGCACTGGCTGTGGAGGACGGCCGAGCTAGAACCCAGGGTGCAGGGACACACATTCCAAATCCGGTGTCTGGCCAGCATGCTGCCCACTAGACAGGATACATCACGTTTTGTCCAGCAGCTGACATTCCTGCATTTGAAAAACAAAATATCTAGGGCACCTTGGGGCCAGTATTTCAAATGGTCTGGAATGCCGGCCTCTCACCAGCAGAACTGCTCACAATGACCAATAATTTTGCTATTACTGCAGCAGCTATTTATGCTTCAATGGCCAGAAAAGAAAATCAAAATATTTTCCTCATTCACTACCTTGGTGGGATGAATGTGTTTTTGGATGGAGCAAACCTGTGCCCTCACCTTACCTCACCTGCCCTCTCCTCTGTCCTTTGCCCTCACCTCACCTCACCTGTCCTTTCCTCTGTCCTGTGTCCTCACCTCACCTCACCTCACCTCACCTCACCTCACCTCACCTGTCCTCTCCTCTGTCCTGTGTTCCTCTCCTCTCTTCATCTCCCGTGTGCTCACTCTCCTTCCAGTTGCTTTTTCCTTTTAATTTCTTCTTTTAAAGACAGACCTAAATGTGAAACTAAGTTTTCCCTGAGATGATGCTCAGTTTCGTTGTAAAAGATAAAATGATGTCTTTTGGAGAAGAGAGCAGATTCCAGTCTGGTTTGGGTGCATGTTACGCACATGCTCTTAAAAGGGTGCTTTTAAACTTGTGTGCCATGGGGTCCAATATGTTGCTGTGTATGTGGTGTGGCAAAAGGTTAGTCTTTAAGGACCGATTGCTCTGTTCTTGAAGAGCAAGAGGGGCCCACTGGCCCTTCCTACAGAAAGATGCAGTGGGAGATGTCAGCCCCATAGGACGATCGCCCATGCTGATTGGCTTGACCTAGACTTGCCTTTGGAAGCTGTTTGTGAAGTCTGTCTGTTTCATAAGAGTACAGGTACCCATAAGAAAGGGGAAGGACTTGCTTCTTCTTTGGGAGGAATTGAGCCACAGACAGTTACTAGTCTGTTAGTGGCGAGTTAGCTGACATTTTCTGTATTAACTCAGTGCATTTGTCTCTTTAGGATTGTCCAATCTGGTTAACCTTGAGGGTGTCAATATCCCCCCCCCTCCTTGAACTCCATTATCAAAAATAATTTTTGACATTTTTTAAATGTTTATTTTTGAGAGAGAGAGAGAGAGCGAGAGTGCAGGGGAGGGCAGAGAGAGAGGGAGACAGAGGATCTGAAGCAGGCTCCATGTAGACAGAGCCTGATGTAGGGTTTGAACTCCCTAACTGTGAGATCGTGGCCTGAGCCGAAGTCAGGTACTTAATGGACTGACCCAGGCGCCCCGACTGTTGACTTTTTTGAACCTTACTTGTCTTGGTCTTTCTGGGTTTAGGGTGCTGATGAAGTATATTTATAAGTGATAAGAGAAAGGCCCATGAGAAAAGGAAGGAGTACTTGCGAATAGGTAATCAGAAAAGGTCTGAGCCTTTACACCTTCAGATTTCTAAATTAGGGGCGTCAATGGGAGGCAGGGACCAGGAGAAACGTCTTGCCATTGCTCAAAAATTCTGAAATGGGCTGTCTTCTAGAATTAGATTACTTGAAAGCTCCTTTCTGGACTAAGGGATATTGTCTACTATAAATATGAATTTAATCTGTCTGAATCAAATGCAGACCTGTTTTCCCCTCAGTAACATAAATACTGACATGTGCCCTGAGATAGAATAGAACCGTTATCTATGATATTTTTTGCTGAGAAGTGGACATGTTATGAGTAATAATTCAATGATGGATTTTGGATAATCATTAACCTGAGTTCAGAGCCGGAAAGCCTTCCACGGTTGAGCTTTTCCCGCACCAGTTGTTGCTTGTCAGTGCTATTTGTGAGATTAAGATAAGGATTTGTGGCCTGAATTTTATTTCCTTTATTTCCCACCTCCAGCCTCCGTGAATCTAATTGATCAGGGGAGAGTGCAGATGTAGGAAGGAGAAGCTATCTAGGGATTTTATTGCCTTCTAATAGCCTTTGTGGTTCTACTGAGTGATGGAAAGCAGGGTATTTTTAGGTGGTATTGGTGATGGAATGCGATCACTGCAGAGACTACGGAAATGTTTTGGATTTGGATAGTTTAGTGATGTATGAAATGTTAAGTCTCCTTGAAAACAGAATTGTGGAAAACAAGCTCTTGCTCCTCCCGTTCATAGCAGTGAAACGGAGGCATTGGAAGGTCAGGGTGACAGGGACTTCTGTCTTACAAAATACCAATCTAATTATAAAATAATTGTAAATGATAAAGTGGGTACCCGGTTCCTTAGGGAAAACAGGGCCCACTTCTTTCTGCCATTTGCCCAAGGCAATATGAAAATTTAACTTACCCTCTTTTCCCTTTGTCTTGTGTCTAATTCAATTAACAAAGGTCTCAGGACATTGGAGCTCTAACAGACAGTCATGAACTTGGTTCCAGTTTCATTAAAATTGCCACCTGGTCCAGGCTGGGATATTTTGGCTGAGGAGCCCATTCAGAGAGAAGAAGTTGCTCTTCCGTTTACTGAAAAAATAGGAAAATGGCAGCTTTGTGACGTTAGCTGGGTTCTTAAGAGTAAGGCTGGGAGCCTTCTTATTTGACATCCTTCCTTGTGATTGGCAAGTAAACTTTTTCTTCAGGAGCCAGTGTGAAGTGGAAGAAACATGTGCCCTGCAGTTGGGTGGTCTTGTTTTATTTTAATCTTTTAACGTTTATTCATTTTTGAGAGAGAGAGAGAGAGAGACAGAGAGACAGAGACAGAGAGACAGACAGACACACAGCATGAGCAGGGAAGGGCCAGAGGGATGGAGACACAGAATCTAAAGCAGGCTCCAGGCTCCAAGCTATCAGCACAGAGGCTGACACGGGGCTCGAACCCACAGACCGTGAGATCAGGACCTGAGCTGAAGATGGATGCTTAACCGACTGAGCCCCCCAGGTGTCCGGGTCGTCTTGGTTTTAAATCTCGGCTCTGCCACTGTTGATCTGTCTGGTTGTGGGTTAGCAACGGACTACTTTCACTTTGGTTTCCTTATCTGTAAAGTAATGAAAACCAAAAATGTTTCCTTCATAGAGCTGTTTGATGGCAAAATGAGTTACTTAGGGATGTGTCTTGTATAGAACCTAACATATATTAGATCTTCAATAAGTGTCTGTAACAGTAATAGTAATTATTATTATTTTCCTATTCCTGTTTATTTAAGGAAACACCTTGTATGTGCCATGGGGTCTACTATGTTGTTAAATTTTTTGAAGGGAAAAAAGGTGAACATTTGCATGTCTTCCTGATAGTTAGCGAGGCAGATTCTGTGAGATACTTTGGTAATACCATTTTCATGACTCTCACAATGTCCTTTCTTATATTCTTTATCCCTATGTAGCTAGCCTTTACTCTTTTTTAAAATTTACTAGCTTCTTTTTAATAAGCTCTTTGAAGTGGTATCTTATATATCTTTGAAGTCTGCACAGTTCCTTGGATATTATGTAAAGTAAATAAAGCTTTTGAATCCAGGAATTTTGGAAATGAAAGGGAACCTAGAATGGATCTACCTTTTCACTTTGCAGATGACGAAATTTAGGATTAGAGAAGTTACGCAATTTGTCTGCAGTCACGAAGCTTGAATTCGAGTCTTTATTTTTCTTTCTGTGGCTCTCTCCATCTTTTAAAATAACTGCAATAAGTCTTCGTGTTTGTAATTCAGTATCAGTAGGTAATCAGCATCCTGGTTACTCCATGGCATCCTTGGATGCCTAGTCACTCACAAGAGATACGTTACTAGATTCCTTTTTCCCTTCTTCTGCACTCCAGCCTTTGGAGCCTCACGAATGGTAAGATCGGGAACTTGGTCTGTCCTACTCTGAGAGTAGTTCTCTTCTTGATTTGATGCTGGCTGGAAGTCCTAGGCAGATGAAAACACAGAACATGGTGCTCTGTGGAGCATCTGTTGGAGCATCCAACTGTCCAGTGGAACTTCTTACCATGGTGGAAATAATGTGTATGTGGATTGTTTAATATGGTAGCCACTACCCACACGGAGCAACTGAACACTTGACACGTGGCTGGTGTTACCCAAGACCTGGATTTTAAATTATACTTAATTTTAAGTAATTTAAATTTAAATAGCTCCTGTGGCTAGTGACTATTGTATTTGACAGTGCTTAAGGAGTGAAGACCTTTGGGAAAACAGCATCAAACCCAAGAGAAGAGATAAAGAATATGCTATACCTAGTCTGACACTAGGCACACAGTGCTTGCAACAAAGTGGGGCTCAACAAATTATTTTTTTAAAAGAACGAAATAGAAGTGAAGTTTTGAAGGAAGACCCAGGCCTGATAAGGTGATGGTACATATTATGATAAATGATATCAAATGACTACTCTGTTTGCTTGTTTGTTTGTTTGTTTGTTTATTTATTTATTTATTTATTTTCTCATCCTGTGGAAACTTTCAGCATCTGGAGAGGGTGGCTCTCCTAAGGTGAGATGATAGTGGTTGTGGGACCAGAGCCTATCGACACCATCCAGGAAGGGCACTTGTAGGTACTCAGATGACTTGATGTCAAAGGCACTTCAGCTAATCTCCCATCTTGTGGCATCTCAGGGATGCATTGTAGCCTTTCCAGTTCCTAACAGGACTGAGAAAAAACCAGAGGCTTTCAGGTAAAAGGGATTTACAGTGGTTGGAATCCTTGTTGAGAATTTAAAGTTGGGGTATAAGGAATCCATATTTTTAAAGCCCACTTCTCTTTCTTATCTCAGAAAGTTGAAAGGATGGTGGAAAGCCTGTGGGAAGTGACAGTGATAGAGGGGCAGGGTCTCCCCATCCGAAGGGCTGTGTTGTGGATTCTTGTACCACCCTTCACGAGCCACGTGAGCTTGGGTACATTTCTTACCTTTTCTGAATTTCATTTCCCTCATAAAATTAACAGAGACTGCTTCACAGAATCTTTGAGAAGATGAAATGAAATATAAGTGGAAATTCTTGACTGAGAGTGATTGACAAATAAGACTTGTAGCCTTTTTTTTTGGGGGGGGGGAATTGCGGAAATTACCGAGACTCCTTGAAAGAATAAACTTTACAGTAGGCTTCCTAATAAGTCTTTTCCAGCTTGCCAAGTGTTCCGTGGCTGTAGGTCATTTAGAAGCTCAGTTGACATAATTTCCTCTGTTTGGTCATTGCTGGAAGATGTCAAAAACAGTTTAAATCTGCATAACCTTCTTTGGCCACAAAGCTTTTGAATGTCAAGCAAACTGGTTCCAATAGATACTTTTTCTCTTGTATAAAAATCTAGGGAGATTTTCACTCCTATTTAAGATGATATATCCCAAACATTTTGAAGAAAACTAAGCACCACATAGAAAGAACACATTGTTACCAACATTTTTTCTCACTGAACTTTGCTAGGTGCATTTCCTCTGGAAGTTAAATGCCATTTGTCACTTGCTCTGTCTTCTACTTAGTATTTTGTTTTGACTTTTGATTTGTCACTAATTAGAATAGTTGCCATTTATTGAGTGTTTACCCTGCTTCTTTACATATATTACCCATTTTCCTTAAAATAATGTTGCATATTGGTTATTAGTATCCTGTTTTTCTGGTACAACAGCTGAAACTGACCCCTGCAGACTGAGTGACTGCCCAGGATTGCTCAGGGATTAGAAGCAGAGCCAAGGTAGAGACATCGATCTTTCATTGCTGTGTTCCCAGCACTTAGAAAAATGGCATGTAGTAGGTGTCCCAAATATTGATTGCATAAATGCACAAATGAGTGAAGGAACGAATGAATGAATGAATGAATGCTTGCTCCAAAGACCCTACTCTCCTTTTCACCGTGTTGCTTCCAATTAAATTAGTGAACACTCGTGACACTCAGAATTCAGTTCCTCTCACCACACATACATTGAGCCTTGGCTATGTTTAAGCACCATGGTAGCACCAGGGATGAACTTGTAGACAAGGCAGACACCATCTGAGCCCTGACTGAGCTTATTTCATGGGGGCAAAGACAGATGTCAAGCAACTCATCATAGGATGATTATTAACACAAAAGGGGAAGAAATGGGCGATGTGAAAGTTTACTTGTTTTGGGCCATCTTGTTTTCTAAAATAAATTTTATGTTGATCTGTATCTTCTTGTTGCATTTCTGTGCCCAAGGTCTTACAACCTCTGATGCTAAATTGAGCTAAGCTAATGTTTAAAATCCTCAGGGCTTTACTGAGACAACTGAGGCAAAGGTGTTGGTCTTACCCCTTAGAAAACGAAATGTCTCCCTCCATAGGTTCTCAGTCAGGCATCATCAGTTCTGGCCACTCAGGATCGATGAGGCCATCCTTAGCTACCAAGAAAGGGAAAGAGACTTGGCATTAGAGGAAGGTGCTTGTCAAATTGAAGGCTTTGCAGTCAGACTCCTAGGTTAAAGCTGACATAATACCTGTGAACTTGAATCAAATTACTTTGCTTTTTTGTTTTTGTTTTTTGTTTTTGTTTTTGTTTTTTAAATGTTTTATTTATTTTTGACAGAGAGAGAGAGACAGAGCATGAGCGGGGGAGGGTCAGAGAGAGAGGGAGACACAGAATCCGAAGCAGGCTCCAGGCTCTGGGCCATCAACACAGAGCCCGATGCGGGGCTCGAACTCACAGCCCGCGAGATCGTGACCTGAGCCGAAGTCGGACGCTCAGCCGACTGAGCCACCCAGGCGCCCCTACTTTGCTTTTTTGAGTTGCAGTTTCCTCATCTGTAAAATGGGGATAATAATAGGTTATTGTGAGGATTACAAAAATAGTGCATGTAAAGTCTAGATAAGTAGGAAACATTCAATATATTTTAACTATTACTTACAAAAGCCCAAAGAATAGGAACTGGGTTTCTCTATCAAAGCAAGTGGTAATGTCTAAGGAGCACTTCCCTTTGAAAATGTTCTTTCTTACGCATATTGTAGAATTTGCTGCTCTTTAGTGGCTCTTGATAATTTTGTTTAAAACTGTTTCATACAATAAGTGTACAATAAAAAGTGACTAAAACTGTTGAGTTATGGCACAATTGAAACAAATACAGCTGTAAAAAAATGATATAAAGGACCTTCATGTGTCCACAGCATTGCGTCAGTAGTTATTAACCATAGGTGAATCTTGTTTCGCTGGTACGTCCCCACTTATGCTATCCCCCAGTTGATTATTTTGAGGCAAATCTGAGAAAAAATATCTTTTAAGATCTAAATTCCTTCATATATGCGTAGACTGCTAGATTACTGTTAAGGAAAAGTAAATGAAATGATAATTACATTTTATCATCTTGAGTCCTTAGTATAATGGTACATCCTACTTAATGAGTTTTTTATTTTTTAAATATTTGCTCAAATTGGGGTGCCTGGGTGGCTCAGTTGGTTGAGCATCCAACTCTTTGTTCCAGCTCAGGTCATGATCTCATGGTTTGTGAGTTCAAGCCCTGCCTCAGGCTCTGTACTGACAGTGTTGAACCTGCTTGGGATTCTCTCTTTCTCTGCCCCTCCCTCTCTTGTGTCTCTCTGTCTCTCTCAAAATAAATAAATAAACTTAATAAAATAAATATTTGCTCAAATGGGTCTATCATTTTTTCTTTTAAAATTTTAATTGTGATAATATGTATATAACATAAAATTTATCATTTTAACCATTTTTAGGTGTACAGGTCAGAGGCACTAAGTATATTTACATTGTTGTACAACCATCACCACTGTCCATCTCCAGAACTCTTTCATCTTGCAAAACTGAAACTTGTACCCATTAAACACCAGTTCCCTGTTCTTCTCTCCCAGTCCTGACAACCACCTTGCTACTTTATAAATGTAATTGCTGATATAAATGGAATCATAGTGTATTTGTCCTTTTGTGACTGTCTTATTTCACTAAGTATAATGTCCTCAGGGTTCATCCATGTTGTGGTATGTGCCAGAAATTTCTAAGGCTGAATAATACTCCATTGTATGGATATGTGTCATGTTTTGTTTATCCATCATCTATGGATGAGCACTTGGGTTGCTTCCACCTTTGGCTGTTATTCACAGAATAATGCTGGAATAAACATGAGTGTACAAATATCTATTTGAGTCCCTGCTTTCAAGTCCTAGAATTGGAATTGCTGGATCATATGGTAATTGTGTTTTTAATTCTTTTGAGGAACCACCATACCATTTTCCATAGTGGCTGAACCATTTTACATTCCCCACAGCAGTACACAACGGATACAAGTTCTCTGTATCCTTACCAACACTTGTTCTCTTTGATAATAGTCATCCTAACGAGTATGAGGTAGTATCTTATTGTGGTTTTTTATTTGCATTTCCATGATGATTGAGCATCTTTTCATGTACTTGTTGGGCATTTTCATGTCTTCTTTGGAGAATCTGTGAGCTTTTAAATACAGATTAGACTGTCCCCAGGAATGGTTTTGACCTATGAACCGTATGACCGTGTAGATTTCTGTCTAACCAAAATTCTGTTATTTTTGTTTGAACTTCTGAGCTAGCTTTTTAGAAAATTTTTAATTTTTTTTTTTTGAGTGGAAGAGAGAGAGAGAATGTGAGAGGGGGAGAGCAGAGAGAGAGGGAGACACAGAATTGGAAGCAGGCTCCAGGCTCTGAGCTGTCAGCACAGAGCCCAATGTGGGACTTGAACTCACGAGCCGTGAGCTCATGACCTGAGCCAAAGTGACATTCTGAGCTAGCTTTTTTATTAAAAAAGGACTTTAAAGTCCTTTGTTCTGTCATTAATTTCCAGGTTTTTAGTTAAGAGTGTAACCTCCATATTTGACTCTTTTGGGTGATGGTAGTGATGAAGCTTAATGAATAAAAAAACTTAAATAATAGCACATTTAAAAATAAATTCAGTTTTATTTGTTTTGGATCTATGAAATAACTGCCTTTGGGGGTATTATGATGAGGCAAGAAGTCTCACATCTCTTAGAGAATCTTATAAATGCTTTAAAGACTATCACAGACCCTCTCAAAATTATAACATTCATTGTCTTTCTTTGGCTTTTATATAGTCTCCCCACACTTTTATTCCCAATGCATTTAAGTTTGGATAATAATAGTGAATACAGCATTTAGGAATTTTAGCATTTAGAGCACTTCAGCTCTATCCTGAAGACAGATGTATTCATGATTATAACCAGAAAAGATAATTTCAAATTAATCTCTCCTTCCATCTTAAATCTTGGCCTTATGCAGTTATTTATTTATGTATCTTAGAACACTTAATTTGAAGATGCCTTAGTATTAAGTCTCAGTACAGGTCATTTGGGCTGGGCGTTTTAATGGCTTGAGGCTAAAGCAGTTTATCTGTAGGAGGTGAGTTCTGACTCTTCCTGATAACTAGCATTATATTACATATGGCCTTAAATACTAAAAATACTGTAAAAAATCAGTGGTATTCTTACTCTGAGAACTGATTAGAAGCTAATCAACTTATCTGTACATATTGATCTGTTTGATTCAAAGCTCATTGTAGCTGTATAGAACTGTGGTAAACCTCTCTGTCCTGGACATTTCTGGAGTAATAGCACTCTGCATTTACATGGAGGCACATGGCCACTGGAGTGAAGATCACATTTCCTAGGCTTCCAAGACCTGGTGGGCATGGGGTGCTTTCTGTGATGCTTTCTGGCCAGTGAAATGTAAGCAGAAGAGGTTTGTGTAGTATCTGGGACGTGCCCTTTAAAAAAAGGATATATCTTTCTTTCTTCCTTTTCTCATTCTTGCTGGCTGGAATCAGGTCATCCTGGTGTGAAGTGGAAGGTGAGAGACCTGGATGGCAGAACAACAAAAGGGAGTGAACCTGGGTCCCTGACCACTGACCTGGCTTGCCTACGTAAACTTTCATGTTAAAGGAAAATTAACTTATGTCGTCTTCTATTTTTTTAAGATTTTATTTAAAAAAAATTTTTTTTAACGTTTATTTATTTTTGAGACAGAGAGAGACAGAGCATGAACGGGGGAGGGGCAGAGAGAGAGGGAGACACAGAATCTGAAACAGGCTCCAGGCTCTGAGCCGTCAGCACAGAGCCCGAAGCAGGCCTCGGACTCACGGACCGCGAGATCGTGACCTGAGCGGAAGTCGGCCGCTTAACCAACTGAGCCACCCAGGCGCCCCAAGATTTTATTTTTTTAAAGCGCTCTTAGGTTTACAACAAAATGGAGAGGAAGGTAGAGAGATTTCCCCTATACCTCCTGCCCCTCCATAGAGCCCCCCATTATCGACATTATTCACCAGGGTGGTATATTTTCTTATCAAGGATGATCCTATACGGACACATCATCATCATCATCATCATCATCAACCAAAGTCCACTGTTTACCATAGGATTCACCCTTGGTGTTACATATCCTGTGGGTTTGGACAAATATGTAATGACATGCATCTATCATAATATTGTAAACAGTTTTTCCACTGCCTGCCTTATCTTCCAGACATTGTAATTTGGGTACCTGTCACTTGCAACAAACCCAAATTCAAACCAATTTGGAAACTATATCCAATGCCTTTTATTTTGTATCTGTAAGATAGTAACAGGACTCAAGTTTTATTTGAAATACAAGTTTCTTGTTTAATTTTAAAAACAATCTATTTGCTATCTTGGAATAAATCTAGTTTCTTTTAAACAACTTAATTGAGAAATTTGGACTTTGGTTAATTATGCATATGGTTCAATTTAATTTAGCAGATAACTTATTGAACAATTATTATGTTCAAGGTAATTTACTAGAAGTGTCAGGGGATAAAAAATCAGTGAGGACAATTGTATGTTCTTTACCCGAGCACTTTGAAATGTCAAGATTGGAGAATCAAGAGATTCACAAGTACTTTCACACACACACACACACACACACACACACACACACAACCTCATAAAGTTGACAGTACGGTTATATGGTTTTTAAAAATTCTTGTTTTCCTGTAAGGAAACTGAGGTCTGGAAAGCTTATTTGCCCATGTCAAAAACAAATGCAAATGAAAACCATATTATTTATTTACTGCAAATTACTTGTGCTAGGGGTAAGAGGAAAAACTTTAAAAAATATTTGAACTTATTTCTTTGCCCTGGTACTTGTTCACTCATACCACAGATCCTACAGCTGGAGGTGGTCTTCTCACAGTATCTTTGCTTACTTAGAAGTTTGGCTAATTTAAAAATGGGATAATTTTATATAATAAAAGCTGCTTTAAGTGGTAGAACTAGGCCAATTCTGCGTAGATTTATTTGAACACTGTGTTTGAACCTTGTTTTATGTTTAGAAGCATTTTGTTGAGCATGTTTATGAAAATCAGTAGGAACTGCCCACCTTGGTAGCATCCTTGGTAGAATTTGTACATTCTTAACTCTAGGCAAGAGGTGCTGAGTTGAATTTTAGCAAAGAGAGTTAAGTAAGTGCAGTGAGAACACTTTATTTGTACCATTTATTCCATCAATCCGCAGTGCCCCCATGTTTCAAAAATATCCACACAACAAAGCAAAATATGGGCATTTCTGCTGTAGCACAATACATTCCTTAAAAAAAACCCTCACATTCTGAAAAATCACACACTAAAAATAACTGACATTTTAAAGGAAATAGAATTGGAATAAATCACTCAAAACATTTAATGTTTAATTAAACATTAGCCAAAACAATAGTGATCTTATTAAAAATGATAGCTCAACTACAATAGCATCCTATTTTCCCCATAAACAAAGGGATAACACAGTAATACAAGACTTTATCTTTAAAAGGTAAAGAAGACGGTGGCTTGATGGAGAAGCATATAAGGCAGTATGGGGTCTGCCAGATTCCCAAAACAAGGATAGAGGGACATTAGCATCGGAATCTGCACGTAGAGGAGCAGTGACAGGCTTGGCACAAAACCGTCCTGGCACCTTCTCTGGTGTTTGTGTATTTGTTTTGTTCAAATATCTGGGAGGAATGTGCAGTAAACCCTTTTGAAACCTAGTGTGTAGCCAGGTTGAGCCAAGAGGAGGAACAAGCCACGTGGGTGGTGATGCATCCTTCCGTGGCTTGCTGCGCCCACCTGTGTATGTGTGCTTTGGGTTTGGCTGCTTTGTCATGGTAGCACAAAATGTATTATGCTGGAAAAATTGTGCATGAGCCGGTGGGGCTTCTGTGTTGGACTGACACGTTTCCCTGATTTACCAATTGTGTGTGGGCTAATTCTTGTTATAGAAACACACTGTGTATAAAACACACTATAGGGGCGCCTGGGTGGCTCAGTCGGTTGAGCGTCCGACTTCAGCTCAGGTCACGATCTCATGGTTCATGAGTTCGAGCCCCGCGTCGGGCTCTGGGCTGATGGCTCAGAGCCTGGAGCCTGCTTCCGATTCTGTGTCTCCCTCTCTCTCTGCCCCTCCCCCATTCATGCTCTGTCTCTCTCTGTCTCAAGAATAAATAAACGTTAAAAAAAAAAAACCACACTATACATCAAAGGACTGTTAACACACTGCTGAACTGGGGAGGATTGCCAAATCAGGTGAGACGCAAGATGAGTGTGTTTGAAAAAAGGGTGATACAAGGGAAGGAGGTAGAAGAGGTGAACAATTTGGTAGAGCAAATTTGAAAAGGGTAAGTGAAGGGTGCCTGGGTGGCTCAGTGGGTTAAGTGTCTGAACTCTTGATTTCGGCTCAGATCACGATCTCATGGTTGTGGGATCGAGCCCCACATTGGGCTCCATGCTGGGTGTGGAGCCTGCTTGGGATTCTGTCTCTCTTCCTCTGTTCCTCCCCTGCTTTCTCTCTCTCTCTCTCTCTCTCTCTCTCTCTCTCTCTCTCTCTCAAAAAAAAAAAAAAGAAAGGAAAAAGAACATGGGAGGTGAATGTCTTGAAAACCCATCATATGCCAACTTTGATTCTGTTTGATTTTCATAACAGTCCCATGGAGTGTATATTATTCCCCCATTCTTCATATGAGGAAGTGAGGTCCAGAGAGGGTGAAGATTCTGCCGAAGGCCACCCAGAAGGAAAATGGTGGTGTCAGGATTTGAAGTCAGGTCTGTGCCAGACGATTCCCTGTTGGATTGGATGGAATATGAAACTTGAAGTGAGTGTATTGAAGGCAGGGAGCTACCCTTCTATGGCTTTGGGAACTTGAGGGATCTTGTAAGCTCTTGGAGCTTCTTTCCCATTACATACAGAGGTGCTAGGAACAGCCACTTCAGAGGATTATTGTGCCAATGATATATGATAAGACACGTGGAGGTACTTTGAAAATGTTAAAAAAAAAAAAAAAAGAGGTCAGAGTGGGAGAGAGCCAAAGCATAAGAGACTCTTAAAAACTGAGAACAAACGGGGTTGATGGGGGGTGGGAGGGAGGGGAGGGTGGGCGATGGGTATTGAGGGGGGCACCTTTTGGGATGAGCACTGGGTGTTGTATAGAAACCAATTTGACAATAAATTTCACATATTGAAAAAAAAATGTTAAAACATTATGCAGCAATAAGGCATTTTATTTCCCCCCCATGAAACTTTCAGCTCTTTATATTAAAAATAGTTGTAAATATCAGTGGTTTTTCAGATTGTAGGCTTAATAGTTTTTATAGTCGCAAGTAGAAAAGGGGAAGGAGAAGAGTTTCTGGGAAGAGGCAAAGCTGATTGGTTACAAAGCAAAATCCATCTGTATATTAAGAAAGCTGAAGAAGGAACTATCGAAGGTAGCTGCAGACACTGTGGAGAATTAACCACGAAAAGGGACAGGTGGCATATCACTGAATGCTGTGTAGGGAGGTTGGCAGAAGCAGTTAGATTCTTACCGGGATCCCTGTACTTTATTTAGAGATCATCTTCCTCCTGGTGTTCCCACTTGCCTGTCTTTCTTCCATGTACAGACATGTATGATGGAATACTTGGCATGATTGAGAACGTGTGGCAGGAGCATGCTCTGGAGGTATCTTCTAGGTTATAGAGTCTGATGGCTGTGAAGGTGGGACTCAGGAGGGTGTGGGGCTAAGCCAAGTCTTGCAATGCTCCGTATTACAGACTGGGTAAAGTGTTGCCTATCTTACTTCTACCAGGACCTGTGGCTTGAATGCTAATCGGATGTGCTTTTAAAATGTCTCGGTTTTGGGGCACCTGGGTGGCTCAGTCTGTCAAGCGTCCAGCTCTTACTTTCTGCTCGGTCGTGATCTCAGGGTTCATTGATTCGAGCCCTGCATCGGGCTCTGCATCTGACAGTGTGGAACCTGCTTGGGATTCTCTTTTGCTCCCTCTCTCTGTACCTTCCCTGCTCACAAAATGATTCCGTTTTTCTGCTCCTTAGGTAATTGTAGTAACGCCAGGGCTGCCTAGAAAAAATGGTCTGGGATAAGGATATTGCTGCTAATACTGATCTAAAAAATACTTTTTTCCCCCTTTTCATTTACTTTATTTTCTGTATCTCTATGAGATGATAGATGGATGTCAATTAAAGTAATTGTGATCATCATTTATGTAAGTAAGGTCATTGTACTATACAGTACCATACTATACCTTAAACATACACAGTGCTATATGTCAACTGTAGCTCAATAAAATGGGTAAAAAAGTTAAAATCAATAAAATACTCTTTTTTTTTAATTTGTTTTTTTAGTGTTTATTTTTGAGAGACAGAGACAGCATAAGCGGGAGAGGTCAGAGAGAGAGAGAGAGAGAGAGAGAGAGAGAGAGAGAGGGAGACCCAGAATCTGAAGCAGGCCCCAGGCTCTGAGCCGTCAGCCCAGAGACCGACGCGGGGCCTGAACTCACAGACCGCGAGATCATGACCCGAGCTGAAGTCGGACGCTTAACCGACTGAGCCACCCAGGCGCCCCTAAAATACTCTTTATAAAAAAAGTTGGATGCTAAAAAAAGTATAAAGAAGAAATAAAATCAATCAAAATTCCAATGCTTTAACGTAACATCTGTAAAATATTTGGTTAGTTCTTTTATATGTGTGTGTGTGTGTGTGTGTGTGTGTGTGTGTGTAAATTTACGTAAATATATGTACAAATATAACTATAGTACTGGTGTCCTGGAGTCAGCTTAGACAAGTTTGCACATCTCTCCCCAACTCTGCATTTCATGATGGCATGTTGGCAGATTGAAATCAGCCACAGTAGGAGCATTTACATCATGGGAGTTAGCAAATGCTATAAGTCAGGGCTTCTTCACCCTTTCCTTCCTCCCTAATTGTTGTTAAACATTTACCAGCACCTCACTGGGTGTATGTGTGTCTGTGTCCGCATGCATGCTTTTTTGTTTTTGTTTTTTAATTTTTGAGCTCTTTAAGAATAGGATCTGCGTCTGATTTTGCTCCTGTGTCCCTACAGACACTAATATATCGCTTGGCAGATTTAGTGGCTATTTAATTAGCATCTGACAGAATAAGGATTGATGGCTAAAAGTTTTACAACAAAGTCAATACATTTGTTGACTAACATTTTATTAGTAAGTAGTTCCATCAATGAAGACAAAAATGAAAGTTTTGCAGTTTGCTATGTAACTTGTTGGCTTAATGGCAATGATATTTGCTCCACTTCCAGGAGCGCTAAGCGGCCACCTAGCCCCCACAGAGTAGAAAGTACACTGGACTAATCTGAAGTCCCTGGTCTCTTCTTATCATTAGCTATTTTGCTGGGACAGTGGGTCTGGGTCCTAATTTCTTGGTTTGTGCAGCATGCATGTGGCTGTGCACATGGGAGGCGGGGGCCGGGGGTGTCAGGGGATAAAGATGACGTAAAGATGACTTCAGCGGTAAGTTTCCAAGATATGCGTCACGGCACCAGAATAACTTCCTACCCTTCCCCAATAACCCGACAGATGTAACTCATCTCCTGAGATTACAGCCCCCTGTTGTCCAGCCCTGCCCCTTACAAGTGGGCTCAGTCTTCAGTCTCTTGCTATGCTGTTTAATTTTATTTTGTTTAGCCCTACTTATGAGTGTGGGGATTGGAATAATCAATGTGCAGGAAATTAATTGCCCCATGGATATTATTTTTGATTGTTTGGAACATTAGACTGGCAGAACCCAGCACCCCTGCCTGCTGATTGTTAATGACAACTAATATGTCATAGTTCAATAATGCTTGTGGAAATATTTGCTTTCTTTTGTGTCTGTGTACATTAAAGATTCTTTGGGTAACTCAACTGATGATCCTTGAAGTGATTTTATAACTGGAAGCACTGGTGGGGCCCTTTGGCAAGGCATGACCTTTTTTGCTGCAATTTTCTCTTTTATAAAAATACAGAATGGTCATGGTGTTCAAAGGAAACAAAAATCCACAGACTTTCTTATGCTACTTAAAAAAACCTACAGTAAGGGGACACCTGGATGGCTCTGTTGGTTAAGAATCTGGCTCAGTTTCAGCTCAAGTCATGATCTCACTGTTCATGGGTTTGAGCCCCACATTGGGCTCTGCGCTGACCATGTGGAGCCTGCTCAGTATTCTCTGTCTCCCTCTCTCTCTGCCCCTCCCCTGCTCTCTCTCTCTCTCTCTCTCTCTCTCTCAAAATAAATAAATAAACCTAAAAAAACCCTATAGTATGGAAGGAGAGTTTTGTCAGTTGAGTGGGTTCTACTGTTTGGGGGCAATAATGCTGACCCTGTTGCCCTAGAATATACAAAGGAGGGGATATCCTGTCCTGACACGTGCACCAGTTCTGCGGTCATGAACATACAAGTGGTAGTAGTGTCATTGATATTAAAGCATTACATGGTCTAGAGTGGTCTTTATGACCCAGCTAACCTCATGACTGAGGAGGAATCCTGCTATTTCAACAATTGCCCTTGTAATTAGTGGACACCTTAATTACTCTTTAAAGGGAAAAGATTGTTAACTCTTCAGTTAACTGCTATTTTCATAATATTAGTCTAGAAACTGAGAATGCAGAAAAACTTTTATTTCCCTCATCTGACCTCTGCTTATTTGAGATAAACATTTGATCTCTGGTTTACCTTTTTTTTGGAAGGGATTAAACACTTTCCAGAAGTATATATATTGTATATATATAATGTGTATCATTGACTTATTACACCAGTAGATTTTTGAGCAAGTTCTTTTGTAATTATTGCTTTTGTTTTGTTTCAACATTGCAGAGCCAAACAGTGTTCATGACATTATAACATTGTAATTGCTATTTATGTAGAGCTTTCACAGAAACTTATTAAAATGGAAATATCAAGGACAACTTTTTTTAGAGATAAGAAAACTAGAATATAAAATAAAAAGAACATTTTTGTACTAATAAAGAAATATAAAACTCCAAATTTCCTTTTAAGTAACCTTATTAATAGATCATAATACCCATGCAGATAGTTTTGATATTCTTGCAAAAAATTAAGAAAATATAGAGTATTACTTTGTCATTGCTAAATTATTGAGAGTTAAAGAGTCAAGTTATGATTACTAGGCATAGTAAAAGATTGCCACAACCTAACGTCTAAGTACCTTTCTAACTTTACAGAGTGCTTTTACAGGTAACATTTCTTTTAAGCCCTCACCAGTACCTTGTGTGAGTTACTTTCCTTACTGTGTAGGGCAGATGAGAAACCCAGTTTCAGACTTAGTCAAGATTATAGATGTAGGGACATTAACCCATGTTTTCTAATTCACAAGGTAGTTCCTATTCTCCCTTTCCAAGGCTTTTCTTGTCCCCCAGCCCCTGGATGTCATTTTGAATACATCTGTTATAATGGACTCCAAGTGAGGATTGGAATGACCCAGATGAGACACAGCTAGTTATCACAATCAGCGGCAAATTTTCACCTGTGAAGACACAGACTTTCCGAAGTTACTCTCATCTTAGTTGCCTCATCTCCTCAACTGAATGGTTTTTTGTTTTTTTTTTTAAATCAAAACCAGGAGTCCAGCAGGCCCTCAGAGCCAGAGACACAAATGAGTCCTGTAGCAGATGCCTTTGAGGAGAGCCTGGGTCTGCCTCTTGTTGTTCCGCTTTGGAGATTCTTTCTAAACTGTCACTCCTGAATTTCCTCCCTGTGAAAGATCCTTCAAAGCAAAATGAAACCTTGTGTTTGTTATCCTTTCCCTGCAAGTGGGGAGTGAACTGAGGCAGACTGGAGGGCATAGTTCCAGATATCATCACTCACCATTTTGGAATGAAACTCTCTCTCCCTGGCAGGAGGCCGTGAAAACAAAAGCTGGTGGGGACGTAGACTATCTATTGCATGTAATATTGTCCGTAATGTCAGACACCCTACTAGATGGTCCAGAAGTTGGAACTGTAATTTTTTTCCTTAGTCTTGTTCATGTCAATTTGTGGGGAGGATTCAGAGGCTTTATTTTATTGGCATTCCATCTAAACTCTCCAAGGAAGGTGAAGCCTTCAGTAAAGTTCTGTTTCTCATTTGCTCACAGATAAGCAAATAGGAGATCTACACCACAGTCAAGTTTTGAAAACAGTTTGCACAATTAATTAGGTTTCCTCTAAAAGGAAAATGCTTCACTGTCTTAGACATTCCATAAGCAAAGTGTGAAGGGGCCATGCATCCTGTCTCACACATTCTTCCCTACCCAGTGCCCCTCTGGGCGACCTCCGTTGGTAGACAGGAGTCCACTTCCTCAGGAGGAAGCCATAGTTGGACACCACAAACCATTATAAATTAGCTCCTTACATGAACATAAAATGTATTTTTCTGGCACAGTTTCCCGTGGTTCTCATTTACATTTCTGGATTAACATGGGATACCTCAACCCTCTTTCACACAAGAGCACTTTGCCTATACAAAAACATCAGTCATGGCTTCCCAAGCTTTCTCTTTTCCATGATTAGTGTTTCTGTTTCATTTAGCCCTGTCACACATGATGTGGTTTGCAGATCCATTTCTTGATTTGTTGGTCTCCCCTGGACAAGCTCTAACAGGCTGATGCCTCGCTTCACTCCCGTCCTCTGCTTGCACTTTCCATTACTATGTCTCACATGATTACCTTTTAAAACTACCTGGTACTTTTTAGAATAAATGTTTAAAAGTCATTCCCATAGACATGTCAGGACTGGAGTGGGGGCTGAAGGTGCGGCAGGTGGGAGGGAGATTCGGCATAAAAGTAACCCCAGAACAATTTTAGAAACTAGATTGCACTCTTAGTCCATTACAGTTTTAATCTTTCTGGGCCAACCAAATCCCCCTCTATCTGCTGAACTCTCCCAGCATTTTATTGATGCTCCTCCATGACACTGATCATTTTTCATCTCTGTATTACCACAAGTCTTTGTGTTGTGTGTGAATGAATGAATAATCACCTTCTGACTCCATAACTTGGGGTATCTGAATATAAACTGTATCGCTCATTTTGCTTCTTGGTGAAACATTTCTGGTCACACTTCCAGCTGGCCAATAAAATTGCCCATAAGTCATTCATTTACTGCTGTAAGTCAGTCATTTACTGTGGATTAGGTGAGACTGGTAAATAAATGCAGAAATAAAATGGCAAGAATGATTGCTAGACCCTAAGTCTAGAACTTAGTCTCATAGTGTGCAAAAGTAATAACTAATGGTAATAATAATGACACTAATAAGGATATCAATAACAACATAATAGTTAAACTGTATTTTTTTTACTATGTGTGAGACATTGTGCTAAGCACTTTACATATGCTATTTGTAAAATTCTTAAACTAGTTACATTTGAGAACTTAAGGAACATGCCAAGGCCAGGATGCCAATTGAAGAGCCAGGGTTCAAAACCGTATTTTTTTTAAGGTCATTCTCTCAACTCTTATAATGCAGTAAATTCAGTAGATTGTCAGTAAAGTGTCATCAGCATTCTTCCACACTCAAAAGGAAGCAAAGAGGTTCTGTAAACTTAGTGATGACTTTCAGTTTAATAACAAAAGCACAATGAGTGAGTGACTGGTTGAATATAATACCTTCCTTCTTAGGTTAAGAGTTTCTCATTTTTTATAGAGAGGATCTGAAGTTGGCAACAAAATAGTATGTATATTTCAAACATCTCTTTAGTTGTTTTTTGATATCTACTGGAGCAAACAGTTTGGAAAAACAGAAGGAGAAATCCACTAAAGAAGAACACATTTAATATAGGAATCATGGAAAGCCAGACTAAACAGAGATGAAATGATGCATCAGTGGAAACATTTGTTGCATGCAAAGAGAAATAAGGTTTAATTTTGCTTTATATTGTGGAAGACTATGCTTCTAGATTCTAGGGTGAAATACAGTTTCATAAGAAAATTCATCCACTAGCTTGACTAGTAGAGGGTACAGTTTTCTGCCACCTGTTTTCTGGATATTATAATTCTCTTTTACATGAATGTTTTCAACAGCTTTTTGTTTGATTACCCCCCTTGCCATTTATTTCATATTGATCTTGCAATCATAGAAAGACTTTAGTTAATGTTGTAGAGAAGCTGCTGTGTAGCTAGACCCTCTTTGAATACTACTTTGGTGATTTGATTATTTAAACCCAAACTCGGGCTTTATGTTGAAATCTGTTCAATTACATTTCATTAAATTCCATTCAGCTTTCCATAATGTCAGGTTTTTTTAAGCTGCCAGATTATAAGGTACATTTTCTTTCACGCTCAGATCTATGACATGCGCCACTTGAAGCCAATCACATCAGAGGACCCAGCCATGAGGCCTCACTTCAGTTAGAAATTTGCCATCAAGTTTTCATTGACTTATTAACCAGTGTTTTCTGGTGTACAACTGTAAAATCTAATTATAAAACATCATGTATCTTTTCTATCTACGGCCCATCTTCAACTTTGTCAAATGTCTTAGAAGTTCCTAGAGCTAAGGAACATCCTCCTTCTATCTAATTCCAAGGATGGAGCCACATGGTCCAGCACTTAAGGACCCATGGGAACTTCCTCCTGAAGTGGTTATTGATGATTTTTAGCTACTTCATGCTCATTATGGAACAATATTAAAGGGAACATATGATATGCTGACATCACCAAGCCCCATGTGGAAGATTAGCTCTGCATTGCATTTTCACAATGGTTAAGCCTCCTGTGAACTATTTTGAGTAGGATAATGCGGGAAGGAGACAGGTCTTTTGTCATTGGTGATGGGCATTCTGTCTGTGAAGACCTTCGGGCAGCTGTAACTGGGGTTTCAAACACTTAGACATTTAAAACCCTTTAAGGCAAACTTCCCAGACAGTAGTCCAGCCTGGGGCTATGAGCAAGCATGCTGGAGAAAAGATAACTGTGACATACGTTGGTTATGGGGCATTTGAAAATTAGAGGTGTGGGCAGGCAAAGATTTGAAATTCAGTTAGGCTAAATTGATGTGTTGAAAATTAAAGTGCTAGTCATCAGAGGATGGCTATATGAACTCACACTGGTAGAGGAACTTGATTTAAAATCTGCCAGGACAGGTGTTAATTCCATGTTAAATATGGACCTGGGCCTGTGATTTCTGGTAGTTAAATATCTGCAGCCTGGCTTGGAGTTGTTGATTGACTAGTGGTCTTTTCAAAAGCCTACAGAGTCACAGAGTTTTAAGAATATAATGGGCCAGGTAGTCCAACACTTTTATTTCACATGTGAAGAGATGAAACTTTCTGGAAGCCAAGTGATTTGTCCATGGTTGCTAGCTGGTGGCAGAACCAAGGCTCTGAACATGGCCACCCAGCACATATCAAGAGATGTTAAAATGGGTAGATTTTTGTGAGCAACTAGGATGGGCTTTTTTTTTTTAACTGCCTGAAAGTGGATCCATCTTCAGCCAAAAAGAAATTCCAGATTTTTCTGTGATAGTCCTGACTGCATAAAAAGTTTTAAAAGAGCCATTAGATAGAAAATCAGTATAAGATGTACACAAATTATAATCTTTTTATACAAATAAACTTCAAATATTTTTTTCAAGCCATATGCCCCTATTTCTGCTCAATTTGAAAAATATGGTTACCTAACTTTACGGTCTGTGCTTTGATGTGATAATTGTACCCTGAGAAATCTTTTTCTATCAAAAACCTGACATACAAGAATAATGATTTCATTGGGAAAAGGATATTCAAGAGTTTCAGTCCCTAATTACAGTTATTTTTTTCCTGTAGGAATTTCAATAATAAGAGCTTTAAAAATACCCATAAATGTATAGCTACAAAACCTAAACACATCTACGCACATTGATTGATTACTTCTAACTTTTGCTTGAGTGATGGCCTGTCTTTTCTGCACACCACCAGCTCTGTGATCAGCACAGCATTCTTACCCATGCTTGTCACATGGATCACTGGACAGCACAGCCTCATAGATGTGCTGTGGGGTCTAGCTCCTGACGCTGCTAGTTCTCATACAACAGTGACTTGTATAATGGGATTGTGTAACAATTGAGGTCCGTCTACATGGTTCAGTCATGAACACTTTTGCTACAGGTTTTCTTCTTGCTTGTTCTATATCATTTGATAAAGAATTCTATACAAGTCCATGAATATTATCATTTAATAAAGAATTCCATTCCATACAAATGTTCTTTGGGCTGTTTTGTTCATCTCCTTTAACACTGTAGTGTGAAAATACTCACACCAAACAGATGAAATCTTATACAGTTTTTTTTAATGTTTGTTTATTATTGAGAGACCTAGAGAGACAGAGCATGAGCATGGGAGGGGCAGAGAGAGGGGGATACACGGAATCTGAGGCTGTCATAACAGAGCCCGACACGGAGCTCGAACTCACAAACCCCGAGACCATGACCCAAGCCAAAGTTGGACGCCCAAATGACTGAGCCACCCAGGCGCCCCTGAAATCTTATACAGTTGATGACACTGTAGGTCCTGTAAACAGTTGCAATTTCCCACAAATACGGGGATGTTCAGAGGCCATAGCTGTGACCTTCCTTGCACAGAGGTATAAGAGATGACAAACAGGTGTTATAATTACCTGACTGTATCTAAGACCTGCTCTTAATTTTTCTGTCATTTTTGTTTCTCCGATTTTCTAATCATTTAAATTTAGTGTATCTTTGTAATTGAATGTCTATATATTTTAAAATTGAAACATGATATAAGTAATTATTTCATTATTTTTTTAAGTTTATTTATTTATTTATTTATTTAGAGAGAGAGCACACATGCAGGGGAGGGGCAGAGAGAAAGGGAAAGAGAGAAAGAATGTCAAGCAGGCTCTGTGCTGTCAGCCTGTCAGGCACCCAGGTGCCCTGATACATATAATAATTTAGATAAACTTCAAGAACATTTTTTAAAGCACAAGATGAAGTTCAAAAAATAAGTAAAAACAAAATTTGGTACAGCTTTTGTGGGCATACCAATTGATACTGTTGGTTCATACCCTCGGGGGTCCCAGGCTGAAATCTGAAATTGGCCCCTGCAAGCAGAGAGCAGGGAAGGAGGAGGTAGGCACTCCAGATGGCAAATGGCTGGTGTAATGAGCCAGGGAACTTACATAAGAGGTTTTATGGGGTGGACACAAGTCGAGTAGATTCCTGCAACTGCCCTCCAGAATCTTAAAGTTTATATAGTGGTCTTAATGGGGTTCAGTCACAGATACCCTACAATGGTGGTCTCAACACCACATTCTTATCTCCAGGCTGTGTCCTTGAAAATGGCTCCCACTGTGGGAATAGAGGGTAAGAACTACATTCCAAGAACTGAGGGGAGGTGAGGAGTCTCCAGTTGCTAGAGGCTAGGTTGTTGGTCAACCTGTGGTCATGTCCTCTCGATGACCTCTTCCAACAAATACCCGGAGAAACACTTGCACACAGATGAAGAAAGGAAGGTGATAGCTGGAGGAGTCTGTACATAAAATAAGCTGAAGTGCAAATGAGGAAGATGTAATATATGCCCAGAAGACAGTCTGTGATATATCCAGTACTTTCTGGAGGGTCCAGACCGAATGGGGTTTCTCTGTTCCTCAATCAGGGGTTGATGCGGTAACACAGCTGGGGTCCCAGGAGGAGCATGTTGGGGGATTTCTTACTTCCCTCAGTCTTTTCCAATTAGCAGTGAAACCATAGATGAGGCTCCTGTACCCATTCTGGGTATGAATCTTGAGGGAAGAAACTGAGGTTTCCAGTGCTTTGAACAAATTTATGATATTGCTGAGGAACCTAATAGGCCTTGGGGAAGCTGATCTTTGTTGTAGGAGGTGGCAGAAGGATTGCTCTGTTTCATCAGTAGATCCTTGTTACCCTGTACTTTAGTTTGCTTAATGGTGTAGCCTGTAGAGGAGAGAGTACTTGGGAAATAATAAAGGAAGGATAAAAAAGTAATTGTTACAAGCCATCTTGTTTCTCTAGAGAAGTAAGAAATATGACATTTTTTCTCTAATCAATTTATGGATATCCCCCCCTCCAATTGGTGTGTGTGTGTGTGTGTGTGTGTGTGTGTGTGTGCGTGCGCATACGTGTGTGTGTGTGTGTGAGAGAGAGACAGACAGAGAGAGAGAGAGGGAGGAAAGAGAGAATACTTGATGCTGACTTAAAAAAGTGATAATAGCTTGTGAGCAGAATGTTGTCCTGTAACATAAGAGACACATGCACAACAAATACCAGATCTGAAATCCATGCATGATGTTTAGAGTCTGCCAAATGGTCTCTATATAAAGTTGCCAGTGACCCAAATGGAGTGAGAGCCTCTTGCCAACAGGCATATGTTGTTACTTTCCGATAGTAATGACGTGAATGTCAAACAAGATTTATTTGGGAGCAGGTTCAAGCATGTGCACCTGTGTGTGGAGTATGTTGTGCATACATGAAAGATGCCTTGAAGCTGTTCAGATCCTTTAATTTTCTCCTGCTTCTAGCTCTTACTTAATCAATATAAATAATTCTTTTTTACTGTCCTGTGGTTGTTTTGTAATTTTGTATTCATGGCTTTGTGCGAGTAACTGTGGAGAGGCATACCATAGACTTTAATCAGAAAGTAGTGCCTATTGTATGTTTTTTTCTTTTATTTTTTTCCATTTTTATCGAGATATAATTGGCACATAATATTGTGTAAATTTAAGGTGTGCAACATAATGACTTGATTATGTATATATTGTGAAACGGTTATCACAATTGGTTGAACTAGCGTCTGTCATCTCACATAGTTACTTTTTTTTTCCTTTTCCTTGTGATGAGGACTTTTAAGATCTGCTCTCGTAGTGACTTCCAAATATGCAGGGTAATATCAGCCCGTAGTCATCACGTACATCACATCCCCAGAACTAATTTATGTTGTAACCAGAGGTTTGTGCCTTTTACTGTTTTTGCCCAATTCCCTGTCCTTCCCTCTGCTCCACAAATCTGATCTCTGTTTCTATAAGTTCTTGTTTTGTTTAATATTTTACATATAAGTGAGATTATACAGTATCTGTCTTTCTCTGGCTGACCCACTTCACCTGGTACAATGCCCCGAAGGTCCATGCGTATCATCACAAATGGCAGGACTTTCCTCCCTCTGTAACTAAACAGGATGCCACCACCTCTACATCCTGCGTCCTTTATACCCATCCATCTACCGATGGACGCCCAAGCTGCCTCCATGTCCTGGGCACCATAAACAACCCTGTAGGAACATGGGGGTGCAGATACTCTCTCAGGATGGTAATTCTTTTCCTTCAGACATATACCCAGAAGTGAACTACTTGACTGCATGACAGCTCCATCCCTAATTCTCTGAGGAGCCTCCATAGTGTTCTCTGCAGTGGCTGTACCAACCCACATTCCCAGCAACGGTGCACAAGGCCTGCCACCCATTCCCACCTGCTCTTGCTGTCTCCCATCTCCCTGATGACAGCTATTCCAAAGGTCTGAAGTGACACCTCACCATAGCCCTCATCTGTACCTCATTAATATCCAGTGATGCTGAGTACCCTTATGTGCACCTGTGGGCCACCTGAAGCTCTTCTCTGGAAAAATGTCCATCAGTATTGTACGACTTCTGAAAAATTGGTAGGTGCAAGAATCCTCTGCTAGTTTTGGATCACAGTGATCACTCACTAAGAATTATTTCAAAAGGGCTGCAGAGCCCCCGACACCTAGTTTCACCTGTTGTGCTCAAGAGCACCAGGAAGGCCTGGCATTGTAGCGAGTAGAAATGACCAACATATTAGGAAAGTTTGTTCTGTTGAAATAGAAACACTCTTTGTTGTGTAAATGATTGTTTTTTCTTAGTTAATATAATCCTTTTAATCTCTTTAGAATCAGGTTGTGGATGGGCACATGTGGACATTAAAATATATGATATAGAAGTTTCAAATATATTTAGCAATATTTTTCTCATACCAGTTACCTTGTTTACAAAATTTACAATCATGTTTTCATTCCTTTTCATTTAAAGTTTAACTTTAGCTTTTTTTTTTTTAAAGATACAATCATAGCTTTCTAGTAGAATGTGATGTGTTATAATAGAAACATAGATTACTCTTTGGCCATAGAAAAAATATTAATTCTCAATATAGGAATTAAATATATTTCACAAAGAAAAATAAGTGAGCTGAGCCTTACAAAGTAGGACAGATTTGACCTAGACATATAAGTTAAAAGAGGCCTGTAGGCAGGGAAAATATTCAGAGAGAATGAACATATTGGAAAGGGCCATGGAAAGTTGGTGGGTAACAGTAGGGAATGGTGCCAGGAACTGAGATCAGATTGTGAAGGGTTGTAATGATCACTATAATGAAATTTAGTCTTTCTTAAGCATACAGTGATGCTGTATAGAAGAGTGTTTAGTTGGGGATGACCATGAATTAGGAGGATCTTCTGAAGCAGAACAAAGGATGCACATATGAGAAGGCAGGAGGTTCAATGATGAGGCCCTTGTAAAATCCCCAGGAGGGAATTGAGAGCATGAGTTATACTGTTTGCAGAGAAAATGGAGAAAAAAAAGGCATGGGTTATATATGAGATCTAGCGTCAGTGGGTGGCCATAGAAAGGCAACCATAATCTAGGTTATAAGGGGAAAAAAAAACCAGTTCTGGGTTTCCACTTCCATATCTATTATTTTCCATTCCAAATTGTCTCCAAGGCAATGCATCCTGCATTTAAAATATTAACTATTATAATAGTTACCTATTTTAAGTGAACAAGCTAGTGATAAGTGGCTATGGAGTTAGTTTGAATTTAAAGCTCATTTATGTCTCTGTTGAGCCATTATACCACAGTGCAAAAGAAGCTCTCATTGTTACCATCATCACAATTGTGATCATCATCCAACAACACTGAAGGCTAGTGCTGACCACTATGCATTCACCATCTCACCTCTTGCTCATAATAATCCTTCAGGGCACTCCACTTGTTCCCATTTTACACATGAGATATACGAGGCTTGGAGAAATTGAATAATTTCCCTAGGGCTGCACAGGTAGTAGATGGTAGAACTGGGCTTTGGGCTCAGGCAACTTGGACTTGAAAAAACTGCACCATTTGCCTTTCTCTTTGCTATAGGAGTCTATCAAGAATATGTTAAATTATTATTATGGACCTCCATAATCTCTCTAAATTATTTGGGCATATTGTGACTGTTTTATTGGAGTTTGGGGTATATTTGAGGGAAGCTGTAACCCGACAGGTTGCCTGGAATCGGAATCTCAGAGTCTCAGGAACACAGACAGCTCTCAGGCCTGTTCTTGATTGGTAAAGGCTTCCCTAACTTCTTCATTTGCCTTTTCTCCTACTGATTGGCCTTCACCCTGTACTTGGCCTTTTGTACTTCCTCACAACATTAATTTATACTGGCTCACTCTTCTGATCTTCTGCCTCCAAAATTTTGAGTTTGGAATCTGATTGCCTAGTGTATCTTTTAATACTTGGGCATAGATTTGTCACAGCTTAGTCTGTGCATTAGATGTCCTTGAGTGAGGGCTCATTTCTTATTCCTGTATCTGGACCTAGGGGAAGGGAGAATGGTATTAAGTCTGTTCCCCTGGGCCTGACTCTTCAGCACAGGCTGTGAGAGGTACCTCATTGGTTTAGAAGGGGTAGATGCTGTGTCTTGCAAATGCATCATTGTTGAAATGAAAGAAATTGTCACTACATCTACAGGTATTTAAAACATTGTGTATTAACCAGAACTTGGTGTATTCATTGGCACTTAATATGTCTACAGGAGCATATTATCAAGACCTTTTATATTACCACAGAATCAGATGCTTCACTCTTTAAGAAATCTCTCCTTGTATTTCCAAATAAAAAATATCACAGTAGTTTGGGGAGCATGTAGTGCATGAAAAGAAATATATTTAAATGATTGAATCAAATCATCAAAATCCCTTGGTTTTTGTTTTCCACCCTGATAAAATTTATATATCTAATTCTTACTGTCAGAAGAATTCAGAATTCATTTTATTTCTCAGTCCTACCAAATTGATTTCTGCCCTTCAGAGTATTCCAAGGCTGCAGCATAAAAATTCAAGGTCTGAGCAATATTTGTGATTCTATTTTCATTTGTCTCTCACGTGGGAATTCACGAATGGTAATATATTTCGCTTACATTTTATAAAATATTTTTCTAGGAAAAGGTAGGGCTGATGGCATGACCATGAAGAACTGACACTTCACTGTTGTACCACTTAATAGGATTTCCAAAACTAGCATCGTAAGTAATAATCATGTTGGTATTTATCACTTAATGCCAGGAAGGTCTTAAAATTTTCTGAAGGAAATTTCCTCAGAATGTCTGAGGAGTTGCTTAGTATCAAGGCTCTGGGTTCACTCATAAAAGGCAATTCATACAGCTGATAATTAAATTCAGGGTGGCAAATAATAGTAAACTCCTGTTTCAGTAAATTTATACAAGCAGGATATTCAAACATTAGATTTTTTTTCATGATCTTTCTTTATATGAGCAAAAAATGAATGGCAGATAAGCTGTTATCTATATTTACTAGTGATGTCAGCTATAGAGTAAACACAGAGTTCCCAGTATCTTACAACATCTGTGCCCATCAAATAATGGTAGTGGATAGGTGTGATTATGCAGAGAAATGAAATAATTCTGGAATGTCTTCTGAATAATTATTTTCAAAGGTCCTGTCACTTGCTTGTAGTTCTGTAATTATACACCTACCATGTGCTAACTGCTGTGGAAATCTATAAAAATGAGTAAGATATGGCAGAGGCGGGAAGAGAGATGTAAACCAGAAAGATGAATGTGTGGAGGGCAGAGACATTACCCTCAGATGGGAGAATCTGGGAAGCTCTGTAGAGGAGGGAGTTGAATGATTTGGATTTGAATAGGTGAGCTGAGAGGAAGAATCGTCTGGTTTGAAGAACGGGGAGAGAACAGACATGAAGGTGCAAGATGCTCTGAATGCTCAGGGAACAATACAAGGTCTTTCGGGGATTGAGTGTAGATTTTGCAAAGGACACGGATAATCAGTGAAGAGGTAGACTGGAGGCAGTTTGCCCAGAATTGTCAAGAATCTTGAATTCTAGAGCAGAAGCATGGACTTTATTCCACAAATAATGAGCAAGAATTACACGCTTTTGAATCAGGGACACATTTTTGAGCTTTGTTTTAAGAGGCCTGCTACTGTGTGCAGAAGATACTAGAGATTATTTAAGATTACGATTATTAGTTCTAGGTATGATTTGTTATTTACAGTTGGGAGTAAATATAGGATACATGTGGTAATTCTCAGAATTGCAGCAACCACAAGGCTCCTATCTTCATGTTGTTATGTATAAATGACTGTATTCTGTGGTTTGATGTAACAATCTTAGGAAGAAAAGTTTGAAAGAGTCTGAATTGAAGTAGTTAAATATCTGGCTTGATTCTGAATTAAGCTAAATGTTTTTCATTATGTCGTTGGAAAGTAAATCTGATTTTTCACCCAGCTTTGTATTTGTGGAATGACATGGAGGCATAGTAGCTGGCTGAGGTGCAAGGGAGATTGGGTTCAAATCCAGTTGTGGATTCTCAATTATTGGAAGTAGCAAGCTGTGGAGACAAAAAGACACCGTGCTTAGACTTTTAATATAGAGGCAACTTCATTTCTTTGGGGGACAGGAAAGACAATAATGTTTAAAGTGGAGATGGAAAATGTGACTCTGGTATTCTGCAGCAGTTTGATCCAGACGAATTTCTCCCTGTGGTGGTACAAGTTAAGGAAAAATTATCTCACCCCACTCCCACATTTCAGACCTAGGAGTTGGATTTGGGAAATGATAAATTAACATGAGACTTCAATATTTATGAAGTCTTCATAAAGTTCCCTTTCCAGATCAAGATTTCTTGCAGTGAGTGGCAGTCAGCACGTCTTCCAGTCTTCTATTGTGAGCCTGTGCTAATAGCAGTGAGGGTTGCCATTTCCTCTTGTCTGTTCAACTTACAGAACATTGGGTGTTTACGCTGATTATATTCCTCAGGCAATTGTCCAGTCTAATCTTTATTTTGCTTTGTATTGTAAACATGGCTGTATTTTAATTTAATACATTGTTAGAACAGAGAAGGCTTGCTCCCACACCCCACACCACCCCTTTTTGCTGCTGCTACAGAAAGTGCATGCCTTGGTACCCTCTACTTTAACTGTATGTTAACTTCTATCTCCACTAGTCTGTTGACTGAGGAGAGTCACTGTCTCTCCATCCTTTATTCCAGTGCTTAACAAAGAACCTGGAACCTGCTGTGCCATCAGTTAATGTTTGTTGAATAAATACTGTTAATTAAATTAGTGGATTGAGTTTACACAAATAACTGTACCCAAATAACTTTTTTTAAGGTGTCAGAACATGTTGTTGGTTGGTATAACCACTCTGGTCTATTCAAAGAGCCAATCATGGATAAAGAAGATGTGGTGTATATATGTATGTATGTATGTATATATACATATACATATATATACACACACACACATATATACATACATACATACATATATACACACATATGTGTATACACACACACATATATACATATATATACATACATACATATATGTACACACATACATACAATGGAGTATTACTTGGCAATCAAAAAGAATGAAATCTTGCCATTTGTAACAATGTGGATGGAATAGAAGGTATTATGCTAAGCTAAATTAGTCAGAGAAAGACAAATATAATGTGACTTCACTCATATGAGGACTTTAAGATACAAAACAGATGAACATAAGAGAAGGAAAGCAAAAATAATATAAAGACAGGGAGGGGGCAAAACATAAGAGACTCTTAAATATGGAGAACAAACAGAGGGTTAGTGGAGGGGTTGTGGGAGGGGGGATGGGCTAAATGGGTAAAGGGCATTAACAGATCTACTCCTGAAATCATTGTTGTGCTATATGCTAACTAACTTGGATGTAAATTTAAAAAATAAATTAAATAGAAAGAGCCAATCACTTAAGTTAGAGAAAGGACAAAGGTCAGCCATTTGCTTAAATTATGAAAATGTCAAAGTTGATTGCTGTTCATTCATTCATTCAAAACAGTATATACTATTCCACAGGCTCTGTGCTAGTCCCTTGGGAATAACACACTCTCTGCAGTTATTACAGTGTGATAAGTGTTTTCTGATCAATGCATAGAAGGCTCTGTCCATTAAAACTTTTTAAAGCAGAAATTAATTTTATAAAATATTTGCTTAAAGTTATTTAACAAGTTAAATGAGATAGGATTATGCTCTCTCTTTCTTACTCTACTAACAATAAAACTTTCTCTAACCCAGTGGTAATATATGATCATTTTGAAAACTTGGACAACACAGAAAAAATTAAGTAAAACACTACCTATAGTCCCTCCATCCAGAGACACTACTGCCATTAATATTTGGTGTATTTTCTTACAGATTGTAAAAATGTCAACATTTAGCAGATACCATTAACAGTAATACTTTGATGTATTCCTATATGTTTTTTTCTTTTATATCAGTATTTTATATCTACATTCCTTGGATGAACATAGGAAAAATCAAAGTCAAGTAATGAATCACACTAAATGGCTTTTATTTTAGAAAGGGAGAAGAAAGTCAACATTTATTGACAACCTACCAGTTTTCATATTAAATATTATCAGTCAACCAGTTAAAGTTGCCAGAGGGATCCAGACTACAACGTCTAGGAGATAAGAAGTTCCTGTGGATGCTACTCTGTCTACATAGATTTCTTGTTGTTGCTCTAGCCGTTCACCTTAATCACTTTAGCAATATGATGAACGATTTGAAAAATTACAGATGACCCAGATGTCTTACTTGAGGAGCAATTTATGGATCAGTGCCCTTCATTTGATCATCTGTTTCTACCTTCCATGTTTTTTTAAAAAGAGTCAAATGCCATGCATTTTTAAAGACTTAAGCCTATATGGCTTTTTACAAATGAAGCAGAGAATTGAATAATCAAATAGTTATTGCTTTATAATGATTACAAATAATATAAATGTTGACTATTTCTGATTGTAAAATAAATCTCCCATACTGAAAGTACTCATGATAGAAGCACCTAACTGCTGGCAAGTGAACACATATACCCGAGGGTACATTAAAATGCCATCAAATATGAGAATGGACTTTTTAAAGAGGAGAGTCCTTTGAGGCCATCCACTAGATACATTCCAACCGAGCCTAATTTTTTAATGTGAAGTGTTATAGATGTATATAATTTTACTGTTAAATTTTATTATGCAAACTGTGAACACTTCCATTAGCGTTTCATGTTTGGATTCCAATGTTGACTTAATAATGTTAATCTAGGGGCGCCTGGGTGGCTCAGTCGGTTGAGCGTCCCACTTCAGCTCAGGTCACGATCTCGCCATCCGCGAGTTCGAGCCCCGCGTCGGGCTCTGGGCTGATGGCTCAGAGCCTGGAGCCTGCTTCCAATTCTGTGTCTTCCTCTCTCTCTGCTCCTCCCCTGTTCATGCTCTGTCTCTCTCTGTCTCAAAAATAAATAAACGTTAAAAAAATTAAAAAAAATAATGTTAATCTATTGTCAGTGTGTATGTATTTATTTATACTTTCCTATCACAATTTTTTTATTGTTAATTTATTTATTTTGAGAGAAAGAGAGCAGGGGAGGGGCAGACAGAGGGAGAGAGAGAGAATCCCAAGCAGGTTCTGCACTGTCAGTGCAGAGCCTGAAGTGGGACTCGAACTCAGGAACTGTGGGATCATGACCTGAACTGAAATCAAGAGGCGAATGCTTAACTGACTGAGCCACCCAGGCGCCCCTATCAGAATGTTTATGCTTTGTCTGTAAACTCCTTGGTGGCAAGGTATATGTCTGTAAGGCATAGACAAATCTACGACACAAGGAACAAGCATTATGCTCAAACTCTCCATCAAGAGGGTGAAGTGAGTCTGCGGTAGTGTCAAGAAAAATGGCAGGAGATGGTTATCACGTGGAATACGCAAGAAAGGATACACTTTCTAGAGGCAAGACAAAACCTTGAGAATGAATCTCAGAAGAACTAGGATGATATATGAATCAGTGTTTACTGCCAAATGTTATCTTCTGCTTTGGCAAAGGATATGATGATATTGTTGTCCTTGTGAGATACATTCAGAACCTAAAAATATATCCAACAACACCAACTGATGAGTGGCCAAAACACAGAAGTCTGAAACCTTGATAATCCAAGGAGGGACATTTGTAATGTCAACAATTGAGATGTTTATTTCATGATGTTTTCTAAAGGATGCATACTGGTGTGTGTGGATAACCACTGATGATCTCTCCTTCCCACATCCGTCATCAGAATCCTGGGTGGGTAGGCATGTGGTCCTCAGTGTGGTGCGTTCCTGGGTGAGAAGCCTGGCTCAGGGTTTATGTTTGACTCAGCTAAAGAGCTGATAGCTTTCCTGCCACCCCTGCCCCTCACCAGGCACATTGAGATACCTAAGAAAAGATAAACGTAGAAAATAAGAGGCAGGTCATTTTCCTACATTGGGCTCCAGGCCATCCTAACAGGTTGCTTATTGGTGACCAGTGGTGTTCTGGAGCTGGTATGTGTTCTTCTCCATTGTTAAGTTCTCAGGAGGTCTCTGTCGGTTTTTAATATAGTCCAATAACTTATATTAAAAGGATGTAATAAATACTTGAAATTCATAAATTCCTCATTATTGTCCTACATTTCATAATTATGCTCCAAAAGTTATTTACATCTGGTAAATAAACTGCTCATCTCTTCCCAACTCTGGGTTCTGTGTCACACATTGGAATTGGAAGCTTAGAATAGCCATGTTGGGACTGTTTGCACCACAGAGATCAGCAAACAGTACAAATTAGCACTTGGTTGATTGTTTTATTGACTGTCTAGACTTCAGAAAGTTTTGGAGAAAACACTAGCAGTTCAGATAAAAACTTAAAGGTGCGTTGTGTCTGTAGCTGTTGCATTGTAAATAGCAAAAATTTTTTAAAACAGGAGTGGAATGTTCTCTGGTTATTTGAAAACTGTTCACCTGAGTCAACAAAAGGAATTTGCTCACATCTTTGATAAAGAAGTAAAATTTGGACATTCATCTTCCTTATCTTACTTTTGTCTTACTTGTTAATATAAAGAAAAACGGCAACCAGCATTCATGCCACACACAAAATTATGACAGTAACTCTATTGGGAAAGGAATTATGGATTGAGATACAACTTCATTTGTTAACTCCAGGTTAAATTTCAGCCATGGGCTGGCTGGCTGTGGATACAAGAATTGGGTGGAAACCGGTGTAAGCATCCTTGGGAGTATCAATGGGCTGTATGAAATTTACAGTAAGCGGTATTCTCTATTTTATTCTTGATGAATTCTGTGGTACATACTCTTAATATCAGTATAATTTATAATAAACTTGTATTTATTGAACATACATTTATATGTGTAAAAATGCATACTTTTTTTGGAGGGCCAATTATTTCTCTGTTAGCACATCACTGCCAAACTAGAAGCCAAAAGCAACGCCACCTATCCCTTGACTTTCAAAGTTTGTGGCTGTTTATGACATCGTGGAAAAACCCTTTCTCCTCTTTCTTCTTGGTGATCAACAATATGTTTCTTGGGCTTAAGGCTTCCTGTTTGTCTACGATGTTAACATTCTTGAGAGAAGTGCCACATGAGTTCTTAGTAGTCATTTATGTCATAGTATGCTTGAATTTGTCATATTGCTTCACTGATTAGAGAAGCAGGGATATTGTTGATAGTGAAAAAGTTCAGAATGGGGAGTTAGACATCAAAGATGAATTTTATCTACTTCGTTATTTTGTCCAAGGCCAGCAAGAAATTTAGCATTAGAACTGTTTATGACACAGAAGAGTTTACATCCCTTGTGGGATGGTGGTCTTACATAGTTTGCTTCTTTTATCAGGGCCTTATCTGGTCAGCTAGTTGTGTTTGGCAGTCTGCAGCTCAGTAGAGGGGCGGTTAATAAGGTGGGAATTGTTGGTAGAGTTGGAGATGTATTTTAGCTGAATTATCAAAAAGAGATCCTGTTAGAGAATCCATTCAAAACTTTGGTACCATGAGAAAGTGACTCATTGTTAGTTATTGACACATTTTTTTTTAACCATTCAGTTTTTGAAGTATTTTTTCTCCTATTCTGAAATTTCAAGGCAATAGGGTATAACTGTTTTCAGACATCAGGAAGTCAGTGAGAGAGGAAATGCACAACTTGAGAGGGTCACTATTCGTTTAAAAATGTACATAAAGTCAAACGTTAAAATTCCCATTATAAATGAAGCAGATTGTAAGATTGGCCACCATTAAATTTAAAATAAATCACTGTGAGGCTTCTCTTGGGTTAAATATTGGCTGCTACTAAGTTGACCTTGATTTCTAGTGCCTCTCCACTCCAGCCCAATCTGTGCCTGCCATCATCTGCATCTCAAACAGTGGTACCAGCATTCATTCCATTGTTTAAAACCTCAGTTATTCTCGATTCTGTCCTTTCTCTCACCCTGTGTCCAATCCATCAACAAGTTCCCCTGGCTCTCCCTTTAAAATACACCATGACTCTATCCACATTGAATGATTCCATAGCTATCCCTGTCATCTCTTGCCCAGACTGTTGCTACCTACTATCTGTTTAGTCTCTGTAGTGCAACCAAAAGGTTCTGTTAAACATTTCAATTAGCTTGTGCCATGGTGTACTCAAAACCCTCAGCGCACCATTGGTCCTTGCCTGAGCCTCCAAGCCCTACGAGGCCGGGGCCTGGCCATTGCTCTGACTGCCAGTATCACCAAATCTCCCACTGGGGTTTCCCCCTGGCCCTTGGCTACATCAGTGCTGGCTTCTGGGTGGGGTTAGAATGTGCCAAGCTCATCTACTTCAAGTGATGGGCACCTGATGTTCTGTCTGAAATTCTCTTTCTCCATTTATTCATAAGAATTGCGATCCCTCTCAGCTCACATATCAACTTTCCTGAGCCCTCCATTTAAGATAGCCAGCTCCCCACTCCCTGCACTACTCTGTTTTCACCCTGCTTTATTCTTCCTAGTGTCAATCACTACCTGATAGATATGATTTTAGTGTCTATTATTGTTAGTGATGATTCCATGATCCCTGCCCCTGTAATAGTACTCTGCCTTTCCCTTTCCCTGATATTCTTAGTTCCCATTACCTTTTACTCTACTGCTACTCATGACATTTATTACCCTCTAACATTAGATGTAACTTCTGTATCATGCTATTGTCCCTGGTCTCTTTCTCTTACTAGAATGTAAACTCCGTGAGGACAGTATCTTTGTTTTGTTCACTGGTGCATCCTGAGTGCTTAGAACAGTGCTTGACACATAGTAGTTGCTTAATAAATAGTTACTAAATGAATAACGATCAGGAATGAAAATTTGTTGCGCGGTTGTAAAAGGAAAGGAAGGGCTTCCTGTGGTTAGTAATCTAGTGATCTTAATTTTGTAATCAAACCTCCTTTGTGAAGCTCAAAGTTAATATTTCAGTTACTCACAGGACAGCATCAGTGGTGTTTTGGAGCTAGATGTGCCTCTTGCTCTGGAATGCTAACATATTTTTGTGAGTAGAATCAACCATGGTGTTACAACCCAGCTCGCTAGAGTTCTTAAGGTTACTTATGCCAGTGTGAAAAATGGATTCTTTTAAACTGAGTTAACAAGAATGTGAGCACTGTGTGGTGAACAGTTAAACTGAGGCAACCATGGCGATCTGTGAATCTGCTATTTCAATTCCCACGTGAAGTGCTATGTTGTAATATGAGATTGATTCTAACATTTGCATTTTGCCTTGTCTCCTATGCCAAAGAATCAAATGTCACAATCTGTATCCTTTTCCACGACTCCTTTATAGGAAAATGTACTGTAAAGTATAACGTGATAACATAATGTTCCTCAGATCTGGTATTATACTGACTTTAACACATATAGCATTCTAGTAATACTTTACATGATGAGTTTATTGTCTAAATCTTCCATATCCAGTGGCAAACGTCAGATACCTACAGTTTTAATTCCAGATGCCACGACACTGAAATGATTTCTTTTGATAGTGAAATTTCTTTACAGCAGCCTATGGCATGACCAAGGTGATTGGATTTTCTGTTCCTTAGGGACTCCTTGGGTTTTTGATTCTTGTCATTTTTTGTTGAGTGCTTGCATACCTTGAATGTTACAGGAGAGGTTGTTGCAACATAAGCAAAAGAAGCAAAATGGGAGGTTTTTGAGCTCCTGGTTTGCCCAGGTACTCGCTCACTGATGCCACTCTGACACGTGATGTTGGTCCTCAGTTCAGAAATGATGATGGAGAGCAGGTGGACAATGTTTGGAGTTATGTAAACTCCAAACATGTTTAGTTTAAAACTCTGTATTAGCTAGCTTTCCTTTAATAAACCCCCCTTTCTTTCCTGGGCTTTTTTTCTGTGTGCATTAAGCTCAGAGCACTCGCATGCACTGTAAGTATTTGTGGTGTGGACCAGTGAACAGGCCTGAACACCATGCTGTACGAAGCAGCCCAGAGTTACAGTAAAACTAGATTAAGGAGACTTACTTCCAGGTCATGATAGAAACCTTAGAGAATACTTTGCAGCTGTCTTGCCCAAGCCCTCAGAAGTACTTACAAGCTGAGCGTGAGCCTTTCTCAGTCTCTCAGGAAATGGACCAGCTGATAAAAGACAGTTTCCTCGGTCCCTCTGGCAGGCTTGTTACTGGTAATCGTACAGGGCCAATGTCTGAAGTGGAATACTTTCTCCAGAGGCTTAATGCACGTCTCTGTGAAAAGATAAGGCTGCTTTGTTTTTTTCCCTCCCCCCACTTTTTAAAGCAATTGACTAAACGAAACTGAAATATGAGAATATAGCTGAGTTTTAAGCTAATATTTTGGTGGTTCTATTTTGAATACCAAAAATGGGATCACAGCTACTTCTAGCCTCAGTGGACTGTGAGGGATTTGATTGGGCGGCTGGGCTGGCCTTGTTTCTCAATTCTGGTCACTGTGCCCTGGGCTGCCGGCTAAAGAAAGCACTCAGTGCTTCCCTACCCCATTTTCTTCATCTCCCTAGCAACTGCGGGCACCGCTTCTAAGTGGCATCATTGCCTGAAACAGCCCTTGACAAAGAATAGAGATCATTGTGTCCAGAGTTATTCCTAATATCCCCTGGGTAAGGATGTGTGCATCCACCCGCACATTTTAAGCATAGAATCATAACAGGGAAATCAGTTGTTGGACTGAGGTGAAAAGCTGAGTATCTACATGCAACTGAATGAACACATTTCCTTATTGCCTCCTGTATCTGTATCCTGAGGCCTAGGGAAGACATGACTTTCATTAAGGACACCCACGGGATGCTGTGGTGCTTTAGAGCAGCCGCTCCCCTGGGAAGACATTCCATTCACTCATTCAAGAATATTGACAGAGCACCTACGTTTGTCAGATACTGCAGGTGCTGGGGGACACAGCAGAGACACAAAGCAAACAAGGCTCCTACTCCTATGGAATTTCTGCTCCGGCATAGAAACATTCATGTCTTGATATAACTCAGAATAGGGCATGCCATATAAGGGGTGATCAGTGACCAGCATCTTTTCATTGTCTTCTTCTTAGATTTTAATTGTACTAAAGGACACCTATATCTTTTAGGTTTGAATGAATGAATAAAGCTCTTTTAGCAGTTTGTCGAGATCCTTTGGTGAGTTAAAAAATATATTTGAAAGACCTATTCACTGCCTTTGCTCCATGGGAAGTACCAAGGTAATTGATGCACTCGAAACAGTCTGCTTATTTTTATATAATATGCATTTGTTATTTGTCTCCCTTGGTACTTGGTTACACAGAATTTCCATTAGAATCTTCTTCAATGTGGCATTATTAATAGGTCAATGAATTTAGTAAGTTTGCCTTTAACCACTTTTAAATTCATTAGGATGGAGTGGAGAGAATGTGCTTTCAGGGACCACTCATGGTATTTTGGATGTTTTCAGGATTCTCTCTATAAATGACTCATTCAGTAAATTGCAAATAGAAATTAGACAGGAACAAGAGCATTTTCTATGTTCACCATTATAACAAAGCTGAAAAAGTAATATCTAAATCATGGGAAACACAATAGTATCTTTCAATAAAACTCTATTCAAGCAAAGCACACCCAGCAGGTGAGCAAATACTGGTTTGCCTGACAAGGGCTTTGATTTCATTTTTTGCAGCCTTTCTCCTTTAAAAACCATCTCATTACCTTGTTGTTAGTATCCTATGAAAGGAGACACTGTGACAACCAGTCATGGGACATTAGTTTTGTCAGTTAACTTCTTCTGTTCCAAAATGGGTGCCCAAATATGTGTGTGTGTGTATGAGAGAGAGAGAGAGAGAGAGAGAGAGAGAGAGGGAATATGATGTCCTCTTTTAGCTAATTGGGAAATACATTAATCTGCCTTCTCTTTATTCTCATCTGAATTCCATGCTTCAAGTCCCATAAACCACTTCCAACCTCATTTCCACTGCTTAGTTACAGTGACCTTAGAGGGAGTCACTTTCCTCTCTACATCTTTTTCCTTCTATAAAAAAGAGCATGGAGAGAGTAATGTTTGTCGGAAGACCTTTGGAGCTCATCCAGTTATAAGATTGTTTTATTCCTTTTATAAATGTCTCAGAGAACATGTCTCCCACAGATTCTTGGCACACTCCCTGTAATATCCTGGCACACTCATTGGTGGCTTTGGCCGTGCCAGAGTCTAGGGGATCATGGTGGTCATAGAGACAGGAATGGATCTAGAAACATGAGGTTGAAAATGGTGTGGGCTGAGAAGCAGTTTTATATTAATGCCTGTTTCCCTAGTTATATATATATATATATATATATATATATATATATATATATATACACATACATATATATATGTGTATATATATGTGTGTACACACACATACATATATATCAACATATATACACATATATGTGTATATATATATTTTTTAAATTAATAAGTTTGGGAAAACTAGTCAGTGGGAACAGATATGCTGGAAAAATATATATACATTTGTAAATTATTCCATTAAAACTTAGAAAAGGAAATTATCCAAAGGAAATTAGGCAGTTGGACCACTCATACACAGAAGGTCTGAACATTTTAAAACCTTTAAATAATATACCAGGTGAAGTTTATTGTAAAATTTGGTTGTTAGGCAATGGAACAACTTTTTCTTTTGATAGATCAAGAGCATTACAACAGACTGTAATTACTACAATTAGTCATTGTATTTTAATTCATGACATACCTAAATATAGGTAATAATAAAGATTCCCGGTTACAGTGTGCAGTTAAGTAAGTAAATCTTTGACACTACATTCCCAAGACCTCTTCAAACACCACATATTTAGAGATACATGATTTTCTCAGACTTATATGTGTTTTATTTACAAGCTAGCACCATAACTATCAGTAATGTTTGTTACCATCTTTAAGAAGCAGACAGCTGTAATTTTGAGCTAATTGCATATTGAGCAATAGACATGCAACCCAGAGCTTTGATAGGTAGGAAACCTGGATGGTACGTTCTTCCCTCTACACTCTCCACTCCTACCCCACCTCACCCTCTGGCTGAGTGATTGGCACTTATATCCAAAACTCCCATTCCCGCCTTAGGTCTGTTATAAACTTTCAACTATCACTCTCCCACTGGACATGTGCAAGTGGCAAAAACCATGTGCAGATAGCAAAAACCACACCTCCAATCCAGTGAGACCTCTTGTTGGATGTATTTCAAGACAGATCTAGAATCTGAAGCTTCTCACGCTTCCAGGGTTACACCTGAGTCTTAGCCCTGATGGTGGCTCATACTTAACTCATCTATTTCCACACTTATCTCTACAGTCTCTTCTCTGCACAGCACTCAGTGATCCCATTACAGTGTAAATTCACCAAATGGTTGATGAATGGAAATTTCTCTTATAAATGTATTCCAAGTAGTAAATGAAGGAAAAGTGATAGAATTAAAGAATTATCATTTTGAAATTGTCATTAGTAGGCTGTTAGCACCACAAAGTAAAACTTAACCTGCATTACTGTTGCCCCTGGTGAAAGAAAGTACTCTTCTGCCATGTGTGTGAAGTTTTGTCCAAAAAATGGACCCTGAATCTGAGCAAGGCACTTGTTCTTGCCACCAATTTACAGGAAACGGGAACATGTTAAGTGAAACCACACATGCAGTCAGCAAAATCCAGACTATGTAGAACTCTATAGGATGAGCAGCCTAGTTTCTTGGTGTTACTGAGTAACTACAAAAATGAGCAAGCAAGAAAAGTGAGATATTGAAGACCCGACAAATTAAAAGAGGCTCAAGAGTATCAACAATCACAAAGTGTAGATCTTCTTTTGACCCCTTTTCAAATATACAAACTAAAGAAATTATAAGCTTACTAAGGAACTGTGACCACTGAGTGGACATAATGCTATCAACAAGCACTGTTAATCCTTTCAAGCGTGAATCAGAGATGAGATGGTAAATATTTAACAGTTGGATCTCCAGAAATAGAAGCCCTGATTTGAGTGTTTGTGGATTTCCCTGGAGTACATACTCCCCCACGGCCAGTGTCAAGTTACAAGTGTGAAGCCAGGGAAACCCGAGAGGGTCAGGTTGCACACTTTGGTGCTTGCAGGCCAGACCAATATGAGCTGCTCCAGCCCACACTGGAGGCGATAATTATATCACAGTGTTGTTGGAAAAAAGGGTGCCTGCTTTTTGGAGATTCCTACCAAAATGGTTATGGTTGAAATGACAAGATGTCTGAGGTTTTCTTTAAAATGATCTGTGGTAGGGGTGGGGTTGGGAGTATAAATGATACCGTATTTTAGACGAAGTCACAGATACACTGGGGTTTCTTACACATTTTTCTTTACTTGCCATGTGTTTTAAATTTTCTAAAATAGAAAAGGTTTTTAAAAATAAGTTATTTCTTCTAACTGAAACCCCTCCAGGGGCTTCCCTTCTGAGGAGAAACCAAAGTCCAGCCTGTGACTGAAAGGGCCTGTACCTGACCCTCTCCCTTCAGTCCGTTCTGCTCACACTGGCTTCCTTGCTGGCCTCTCAGGGTGCCAGACCAGCCCCCTCCTTGGGGCCTTTGTACTGGATGCTGTCTCAGCCCAGAATGCTTTCCCCTAGATGACCACAGGGCTCATTCCCTCACTTCCTTCAAACCTTTGTTGAGATGCCACCTTCCTAATAAGGACTCCATTTCATGTCCCATTCTGCCCACAGCCCCAGCCCAGTCCTCCTCCTTCATAGCACTTACCATCTTTCAACATACTCTACTATTTACATAGTTAAATCAATGCGAACTTTATATATTTAAGTAGTTACAACAGTGCCTGGAATGCAGTAGTTACTAGAAACAATTTTTATTGAATGAATGAATGGGTGGAGGTGACATCCATGAATGTCATCAAAGTTTTCTTCCCTTTGCTTGACACTTCTTATATATTGCCCACACTGACTACAACATTTAAAATATGTTTTTGGAAGATTGAGCTGCTGGAAACACTTTCTGATATTGATTAGAATAGTGTGGACTGTGTTAAATTTCCCTCAAAAGGTTAATGTAAGTGTGTTTCTACATCAAGAATGCACAGGTAGGAATCTTTTAAGAGACTCTAATATCATAAGTGTCTTAAAAACAAGATCAATAAGCTTTAGGAGGGAAAAGAATGGCAGTTTGATTAGTTTAGTCCCCAAACTTCTTGGCCATTATTTTAAAGAGTTTATAATTTTTTTTTTTTAAAACATATTTTTTTTCAACGTTTATTTATTTTTGGGACAGAGAGAGACAGAGCATGAACGGGGGAGGGGCAGAGAGAGAGGGAGACACAGAATCGGTAACAGGCTCCAGGCTCTGAGCCATCAGCCCAGAGCCTGACGCGGGGCTCGAACTCACGGACCGCGAGATCGTGACCTGGCTGAAGTCGGACGCTCAGCCGACTGTGCCACCCAGGCGCCCCAAGAGTTTATAATTTTTAATTAGAATGCTGGTTAGCTCCTATGGGTTCTAGCACATTTGCTTAAATAGGAACGCCCCCCCCCCCCCCCCCCCCCAGATTCCCTCATTATCCTGCAGCATATACTTAGGTAGCTTAGCATGTCTCTTTTTCTACAAATTCATTTGGAGGGGTTAAACTTCACTAAATGCTTAGGGGAAGACTCTGAAAATTTCAAGGAAGAGTTAATTTGACAGTTTGGACTTTTAGACAAACACTGATAATTCTAAATGAACTCTCTTCATATCATGGCATAAGCAGAGAGCTTGAGAACATCTTTTATGTTGTTTTTCATATGTGTAAGTAGGGTGCACGGGTCCCAATGCTGTATTGAATTTCCCACTTGTTTGCATTACTTTCCATTTCTGCGCAGTTTCCTTTGCTCTAGCAAACAAAATTAGCTATTTTTAGTAATCCAGGAAGAGGAGAGCTTCAGTGTAGAATATGAGAACCATGGTTGGTTCTTTGCTTAAATCAGAGCCAACTGATCACTGAAGGAAGGGCTTGTCTTCATTCTGTTGCATAGCATTCAGTGGGACATTGGGCCTTGGCATATGAAATGACTAAAAAGAAAGGCCTAGGAAAATAAACATATGAAAAGATGTTCAATATCATATGTCCAGGGAAATGCACATTAAAACAACAATGAGATACCACTATACGCCTATTAGAATGACCAAAATCCAAAACATTAACAACACCAAATTCTGGCAAGGATGTGGAGCAAAAGGAAGTCGCATTCACTGATGGTAGGAATGCAGAATGGTGAAGTCATTTTAGAAGATAGTTTGGTGGCTTCTTACAAAACTAAACACACTCTTACCATATAATTCAGCAACCATTTTCCTTGTTACTTATCCAAATGCATTGAAAACTTCTGTCCACATAAACACCTGTGCACAGATATTTATAGCAGCATTATTCATAATTGCAAAACTTAGAGGCAACCATAATGTCCTTCAGTAGGTGATTGGAAAAATAACCTATGGTACATCCAGACAATGAAATATTATTCAGCACCAAAAAGAAATGAGTTATCAGGCTATGAAAAGACATGAAAGAACTGTAAATGTGCATTACCAAGTGAAAGGAGACAATCTGAGAAGTCTACATTCTGTAGGATTCCAACTATAGGGCATAACGGAGGCAGTAAAAATATCAGTGGTTGCCAGGAGTTAGCAGGGAGGGAAGGATGAATAGGTGGAGCACAGAGGATTCTTAGGACAGTGAAACTACTCTGTATGGTGTGTACACATCCTGATACATTTGTGGATGTGACCCATAGGACCCATAGGATATACAGCATCAAGAGTAAATAAACCTAATGTAAATAATGGACTTTGGGTGATACTGATGTATCAGTGTAGGTTCATCAGTTGTAACAAATGTGCCACCTTGGTTAGGGATGTTGATAGTAGGGCAGACTGTGTATATGTGTGTTGGCAGGCCTGGGTGGGGGGGGGGGGGTAGACAGAAGGATGTGGGAAGAATGTATTTTCAGCTCAGTTTTGCTGTGAACTTAAAACTGCTGTAAAAAATAGTTTATTAAAACAGACAAAAAGAAAGGCCCAATAAAACTGAGATGACTTCATGTGACTAGTTAAGGAATAAAATGAAAGTCTCCTCCATTGTGCTGGTCAGTGTACCAGGTTGTTATCAGTTGATTGCAAATAGGAGCATAAATGGGTTTCAGGAATGAAAATTGAAGCTGTATTTTGAAATTTAGAGTGGATTAGGTCTCATGGTCTTTTCTGTTTCCTGCAAAAGATGCTGGTTATGTAGTGATACTTGCTGCAAATCATTTCCGAAATATTCCAGTTGCCATAGCAGCCGAAGCTGATGATGGAATTTATATACAAAGCTCTCAGCAAAGAGACTTGCCAAAAAAGTCTTTGGAGTTGCTCAAGATAGTTGGCTTTTTCATAGCTCACTTTCAAATATTTTTTTTTTTTTTTGCTTATAAGTTCTCTGCATTCTAGCAACTATGATAGTATTTTTTGAGGTTAATGTATTTACCTATTATGTGAATGACACCCATTACATGGTCACTGTGGTAACTGGACAGAATAACTGAAACACAGACTTGCTTGGGAAATATGGAGACTGTTAGCAAGCCTATGTGTGCCAGAGATTAGAAAGGGAAGATCAAGTCTTTAGGACTGCATTCGCTCAGGTTATTTAGCCATCCCTTTCTTTTGAACATATCATCCTCTCTTGGGGACTGATCCTCTATTTAAGCTTGTACACAACAGAATTAAAATTAAAGGGAGATAAGAAGTACTTTTCTTGCCTGCAGAGATCAGTGTAGCAGTTCTGGACTCCCCTGTGCATGCAGTTTTACAGCCTCTTGTTCTTTATCTGCTGAGTTATGGGATGGCAAAGATGTTCCCAGACCTGGGCACAGCTCACTGATCTTACTACATTTGTTTTCATATTTCTTTTCTAGAAGATTATCATAAGGTCACCAAAATGTTGTAGAAGGAATAAAAACAGTGAACCCCAAACTCTTTCTCCATGACTATGTGATTTTCTCCTTGGAAGATTAGATGATGAGAGTCTTGGAGACTTCGAAAGAGCTTGAGCTTTCGTGATATTGCTACCGCCAGTTAGCATGGTGTTGGCTGTACCACCCAAGTTTTTGCTTAATGTTTGACATACATAGAAGGAATAAGCCTTATTTGGGGAGAATTCTTTGTGAGAAGCTTCTTGTCCACTCTCTGTGGGCTCCAGGATTTTCTCTAAAGTTGGGTCTTAGTTTCCACTTAGGCTAAGCATCTCTTTAATAACACATGAGGGTGCTGATGACTGCTGTGTGCTAGTTGATGGTGCCACCAGCAGATGTATGGAAAACTCTGTAGTTGGAGGGGTGAGAAAGGGAAGGTATCCCTGAACTGGTGACATTCAAGCTGGAACCAAAGAACAAGTAGGTGTCAGTCAGGCAAACCCTACTTGGGTTAATTGCCCTTATTTCAACTTTTCAAACAGTTCAAGATCCCTCATCAAGGTCTACACACAGGCTGCTTCATGTTGGCTTGGGATGATGGTCTTCTCTTGGTTTGTAATTAATTTTTTTATGATTATCCATTTTATATCACGCTTCCCTAGTAATCCACAGTTAGGTGGTTAGATTTTTTTTTTCTTTACATCTGGATTTGAATAATTTTGAATTTGTGATTCATTTTCTGTGTCCTCTTGGTGTCTGTTCACCCACCTTCTCCTTTGAGGGGAGTGAATTGATGTACTGATAGTGAATCCAATGGGAATTAAATGAGACTTGGCTTGAAAATTTTTCTGTGCTGCCCAGGTTGTTTTTAATAAATGATTTTGCTGGTTTTCTGATTGAACGTTTTTTCAAAAAAGTCTTAATATATTGCTTTTCCATTTACAGTGATAGCACACCCCTATTTCAGTGTTTGATTTAGGTCTAGTAGTAATTAAACTTTGCAATGTATTAGAGTTGTTCCCTCACCATTTCATTGGACACCTTTACACAGAAGTAGGAGCCACTGCAAGGTACGTTGATGTTACTTTCTTAGACACTGTTCATTAGAGAGGATTCCCATTACCTGTACACTTACCTCTCAGGATTGAGACACTTTTAGAATGCTATAATTCCATAATCAATTAGTTACTGAAGCTTAGATTAATGAGAGACTTGAGGATTTATAAAGCCAAGAAGGATCTATGGTGCTGGAATTGTTTTCATATCAAGAATTCAGCAATGCCTTTTATAGACTTCACAGCATCTCAAGCTTTACCATGTAGTTGTTTCTAGTATTGACCAATCACATTGTTGAATTTTTACCTGGTAGTGAGTTTCCTAGTAACAAGGTCACTCTTACTTGCTAAGGAATTCCAGGTTTCCAAAATGAGGTTTTTAGGATCACAAAATTCGTTATTGATTTTTGTTCTAGTGACGCTGAATAATAAAAGCCACATCCAATATAGATATGAGGAAAGCTGATTGGTTATATATATCCTATACCTGATTGCAACAATATACATCTTCTCCCTATGTCTTCCCCCATGCATCTTCTACATCGGTAAAACACTCTCGTATCCTCTCTGATTTTAATCCACTGACCTTGATATTGCTCTGAAATGGGACTGCTATCCTTCTTAGGATTCACTTTTATAATTTGTCTGTCCTTCCATCCCTCCTTCTACAAATTAATTCCAAAGGTGTCCATTGAGCACATTCTATGGGCCAGACGTTGATCTAGGTTCTGGGGACATAGCAGTCAACTAAAGACACAAAAATCACTCTCTTGGGGGAGTTCATATTTTAAAGGGATAAAATAATGAGTAAGAGAACTAAGTACAATGCACAGCATGTTAATTGGTGATGAGAATCATAGAAATAAAGGAGAGATGTGGAGTGTTAGTGGACACACTGAAATTTTAAATCAGGTGGCCAGGAGAAGACCTTGGTAAGAAGCTAACTTTTGAAGACCTTGGTAAAAGCGAACTTTTGAGTGAAGATGTAGAGGAAGTGAGAAGGCACTACTGAGGGCAGAGTGACCAAACAGAAAGCAGCAAAAGGGAAAGGCATAGAGGTGGAAAGATGTTTGGGATGGTCAGGGGACAACAAGTATACAAGAGAGGCTGGAGGGGAAGGGCCATAGGGAGAGGAAAAGAGGATAGTCACATATGGAACAGGAGGACAGGCCATGTGGGACATGTAGGCTACCTCAAGGACATTTTACTGTGAGGGAGATGGAGGACATCTTGCTGTGAGGGAGAGAAGTGACATGAGCTGATTTACACATGGAGGAATTTACTGTGGCTGTTGTCTGGAAATTAGATGGTAAGGGATATTGTTGGAAGCAGGGAGACTAGTTAGTAGATTATTGCAAAAGTCCCTGTAGGAGTAGGTGGTGGTTTGGATCAGAGCGGTGGCCATGGAGATGGTGAGAAGGCGGATTCCAGGTATATTTGGAAGATACATCTAATAGAATGTGGGGACAGATTGGATGTGGGATGTGAAAGAAAGCAACAAGTCAAGGATGACCCAGGGTCTTTTGGCCGCGGCACTGGAAATATAAAAGTTCCTACTGAGAGAGATGGGGAAGACCAGAGGAAGATGGGAAGTTTGAGACAAAGCCTTTGTCTTCTGCTCTTTGTCAGGAGCCAAGGCCATTCCTGGGCTTTCCTCAGGCCTGACGCCCACACACTCTCATTCTGCACTGAAGACAGTGGAAGTTGCCCAGCGGCTAGAATTTCGTTCAGTACTGACCTGAGGAAGGGGAGAGGATATGTGTAGAAATAGATTTTGCTGTTTTAAATAATTTGAATTTTGGATGGAGTCCTAGAGGGCCAAGACTTGAAGAAAAATATAAATTCCATAATAATCATCTCTTATGTTTAAGTAATATGACCTCACAAGGAATGAAATAAAGAACTTTGGTGGTAGCTGTTCTAATATGTTGGTATTTTCCTTTTTAACGTCAGCTTTGGTATCTCAAGCTAGAAACCGTTTCTCTGGGGGTTTCAAATCTCCAAATTCCCTTATTCCATCTCTAATCACTTGGGTCCCTCCTGCCTGGTTTGATGTCTTGCTCTCAGGTCTGTTGGGCAGGGACCATATCTGCTGTTCACTGCCTTGCCCTTAGTACCAAAGAGTACCTGGTGAATTTGTTGAATTGAACGGGGTCCAGATTCCATCATATGACTTGTGTCTTAAAAAGCTCTTTAGGTATAGCAGATCATCCTGTCATTTGTAATTAGATTTCCTTTACATAAAGGTTTCACATTGAGATTGAGCTTCATTAGGAAGGGGGTCAATTGAGATATGGGTACGTCTGCTAATTGAACAATAACAAATGAACGATGCGCTACAAAATTTTCAAGTACAAAGAATAAATCTTTAAGATTCAGAACTCTCAGAGGTATTAACCTGTTAGTGGTTTGGTTAATTCCGTTTTTTTTGGTCATGTTTACTTGTTTTATACTATAAGGTCAGTTGTGTTATTACTTTGAAAAAGGCTCAGCTAAAAATGTCGGTTTAAAGAAAAATTAAGTGAATAATAGTACAAGAGGGTCACAGTTGTAGCATAAATTGTGAAGTTGGGGATGTATATAAGTTTGGGAAACAGAGTTCTAATCTAAACATCTACTTGATACTTGGAAATACTCTTCCACATCTCTGTTCAGTGATAGTCCAGGCTATCACTGTTTATGTTGAGGACTGGAGATCTTGCATGCCACAAGGTCATATTGAGACAGTTGGGATTTGTGGGAGTTCTACCCTGCAATAGTGACACATTTATACCGAATATATGTAGTAATTGCAGGAAATGTAATACATGGATTTTCAACTTGAAGTTACCCTGGACTGTTTCTCAAGCAGGTTTTGTTTGTTGTTTTAGTACTGTTATTAATATCAAATAGGTAGCCCAGATTCAAATAATTTTAAATACAGTTTACCCTTGAACAACATGGGTTTTAGCTGCATAGGTCCACTTATATGTGGATTTTTTTTAATGAACACAGTACAGTGCTGTAAATGTATTTTTTTTATTCCTGATGATTTTCTTTTTTTTTTTTTTTTTAATTTTTTTTTCAACGTTTATTTATTTTTGGGACAGAGAGAGACAGAGCATGAACGGGGGAGGGGCAGAGAGCAAGGGAGACACAGAATCGGAAACGGGCTCCAGGCTCTGAGCCATCAGCCCAGAGCCTGACGCGGGGCTCGAACTCCCGGACCGCGAGATCGTGACCTGGCTGAAGTCGGATGCTTAACCGACTGCGCCACCCAGGCGCCCCGTGATGATTTTCTTAACAACATTTTGTTTTCTTCAGCTTACTTTATTGTAAGAATATAGTACATAGTAGATATAACATGCAAAATATGCATCAACCAAATGTTTATTGGTATGGCTTCCAGTCAACACTAGGCTATTAGTAGTTAAGTTTGGGGGGAGTCAAAAGTTATATGCAGATTTTTGTCTGTATGGGATCTGGCACCCCAACCCCCATGCTATTCAAGAGTCATCTGTATTTTCTACTTTAGCTCATAGAAACAGATAAAAGGATAATCAACTTATTTAAAAACCATACAGCTGGTTTTTGTCCTTATTCCAGACTGGCCCTGGGGGGCATGATGAGACATAAGCAAGACCCTTTTTCAGGGATATTTAAGTGAAAATTTCCTCTGTAATATTAAGGAAAAGAGTCATTTTGATGAATGCATTGCTAAAATTGTGACTTAAAAAAACTAAAGCAAATCCAATTAGACTTGATAAATATATGTATTTTTAGTCCAGGAAGCTAGGAGTGAATTGGTGTCTCCTACTTACTACCTAACCACAGGACAGTTCCATCATTCCAGTAATTACCAAAAATACCCTAAATCAGACATTGTTCACAGACACCTGCAATCAGGCTGAGTCCCACACACAGCAATGTCTGGAAGAACAGTTTCATCTCTATGCAGGCCCCGGACTGGGATGTGGTTGGCGAAGGGCAGAGCTGAGAGCTACAACAGCTGTTCTGTTGGTTGTGGTGGTGCTGGCCTCCAACTGGTAGCATTCCAGAGATGAAGAGCACTGGTGCATTTGGAGGAGGCAGAAATGATGCAATGCTTAGGGTACAGGACTCCAGGTGTGTTTTTACCATTATGGTTTCTGCAGAGACATGTCTATTCTAATTACATAACACAAGATGATTTCAGGCTTTATTTTTTACTTAAAAATGCTTATGTTAATTGACCTCCTTCTTAATCACCATTTCCAGCAGCCATTACTCCGTGCTCAGTCTCTTCGAACTTCGCACAGTGTTTACCATGGAGACCGACTCTCCCCTTGGCATCTTCCACCCCTTCCTTGTCTGTGGTGCTGAAACAAGGGCTCACCTTTCCATTTCCTTCCTTCTGGCTCTGTCAGTGCCTGCTTTTCTTCTTCTCTTACAAAGTGTGATTGTCCAATGTTGTTTCCTCTGTCCTCTGCTCCAACTCCTCTGCGACCCTTCTCCTTTCTCCCTCTCTTCCTGCTCTTCATCTCCCTTGTCTCCTCCTCTATTAGCTGACCACCTCTCATGTCCATTCAGATGATTCCTGAATCCACATCACCAGTCCAGGCTTCTCTCTCAAGCTGCAAATTCATGTTTCTAACTCCCAGTTAGAATTCTCTCCAGTACTCTGTGGGCACTTTAAATTCAACATATTCAAAATGAACTCCTTCCTCAACTTTTGTGAATAATAAGGTTCTCTAGCTACTCAGAATCAGGGCTTTGAGGCCATCTTCAGTCCTCCTTTATCCCAGGCCATCTGTATCTAAACATTTGTGAGTCTTGTACCTGAAAGGGTGCCACTGAGACCACTTATCCAGTTACTTCTTGACACGTGGGCTATTAGAATAGCCCCTCACCTCTAATTCATTCAGGATGCTACTTGCTGGAGTAATATCCAAAAATTCAGCTTTGACCCACCCCTCCCTGATATTCAAAATAGGTGCTGTGGACAGAAGGGAATCTGTGTCTCTGAGGGTGGTGTCCCTTTGTTATCTGACTCCAGTCCCTGCTTCCTGCCTCACCACAACTGTTGGCGCTCACACACCTGGTCCTCTGGCGACTCGGGACTTGGGTTGTGTTTCCATCTAGACTTGTCCTTGATGACATTTCCCCATTGCTTTGAAGACTCTTTTTCTCAACCTCTGTTCTTTTTACACTTGTAAACTTACTTATTTTTCTTAATATAACAAATTTTAAGTCATGGAAGTAACCAAATGACAGAAATTTTGCAAGACAGTAGAAAAATATTAGTAACTAAAATTCTTGCATAATCACATCACTCAGATGTAAGAATTATAGATCACTCAAATTTAATTGATATATATATATACCAAATATGCAGAATTTTGTAATATTGGTAAACACTATGAATACAAGTTTTACATCAGCTATTTTCACTTCATATTACATTGTAATCTGTTATATTAAATGTTATTTGAGAACATGTGTCTAAAGTTTGCAAAATATTATGTCATATGGATATACTGTAATCTATTTGAAATCTTCTGGTTTTTGTAGTAAATAATTTTGAGAACGTATATTTTTCCACTGATTTTTTAGGATGATTATCCCTATACTGTTTTATTTTCTTCTTTAGGACACATGGTTTATTTCCTTCCTTCTCTTCCTTTCTTTGTTTCCTCATTATTTTCCTTGGGGTGAGGAGCATTTGATATAGATTGAGTATTTGGCTATAGCAGGAGCAGCTGGATTGTCCATGGACCTACCCACTTTTGGTTTGAATGCCAGTAGGGTCTTCTTAGACTCACAGCCTGGGCTTCTGGTGCTGTGAGTAGCTTCTAGCCCTATGTCTAGACCAGTGCACTATGGTCTTAGATTAATGAGTTGTTCTGTCCCTACTGTTTGTCTCTCTGATGGACTAAATAGACATATTGAAAATCCACAGCCCCAATGTACCCTTGCTACCAGGGCTCTTCTCCAAATTACTACACAAGCCACCATATTGCATTTTGCTTCTTAGGATCATACTCCTTTCCAGGGAGTAGTTTATTTCCTAAGTGATCCCACTGACATCCTCCCTTATTGTTATTATTATTTTTTTTTGGTGGGGGGAGTTAGTTTCTGTAAAAAGCTGTAGAATGAATAGTATGGGTTAAGGTATAGGCCAGGACACAATTTCTTTTGTGGTTGCACTACTGAGGGAGAGCTCCTCATGCTTTGGTTGAAACATTGGGAATTCTCTGGTTCAGAAGAAGAAAAAGGCATGCTGGACCTTCCCTTAGGTTGGTAGCACTGCCCTATTTTTAGGTAATAACCTATATTTTGTTCTGTGGCGACCCTCAATTCAACTCCACAAGTTGGTGACCAGTGGGAATTCCCCCAGGATCCTTTATCAGAAGACCATCTGCCTTAGCTTCAATTTCTTTCTGTGTTACCATGTATAGTTCAGTTGTGAGGCTTAATCGAGGACGTAAACCACACCTCAAGAAGATTCCAATTCAGTGGGGCCCATCAAAACACCGCCTTCATGGAGCTGATCCTGATGTCCAAGGGAACTTGACACACAATCTTCCTCCTTTGTGTTCTCACAGTACTTGGCTTATTCTGCTCTTAGAGCATGTACCCCGTTCGGCATAACTTGTGTATATCTTATCCCTTTACCAGTTTGAGTTCCTTAAGGACACGGAAGTGCCTTACTTATCTTGACATTTTCCCCAACAGAAATCTGGCAAAAAGGTGAGGTGGGTGGAAACAAAACATGAGTGTTCACTCTACGCTAGGTTACATGCATGATGCTTATGCCATTTTATGCTGCCATCATATTCTGGTTAATTGCATACATGCATGCAGATCTCCTTTGAAGTTTTAGTGCCATATTAGCAAGTAGAGATCACATAGGCAAGGTGTTTGTGACAAGTTTATAATTCATCTAGCCAATCCATGAGGTGTATACTGTCCCCATTGGCAGTTGAGAAAACTGAGCTTGGGAGAGTTTATGTAATTTATCCAGACTAAAACAGCTGGAAACTAATAAACCTGGTATCCAGATCAAGATCAAACCAATTATAAAGCCTCTTTACAACCCTCCCACACCACTTCCTTTTTATAAATTTTTTGCCGAGGTGTTCAATTAATATTCAATTGACTGCAATGCTTATTATTCTAGGAGAGTTCATTCTCTTTTTTAATCAATCAAGCAACCCAAGTGGGGATGACAACAGGCCAAAATTCCCTTTCTATTTAGCATAAGTAAAAATGAAACAAACTATTTTTATTTTGAGCACTGAGGTAGTGGGATGATGAGAGAGATATTTGGATCTCACGAAACCATGCTAATTTTCTAAGCCAGTGCTTTATTTCAGTAAGCTTTTGTCAGAAAAGTTATTCATATATCTTAAAAATTCAATCTGTTGGCGAGTGGACCATGTCTGAGGGAAATTTGCACACGTTCTTTGGAATGCCATTTAATTTCTGAATCATCTGAATCACACATTTGGCATCAGCTGTTGCTATTTTTCCTCTTGATCATCTTGTCTATAGCAGTTCTAGGTGAGACATTATTACATACGCACTCTCTAAAATATAGACTCCTCACTTACATACACCTGTATGTATGAACCCTTCTTTCTAATCTGGCATTCAGATTTAAGGAGAGATTTGCACACACATATACAACTAGCCGGAAGGTAAAAACACTGAGGTAGAAAATGCAGTGCTGCTTTAGACTTTGCAAGGATTTGCATGGTATCGTCCCTAGTGTGATAAGGAGTTCCACAACTGAAAATTCCCACTGAGCTAGAAGAAGTGATGGCACCAAGACCTTCCTCTTTCAGTGTGAGTATACAGGGCAGTGCTGTGGAGTGTCCTTCTGCTCTACCTCGCCTCCATGGATCCTCCTCCCAGTTAGGTATCCCCAGGCATAGTAATGCCCCCACTCTGTCCTCCTCCTTGCCATGCCCTACTCTCCCCACACCCCCCAGGCAGATTATTTGAGTCTGTTTGATCTCTAAGGCACCTGAGAGGATGCAGTGATGAAAGCTTTCACAACTTAGAATCGGTGCTCAGGAACCCAGTGTTTTCTATATATGCTTTGTGGTTACTCCATAAATATTGTTCAATCATTGAGTGAGTCGGGTGCATGATGATTCATTAAGTACTTACATAGTACTACTATGTTCTAGAATCTGGAACTATATAACCGAATAAGAAAACTTCCTCACATTACATAGAATCTAATTGTGGGGCAGGTTTGGTCAATTCATAAGTTGTTATTGAACTCCAATTGGTATGGGGGACCCAGTGGGAGGACAACCCCATCAATCAGGAAGTGTTTCCCAGTGACTGCACAATTGGACTAAATAGGCATTTGTTAGATGGGTAAGGTTCATAGGACAGAAAGAGGGAAACTTTTATGCCAAGGAAAATGCAAAGTTAAGGAAAGGGTGATGTAGGGCCTTGTATGACCTAAGGGCCCTACAGTTAGTTTGAATTGACTGGAGAAGAAACAGAGTTGGATGCTGAGGCTTGATAGAGAGATAGGAAACAGACCATGAGGGCCTTGTATGTTAAGCATCTCATGGAAAAGGTGCTTGTGTTTTCCTGAGTGTGGTTCCTCCTCCAAGACCAGAACCCCTCACTGGAAGGAAGAATTGGTGCCACAGTCTGTTTTGCATATTAAACCTTGTACAACCAAAACAACACCAACAAAGAATGGTCTGGGCATTGGCAAAAGTTGAATGGATTTACACAATCACTAAGCAGGAAGGTTGCTTTGGTTTTGACTGGCATCTAGCATGAAGGATGCAGCCCTTGGGAGGCATCCTTGTGATAATGTTTCCTGTTCTCCAGAAAGGCTTATGTCCTGATGAATAGCTGGAGGGTGGGGATGGAGAGGTTCCTGGGGCCAGAACCTCTAATCAAATGTAGACCAGAAGTTCCAGGGGTTGGGGAGGAATCCTATCCTGAAAGTACTAAATTTCTTGACCAGATCCTTTTGGAAGGGCTCAATGAAGATAATTTTCAGGACTTTTCAGAAATGAGTGTGTTCCTTTAGAGGATTTTACAATTGTTGGAAGTCCTCAGTTTGAAAATGGAGGTAGACCCTTGGACTTACTTTACTTTTGCTTGCTGACAGATAACCTTGGTATCTGTGGCGATGCGGTTTCCCATCTGAGGTGTCTGGAGATCAGAAGGGAGTTTTGCTTCCCTTACATCACTGTGCCACACATGCTTCTGCACAATTCATGACAGATTCAGATGAAGTTGTGGTGAGGACCCATTGAGCACTTCATAATGCTCATGTCCTCCACAAAGCCTTGTCAGAGGGAAAAAATAAAGGCATGCTGGTCTGCTCACCTGCTCAGAGATGAAGGAGACTGAACTAGATACATGAGAAAGAGCAGGAGCCTTGGAGAAGAACAAACCTGGAGTCTAATCCTAAATCTCATTTCTAGCCATGTGATCTTAGGCAACTTGCTTTATCTCAATTGGCCCAGTTTTCTCCTAAGTTTCTACATCAAATAAAAAATAAAATGTTAATTGATCTGCAACTTGGTGCCTCTGATTTTCTAGAAGGGTTCCACTTTCAAGGGTCTTGTCCTGTGTCACATATTTGATTTTTTAGCCAGAAAATGTGGCTACTACAGATGTCTAAGCCTGGCAGTTATTTCTCTTAGAACAGAACTGGCAATGCATGTGATGTTTATACAGAAATCCATATGTCACATGACAGATGTGTATGTGTTAGGGGTCTATACAAGTATGGATAACTGGAAGAATTTTCCTTTGCCTCAGATCAGTATATGAGGCAGAGCACTTCTTGGGAAAATTTGAGCCAGGGCCTTACATATCATACACTATACTGGTGACCTCATTGCCATGTAACCTTTATGCCTTGAGAGGAGGGTACTACCTTTACTGTAATCCTTTTATGTTAATAGGCAGAGAAGTTCTTTTATGCTAAGGCCCCTGGACACATTGCAACTTTCCTCAGCATTGATCAGGTTAGATTACTTTTGCAGTATCTGCATGTTTCAATGTCCAGTGGCTTTTTAAAAATTATTTTATTTTTAAAAATATAATTTATTGTCAAATTGGCTTACATACAACACCCAGTGCTCATCCCAACAAGTACCCTCCTCAATGTCCATCACCCATTTCCCCCTCTCCCCTGCCCCCCCGCCCATCAACCCTCAGTTTGTTCTTTGTATTTAAGCGTTTCTTATGGTTTGCCTCCCTCCCTTTCTGTTTGTAACTTTTCCCCCCTTCTCTTCCCCCCATGGTCTTCTGTTAAGTTTCTCAAGATCTGCATATGAGTGAAAACATATGATATCTGTCTTTCTCTGACTGACTTATTTCACTCAGCATAATACCTTCCAGTTCCATCCACATTGCTACAAATGGCAGGATTTCATTCTTTCTCATTGCCAAGTAGTATTCCATTGTATATATAAACCACATCTTCTTTATCCATTCATCAGTTGATGGACATTTAGGCTCTTTCCATAATTCGGTTATTGTTGATAGTGCTGCTATAAACATTGGGGTACATGTGCCCCTATGCATTAGCACTTCTGTATCCCTTGGGTAAATTCCTAGTAGTGCTATTGCTGGGTCATAGGATAGTTCTGTTTTTAATTTTTTTAGTAACCTCCACACTGTTTTCCAGAGCAGCTGCACCAGTCTGCATTCCCACCAACAGTGCAAAGGCAAGGGGACTAAAGGCTTTTTAAAAATACTGTAGTTAATTTTACCTTGAGCATTAATGCCAGGTTATTTCGTCATGGAATACAGAAATTTATATTGTGCGGCCTTTCACAAGAGTGTGTGCAGATGGTTGGGATCTGCAGGGATTCAGCACTGAAATCTAGATGCCCCCTGTTGATTGTGGTGGGTGGTGTAGGTCACCAAGGAGAAGAAGAGGGCTACAAGTGGCATGTTTATGGAACTGTGAAACAACTTTAATGATTTTGCTTTTCTTGAGCAGTGTGACATAACTGGAGACTTCTGGAAAATTACAATAGTCAGGCTGGCCGCAACAAAGCTGCAGGGGGCTGGCTCTTATTTAGGATGCCGCAAATACCCGGTAGGAAGATCTCAGTTTGGGCTGCTAGGTGGATAAAAAGAGAAGCAGCTCAGAGGTTGAATCAGACTGATTCCTGGTGAGGCAGCTTTGATATAATCTGTCTGTGATTGAACAAGGAGATAGTCTGTGCGTTCAGACTTGCTGATGGGATACTGTCATCCACCCTCCTTTTTGTAATACGGTGGGAATTCTTCCTGATAGTGTTTCTGGATTAGGTTTGGTAGAAGGAAAGGAAGTGACTCATGTATTAAATAATGAGAAACCAGTTCACACTTCTCTTCTAGAGCTGAGGAAGAGGGCCAGTGTGATGTGGTAGAAAGTAGACTGCATGGAGATTCTATGTTCCAGTCTTAGTTTTACCATGAGGAAACAGTGGGACATTGTCCAGGTCACTTAGTAACCTTATAACCTGTGCAGTGATCCGTAAGGCTCCATTCTACTTCAGTGCTGCCATGGCTTTGGTATGAGAGAAGTTGACAGAATTGGTGGGGCGAAGTAGGAGCAAATGGGATGACTAGGGCTGAAGACAGAGAGAATGGAAGTGACCTGAAGAGGAGAAAATAATGATTACCTTAAAGATGATGCAGGAGGAGGGTTGCACAAAACAAAAGTTTTGAATCCAAAAGGATGCAATCAATAATAAAAGGCTTATGATTACATTTGCAGTCATTTTCAAGTTGCTATTAATGCTTGTGGTAGACCTTCAAAAACCAGGAATGTGACTTATAATTTATTTTGTGTAAAGAACCTGAACCTCTTAGATTTGGTGTATGTTTGTGGATGAGGCATGGGGAAAGTCTGGGGCATGTAACCAGGACAGTGTTCCCCAGGGGACCCTCCCAGTGATTGTATAATAGTCAGGAATCCAGCCCAGCAGGGAAAGGCCAACCAAGACCAGTAAAGGGTTTCCTCATGAACATTTATTACTTGAGAGGAGTTTTAGGATACTGTTTGAAGGCACTGACTGTGGAGACAAACTTCTTGAGTTTGAATCTGGCTCTGCCACTTTTAGCTGTATGACCTTAAGACACTTAATTCTCCGTGACTCCGTTTCCTCATATGTAACATGGAGATGATGATTTTACTTCAGAGGGTTATTGTGGAAATTACATGTAGAATACCTAGGACAGACTTTTGTGTTCAAGATGATGAAGTATATGTACCTTTCCTTTTTGGACACTCTAAGTACAGTTCAACATCTTGAAACCTAAATGTGAACAAACATGAGACTATGAAAGCAGGAGAGAGGAAGTCAGTCTGTTTAGGGACTTTGGAGAATGAAGGATGATATGGTTAATGACTTCTCTAGGCTTTCCCTTTGCCTCAAATGCCAGGCATGGTATAGAAGAGGCCAGTGACAATGGACACAGACAAAAAAAAAAGGGGCTTGGTCTCACCAACTGTGAGATATGACCTGAGCCAAAATCAAGAGTCAGATGCTTAACTGACTGAGCCACCAAGCACCCCAAAAAGTTACATCTTTGTCCTAATTATCTTACATGTTTTCCAGTGTATTTCTGTGCTCAGTTTTATTACAGGGAAGTTCTGAGGTCTCATTGCCTTCCATATTGCCCATGATTTCCCATGGTCTTCATTGGGGAAGGAGCCACTGAGTGCAGGCACTAATTGTGTCCATTACGGGGAGGGTGTGTATGCTGGTGGAGGCCCTTAGGTGAAGGTTGTGGGTAGGTGTTCCTTTTATGATGGAGTAAGGAGAGTGCTGCTCCCACTTTTTATTCAGAAAATAGGGAGATTGGAAACAGGAAACAACATCCATTTTCAGTGGAACTAGAAGGCATCTGGCATCCCAGGCTACAATGTATGAGGAAGAGTGGGCAAGTGCACTAAGGCGAGGAGAGGTGTGCAGAGACATGGAGTCAGGATGCTCAAAATGACAGTTTATAGAACAAAACCAACAAAGCACAGACCTTCAAAGTGCATAGCACAATCTGAGGGGAAAAACAACAGTTCACTGTTGGGAATAGCAGTAATGAGGTGCATGGGCTGGTGAGGGAAGGATTGCTGGCTGTGGACGAATGAGAAGTCAAACAGATGCGCCATAGTTGTGAGCTGGGGGAGTGAAGGAGTCTATGCACTGTGAACAGCCTGTAGCTGCTGGAAGAACCTTCACCCAGCCCTGTGTCCCACAGAGCCTATCCAACAAACTGCTTCTACCTGCTCCGAGAGGAACTCACATTGTTCAAAGACACATGATAAGTTATGGGGGGCAGGGAAGGAGGTAAGAAGAGCCAAGAACAAATTTTGCACTAAAGTAACACAGGGAAGATTAGACAAAACAAATACAACTGGCAGATGGAGAATGTACACCTAAAAAATAGTTTTCTGAACAGAATAGTATTTTATTTAATTTTTTCTTTTAAAAAGAAAGCAATAGCTTCCAGAAAACAAAAACTTAAATTATATATGTAAGAGGTCATGGAAGATGTGAGGCAATGGAAAAAGGTGAAACGAGCTGGTTGAGCTCAGTAAATAAGTGAAACAAAATAAATAATCAATAAAATCATCAAATATGGAGTCTTGCTTGACAGCAACATAAAGGAATTTAGAGATTATTGAAAATATGGTAGGAAAAATGGGAGGTGTTAGTCAAATGGTACAATGTTTGGTTATACAAGGTGAATTGGTCCTAGAGATCTACTGTATGGCATAGTGCCTATAGTTATCAATACTGTATTGTATACTTAGAATTTTTCTAAGAGCATAGATCTTTTTCCCCCCACAGTCTCTTTTATTTTATTTTATGTTATGTTATGTTATGTTATGTTATTTATTTTATTTTATTTTTTAAATTTACATCAAGTTAGTTAGCATATAGCCCAACAATGATTTCAGGAGTAGATTCTAAGAGTGTAGATCTTAAGTGTTTCTGTGATAAATAATAAAGAGGGCAATAGGAAACTTTTGCAGGTGATGGGTATGTTTATGGCAAAGATTTGGTGATGGATTCATGAGTGTATACTTATCTTCAGACTCACATATTGTATACATAAAGCATATACACCTTTTTGCATGTCAATCATATCTCAATAAGTGGTTTAATAAATATGATTACGAATATGAGTGTGACAACATCAAGAAAAGCAATCAAAATGAAGATGATAAGCAAAGTGTTAAATGATTTGAAAAAAAAATGATAAGTATGGAAGACAAAATGAAACCATATACACGCATTTCCTGTTCCTGAAGAAGAGAGTCAAACAATGAAATGGAAAAAAAAAATCTAAACATGCAACTCAGGAACAATTTTCATAATCAAAAGAAGTCTTAAACCCAAGATGCAAGTGCCAAGAAATGTTTACACGTAACAGTCAAAGATACATATTGTAGTAAATTAGCTGACTTCAAAATTGAAAACAAAAGTCTTTGGGCACAACAAAACGAAAAAGCTGAGCCCAGCCTTACACTTTTCCACAAAATTATTTAGAGCAGAAATAGAAGAAATTGGAACAGTGTTCTATACCATTTATCCCCCCAAATTGTTTTTATAGCAGAAGAATCAAAACAACCTAAATGTCTATCAAGAGGGAATATTTAAACATATTATAATTTTAAATTATAGTACATGTATACAATGGGAGATTATATGACAAAAGAATACAGCAACTCTAATAATAATAATACAGAATGATTTCCAAGATATATTTCATGGGAAAAACAGTGAAATGCTAATTTATGTGTATTTTAGGATATATTTTTAAAAACTAGTAATAGGGATTGTCACTAGGCAGAGGTAAGAGGGACACCTCCCCTCTTTTTTACTCTTTTTTTACTGTATGTGTATCATAATTAGTAAGATAAAGAACAGAAAAGAAAAGAAATAGACTTGTTTATTCAAAATATCCCCTTTACAGTCACCCTTCACTTTTCTTCACTGCCTTCCATTTTACGATGCAAATATTCATAGGCAAAGTAGCAAATTATGAGTCCCTTGGGGGGAGGAGACCATTATAATTCTGCCGCTTTTCTTCAAAATACTTTTATGAAAGAAGATGCTTAATAAACACTGTGTGGACATTTACTAAGCTAAAATGAAGTGACAAAAGAGATTGCTTAAGAAGATTCGTATTGTTGTTTGAGTATGCAAATCTTACAAGATTGTCAGCATTGCTCCTTAAACCCATTTAACAGTATGAAAAAGGGAATTGAGCATTGGAAATAAAATTAGCACTTCCAAGGTATTTCTTACTCTGTTTTTAAGAACTGTATTTTTCCTTGTTGGGCAGAAAGGTATATCTGTGTCTATGAAAAGAATCATAGTAACTTCTCAGGCTTTATCAAGAGCTAAATGTACTAATGGCAAGAGTTGCCCCAAGTTAATCGTGTTTAGCCTAAACTGTTTACAGAATATTTTTGAGGTCCCCAGCATCTTCTTGGGGCCTGATTCATTCTGAGCTGATCTTAAAGTCACTTATTTCAGTCATTTCCAAGTTATTTAGGACAAACCTCACTGTAACCCCTATGTTCTCACTTACCCACACAAGAGTTTTATGACAGAGAAAAGGCTTTAAATGGGGGAAGATGATAAATCTAATTGGATCCCCTCCCCCCCCCCCCCCCCCCCCGCCAGTATCTCACCTACAACCATGTCACTGTTTCTCAGTCATCAGTGTAGCACATTTTGGTCATGATTTAACCCATGCAAGCCTTTATAGGGCATTTACATAGATTCATTAAAAATTTTGAATAAGTCTCCATTTGAAATATTGATACCTCTGCTAAAGAAATAGGTCTTTCTTTTACTGATTTGATTTCATTTTCTACTGTAACTCTTTGAGAGAGGTATGTACAAGTGACAGAACTGAGGGAAAAATAGCAGCTAAAATGCCATGTGGAATGACATTGCTTGGTCTGTGGCTGGTTGAAAGTGTGCATGCTTGATTCTCTCCCTGTTGTCAACGAGGGCTCTGCGATATCAGTGGAAGGAATTCCCTCACATGCTTTTATGGATAAATACCCTGCCTGCTCTTAACTGTGTTTCCATCTGGGGCCATTACTAAAGATATTATCGGTTGATTTTAATTGCTACAAGAGAGAGAAAGATGCTCTCAAGGTTGGCAACGTTGCCTACCACAAAGCGTTCTAAAGAATCAAGTCAACATCTTAAACTACCATAGGATGCAAAAAGGAAGCCAGCATAATCCCTAGGTGACCACATTTAAGAATGTCTAAACAAGTATCCTGTTAAGGGTGTGTTATAACATGTATTTTTACTGATGCAAGTGACTCATTGTACAAAGTATTCCTACTGAATATTACCTTTCCTGAGATTGGAAAAATAGACAGCTTTCTTGGCTCATAATATGAATTAATAGGGACTGAGAAGTGTATTATCAGTCCTAGGTCAAAGTATTATTGCTGGGCTGCAGCTATTAATGTATGGTTCTAATAACCCACTCAGTTCCCCAACTAGAGCTGAATGGAGGTGAGCTAGCTATAGTTAGTCTGCATAATAGGGGAGATCTCTTTGTTCGGCTGAGCCATACCTTGCTTGCGTATGGTATTGGATGCCATAAGTACACTCATAGTACACTGACTGTTCTGACCCTTGCTTCTCATTTCTGTCAGTAAAACAAAATACCTTTCCAGATAATACAAGAGCATGTTCACTCTCCCAAAGTGAATTTGAATAGTCCATTCTGTATAAGGAAATGTTTTCTCAGTGCTCTGGTTGTGATATAATCAGAAAGCACATACCTAGAAGGGGGATGATACATTTAATTCAGTGTAGTTTCTCATCTTAATATGAGCCAGGAGAACCCTAGGCTTGTGATTTTCCATAGTCCATCATGAAATTGAGAGGAAATATTGAATGTAACCACAGGGCATTTCCAAGAGCAGCAATGAGGTTTTACTAATAATATAATTATATTCATTCTAAACCTAGAAAAGTCATGAGTAATAAACCAGTTCAAATCTCCTTAATTTTTTTTTCTAACTTCGTTTCTGTATTTTCCATATGAGTACGTTATAGTTTGTGTTTCTCTTCTCAGTTGATGTCGTAATCATATAGCATAGATTACATTGATTTTTCTTTATCTGCAAAATCTATGCAGCTATCCATGTCACAAAATCATAATAAGCAGCATTACTTCCAAGCACAAAGTTGCCTTAGAATGGCAACATTACTAACATGATTTAAATAGTTCTATTATTTGTGTAGTCATCATCTCCTCAAAAAATTCAGGGCAAGTTTAGTTTAATTAATCTTTGTCCAGTTTAATACAACTAATTTACTGTCTAATTAATACCATCCTTCTCTTTTTACACATTCAACAAAAATTCGATAGAGTGACTATCAAGTATCAGCACCAGTCCAGATGCTGAAAATATAGAGATGAATGAGACATGATGGTGCTTCCACTTCTAGTGGATGTAGGAAGTTACTGTCACTCTTACTCCAGTCTTGATTTCAAGCCAGATACTCTAGAGCATTATAGCCTTCCTAACCCATCAGAGCTCAGTATACAAAGAAAGCAGAATTTGCATTCCAGAAAGTGACAGACTATTCCTATGAGGGAAGAGACCCATAGTTGCTTTCATTCTTGATGTGTCAGTAGGAAAGGAAAAACGTATCATAGACAAAAGGATACAGAGAAACCACCTCAGCTTTTGACAGTTGTGTGTGAGTTAGCATGAAGGATTAGAATTCCAAGGAGCTTCAAACGCAGCATATCTGCTCCATCTACCAGCTCTTTCCTAGGGACCTTCACCAAATGCACAGAAGTATGATGGCAAATGATGGAATCAGAGCAGGTTTGCTGACCTAATTTACCCCTGAGGTATGGGAAGCTTTTCTTAAATATAAGGCAGAAGACTAATGAAGTCTAGGGATAGGGCAGAAGAGATGAGACGGATCTCTCTTAGGCATTTTGGGCCTTCATTTTGGGCTGTGCAGCAGTCCCCCAAACACTGGCAAGGGGCGGGAAAGCTGAGAGTCATCCCAGTAGATGAATCAGGGACTTCACAGAATGTACTGTGCAGGCCTTATAGCGGCTAGGAGTTAGGCAGCAGTACTAAGAGAGATATCTTGAGGAGTATAGAAAGCCAGAAGTGGGAGTGGAGGAAGAAAGAAACCTCTCTAGAGACCAAAAACAAAACAAAACAAAATGAAAAACAGTTATAAGATGGGATGAAAAGTAGATAGAGATTTTTTTAGACCTTGAAAATTTGGTAGTTGGGTGGCATAGCAGAACAATATTTCCAGAGACTTGCCAACAACCCAGTCTTGCTGAAGGGAAAATCCTGATTGTGTCTTTATACTTTTGAAAGCAGTGGGTAACTGAATATAACTAAAGCTAAACTAAGCTCAGACTCCTCTCAACTACAGATTAGCCTAACTCAGCCCTAAGAGAAGGACTATATCTTTTCCTGGAAATTACTAATATTTTCTTTAGTCTCTAATATTATCATGTAATATGTACTATACTATACTGATACTAATATATTATCTAATATATATTATTTAATATGCTAAAATGTCTGAACCACAATAAAAATTTATGAAATGTACAAAGAAGCAAGAATTATAACTCAAAGTCAAGAGAGGAAATAGTCAATAAAAGTAGAGAAGTTATCAGAAAAACCTTGAAAACCCTATGATATATTTGTTAAAGGATCAGTGGAAAAGTGGAAAATATATGAAAATGCATAGGAAAACTCAGCAGAGAGAAACTAAATAAAAAGGAACCAAATGGCTATGCCATAAATGAAAACTGCAAAATAGAGAATAGTTTATTTGATGTGCTTAATAGCAGAGGAAAGGATCCTAAACTTGACCAAGTGAACGAGTGAACAAATGATCCAAATGGTAACATAAAGGGAAAGAGAAAAAAATGAAACAGGCTACTTGAAAGCTGGAGAAAATATCAAATGATCTAGTAGAGGTAATTGGAGCCTACGAGGAGAGAAGAAAAGAGAGGGAAGAACTGTTTGAAGAAAGAGTGGCTGAGAATTCTCAACATTGATTAATTAATTAATTCTCAACTTTGGAAAGAGAGCTAGGAGAAGACTGGATATGGATGGGGTTAAGAACTTTTTTTCAGACTGAGGGTTTAGGAATGCCTATATGAGGTTACCATAATTTGAGCAGAAATCATAAGCCACAGTAAAATATGGTTAAGAGCATTCAAAGGTAAGGTAACAAGTGGAGAAGCCCGAAATTGCTAATGCCGAGGTGTTTGAAGACAGCAGGAGGCCAGTGAGGGGGAAGATACAGAAAATAATTTGTGGAGGTCAGCGGGAGTGAGATCATGTGTGACTTTGAGTAGGTCTTTGCGAGAAGTATTGGGCAAATCCCTCTTTGGGGAGACATTGGAGAGACTGAACACATGGCAGTTGTTTGATGGCAGTTGTTTGGACTAGAGGGATGCTTGGACAGCTTTTCACATCTGATTCCTCCTTTTGAGACACAAAAATGATAATTTAGGAAAGATTCTCTAGTGACCTCTGTAGTCTGTACATCTGGAAGCTCAGAGGTCATCCATGGGTGGGGATCATAATAATTTTAAAGGTTATGAAATACATTTACAATTTTGGACTTTTAAATTCACATTATAAAATTTCCACCAGCAGAAAATACACAGCTTCTCTTTCCACACAGGTCAGAAGTGAGGTGATGTATGTTTCAGCCACTGAAATGATATTTAAAGTAGGACCCAAGCAGAAATCAAAAGGGATGTTATATGTCTGGGCAGGGAGTTTTATTTGTATGAATGTTACTTCATAGTCATTATGAATATTAAATCTTCTGTATTTTTCATGGCCTATGCCAATGACCTACCTGAGGAAGATAAAGCAGACTCGCCAGAGCTCTAACTGGTCCTTGTATTCTTTAAACTAGGGCAGATACTCAATCTCTGAGTTATCAGTACACTTTCCAAGGCCATCAGAATGGACAGCATGGCTTCAGTTTGCTTGTAAGCCATGGGAATATGGCTTAAATTTTGTCCATTAAAAAAGAAGTTTAAGCTGGTTTAGGATGAAGTTTTATTCATGTAGGATTTGCAATGAAAAAACCAAAATAACACCCAAGGTCATTAAAAGATAGGTATTTCTACACTCCATGAGAGATGGAAGGAATAAATTTCTATTGTTCCCTTGTCCAGTTTAATATATAGTGCTTTAGGCCAAGGGTATGGGCTTGCAAGGTAGACTGTCCTTAGCCCCATTCTGTCCTGCCCACTGACGTGGAGAAGCTTGGTGGGAATTGGCCTCATGGGAGAGCGAACACCACTGTAAAGCTAAGGTTAGTGGGTGTAGTCGAGGAGGCAGGGGCAGACATTCATCAGTGGAACAGTGGAGTCAGGCAGGGCTGACACTGTAGGCCTCCCAGAGGAGATGAGGCTTAAGCCGGTTCTGAAGGAGATGAGGTGAACTAACTAAGATTTCATAATACTCAAGTTCTCTGAGTTCATTTTCAAAAACGTGTATCTGCCCCTGTGTGCCATCCAACTCATTTCACTTGCTGATAAACTCACTGCCAGAAGTAATGACATTCAGAAAGAATGAGCTGTATTTCATTCAGCTTCATAATGTCCTACGTTTGCCAACCAATTTTGAGTCCACACTGCTGGGTGAGGTACACTGAACACTTTGCTCTTGTGTTGTGTAGTCAGTAGTGTAAAATTCCACTGGAAAATCCACACAATAAGTTTTGAAAACCCAACAGGTCTGATTTGGGATAAGTGCGGTGCGTCTAGATGGAAGACATGTATTTATGGTTCAAAGAGTAGCAGATCTCCCTCTTGCCATGGGAGTCACTTTTCTTTTCAGATTCCTTCTGCTTCAAGGTTTCTCTTTCTTTCTCAGTTTTTCTATTCCATCTTTTCTCTTCTCTTTTCCTTAGTTTCTAAATCTGACCAGAGGCATATAGACAGACAAGTTGAATGCACATGTCTGGCAATTATTCTTGGAAGAGCTTTGGAAAATTATGTGATGAATGTATCACCACTCTTAGCACCTGGTGGAATCTATCATGATACAAATACACGATTGGGCAGGAGGTCTTGCTTGAGGGCCCTCGGGAAGGGAATGTGTGGTTGAATCCAGTCCTCCTTCAGGTTTATTTTTACTTGCTGGCATCCTTAGACATTGTTGTGTGTGTCCACCAGAAGGTGTCCACCCACGTTTCCACAAAATGCAGCATGGCGCTGGAGCGTCACCTCCACAGTCCTCCTACCATGTTCAGTTAAGGCTTTTAGGCTAGTTACAAAACAGATTTTTATAAAAGAGGCCCAAGATTCTGTCAACTCTTTCATTTTTCTTAAACTATTAAAACTAATGCTCTGGCAACATGTGATAGTTGGTTTGGATTAGGGGAAAAAAAGTAGCAGGGATGGTCAGGATCACTCCATATAATTAGTCAGAATTTCTAGAATAGCTATGGAACAATCCTTGTATATTCCTCTAAACAATCAAATGTGTGAAATACTAGTACAGGTTTCTAGTTGAAAACAGACCATGGTTCACCTTAGCTCCCTTCTAAAAGTCCATGTAAATGCCAGTAAAAGGCGTAAAAGACAGGTCAGCAGTGAAGAATAGAGGAGTCAGGAGTAGGTAGAGGTGCCCATGCATATTTGGAATATGTGAAGAGGTTGGAAGAGTAGAGACTGGAGAGAGAGAGCTGTAACTTATGCTGGCAGATGTCATCAAGCAACACTACACAGATTTCCATAAAGGCACACAGAGGCTCCAGATACCACAGACAGCATGAGGCAAGATTACAGGAAAATCTATACATACAGTGTTTAGACCTCTAGTTTCTATCCCATGTCCACCCCTACCCTTGCTTCTGTAGGAGCCCAGAACCCTACAACTGGAGAAACTCTGGTCTCAGAGAGCCTAGGCATATCATGGCCATGGTTCTCAAGCAGGGACTATTCTCCCTACCTGCCCAGGGGATATCTGTCAATATCTGGAGACATTTTTAGTTATCACAACTTGGGGATCTAATGATTAAAGGCCAGGGGTCTGCTAAACATCCTATAATACATAGGACAGCCTCCCTAGCCCAAGTGTCACCAGAGTAGAGGATGAGAAGCCTGCCCTGGGGTGAGGAGAGGCAGAGCGCTGAATCAGAGAATTAAGCTGAAGTCTGCATGTTGAACAGTGGGAGCCCCAGCTCTCCTCGCCACTCTGCTCCTAAATGTTGAGTAGCAGGCAGAAGCTCAGATGATTCTTTCTTCAGGAGAGAAGAAAAGGCCTCCAGACAAGAGCTTTGGGGCATGCCAGTAAAAATGCCTCTCGCTGCCCACCCATCAAACATTGAGCCCCCCACTCACCTGGCAAGACCACCAATATTTTTGCAGAGATCCAATCAGCTTATTATTAGTTTTAAATATCAGTGGCAGAAAGAATTTTAGAAATATTTCAGAATCAGACATTTTAGAACAACATCTAAAAGGAAATAACTGAAATTAAAAATTTAAAAAGTGTAAACACTGGAAACTAATAAAGTATACAAAAAGGAACACTTCAAAAAAATCTCATAATATCCTCAGAGAGATAACAAGAGTCAACGTATTCGATGCTTAAAAGAGAAATCAGAGAACAGGAAAGAACTTTCTGAAATTAAAAAATATGTGGCATTAAAAAAGTAGAACAGCCAAATAAAAAAGTTGAAGAACTTTCCTAGAAAGAAAAATAACAGGCAAAGAAATTGACAATTGGAGAGAAAACAAAAACTAGGATTCTACCTTGTGACAATTGGAAGCTGTGAAGAATACAAATAATAAGGGCAAAAAAAAAAAAAAGAGTTAAAACAGAGATGTGAGAATAATTCCCCAAACCAAGGACTAGGAGTCTCCAGAAAGAAAGATCTGCCAAGTATCCAGCACCAAAAACTGAAGTGGAATAATTGAATCAAATCATTGTGGATTTTTAGAGGGCCAGAAGGAAGAATAGGCCCCAACAAAGGATTTTGGGATTAGCAGTGCCTCCTCTAGAAGCTAATGGGATTATCCCTTCCGGTCCTGAAGAATAGTGGCCTGGTCATAGTCATCTATCTAGAGTTCTGGACCCAGTCAGACCCTCCATTAGGCAAGCAGGTCTCCATTTCCACACAAGCAAGAGCCCCCAGACCTACCTCCTGTCCTTGATTTTGAGTAGATACTGGAAAAGAGGAGGAACAGAGGGATGAATTTGGGATTGTGGAAACAATGTCCCAGCCTTTGGGGAATGTCTGAGAACAGGTCAGAACCGCTCTGCAGGGGGCTGGCAAGCATGCAGTCCAGCCTGGAGACAAAGACAGAGGTCTCCAGGGAAAGAGAAATGAAACAGAATGATTTCCTGATTTGTTGGATTAGTGGAACACAGGTTTTAACTCAGACTGGCTCAGACTTGGCTGACTTAATTATGGCACAGACAGAGAGCAGGGGTCTGAATTATAGGGCTGTTCTCATAAGTACAATCCCAGATCTAAGATCTGAAGAGGTTTTAGGGAAAAGAAGAAAAAAAAGAGAATTTGCTTGGTTTTGTTGTCACATTTCATATCCAGAAGATATGCTTAAATTCCTGAAAATAAAACTGTATTCTTCACTGTCTCTGAAATTCCTATCCAATGCTTAGAAAATGGTAAGTATTGGGGCGTCTGGGTGGCTCAGTTGGTTAAGCGCCCGACTTCAGCTCAGGTCATGATCTCACAGTTCGTGGGTTCAAGCCCCGCATCAGGCTCTGTGCGGACAGCTCAGAACCTGGAGCCTGCTTCAGATTCTGCGTCTCCCTCTTTCCCTGCCCCTCCCCTGCTCGTGCTCTGTCTCTGTGTCTGTCTGTCTGTCTCTCTCAAATATAAAATAAAGAAAAAAAGTGTTCCACAAATAAATATGAGTTGAATAAATGAATGATGTTTTGCTTCCACAAAATGTGGAAGGATTGTGAAGACCACATAGAAACCCTTACTAAATATATTGAGGGCAGATAACATGCAGGCAAAATAAATGTGACTTTGGATGAGAAAGCTCAAGAAATGAAGGGGTATTTAACAGTGACTGAAAACGGAATAGGGTTTTTAAATTAAAGGAAAAGGAATGGAGAGATTTGGCCAATTACGGAGCCGAGATAATCTGATAAAAGCCACTTTCAGAAATCAGATAATGGAGTCCATGTGTGATCTTGACAATACCCAAGTCCCCAGTCATAGTGGGTTAGTTAACAGATTTAATAAGGCACTTCCAATTATCTGAGAATCATGGAGACCTGCCATGAAGCCAGAATTATGCATAGAAGCTGCAAAATAATTTTTCAAATAGGCGAATAACAGTCTTGAAAGTTTGGTGTTAATCCTCAGAACAATAACTTGGTTACAGTGAGGTAAGGGCAGAAGAATGGGGTATGGCTCTGAGGTTCTCGGATCCCAAGTGAGAATCCTAAAGTTTTAGTGGCTCACGATTTTTCTCCAGCTCTCTGCAAGCTCTTTGTACAGATCAG